>NC_090941.1:281138098-281763098 GCF_040938575.1 Ambystoma mexicanum | reverse complement strand
AGTCTGGTCTGGACCCTCCCCTTGTATAATTGCTTATCGGTTCGACACCAAATGTGTGTCCCCCTGTGTGCTTTGTTATGAATTTCTCGAACCCCGTGAGTTCTCTCTGTGTTGTCTGCCTCATGGTAGAATTAACACTCACACATTCATCCAGCAATCACTTCCAAAAAATGTAACCCTATCAACATATTATTTCCACACACCAACTGCCACTTAACATTGTTCTAGAAATATTTTCCATCTACATTTCCCTTACTTATACAAAAGTATTGTACACAGTGTTGCTATAAATGCACATATACATTGTGAAGTGAGAGAAGTGCATTAATAGAAGTAGGAGAAGGGATGCGCAAGTGCTGAAGGGAGCCAGGGAAGGAAGGCCCAAGGAGTACCAATGTCGGAGACCACTGCCTAAGTCCTGGGGCAGAGCAGTCCCAAGAGTGGGGTGCACAGCCGGTAGGCGGTGGGTCCGGAAGCACAGTGCTGAAGAAAGGGTAGGGTTCTAATGTCGACTCGTTATAGGGCCTGCAACTTGTCAGATGTATAAGAGACCAGGCCAACAGTTTCAATGGCAGTAGCATGAGTTTATAGGGAAGGTAGAGAGGGAAAGAGGAAGAGAAAAGCAAAGTTTTTAGAAGTTTCTGGAACTTAAGGAGGACCTGCTCAAGTCTAAGAGGGGGCGGGAGCGTGTTCCAAAGTGAGGCACCAGCCAAACAGAGAGGCCTGCCTCGCGCTCTCTGTTTCAACAAGTGTTTAACAAACAGAGAATTCAAGGTACAGGAGCAGAGGGCTCTAGCAGTGGAGTATTTAGGGAGACAAAGTTGTAAGTAGCGTGGTCCAAGGCCCCAAAAAGCCTTCTGGATAATGCACAGGGTTTTCAATTTCATCCATGCGGCCACCAGAGCCAGTGTAGAGATTTTAGGGCTGCACAGATACAGTTCCTAGGCTTCAGGCAAGAATAAGACTTGCAGTCCTATTCTGCATTAGCTGAAGGGGGTATAGGGAATACGCTGTTGCAGTAGAACCCTAGAACCCTGGGAAACACTGCAAGTACAGAGTGAAATGGTGGAGGAAAAACAGCACAGTTACAGCAGCGAAAGGTGGTTAATGACGAAAGAGGTCAGCCCATCCAGTGCCCGGACCATAATGCCAAAGGTGTCATAGAGACGTTTAATAACAATAGAATGGTTGACCTTGTCAAAGGTGAAGCAAAGATCAATGATCACTATCCTCAATTATACTACAATCATAAATACCATATACACTCAATTATATAATTCCACCATATTACAAATATGATATACTCCCTTTATAGTACCTATACTAACTATACACATATTACTATAGTGCATGTGGCCAGTGGCCCAATTCCTGGAGGCATGGCCTACGGCCATGCCCCGAAGAATCTGCCCACTGGCCACAACCACCACAATATAATTTAACCATATAACAAGTATGTACAATACACCTTAAATTAACAATGCTCACCCCAATCCAAATACTGTCCACAAACAGAAAAATTCACAGAACACACCCCAGTACCTACAGAACTTTTTTTCACTTATAAAAAGAGCTCTATATCTTTTTCCACTATCCCCACTCGTTCCAGGCACTCTTTCATCTACAAAATAACCCCAAATATATTTTCCAGCCTCCTTTTCCTCACTGCACTGTCTGTGGACAAAGGCCATGATCTGCCCATCCAATATGGCCACCATTTCAAAAATTATGACGCACCTCACATTTTCAAACATCCAATGAGTGTACAAAGTTTGGTGACCATTCGTCAAACAGTGGCAAAGTTATAAGCTGCCCAAAAAGTACTAAATTCAGCAACTTAACCAATAATATTATTACCATTCATTATACAAACATCCTTTTCTCACCCAATCATCACTTTATATTAATTCCAAATTCTCACATATATGTTTCTCATTCTTATAACCTGTCACTTTGATAAATAATTGTTTTGTTTATACTATTAATACATGTCCAATTCTCACATAATGCACTTTTAATTATTTCACGAATGGCGCACCCTTTTCCGAACATTCATGTGCATGCATCCGGTATTTCCCACTCAACGCGGTCCGCGAAAACCCGCCGCCACACACATCCCCAGACGTCATCATGTAACCACGCCGTGCAGCATGACGGAGTGTCTGCAGACAGTGTACATCACCGCAGACAGTTTGAAGCTGCATTTTCAGCCAATCTACAATATTTCAAATTCATAGTTTACCCTGCCACAACTCCTAGACCCATGTTTACTTGATCTGTCAACTTTTTACAACTTTCCAATGCTTACTTTCAGCTCGGTAGTCTGCAGTCGGTTCCTTCAAAGCGACTCACTCACTCCTTTTAGTCATTCATAATCAGACACACCAGCAGACAGAATCTTTCAAGAGAGCTACTTCCAACAGACATCCAGAAGTTTAACAATGCCATCTCTCATGGCCATCCGTCCTTCCCAGGGGCCACCACCACAACCACCAAGTGAAAGGTCCGGACAAGGTCAACAGGCGCAGTGATGCACACGAGGATAACGAGGAATAGGAAGAGTAGATAGAGGAAGTGCCTACCTCCAGCGCCCAGAGAGAGTCATGGGTGTGGTGGTTTTTTACTACTGTTGGGGGAGTACCAAAGGCTCACGATGCCCAGGTGAAATGCATTCAGTGCAGAGTAGCACTTACTCATGAACAACCCTAGCAGTACACCTTCGGCACCACCACCATGCGCCGCCACACCAAATCCAACCACTCGGGTGCTCTGAGAAAGTCTGTTCCTTTGTCACGGAGAAGCAGTTAACTCCTTCTACCCCATCTTCCTCAGCCACCACACAAGGTACACCTGTGGAGCAGAAGATCCTGCCAGCTCCCTCGTGGGCCATCCAGGAGGCTGTCAATCTTTACCTTTCGAGGGTCACATTTATCTGTATAAACTGCGACACACCACTCTTCAGGGGGGAGCAGTTTCAAAGTGCTTTCGAAGCCGCAGTCAAGGAACACGAGAAACACTGCCACCTACCTAATATTTAAGGCCCGCCCAACATCTTCACCTGTCCACCTTCCGCTCTGTATCTGTGGTTGCTACCCCTTCCCTCCCTACCCTCCATTCCCTCCCCCACTGTATCTCCTCAACTCTCTGACAAAAAAACAACATTAAAAAAATATAAAAGCCAGAAAGACGAAAAAAAGGTTTCTTTTGGAGGTACTTTTCACAGTTAATAAATTAAACTAAGGTCCACAGACACTAATGTAGTGCGTGGGCACCTGAAAAATTCCAGGCACCGGGCAGGGGAATTAAAATCAATTAATTTGTTTTTAGTTAAAAAATGGTGGCTCTTAAAATAACCTTTTTTTTATTTTCTGAGGGGGTCATTACGACCCTCCTGGTAGCCGTGCCTGTAACACAGGCACGGCTGCTGCTGGTATCTTTTTTTTACCGGCACCTGTGAATGAGCAATTACCGGATCATTACGGCCTAGCTGGACCCAGTAATTACCCATTCGCGGGTGCCAGTAAAAAATGCTCCCCATTCCCATTGAGCCACGTAGGGTTCAATGGGAATGAGGAGCCGGATGCACCAGCACCATTCAGAATGGTGCAGGTGCATCCGTCAAGTTGTAATTGCGGGTTCCTTTATGCCCACCAGGTCAGACCTGGCCATCATAAAGGCACCCATGAGTACAACTCGTAGTCCCGGTCCGCTAGTAACAGTGCTGGTAGCTTACTGGGACCGTTACTACCGGACCGGCAAACTTGTAATGAGGCCCTCAGACTTCTATATAAATGTTCTACTGAATGTCATTATTTTGTCTAACTTTCACAAAAAGTGCTTCTACGTTTTTTTCAATTTTTCATTTTTGTTTACTACAAGTACTACTTCAATCCATATTTTATGTGTTTACAGAAACTGTTTCAATGCATTTTGAATATTTTCTCAAAACATCTGATTGCCAAAATCAATCAAATGCACTCAAAAATAATTAATAAAATGTTGACAATATGAAACTTGATATTTTCACTCTTAAAAGATAATTACAACATCCTGCAAAAAACACATACAGCTTTGTTACATTGCTCCTTGCTTTCTCAATTTGTGTACAAAATAAATTTGAACGCTTCTGCATTTGTCTTTCAGCTTTCGGAGAGAAGACCATCTTCAAATGTGGAAATAGTTCCATCAACTATGAAAATGTATCCTTCATTCCAAACTGTAATGACATTCCAATGACATAGCCCAAAGTATTGCCCCCACGGTGAACTACATTGACGTCTTGATGCTTCAAAGTAACCATACTCACACAAAACGGGAGCAATTCCGCCCACTTTATTCCTCAACTCCAAACCAGGAAGCTTCAAATTCATGAAATTCAAGATTCCCAGGTAATCCACACTGCTCACAGTACAACTTATCCCAATGGACCCAAGAATCACCCCCCCACCAGACACTCTGCTTCCTTAAAGCCATAGCCATCATCACTGCGCACAACAAAGATAACTCTTGCACACCCACAAAACCAGTAGTCCCCTTTCCATGCCTAGCATCCTTAAAATTCTCAGATTGAACATATATTGTCCGCGAACTACCACGTTATCCACGGACAGCATGTCCAATTGAGTGGATGGGGTGGTCTAAGCTCAATTTAAAGCATTTATTTTACAACCGTGGCTCTTAAGAGACTTTTTTTCTTTTTTGGAGGGTTTTCAATTTATTGTTTGATTTTCTCATTTTATGTCCAACACCTACTAAGAAATGTTTAATATACACTCCACATCTTCACTTTAAAATTGTTCACATTAACATTTTTAACGCATTTGTAACATTCGAAAGAAAAATATGATTGCCAGCATCAGTTAAATGCACTTCATTGCTCTGAAAATTATTTACACCATTCGACTTGACATTTTCATTCTCAAAAGATACCATCCCATAACTATATAAAAAAGCACATACAACTTTATTGGCAAGGTGCTTAGCTTCTTCCATTTGTGGAGAAAACAAATGTGGACATCTCAGTGTTTGCCTTTGATTGATTTGAGAAAAAATTATCTTCACAGCTGAAAGCAGTTCCATTAGGCTTCTCAACATATTCTTTATGGCAAGCTGCAAAGATAGTGGACTTATATAGCCCAAACGGTTGCCTCCACAATGCACAACAATAATATCTGGACATTTGAAGTGAACCATACTCTTACAGAATGGCAATAAGGTCACCCAGTTTAACCTGCGAGCTGCATATCACAAACTTCCACTTCCAATCCAATAGTACCAGAGATGCAACAAAATTCTGTGTAACCCTTCAATTAATGCACCCAAGAATCTCCCACCTTCCACACACTCTGCTTCTTCATAGCTATAGCTGCAAACATCTTCACTGCACCCAACAAAGAAAACACCTGCTACCCGCTCTTCCTGTACACCACAACCACAAAACTTGATTGGCTGATCCCCCGATGTCTGCCGACATCCAGGACTGTCGGCGGTCACTGTAGTCCCCTTTCCAAACCTGGCACCCTTAAAGGACCCGGATGGCACATGTGGTGTCCACGAACTACTGCTGTAGTCCGCAGACAATGCAGCACAAGGCAGTCCTTCTACCTACACTGGCCCCAACCACCACAATAGAAGTAAACCTGCACCACTTTTTTTCACCAACAGAAATGGCTCCATCTTTCCACTCCCCCACCCTTCCCATATCCTCTTTCGGCCACAAAATAACCCCAAATGTGTTTTCCACACTTTTTTCTCAATGCGCTGTCCGCGGTCAACAGCTTTATCCGCATGCTCGGTGGTACCTGCAAGCCTTTTTTTCACCTATAAAAACAGCTCCATATCAACTTTATTCCACTCCCCCACCCTTTCCAGGCCTTCTTTCAGCCACCAAATAACCCAAAATGTGTTTTCCAGAGTTTTACCGCACTGCAGTGTATGCATTCGGCGGCAGATGTCCGCTGATCCAACATGGCAACCGTTTAAAAAAATCAGATACAGCTCACATTTTCCAACAAACAATCAGTGGGCGATTACGATGTCTGTGGATGTCATGCCGCACCCTGATTGGGCCAGAGGTGTCCACGGACTTTGAATCAGGAAATGAGTCAGCGGACCAGACCCAGATATTACTAATTTATTTTCACCTACTTTCTGGCCCTTT
The DNA here is from genome assembly GCF_040938575.1 of Ambystoma mexicanum. Taxonomy (NCBI): domain Eukaryota; kingdom Metazoa; phylum Chordata; class Amphibia; order Caudata; family Ambystomatidae; genus Ambystoma; species Ambystoma mexicanum. Next base: position 281,756,938 of record NC_090941.1, on the reverse strand, counting down.
TTAAAAAAACAACACTGGATAGATTTACACAAAGTTTTCGTGGCCAAGCCGCTGCTCCTGGCGCAAATTTGTTGAAAATCAGTCAAATTCTGGCAAACTGAGAATCTTCTGCAATCCCTCCAGAGTGAAGGACGGTTCCCAGAAATGAAAAAGGTGTTATTATTTCCAAGTGAGCGAGCTAACAAGTTAGGTTAAGCAAATGCCAGGTACTATGAGAAAGGGAGCCAAAGGAACCAAAAACCTGATCAAAAGCAGAGCAAGCCTGACAAAACTCAATGGGTACAACAGAAATAGGCAGGGCTCAATAGGCCGAGGCAGGAAGAGCAAGGAGTTCAAAATATCTGGAGACAAGCAACAAGATCTATAAAACTATGGAGAAATGCATTGCAAAGACGCATGTTTCTATCTTGCTACTGTGGAGATCTTCTCCTGCTGTCTCTGTGCTGTGTTGTGATGTCATAAGTGTGTGAGGTAAGCTGGTGGAATGTGTGGAATGTTGTGTTCTCAATGTTCCCCTAGTGTCAATTGGAAGATTGTCTGGGTGATGGCCACCGGTGGGTTTCTCCTTATGGTATCCTCTGGATATGTCCTCTGTACCTGAGGACATATCTATCTGATGAAACAGGAGTTACCTTAAACTCAGTCACAGTGCTCCTTCATGGAACATTAGTGGCACAGATCATAACATAACTGCCACGAGGTATTCTCCTCTTGGGTCCACCATGGAAGTTCAGGATCCTTCAGTGCTGTGGTGGGTTCGGCAGTCAGCTTCAGGAGCCCCCTGCCCCCAGTGAAGATCAGTCCACCACCCAGGGCAGTGTTGGTGCACCCAAGGCAGTGGTGCATCATGGTCAGCCTTTGTACCCTGAGACAAGGTCAGTCCTCTTTCCTGTTGTGCACCTTCCTGTCCGCTGTGGCCTTGTAGTCTGCCAGTCAATGCAGGTGGTTATCAGCTTGGTGGTGCGGCAGTCAAGAATCCCTGAGTGCCCTACAGCTGGCCCAGAGTCACTATGTGCTGGGGCAGGCCAAAAAGCACAGTAGGGCTCTGACACTGAAACCCCTACTTCAGCCTCCAGCTAAGAACCCATGGAGGCAATGACACGAAGTGGAGTGCAGCAACCTCGAAACAAACAGCCATATTTGAGCCTAACATGTAGTGATGCCATGACGCCAAATGATGTGGACCACAAGGTGCAAGAGGCAGCAGTGCCATGCCAGTGCCTGGGGGATGTATATCTGCATGGGAGCTTCTTCCAGGCTCCCTACTCTGCAATGATGATGGTGTCACAGCACACCCAATGCACTTGGGCAGAGAACATTTTGAGTTTCTTGCCCCATGTCACCTGTGTGATGTTATGTGTATGGGATGTGTGGGTTACCAGACCCTGCATCAATAATACACAGACACACTGGTAGGCAGGTAGGAATGCAATGTCTCGCTGGTGGGCATTCGCCCATATTTATTTACTCCAGCTCCACGCATGCAATGGCACTACTCGTCATGAGGTCATCTCTGGTCACATGACCATCTCACATCCCTCCCCAAATTGAATATCAACATGAGCTCAGTTTGGAATCATAAATCAACGTTTTACAGACTTCCGATTGTCCGGATTCATCAGTTCACCGATAGATCCCATGCAGCAGGAACCATCAGAACCGGGTTGACGGTGCTTTTTTGCCACCAGAGTGAGGAGCAGTGGGACCGACGGTTCTTCACTGTCCCCAGGCGGTAGGTCTTGGGTAGTGCTCTGGGGTGATCCAGCGGCTCTTTGTGCCTGTTCTGTCTCAGGCAGGATCTGGTCCCTCTGTTCTGCTGTGGTTCCTGAGGCTTCTTGCCACATGGCAGTCAGGACTTTCTGAAAATGGGAGGAGTTCTGGGTCACTGTCTCATTTCCCTGGGACGCTATTACCATGTCGTATTTCTTGTCCACAACGGTCCATGGTTGCGAATCATGTGTCAGGGCCAACTTTCATGGTGGTGCCCTGTTCTTCACTAGTGCTGTGTCTCCAGTTTGGAGGGTGCTTGGGGTAGCTTGCCGCGCACAGCTCTCGTTTCTGTTGTGCACTTAGTGGTGTTGTTCAATCCTCTCTGTGTCAACCAGTGGTGGACTCGGGAGACCTACTTGGACTCTATACATGTGTGCTGCTGGGCTCACTTGTTTTCGAGGAGTGTGTAGTCTGGCGGTGTGAGCAAAGAAAATGATATAGCTCTGGGAGCCACAGCCTGTTCTTGTCTTTGGCAATTCGCACCACTTTGTTTATGGATGCCATGAACCTTTCAGCATCTCCATTGGATTGTGGCCAGTATGGCGGGATCCGATGGTGTCAAATTCCTAGGCTGTCAATGAATAGCTGTAGCTCCCAACTCTTAAAGGGAGCTCTGTTGTTGCTTTTAATTGCAGTGGGGATGCCGTGGATGGCAAACATCTTCTCCAGGGCCATGACCACCGATGTTGCATCAGTGGAGTGTACTGACTCGACTTCTGGGTATCGGGTGAATTCGTCCACTTCCACTAGAAGATATGTCTCATTGGCAATGGTGCAGAAATCGACACTGACTGCATCCCATCTCTGTTGGCTGTGCGGAGGGCTGGCAATCAGCTCTGGGGATGCCAGGCAACGGGAAGCTTGACATGACGCACACGCTTCTACCAGCACCATTACTTTCTGTTGTATTTGTGGCATCCATTGTCATGACTTCAGGAAGGCTTGTGTTTTGTCCACCGCCTGGTGTCCTTCATGGGCCAGATGTAGCGCCCTTTCTTCAAAGTTCATCGGAACAACAATCCGGTGCCCTTTTAGCACTAATCCTTCTCGGGAAACTGACAGTTTATGGCGTATGCCGAATAGGCTTTGTAGCATCTCTTGATCTTGGGCGGTGTGGTGCTTAATGGACGTCTAGTAGTTCTTACATTCTCCCGTAAGGATGGCTTCTTTGGTGAGCTGGAGACAGGTGTCATTGGGTGTTTCTTCTAGAATGTCTTGCAACCTCATTGTTTTTGGCCTGGCACATACCACGACGTGGCAGACATGTTCCTCTGCTTCCAGAGCCACTTTGCACTCTCTCTGGGTCGCTGGCCTAGGGTGTCATGACAGAAAGTCAGCAGGGTTGTCTGCTCCTGCTCCGTACTGGACTTCCACGTCAAATTGTTGTAGTTGTAGCATCCATCACTCGATTTGTGCAGGAAGGTGTGGGGGCAGATCCTTTAAATATCGGTACTAGTGGCTTGTGGTCTGTGAAGACTTTGGGCCTCATTACGAGGGTGCCAGTCCAGTAACAATGGTGCCAGTAAGCCTACCGGCACTGTTGTTACCAGACCAGCACACTACGGGTCTGCCTGCCGTAGTCGCTGTGCCCGGCAGGTCTGACCCTGCTGGGCACAGCGACCACGGTAAGCAGACCGTAATAGTAGCACCGGCACCGTTAATAACAATGCTGGTACTACCATGCTCCCCATTCTCATTGAGTCCTATGGGACTCAAATGGGAATGAGGATTAAAAATTTTCCGGCGCCTGACTTCCAGGAACACCGGGGTCATAATCCCACAGTGTTTCCGGCAAGCCAGGTGCCGTAACATTTTGCAAGTCCGGCGGCAACCTGCCAGTTTTTCTGGCACAGTTACTGCTGGGCTTGTAATGAGGCCTTTTGACTGGGTTGCAGACGATGCACACCTGGAAGTGCCTGCGTCCCCACAGTATAACACGTCTTTCTCGATGTGCGCATAGATTTTCTCAGTGGGGGACAGGGCCCTGCTAGCAAATGCTATGGGGTGGATCGTCCCTTCTCAATCTTTCTGGGTCAGGACGGCGCCCAGTCCCACCGGGCTGGCGTCAACAAGTAGTTCTGTTTCGTGGGCAGTGTCGAAGAAGGAGTCCTTTATCCGTTGGAATGCAGCTTTGTGTATATCTCCCCACTCCCAGGAAATACTTGTTTTGGTAAGTTATTGCAATGGCATTGCAGGTGGGGGCCAGGTCGGGAATTAATCTTCCACAGTAGGTGGCCATCCTGAGGAAGCTGCGAACTTCAGTGGCACTAGTAGGCGCTTTAGCGTTCTTGATGTCATCCACCTTGCTTGGGTCTCAAGACACACCTTTCTCATTAAACACATACCCGGAGAAGCTTAGCGTCTCCTTCCCAAATTCACACTTCTCTGTGTGTAGGGTTAGCCCAGAGCCTTCTAGGTGTTGGAGTGCCGCTGTGAGTCGGGAGTTATGTTCTTTCTCTGTTTTCCCATAGATGAGAATGTCATCGTTGACATTTGTCACACCAGGGAAATCTTGCAGCTCCTTCCTAATCTCGTGCTGGAACACCTCGGCTGGGAGAAGATCCCAAAGTCGGGACCACCACTCGTCGCCAATGTGATGTTATGTGTATGTGGCCTGGGGGTTACCACACCCCACTTCAATAATACGCGGAAACACTGGTAGGCGGGTAGGGACGCAATGTCCCGTTGGCGGGCTTTCGCCCTTATTTATTTACTGCAGCTACACGTACGGCATGACGCTACTCATCATGCCGTCATACCTGGTCACATGACCATCTCACAACCTGGATGCATGCCAACATCAATGAAGCGTCTCCCTCAGCGACCACTCACGGCTACTCACAATCCATTTGTGAGGGAAATTACGGGAGTGTGCGGGTTGGGCTTGTTTGGGCAATTTTGAGCTAGTTTTAACTGCAATGTTTTTCACATTTATATGTGCGTTCGTATAGTAACTGTAGAGGTGGAAGTACAGCACACAGCATTGGTACTGAAGCACCACTCATTTTCATGTTAAATTGCTTATCTTTAGTTTAAAAAGAGAGAAAAGCAAGACAAATTTAGAACCAGCACTGCTTCATGCAGCAAGTACACCAATTCTTTAAGTGATGTCCTGGCTGAGAGACACACACAGATCACACAGCGTAGCCAGGGGTTGCAGCCAGCACCAATTAAGGAGCTCTCAAGCGCATTTCCTTTGTCATCAGTAAACCCATTCTTATGCGTGATGGTGGGGACATTTCCAACTGAAAGACCCAAAACTACACCAGTTATCTAGAAAACATGTAACAATTTCCAAATCAGGTAAAGTGAATAGAATACAGTCTTCTTTTTAAAGGTGTGTTTGTACCCATTATGTCTGCTAGCTTGACCTGGGGCCGGGGAGAGGTTTGCTTTATGTCAATAGTCTAATGCTCTTTCAGTATCTGAAAAATAAATCTACAGTGATATTCTTTTAGCTTAACATGTTTTTAAATGGATCTACATGTTTTCAGGTTTTTGCAGTTTGTGTATTTTGTAAATATACTCTAAATGACAGAATTATTGTATTCTTTGAAATTCAAACCTTACATATTTGTACCAAGTAAAGCCTGGAATGTGTCTTGCGGCCAAGTGCTTACATTGCTTAGTCGGTTAAAATCTCCTCTGCTTCACTGTTTAGCCAAAGAGTGTGAACCTAGGCAAATAATTTGATCTCAAACACAAATTGGAGCCATTAAGTGATTAAATTCACACTATATGAAAAAAGACACCCTAACAAAGAAGAAGATATAATGGGCCTCATTCTAAGTCAACCGGTCTGGTAAAATAAGTGCTGGTATTCATGGATACCGGCACTATACCGGACCAGCTGACTACAGGTTTGCCGGTGGTGCACCTAGGTTACCTCCAGCTAAAAGCTGGAGGTAAGCCAGGTGCCTCACCGGCGAAAAAGCCATTATGACCGGCACTGGGATTGCAGGTGCTGGTAATGACGTAAAATCCCTTCATGGAGTCCTTTCGGACTCCATGAATGGGGATTTACACCATCATTCCAGCACCCGCCGGACTGGGTGCCGGAAACTGTAACAAAATTTGCCGGTATAATAATAATAATAATAATAATAATAATTAGGCTTTTATATAGCGCTACAAACCCTCAGGTATCTGAGCGCTGCTTATTATTACCCACGGTGTGTGGTGCTCATTTATCGACCTCGGAAGGATGAAAGGCTGAGTTTGGCCCCGCCGGGATTCGAACCTGCGTTAACAGGCTCTGCACGGGTGTCAAAGCGGGCGCTCTACTCGCTGTGCCACTTGACCGGTATCCTGGCAGCTCTACCACCAGGATAATAGCGGTCTGGGCGCGGGCACGCGACCCACCATGCCGGCAATAGCGGCATGCTGTAAACTAGAGTCCATCACAAGTGAAGCGGACATGCAAATAACGGCTTCATGAAGGCGGAAAAAGTGGTTACCGGCATGCCGTAAATACCGGCATCGCTGACCTACCGTAAAATGCCCTGAGCAGTGTTCAGAACTGCCACAGGTGCACACAATCATCACAGGTGGAGGCAATGGAGTATGGGCCAGCACAAAAGTAGCACACCCACACCCCACACCCCCTCCCACACCAAGATGATTCCAATAGTAGTAGCATTACTGGAGTTGGAGGACATGCTTGCATTGCCACAACATCAACAACAACAGCCGCCACCACAGAGGAGACGCAGGAGGAGAAGGAGGGTGAGACAGGCCCAGCATACCCAACCAGTGCAGCCACCGTTACCACGCCGGCAGCCCGCAATCCCTCGCATCAGAGCCAGTCCTTTCAACCTAACCACTGAGCAGATCCACACCATGTACCGTCTAGACCGGGACACCATCACCACCATAGTGGACCTGATACACAACGACATAGTGAGCCTCATTGAAATACGCACCGCCATCCCCCCTCTACTGAAGGTGGTGACTGTGCTCCACCTCCTTCTCACAGGCACCTACCAGCACACAGTGGGGCACATGCATGGCATATCACAACCCTTATTTTCCCGGATACTGAACCAAGTGCTGGATGCCCTCCTCAAGCACACAAGGGACTACATATCCCTATCACGGACTCCCCAGGAGATATGTGATACAAAAGTTGCCTTCCATGGACCGGCAGGCATGCCAAATTGTGTAGGTGCCCTCAACTGCACCAATGTGGAGTTGGTGGTCCCGCATGCCATGGAGGTGGTGTACCGCAACCGCAAGCAATACCACTCCATCAATGTGCAGATAGTATGCGACGCCAGCAAGATCATCACACATTGTTGTGCCCGATATCCCGGATCAACTCATGACTCTATGGTCCTGTGGAACTCCACGCGAGCACTCTTCATGGAGCCACATCCTGGACGACGTGCCTGGCTGCTTGGTAAGTTGCATGACTGGCACATGGCATTGAAATGGGGGGAGCGATGCACACACCACCATGCTGCCAATGTTGATGTGACTGCACGATGTGCACATCACCAAACACTGTGCCCCAAAGCATCACAAACGGTACATGACACCCAAATCCCATAGGAATGAAGTTAGGTCGACACCTGTCACTACATGACTAACAGGAAACCACCCCACATCCCACAACACATGTACCACTCATCAGCGGCCCTCACCCTCCGTAACGCCATCCAGCATCATGCAGTGCATGTGCACTATGTTGCTGTCTCAAGCATATCACCACACAGGACAAGCATCCCTGTGAGTGCATCAAACTGAACCTACTAGGGAATACACTGTCTGGCACAGGGCCGGCACACCCACAGGAGTGCTGCATGTCACCATGTGAATGATCAGTGCTGATTGCCCAATATTGCACAGACTACTGCCGACGCTCCCTCTAAGTAAATCTCACAGAACACAACATCTCACTAACTTGACACTAACACAGCTGTATGCGTACACGATGCATGTGCAACAAGACGTCAGTGCACACCATGTATCATCTTGAAGATGCAACCCACACCATTAGTCCATGGCACAGGACACATTGAGGGACTGTAAAAGGTGTCAATACATCCAGGGACATGTGCACGTGGCCAACAAAAACCTGCAGGCATGTGTGACTAGTACAGCTGTCCATCATGATTCGCCTGACATTTACCTTTAATTGCCTCTCATGCAGGTGATAGTGGCTATCCCTTGAAGCCATGGCTCCTCACACCTGTCTGAAACCCACAGAACATGCATGAGGAGGACTACAATCGTTCCCATACCCGTACCCGTGTGGTATTCGAGCAGACCTTGGCCTGTTGAAGGCACAATTTCGCTGCCTCAGCCGGTCTGGTGGGGCACTCCTCTACAGGCATGAGAAGGTGGCCAAAATCATCATGGCATGTGTCATGCTGCACAATATGTGCATCCGCCGGAACGTACCCCTGCCCCCTGACATTGAACTACTACCACCTGGTGATGATGAAGGGGAAGAAGAAGATGTGGCTGGACATGGCAGCAGAGGGTGACATGATGGTTGGACAGAGGGCACTGTGTGTGGGGGCACATTTACACTATGCACTGTAAATGAATAAATGACACATGCATAATGAATAATGTCCACTCAGGTCTTGCTTTTCACACAACCGGTGTATTAAATGTAACAATGTAAACGTAAGTGCAAAATCCCTTCACCTACCCTCACCCCCCTTTCCCTCCCCCACAACTCCCCCACACATCCTCACCCCCTTCCCACTCCCCTCACAACTCCCCCACACCCTCGCCCCAACCCCCTGACCCCGCAACTCCCCCACACATGTCCCATTGAGTCTCCAAAGCCTACATGAGGCTGCCCTGATGATTCATTGGTCCCCTGGACCAGGGGGCGGTATGTCTTGCCGACGCAGGGTACGTACCGACCTGCGAAGCGGGCTTGTCTCTGTAGAACTGGAGGAAGACGGTGTGGCCACCTGCTGTGAATGTGTAGCGGGATGCCCTGCCTCCATGGCATCTGCTATGCGGCCCAAGACCTGCCGGAGGGTCGAGACCTCCTCGCAGAGGTGGCTGGTGTTGTCAGCGAATGAATTGGCCATGGAGGCAGTGTTGTCCGTGGTGGACCTGCCTAGAGATGCAAAGTCCTGACGCCACTCCTATCTGGCCGCTCTGTTGTCCTGGACAAAGTCCCGCACAAGGGCAGTAAGCAGGTCAGACCGCTGCGGCCCTGCGGGTGCACTTGTGGAGGTAGTTGGCTCCTGGCTGTCCTGCCCAGCCTGCTCAGCCTCCCTAGTCGTGAAAATTGGACTGAAGTGCCCCTCCGTCTGCTCATGACCAGACTGCTCCGGGGTGGTGGCGTGCTCTGTATCGAGGGACGATACTTGGGGGGATGCCGGTGGAGTTGGGGTACGGACCAAGTCCGAAACATCATCTGCCATGGGCACCCATATTTCGTCCGGTCCGGTGTGTCCTCCACAGCCAGGGGTGCCATGACTGCCACCTCCCAGCCAAACTCGACTCCTCGGATTGTGGTGCCTCGCATGTTTCATCAGGATGGCCAATGGGTGGTGGTGGTGCTTCACCCTCTACAGGCCTTGGTGGCACTGGTGTAATGGGTACCTGGGGTGGCTTGCCTGTTGGTGCACGGCACCCCCTGTGTTGTCCCCTCAAGGTTGAAGGGCGGTTTCTGTCATCCCGGGACCTCTTCCGGGGTGTGGACTGTGCAGGGGTTGCGTCCTGCCCATCGCTGTCATGGTCAGTGCCTGTGGGGGTCGAAGAGAGGGACGGCATGAGTGATGTTTTGATAGGCATCATACATACATTAGGACAATTGCTCATCCACACAATTGGGGCTAATATGCATTTGTGTTTGGATGAGCACGTTCTTTGATACATGGGTGGTTTATGCAGGCATACGTCGGCGTCACTCATGTTGCCTAAGAGCAGTGCTATCTGACATGCATAGTATTTTGGCCATGCACGCTGTGTGACTCATGGCATTTACATCTTTGTGTGGTATGGGTCATGTGAGATATTGCCTTGCACCAGGCATCTGCATGTGTCTGTGATGAGCCCGCCTACTTTGCTGGAACTGACATATTGGTTGACTTTCATCAGATTTGGCATTGCAATGTTTACTTTGGACACTCACCTCCATCGCCCGATGTAGTGGCGCCACACTCCATCTCGCCAACACCTGCGATCCCCTCCATCCCTATCATGCTGGCGCAGATGTCCTCCCATGGGTTGAGCTTGATCGGGGAACTGGGACCTCCTCCTGTTCCCATGGTCTGGCTGCGAAAATCTCCTTCTTCGGCACTGTCTCTCTCTTCATATTGTTTGAGAACACTATGGCAGCATGCTCCTGCAGTGTGTCTACCAGCATCTGAAGCTCATCCTCAGTGAACCTTTCTTTCCGCTGGCGGGCAGCTCCCTTCTTCAAGGCTTTGGGCATAGTGGTGTTATAGATGGTTCTTTCCAAAAAACAGCAGAGTCCGAGGGGTTCTGTGTGGTGAGGATAGCAATTGATTTTGTTTTTAAAGATGGCCGCCGTGCTCCTTCCCGTTCGTGTGCGATGACGCTACTTCCGGTTTCGCTTATTAGCGGTGACCATTAATAGCGGTGACCGTTAATAGCAGTGACCGCTAATAACGGTCACCGCTAATGCCGCTTTGGACCTTGTCGGTAGTGTAATTTGCGCTATGCCTGATGCCGCTAAGGGCATTTTAGGTGCCTTTAACGGCATGGCGCTAATGACCTTACCGGCATGGCGTAAAGCTTGTGCCTGCAAAGTCACAATAGTCCTCTATTAGCGGACTGATGACTGCCCGGACACGCTATTTACGCCATGCTGGTAAGGAGCGTTACTTACCTCCAAACTCGGAATGAGGGCCATAGTCTCACAAGCCATTCAGTGCACCAGAGATCAGGGATGTCATTTCACCAAAATGCCAGGGGTAGCGGAAGTGACATCACACTTCCCTTAACCACTGATGACATCACTGACCCTACCCTGAAGTGACATCACAGGAAGCGATGGAACATGATATTTCACCCCTTGCTTGACAAAACAGGAAGTGGCATCACATAGCACTGTAATATGGTTACAGTTTCACTGTAATGTGATATACATTTCATACAAGCATGGATCACCATATGTTTTGTTAATATCAGTGTGCACAGGCCCATATTACCGAATTACTGTAAATTGAAGCAGACGTCCAAGGCGAAATGATATGATGTGTAATTATAAAGCACTTACCCGTACACATTTTATATAGAACAAATATGCAGACAATATCACCCAACCTGCGTTGGTATTCATTTATCAACCTCAGAAGGAAGAAAGGCTGAGTTGGCCTTGGGGGGATTCGAACCTGCAACCTGCGGATCACACACACATCGCTGCAGCGAATGATCAACCCACCAAGCTATTTTACCGGCTACAGATATCTTACAGGCTATAATAAAATGAGCAATTACATGTCTGAATGTTCTCAAAACTAGAAAGCAAATTATACTCTGTAATGGATACCATTAAACTGGTAACAGATTTAACAGCAGGTCAGTTCATCTGCAGGTCTGGTTCAAAGTTGGCCACATGTCAAACCTGCATGGATCTACTTTTCAGGCTTCAGAGGTTGGCCTCAAATGGCATCCTGTACCCTGGGCACTCGTTACCTCATACATGCAAACAAACATCCTAAACAGCATGCCATGGAAATAGGAAAGATAGACACATTTGAAAACAAGGCATTCATTGTGGCACAATGAAATCAGGGGCCACTTTATCTGCTATGGTCAAACATTTCTACACTGTACACAAGTTTTTGGCACAAGGATTTTGTCAAGTGACCGAGGACACCAAAATGGAATGTCTTGCAATGATCATAACAGAGACAACAGCACAAAAAAACAAAACATGCTATAACTGCAACTTGCAAAAAGCAAAATATATAGTCTGAAATGAATGTGTATTCTACTCTAAATGCTTTATGGAGGTTTTTCTCTTCATTGTGAATTTGAGGTGTTTAAGAACAGGCTAGATCAATGACTTACCCCCTGAAGTGTGCCTGAAATAAACCTTTAATGAGTCTAGCAATGATTGTATAGAATTCCAGAAAGACAAATTATTTGTTATTCCTGTTTCTTTAAGAGGCCTGAACAAGAAAGCCTGCCACTCCAGAAACAAAGAGCCACATGGTGCTGGCCCCAACCCAGGACCTTCCATTAAAAAAATAAAAAAGATTTGTGTTTTCAGGGGGGGGCTTGCATGGGAGCCCACAGGGGTAGCAAGGGAGACCTGAGGGGTTGCAGGTGCGACCCCTGGCAACCCCTAAATGACATCCCTGCCAGAAATGCTAGTATAGTGGGGGTGAGGGAGGGTTTGAGGATGAACCAACATTGATTTCCTACTCTGCTGCCAATCAAGCTGCTTGGCCCAACCACAGGTGTGTCCCAGAGGAGAGTAAGTGAAATGCGTTTCTATGCCTTGTTATGAAAAGTTATGGAATCTTGTACAGCATGCCATCTGCCGTTTTCACATTTTTTATGTGCTACAAGGACTGCCAGCGATAGGGTAAGGGAATCATTTAGTAGTCGGGAGGAGCATGGCAAGGTTGCTTTGATACAATGTTGATGTGTACAGATATGAAAAGATAGGGCCGTCTGTAGGGTGTACGTTTTAGCTGTTGAGCGGTTGTCTGTGCCATCTGTCAGAGCAGTGTTTAAGGAGCAGGAAGAGTTATGTTGGTGTATCTGTAGTGGGTTTGTGTGATGTTTAGGGAAATTTCATGCACCTTCTGGTGGTGTACATCCCATAGTGTAACCTGTGTTTTGGTCGAGGAGTTGTGTGTCGAGGTTGTCAAATTGTATTGCATGGACACTGAAATGAGCTGGCACATATGTGGACAGAGGTACGATGTGTGCTTATTTCAGTATCATGTCAGAGTACTGAAACATGACGGCAGACATCCACTACTCAGCTCCAACTGACATCTATGAAACCCTCCCACCTTCCAACATTCAACTGATGACATTCCCAGTGGAACATTCTCCTATGCATGGTTACACCAAGGTTCCATAGCTGAGCACAACATAACACATCTATGCTTTAACCAACAAAACATGGTAGTGCAGAGGTGGGGCGGAAAGGGTGCCGAGGATAGGAGGCGGGATGGGTAGAGGGATGGGAGAGATTGACAAGATAGGAAGGAGCAAAACTGTGACAAGACAACTTGGTTAATGAGCACAATAAAGTAAACAACATGGACAATGAAAGAAACAGTATGATAAAAATTGTCAAATCCAATCAGAAAAGCAGTGTGACGTCAGGTTGATTAGTTAACTCTCACAACCATCATCTTATTACAGACATCTCCACCGATCAGACATACAGCACACACATAATAATTCTGAATATCTGGATTCACATTTCCTACCCTTCCTGGGAAGTTAAATTTTAACCCTATCACCTGCACTCAACTCCGTACACTTGGTACTTTGTCTGCTATCATACCTCAGCTTTGAAGCCTCATCACACTCCCTCATCATGTTACCAACTCCCTCAAGATCATTGACAACCACTTTGCACCTATTCAACCGACGCGTAGTCAGCTAAGTGTCAGCTAAGAGGTCTAGGGACTGCCAGTGGACCAACCCACTGGCTAACATGCTGACTCTAGGCAAAATTTACCAGGAGTTGCCCCCCTCCTTAGAATCATGGCCAAAGCCCTGAAACCTTCTAAATCCGCAGACATGTCCTCCATGTTGCTGGCATCAGAGAAAGGAAAGAAAGCTGACCCTCCTAAACTTACCCCCCAAAAGGCTACAGAGGATAAAGGGACCCTCGCAACGAAAGAAGACCTTCAAGCCTTCATGTCCGATATCAAATCGGAATTTAGATCCTGCACGTTGGAACTCACTGCAAAACTAGAACATACAGAACAAAGGGTCAGTGACATCGAACATAGGATTGGGGAGTCTGACGAACTAGCCCTGGAACATTCTAAATCACTAGCAGAAGTACAACGCACCATACAGTCCTTAATGGACAGAACCGAGATCCTTGAATCCAAACAGGAAGATATGGAGAACCGCTCACGACGCAATAACCTACACATCCGAGGTGTGCCGTCATCAATCTCCGACAGGGAGCTCCCCGAATACGTGGGTAACTTCTTCCAGTCACTGCTGCCGAATCAGGAGGAGACTCAGCTCCTACTTGATCGCTCCCACGGGCTCCGTCTCCGTCGGGGATCCAACTCAGACTCCCCCCCAGACTTAATCACAAGAGTCCACTTCTATACCACCAAGGAGGCCATTTCGGCGATAGGCTGCTCACGCGATGAACTATCTTCCCAGGGCTCCCCTCTCCAGATATTTCAGGACCTCTACCCTCTAACCTTGCAGAAACGCAGAATGCTGCACCCACTCACGCTCTTCCTTCGAGGCCAGTAGATCCGCTACCGGTGGCTATTCCCCACGGCCCTGCAGTTCTTGCACAATGGCACCTCACGAACCATCAGCCACCTCGAGGATGCAGCATCAATCCTGCGCCCGGCCTCCCCTGGGGGCACTGCTGACTCATCCCCCGGGCTGAACAAATCCCGCTCTGGGCACTGCTTCCCCCAAACCAAGAAGCGCCCCCTGGACTAGAGTGCAGAGGAGCCGCAAACCCAAATGACGATGGATGACTCCTCAGAAAACATCATGGCACTGGAACCACCAAAGCTTCTCTAAAACTGCTGCAGACCCCAGGCGGTCCATACCCACTCCAAGGTGGATGTCACCATGTTACCCTTGGAGAGAAATTCAACCACGTTGGCTGATGACAGCCTGGGTGGCGAGGGGCCCCACCGATAAATTAAAATTGGTCCCCCTCACCACAATGATGGCCCCCCGTTGGAGGCCTAAGTTGGAAGTTTACACCTCCCGTTGGAGGCCATTTGAAAACCCTCAGCCTCAGGAGAACCCTACTCAGTTTAGCCCCCAGGACTATGGCTAACTCGACCCCCCATCCCCTCTCTCTCAGCAGGACAACACGAGGGGCCTGCCCCCACACCTGAAACTGAAATTCACCACCCTAAATGTCAGAGGCCTAAACTCCCCCCCGAAGAGGAAATCTATCCTACAAATGCTGCAGGACGCAGGATCCTCTGTAGCCTTCCTGCAAGAGACTCACCTGATGCCGACAGACTTCACCCGCCTACGCATCAGAGCTTTCCCTCTGCAGTATCTAGCTTCCAACGGCACCAAGAAGGGGGGCACTGGCTTTCTCTTTGCGAAGGACCTGAACCTGCAGATTCTAGAGACGCTAAAATGCCAAGAGGGTCGCTTCATCGCAATTAAATACATCATCTTTGGCCAAATCTACACCCTCATTTCAGCCCATGCACCGAACAACCATCAGGAAGGGTTCTACCAAGACATAGAGGAGTCCCTTCTCCCATTCATTGAAGGGCAAGTCGCCATTGGGGGAGACTTCAACGGAGCCGCGGACCCTCTCAAAGACAGATCGCACCCCTCATACTGCAGGGACCTAAAACTAGCAACAGAACTACTCCACCTATTTCAATCCCTAAATATCATTGATCCCTGGAGAGTGTTACATCCGGAAGAGAAGAACTTCACTTTCTACTCATATGTACACCGCACCTTCTCCAGAATTGACCTACTACTGGCCTCCCCCCAGCTCCTGACCTTCACAGACAATATCTCTATCGGCCCCCGGATCTTCTCAGACCACGCCCTAGTCTCATTAACGATGCGAGCCCACAATCCAGACCCCCCCCTTGCGCCGACAAAGGAACCTTTATGACCCTATCCTGGGGGATATGGCAGTGAGAGACTCCATCACCAAAACTATTAAAAACTTCTTCGCGGAAAACCGGGATGACAACACCTCGCCAGCCAACACCTGGGACGCCATGAAAGCTGCACTTCGAGGGGAGCTGATCGCCCAACGGGCAGCCTATTATAAACGAAAACAAGCAGCCCATGCCACCCTGGAGGTGGAGGTCCAAGAAGCAGAAGCCACCCACAAGCGGAAGGGCTGGTCCCCGAAAACATACAAAGCCCTAGAGATGGCTAGAAAGAGACTGGAGGAGCATTACGCCGATACAACGGCGAATCTACTAACCAGGACAAGACAATGGTACTATGTCAATAATAACAAATCCAATAAGTTACTGGTAAACAAACTGCCAAAGTGAAGAGACGGAATAACATCCTCAGCCTCAGCGACAGGGAGTGACCCAATTCGCGGACCGCAAGAAGCTTCGTTTGGCAGTCGCCCACCAATCGGAAATAATGATAGCGGTCCCAAAGAATGCGAACGAACAATAAACAATAGGCCTACATCCGAGAGGCAGCTTTCCCACTCCTTAAACCTGTAGCTAGGGAGGGACTGGAAGTGCCCATCACAAGCGAGGAAGTCGAGGAAGCCATAAAAAGCTTGAAACCCAGAGCCCCAGGCCCAGACGGGTTTTCCACCCGTTTCTACAAACTATTTCGACCTCAACTGGTGGCGCTGTTAACTCAACCTTTTAACTCATTCGCCGACACTGGGACCATCACCACAACCATGCAGGATTCCACTACAATCCTCATGCTCAAACTTGGCAAAGATCCCAAGGACACTAGCTCATACAGACCCATCTCACTTTTAAACTTGGATGCCAATATATACTCCAAGGTCCTGGCCAACCGCTTGGCACCAATCCTCCCTAACATCATAGACCCGGACCAGACGGGATTCATAACCCACAGGTCGACAAAAAACAACATCCGTAAGGCCTTGGACCTGATAGAGATCACCAAACAAGAAACGTAACAACTCGCCCTGCTGGCCCTGAATGCAACCAAGGCTTTCGACAAAGTGGACTGGACACACCTACGGCCTCTCGAGGCCTTTAGCTTTGGCCCGACCTTTCAAAGAATGATCCTAGCAAACTATCAAGCGCCCAAGACCCAGCTGAGAGTTAATGGCCTCCTATCAGACCCAATCCCGCTCACATGCGGTACAAGACAGGGCTGCCCTCTGCCCCCCTTGCTTTTCGCTCTGGCCATGGAACCCCTGGCCCAACGGAGCCGCCGGAACCTCTGGATTACAGGCCCACAGATAGGCCCCGCACAACACAAGATTGCGCTTTACGCAGATGATGTGTTACTGACCATCACTGACATAACTTCTATGAAGGCGGCCTTAACAGAGATTCATGACTTTGGGAAAGTGGCAGGGTTTGCTATTAATTTTGGGAAATCAATGGCCTTAGGAGTGGGAATAAGCCTAGAGGAGAAGGAAACCCTAGAAAGACAAAGCCCATTCCAGTGGAGTGTCAAATCAATTCCATATCTAGGGGTTCAGATCCCTGCTCACCCAGCAGAAGTGTACCAAACAAACTTCCCCCCCACTCTTCGAAGAATTGGAAAGGGACCTCATCCGCTGGCAGTCGCAAGAAATCTCTCTCTTGGGCCGCATTACGGCATGCAAAATGAATCTTCTCCCACGGTTCCTCTACGCATGCTCCTCTCTACCAGCCACAATCTCGCCTGCCCCTCTGCAGCGGCTCCAACGGAAAATAAGCGACTTTATCTGGAATGGCAAGAAAGCACGTATTCCCCGAAGAACCATGTTGGGCAGTACGAAACTGGGTGGCCTGGGGGTACCAGATCTCTGCAAATACCAAATTGCAGCACAGCTGGCCCACCTGCAAGCATGGGGTATGGCTGAGGGCTGTCTGAAATGGGTGGAGATCGAACAATCCCGCCTTCCTCTCCCCCTCCGCTTTCTACCGTTTATCCCGCCCGTCCTGCACTCTCTCTGGGTCGCTGGCTTAGGGTGTCATGACAGAAAGTCAGCAGGGTTGTCGGCTCCTGCTCCGTATTGGGCTTCCACGTCAAATTGTTGTAGTTGTAGAATCCATCACTCGATTTGTGCAGGAAGGTGTGGGGGCAGATCCTTTAAATATCGGTACTAGTGGCTTGTGGTCTGTGAAGACTTTGGGCCTCATTACGAGTGTGCCAGTCCAGTAACAATGGTGCCAGTAAGCCTACCGGCACTGTTGTTACCAGACCAGCACACTACGGGTCTGCCTGCCGTAGTCACGTGCCCGGCAGGTCTGACCCTGCTGGGCACAGCGACCACGGGAAGCAGACCGTAATGGTAGCACCGGCACCGTTAATAACGATGCTGGTTCTACCATGCTCCCCATTCTCATTGAGTCCTATGGGACTCAAATGGGAATGAGGATTAACATTTTTCCGGCGCCTGACTTCCAGGAACACCTGGGTCATAATCCCAGTGTTTCTGGCAAGCCAGGTGCCGTAACATTTTGCAAGTCAGGCGGCAACCTGCCAGTTTTACTGGCACAGTTACTGCTGGGCTTGTAATGGGGCCTTTTGACTGGGTTGCAGACGATGCACACCTGGAAGTGCCTGCATCCCCACAGTATAACGCGTCCTTCTCGATGTGCGCATAGATTTTCTCAGTGGGGGACAGGGCCCTGCTAGCAAATGCTATGGGGTGGATCGTCCCTTCTCAATCTTTCTGGGTCAGGACGGCGCCCAGTCCCACCGGGCTGGCGTCAACAAGTAGTTCCGTTTCGTGGGCAGTGTCGAAGAAGGAGTCCTTTATCCGTTGGAATGCAGCTTTGTGTATATCTCCCCACTTCCAGGCAATACTCGTTTTGGTAAGTTCTTGCAATGGCATTGCGGGTGGGGGCCAGGTCGGGAATGAATCTTCCACAGTAGGTGGCCATCCCGAGGAAGCTGCGAACTTCATTGGCACTAGTAGGCGCTTTAGCGTTCTTGATGTCATCCACCTTGCTTGGGTCTGAAGACACACCTTTCTCATTGAACACATACCCGGAGAAGCTTAGCGTCTCCTTCCCAAATTCACACTTCTCTGTGTGTAGGGTTAGCCCAGAGCCTTCAAGGTGTTGGAGTGCCGCTGTGAGTCAGGAGTCATATTCTTTGTCTGTTTTCCCATAGATGAGAATGTCATCGTTGACATTTGTCACACCAGGGAAATCTTGCAGCACCTTCCTAATCTCGTGCTGGAACACCTCGGCTGGGAGAAGATCCCAAAGTCGGACCACCACTCGTCGCCAATGTGATGTTATGTGTATGGGGCCTGGGGGTTACCACAACCCACTTCAATAATACGCGGAAACACTGGTAGGCGGGTAGGGACGCAATGTCCCGTTGGCGGGCTTTCGCCCTTATTTATTTACTGCAGCTACACGCACGGCATGACGCTACTCATCATGCCGTCATACCTGGTCACATGACCATCTCATAACCTGGATGCATGCCAACATCAATGAAGCATCTCCCTCAGCGACCACTCACGGCTACTCACAATCCATTTGTGAGGGAAATTACGGGAGTGTGCGGGTTGGGGTTGTTTGGGCAATTTTGGGCTAGTTTTAACTGCAATGTTTTTCACATTTATATGTGCGTTCGTATAGTAACTGTAGAGGTGGAAGTACAGCACACAGCATTGGTACTGAAGCACCAGTTCATTTTCATGTTAAATTGCTTATCTTTAGTTTAAAAAGAGAGAAAAGCAAGACAAATTTAGAACCAGCACTGCTTCATGCAGCAAGTACACCAATTCTTTAAGTGATGGCCTGGCTGAGAGACACACACAGATCACACGGCGTAGCCAGGGGTTGCAGCCAGCACCAATTAAGCAGCTCTCATGCACATTTCCTTTGTCATCAGTAAACCCATTCTTATGCGTGATGGTGGGGACAATTCCAACTGAAAGACCCAAAACTACACCAGTTATCTAGAAAACATGTAACTATTTCCAAATCAGGTAAAGTGAATAGAATACAGTCTTCTTTTTAAAGATGTGTTTGTACCCATTATGTATGCTGGCTTGACCTGGGGCAGGGGAGAGGTTTGCTTTATGTCAATAGTCTAATGCTCTTTCAGGATCTGAAAAATAAATCTACAGTGATATTCTTTTAGCTTAACATGTTTTTAAATGGGTCTACATGTTTTCAGATTTTTGCAGTTTGTGAATTTTGTAAATATACTTTAAATGACAGAATTATTGTATTCTTTGAAATTCAAACCTTACATATTTGTACCAAGTAAAGCCTGGAATGTGTCTTGCGGCCAAGTGCTTACATTGCTTAGTCGGTTAAAATCTCCTCTGCTTCACTGTTTAGCCAAAGAGTGTGAACCTAGGCAAATAATTTGATCTCACACACAAATTGGAGCCGTTAAGTGATTAAATTCACACTATATGAAAAAAGACACCCTAACAAAGAAGAAGATATAATGGGCCTCATTCTAAGTCAACCGGTCTGGTAAAAAAAGTGCTGGTATTCATGGATACCGGCACTATACCGGACCAGCTGACTACAGGTTTGCCGGTGGTGCACCGCTAAAAGCTGGAGGTAAGCCAGGTGCCTCACCGGCGAAAAAGCCATTATGACCGGCACTGGGATTGCAGGTGCTGGTAATGACGTAAAATCCCTTCATGGAGTCCTTCCGGACTCCATGAATGGGGATTTACACCATCATTCCAGCACCCGCCGGACTGGGTGCCGGAAACTGTAGCAAAATTTGCCGGTATCCTGGCAGCTCTACCACCAGGATACCGGCAATGTTAGAATGAGGCCCAATGATTTTGGGCACAGAATAGTGTACCCTCATGATCCTCTGTTAATGGCCCATAACACTGTCACCTAAAATTGCATTATTATTGCATTGGCATAACTTCAGTCGCATATCACTTGATTTGATAGGCAGATATATAGGGGGTCATTCCGAGCTTGGTGCTAAGGGAACAACAATGCCGGTAAAGGAATACCGGCATCGATTACTGCTATGGGCCATTCTGACCAGCCCGACCGCTATTAGCAGCATCGTAAAGTACGATGCCGTTAATAGCGGTCTGGGCGCGGGCACGCGACCCACCATGCCGGCAATAGCGGCATGCTGTAAACTGGAGTACATCACAAGTGAAGCGGACATGCAAATAACGGCTTAATGAAGGCGGAAAAAGTGGTTACCGGCATGCCGTAAATACTGGCATCATTGACCTACCGTAAAATGCCCTGAGCAGTGTTCAGAAATGCCACAGGTGCACACAATCATCACAGGTGGAGGCAATGGAGTATGGGCCAGCACAAAAGGAGCACACCCACACACCACACCCCCTCCCACACCAAGATGATTCCAATAGTAGTAGCATTACTGGAGTTGGAGGACATGCTTGCATTGCCACAACATCAACAACAACAACCGCCACCACAGAGGAGATGCAGGAGGAGAAGGAGGATGAGACAGGCTCAGCATGCCAAACCAGTGCAGCCACCGTTACCACGCCGGCAGCCCCAAATCCCTCGCATCAGAGCCAGTCCTTTCAACCTAACCCCTGAGCAGATCCACACCATGTACCGTCTGGACCGGGACACCATCATCACCATAGTGGACCTGATACACGACGACATAGTGAGCCTCATTGAAATACGCACCGCCATCCCCCATCTACTGAAGGTGGTGACTGTGCTCCACCTCCTTGCCACAGGCACCTAACAGCACACAGTGGGGCACATGCATGGCATATCACAACCCTTATTTTCCCGGATACTGAACCAAGTGCTGGATGCCCTCCTCAAGCACACAAGGGACTACATATCCCTACCACGGACTCCCCAGGAGATATGTGATACAAAAGTTGCCTTCCATGCACCGGCAGGCATGCCAAATTGTGTAGGTGCTCTCAACTGCACCCATGTGGAGTTGGTGGTCCCGCATGCCATGGAGGTGGTGTACCGCAACCGCAAGCAATACCACTCCAATGTGCAGATGGTATGCGACGCCAGCAAGATCATCACACATAGTTGTGCCCGATATCCCGGATCAACTCATGACTCTATGGTCCTGTGGAACTCCACGCAAGCACTCTTCATGGAGCCACATCCTGGACGACGTGCCTGGCTGCTTGGTAAGTTGCATGACTGGCACATGGCATTGAAATGGGGGGAGCGATGCACACACCACCATGCTGCCAATGTTGATGTGACTGCACGATGTGCACATCACCAAACACTGTGCCCCAAAGCATCACAAACGATACATGACACCCAAATCCCATGGGAATGAAGTAAGGTTGACACCTGTCACTACATGACTAACAGGAAACCACCCCACATCCCACAACACATGTACCACTAATCAACGGCCCTCACGCTCCGTAACGCCATCCAGCATCATGCAGTGCATGTGCACTATGTTGCTGTCTCAAGCATATCACCACACAGGACAAGCATCCCTGTGAGTGCATCAAACTGAACCTACTAGGGAATACACTGTCTGGCACAGGGCCGGCACACCCACAGGAGTGCTGCATGTCACCATGTGAATGATCAGTGCTGTTTGCCCAATATTGCACAGACTACTGCCAACGCTCCCTCTAAGTAAATCTCACAGAACACAACATCTCACTAACTTGACACTAACACAGCTGTATGCGTACACGATGCATGTGCAACAAGACGTCAGTGCACACCATGTATCATCTTGAAGATGCAACCCACACCATGAGTCCATTGCACAGGACACATTGAGGGACTGTAAAAGGTGTCAATACATCCAGGGACATGTGCACGTGGCCAACAAAAACCTGCAGGCATGTGTGACTAGTACAGCTGTCCATCATGATTCACCTGACATTTACCTTTAATTTCCTCTCATGCAGGTGATAGTGGCTATCCCTTGAAGCCGTGGCTCCTCACACCTGTCTGAAACCCACAGAACATGCATGAGGAGGACTACAATCGTTCCCATACCCGTACCCGTGTGGTATTCGAGCAGACCTTTGGCCTGTTGAAGGCACAATTTTGCTGCCTCAGCCGGTCTGGTGGGGCACTCCTCTACAGGCATGAGAAGGTGGCCAAAATCATCATGGCATGTGTCATGCTGCACAATATGTGCATCCGCCGGAACGTGCCCCTGCCCCCTGACATTGAACTGCTACCACCTGGTGATGATGAAGGGGAAGAAGAAGATGTGGCTGGACATCATCGCAGTGCCGATGCACAGGAGGGACATGCTGTGCGCCAGTCACTGATTTTGTTTTTTTAAACAATTTTATTATTTTTAATCAAACAAAACAACAATACAACCAAACATGCAGTGCATTTCACATCCAAATAATGATATCAGTTCTTTAATCTTGGTCACTGCTTCCCCCCCTCCAGCCCCCCTTCATGAGCCTGTCTGTTCATTGTTCTCTGTGTCCACAGCACGCAGCGGGGTCTCGCTTCCTATAGATTCTGACCACTCTTGTATTGTTCCAAACAATTCCGCTATTAATGATTTCCATGCCATCAGGGTCCCTGTCTCCTCCTCCCCCCTACAGTGTTCGACTCTTGCCATACCATTGTTTCTGCCTCTGCCCATTTCTGCAACTCCTTCCACCACACCTCCACCCGTGGCCTGTGACAAGTCTTCCATCCCATGGCAATCCTTCGTTTAGCCAGCACTTATGCCAGATCTTTCAGTTTACTGACATGCTTAAGTTTTGATGATCTGGGGAACCCTCCCAGCAAGCAGGCCCAAGCTGTATCTATGATTAACGTGACCCCTTTCTCGGCTAGCTTTTGTGCCACTTCTCCCCAGAA
Source organism: Ambystoma mexicanum (assembly GCF_040938575.1). Lineage (NCBI taxonomy): Eukaryota > Metazoa > Chordata > Amphibia > Caudata > Ambystomatidae > Ambystoma > Ambystoma mexicanum. The sequence goes on along the minus strand of NC_090941.1, from coordinate 281,733,569 downwards.
ACGCTCAATTACTGGGCATGACCAAAACATATTTGTCATATCAGCTTTCCCCTCGTCACATTTGGGACATGCTTGTCGTCCAGCGTTTTCAAACTTGGATATCCTCATAGGCGTCATATATGCTCTGTGCGTTATATATAGTTGTATTTGTTTTAATCTGGCATTCCTTGACACCTTCTTATGGTATCCCAGTGCCCGTTCCCACATCCCATCCTCTATCGGGGTTCCCACTTCCGCCTCCCAATCTAGCATCTATTGCGTCAAGTCCTTCCCAACCTTAGGCATCACCATCTCATACAACCTAGAAATCTCATGTCCCTCATCTGATATATCTTATATTGCCTCTATGATGGCATCTGGTTCTTCCTCTAATACAGTTTCAGGCCACGTTTCCCGGATTTTCTGCACAATTCTGTGGTATGTGGTGTACTGGCCCGCATGCAGTCCTGTTTCCCTCACAAGGGCCTCAAAGTCCAAAATGACCCCCACCTGCCAGACGTCCCCTAATGTTATTAGCCCCACCGATTCCCAATGGGTCCTGATTATCACCCTTAACTGCTTATCTTCCCCTGTCAACGCGACTAGCGGTACCTGCGGGGAGCATGGAAATGGGTTCTCCATCATCCGGCATGCCCGACGCCCCATCTGCCACCCGAGCATCATCATCCTAGGGCGCTCACTCAATTCGGATTTGGGCAGCCAGATCATCTCTCTCAAGTGAAATGAGGTACAATCATGTCCAAATAGCCTAGATTCAAGGGTCGCCTCATCTGAAAGCCACTGAGCCACATATTGCAGCTGAGTTGCTACGTAATACACCTCAAAATTGGGCAGTTTTATCCGCCCTTTTCCATAAAAGTTCTGCAGCTTCCACAGCGCCACTCTGTTCCGGGTACCATGCCACAAGAAATCCCTACACATACTGTTAAGTTTAGCAAAGAACTTCTTAGGTATCATGTATGGAATGTTGCTAAAATAATGCAGAAGCCTAGGCAGGACCACCATTTTTAGCATTGCACCCCGTCCCATCATTGCTAAGGGCAACTTAACCCAAAATAGCATACACTTCTCGATTTTCTTGAGTGCCACCTCGGTGTTATGCTTGTGTTCCTCCTCCACCGTATGGTACACGTCTATCCCAAGATACCGGAAAGAACTAACTTCCCATGGTATTTGTAACACTGGTAGCTGTCTCTCAGGGGTTCCCTTATAGTCGCCTAGCGGAAACATACTAGATTTTTGGGGATTCACAGCTATCCCAGACAGCCCTGCATACTTCGCCATCACCTCCAGTATGTACTGGAGATTTTCGCCTGGATACTTTAAGTATAGCAACAGGTCATCTGCGTATAAGATCATCAGATGTCGTTATCCCCCAACTTCAATACCTATCGTATCATATTGCTGTCTGAGATATATTGCTAGGGGCTCCAGGGCTAATATATAGATCATCGGGGGCCAAGGGCACCCATGCCTAGTGCCTCTACTAAATTTCCACGTCTCAGATATTACTGATCCCGTTTTAACTCTGGCCAGTGGCTCACTATATAGCATCTTCACCCACCTCATATAACCGGGCCCCATACCATACTTCTCCAAGGCCGCCAGCAACCACGGCCACTTGACCGAGTCGAAAGCTTTGACCGCATCTAAGGACACGATCGCCATTTCGCCCTCTGCCGCACTTCCCCATTCAACAACCCGTCGGAGTCGCCTATGATTATGAGTTATATTCCTATTCGGGACATAGCCCGTCTGGTCAGGGTGTATTAGCTTGCTGATCACTCTCTGCAATCTGTTTGCCAGGACAGCCGTCAATATCTTGCTGTCCTGATTCAACATCGAGAGAGGTCTGTAAGAGCCGCAACTGTGTGCAGGTTTATTAGGTTTGGGAAGCGGTATTATGACCGCCTCTCTAAGTGATTCCGGCAACCGTCCCACCTCAAACGCTTCATTGAGCATTTCTAACATCGGAGGGAGCACTTCCTCCATGTATGTCTTATAGAATTCACTCGGGAGCCCATCCGCCCCTGGGGTCTTGCAGGTAGGTAACTGCCTCACCACTTCTTCTAACTCCTCCAGGGTGATTGGTGCATCTAACTCCTCTCTTTTCTCCTCACTTATCATGGGTAGTCCCATGTCTTCTAACGTTTCCATTATTTCCTCTCGGCTGCCCCCCATCTCGTCTGCATACAACACTTTATAATATTCTGCAAACTCCTCGTTGACACCCTCTTGGGTGTCCACTACGCTACCATCTTCCCTCATTATCGTTCTAATCGGGGATCTGGGAGCCTCGCTCTTGTATAGCCACGCTAACAACCGTCCTGTTTTATCCCCTCCCGCATGCTGTCTCTCAATGTACTTTTTACACTTAAGGTTGCAGAGCCTCTCCCAGTGTTCCGCACATTTTTGCTGCAGCCCAAGTACCCGCTACATATCTTCACATCCGCCCTTTAATACTCCCTCCAGTTCCTCTTCCGTCCGTCGTAGGTCAGCTAGAACCCCGCCCTGCAGGCCCTTTGCTTTTGCTATGGCAACCCCTCGCATCACTACCTTAAAGGCTTCCCATAATGTACTTGCCGAGTCAACGCTACCCGTATTCTCCTCAAAGTAATTGGCAATCTCCTCCCTTATATCTTCTCTAAAGACTGGATCCTTGAGCGCCTCAGCACAAAGGCGCCACGTCGGGATCCGTGCCCTCGGGGGACGATACTGCCACCCCAGGACCAATGGCGAGTGATCTGAGAGGACCCTCGCCTTATATTCTACCTGAGTAACCTCTGCTATCACATCCGACGTGGCAAAGACGTAGTCCAGCCTCGTGTGCAGCTGTTGAGGGGCAGAGTAATGCGAGTATTGCCTTTCTTGGGGGTATCTAGTTCTCCACACGTCCACCAGACTAAAGTCATCTAGCAGTGTCTGTAGTGCTTTCGCCGCAGGGGAAGGTCTATCAATCTTACCATCCGATCTGTCTACGTTAGGATTCAGTACACAGTTAAAATCACCACCCCAAATCACTGCACTGCCCATACATATGCCGAGGTTGGCACTCAGAGTCCTGAAATATGCTGCTGTATCCTGATTGGGGGCATATGTATTTACAATGCTTATTTCCTTATTCTCCACCAACCCTCTCAGCATGACCATCCTCCCATCCGTCTCCGCCACCTCCTGCAATGGGTGGAACGGAACATGCGGCGCCACCCAGATTAGTACTCCCCTGGCATACGCAGAGTATGTTGAGCCCACCACCACCCCTTTCCATTTCTTAACAATCAGCTCCATCTTTTCCCGTGTCAGATGTGTTTCCGGCAACAGCGCAATATCTATCCGTTGCCTTCTCAGATATAGCATGACCTTATTCCTTTTCAAGTAGCTGTTAAGTCCCCTGACATTCCACGTGATTATTTTAAGATCCCCCATGGCTCAATACCGTCCCCCTTATCTACCTCCAGCAGATCCCACTCTCCTGCACGACACAGATTCAACCATCCAATTCTACTGTATAGGCTCATGTTCAGACTAAAACTCCCCATAACTATATACACCCCAAACTCCCCCTCCCTGCCCTCCTCCCCACCCATCCCTTCCCCAACAACTCCCCCCCAACTGTTGCCCAGCTCCATCCCTGGATCTCAGGCACCCCCACATCTAGCCCTGTCCGATTTGCCCAGAGCTCAGTAGGGTGAAGTCTCCCTAATGGCCACTTAACTATTAATACTAAATGGGGGTGTAAGAACTAGCTTCCACAAGGCTCCTTAATAAAGCCACAGTGCTCACAATACATTATCTATTCTAATTTGGTCTCATCTACTAACAGGCCGCATCAATGACTATAGTCAAGTCCCACAGTCTTAAACCGCACCATTTTCCAGTGCTCCCATTACTCATTACTTATCTCCTCCGTCTCCTTCTCTCGTCTGGAAGCCGGACTCCTGGGGGCAACCCTGCATGTAAAGCCATCCCATGGCATCCTCCGGAGTGTCAAAAAACAAGGTCCTGTTTTTATGAAAAACTTTCAGTTTTGCCGGGTAAAGTAGCATGTACTTATGGCCCGCTTCCCTCAGTCTCCTCTTAACAGCCCCAAAGTTCATTCGGCTTTGCTGCATCATCAGGGTATAGTCCGGGTAGGCCGTTATGTTTGCCGCCCCTCGTTTGATTGTTCTGCCTTTGCGGAAATGTTCCAGTATCCTCTCGGTCTCAATAGTTAAGGATCTTGGAGATAACTGGCCTAGGTGGGTTGCCTGGCGGCGGCTTCCTCGTTAGAGCCCTATGCGCTTGTTCCACCACGAATCTCTGAGACAGAACTCCTCCAGGTATCTCTTGCAGCATCATGTTTTCGACAAACTCTGTGGGGTTGTGGCCTTCTGTTCCCTCCGGCAAGCCCACAATGCAGATGTTGTTCCTTCGGGTGCGTCCTTCCGCTTCCTCCGCCCTATTCTCCAGATTGCCCACTCTCTGCACCAGGGCATGCAGTTACGACTTGTGTGAGGCACAGTCCGTTGTGTTCGAGCTCACTTCTTTCTCGAGGCTCTCTGTGCGCTCTGCCAGGGACCTTACGTCCTGTCGGAGTAGATTCACCTCTTCCTGCACTTCACCGACCTTAAGGTCCAACGCTGTTTTCAGTTCAGACACCGCTATTTCAAGCTTGGCCTCCCAGGCCGCTTTCAAGTCTGCTTTCAAGTCCGCAATCGCAGCCAGGACCTCTTGGTTTGTACCCGTGGCGGCCATGCCACCTGCGGGAGGCTTGTCTTTGCTCCTGGCACTTTCCGGGCCCGGCGGCGTCCTGGCGAATTTTTCCAGCGTAGGTTGCTTCCCTTTCAGTCTTGGAGGTTTGTTGGACATGACGCAGCAGCCGTGTGTTGTGGGTCAGCCCACCTCTTCAATCTCTACCTCAACCCAACCTCAAGGCGGGGGGGCACACACTCAGTCCCACTATCCCAAAACCGCTCAGGCATGGGGGCATCAGTACCTCACAAGGTCATCCAGCCTAATATCACTTCCGGTGGCCGCCTTGCGTGTTCCTCAGAGCTTTTGAATGCACATCCCGCTCTACTGCTGCTGAGTCTCAGGCTCATATACTCTGTGCTGTGAGACCACGTTGGTGTGAGTCTGCAACCCGGTACTAGCTTATAGCTTGGGCCAGTCTATTTTGGGCTCATCTTCCTCCTTGCAAATCACGCCCGCGCTGCGTCGTCTGGTCACCGGAGCTGACCGTTTATGGGGTCCTCCGCGGCCCTGGGCACTGGTCAGACTGCCTCCAACTGCCACTATGCCTATATGGCCAGCCCCCCAAGACTGGGCTTCTTCGTGCCCTTGTGTGTTCTTATCCTGTGCAGCTGGTTTTGTTAAAGTCACTATTGTGGGGGCACCTTAGCAGACCATTCCTCCCCACTTGCCAGTACCATTCCTTCGGTGCACATGCATCAGGCAGGCCTTCCCAGCCATATGTATTCGCACGAGGGTCTCCGATCACAATACGGACACCTCAGATCTGCCAGCAGAACAGTGTACACCAGTGTGCACCTCGGTGTGGGCAGCCTCTGTGAGCAATGTTCTGCTTGCCTTCTGCATTTCGTTGAGTATAGGTGGCAAAAACTCTTTGTTTCCTGGGCGCCGCCCAGGCTATCTGTCCGTACCGGGCAGCGGCCCCAGCATGCAGTCCTTGCTCTGCTCGGCTACTCTTTCGATTGTTCTTCCCACACAAACTATCCAGTCGCCACTGTCTTCTGGTTTGTTGGCGTCCTTCTGCAATGCACATCCACTGTTTCAACGGGACCTGGTACCTGTGGCTTTTGGAACTCTCAGGTCCGCCCAGCGTGGGTCCTGGCCATTGAGGCTGATTTCAGTACCTTATCCCTTGTTGCCTGCTTGTTGTGCGCAGGCTTTTATGCCGGATCTGTGCGCATGTGCCCTGCCAGAGGTGCCGTCAGACGTTAATGTCTACAGATTATCCTGACACTTCAGTTATTCATTTTCCCTTGGTGTTTAGATGCAGCCCGTGAATTCTGTGCTCTTCGTTTTATAATAGTGCCCCAGTTCGTCCTTCCCTCTGCAGGCATGTCTCCTTTGTTTATTTAATCCATCCGGTGTGGTCTCCGGATCGGGTGCCCTTATCATTTAACTGTTTCCCTCTCCGTATGCTCTGCTGTGTTTATACTGCCTGGGCCTCCAGCTTTTGTGCGGCCCTCCCCCACTGTTACTTTGTATCAGTGCGCTCGTCTTTCCTTCACGCACTCGGGGAAGCCCTGTTCATTCAGGCCACGTTCGGCTATGTGCCGACACTGTTACAATGTTTAAGGTCAATCTCTGCTTGTATTGGGCTTTGCTCAGCCTCCGTTTCTGTAATGCCTTATGCGCCGCTTGGCACCATTCTGCAGAGTATGTGTGCTCCTTACATCGCGGTGTAGAGGCAATTCCCCTTTCTCGCCTGATCTGTGGGGTCCCTTGTTTCTTGTCACACTGTCTTGCCACGTCTTTCTGTGCCGTCTCTCTTCACCCCCTGTCACCCGGCAGGACCGAGCATTACCTTCAGGTTCGCTTCTTGATAGAAGTACGTTTCGTCATCCTCACCGCCTCCGGATCAAAAGAAATTGTGTTTGCTACATTAACTGTGGTCTTGCAGTATATTGGGTCCTTTATGCACCCTGTGTAACAATTTTCCTTGCCATTCGCATCTGTGTCTCCCTCTCTCCTTTTGTTCTGCTGCGAGCGCCATCTTGTTATCTCGTCTGAGGGTTCTTCTCAGTTTTTTCAACCTCGCTATCTCTGTGTTTACGTCCAGATTCTTCTAGCCACTGCGGTCACTGTAATCCTTGTATATTCATACAGCCATTGTGCCATTTTCAGCTGAAATGCATCAGTTTCAGCATACTTGCGACGTAGGAGAATGCAGGATCAGCAGGTGCCTCAGTGAAAACGCGACTTATCTCATGGCCCTTAAGCCACGCCCCTCGCCAGTCACTGATTGCACAATATTACTGACACACATGGCAGCAGAGGGTGACATGATGGTTGGACAGAGGACACTGTGTGTGGGGGTACATTTACACTATGCACTGTAAATGAATAAATGACACATGCATAATGAATAATGTCCACTCAGGTCTTGCTTTTCACACAACCGGTGTATTAAATGTAACAATGTAAACATAAGTGCAAAATCCCTCCACCTACCCTCACCCCCCTTTCCCTCCCCCACAACTCCCCCACACACCCTCACTCCCCTCACAACTCCCCCACACCCTCGCCCCACCCCCCGCAACTCCCCCACACATGTCCCATTGAGTCTCCAAAGCCTACATGGGGCTGCCCTGATGATTCATTGGTCCCCTGGACCAGGGGGCGGCATGTCTTGCCGGAGCAGGGTACGTGCCGACCTGCGGAGCAGGCTTGTCTGTGTAGAACTGGAGGAAGACGGTGTGGCCGCCTGCTGTGAATGTGTAGCGGAATGCCCTGCCTCCATGGCATCTGCTATGCGGCCCAAGACCTGCCGGAGGGTCGAGACCTCCTCGCAGAGGCGGCTGGTGTTGTCAGCGAATGAATTGGCCATGGAGGAAGTGTTGTCCGTAATGGACCTGCCTAGAGATGCTAAGTCCTGACGCCACTCCTATCTGGCCACTCTGTTGGCCTGGACAAACTCCTGCACAAGGGCAGTAAGCAGGTCAGACCGCTGTGGCCCTGCGGGTGCATCTGTGGAGGTAGTTGGCTCCTGGCTGTCCTGCCCAGCCTGCTCAGCCTCCCTAGTCGTGAAAATTGGACTGAAGTGTCCCTCCGTCTGCTCATGACCAGACTGCTCCGGGGTGGTGGCGTGCTCTGTATCGAGGGACGATACTTGGGGGGATGCCGGTGGAGTTGGGGTATGGACCAAGTCCAAAACATCATCTGCCATGGGCACTCATATGTCGTCCGGTGTGTCCTCCACAGCCAGGGGTGCCGTGGCTGGCACCTCCCAGCCAAACTCGACTCCTCGGATTGTGGTGCCTCGCATGTATCATCAGGATGGCCAATGGGTGCTGGTGGTGCTTCACTCTCTACAGGCCTTGGTGGCACTGGTGTAATGGGTACCTGGGGTGGCTTGCCTGTTGGTGCACGGCGCACCCTGTGTTGTCCCCTCAAGGTTGAAGGGCGGTTGCTGTCATCCCGGGACCTCTTCCGGGGTGTGGGCTGTGCAGGGGTTGCGTCCTGCCCATCGCTGTCATGGTCAGTGCCTGTGGGGGTCGAAGAGAGGGACGGCATGAGTGATGTTTTGATTGGCATCATACATACATTAGGACAATTGCTCATCCACACAATTGGGGGTAATATGCATTTGTGTTTGGATGAGGACGTTTTTTGATACATGGGTGGTTTATGCAGGCATACGTCGGCGTCACTCATGTTGCCCAAGAGCAGTGCTATCTGACATGCATAGTATTTTGGCCATGCACGCTGTGTGACTCACAGCATTTACATCTTTGTGTGGGATGGGTCATGTGAGATATTGCCTTGCACCAGGCATCTGCATGTGTCTGTGATGTGTCCGCCTACTTTGCTCAAACTGACATATTGGTTGACTTTCATCAGATTTGGCATTGCAATGTTTACTTTGGACACTCACCTCCATCGCCCGATGTAGTGGTGCCACACTCCATCTCGCCAACAGATGTCCTCCCATGGGTTGAGCTTGATCGGGGAACTGGGACCTCCTCCTGTTCCCATGGTCTTGCTGCGAAGATCTCCTTCTTCTTCAGCACTGCCTCTCTCTTCATGTTGTTTGAGAACACTATTGCAGCATGCTCCTGCAGTGTGTCTACCAGCATCTGCAGCTCATCCTCAGTGAACCTTTCTTTCTGCTGGCGGGCAGCTCCCTTCTTCAAGGCTTTGGGCATAGTGGTGTTAAAGATGGTTCTTTCCAAAAAACAGCAGCGTCCGAGGGGTTCTGTGTGGTGAGGATAGCAATGGATTGTGTTTTTAAAGATGGCCGCCGTGCTCCTTACCGTTCGTGTGCGATGACGCTACTTCCGGTTCCGCTTATTAGCGGTGACCATTAATAGCGGTGACTGCTAATAACGGTCACCGCTAATGCCGCTTTGGACCTTGTCGGTAGTGTAATCTGCGCTATGCCTGATGCCGCTATGGGCATTTTAGGTGCCTTTAACGGCATGGCGCTAATGACCTTACCGGCATGCCGTAAAGCTCGTGCCTGCGAAGTCGCAATAGTCCTCTATTAGCGGACTGATGACTGCCCGGACACGCTATTTACACCATGCCGGTAAGGAGCGTTACTTACCTCAAAACTCGGAATGAGGGCCATAGTCTCACAAGCCATTCAGTGCACCAGAGATCAGGGATGTCATTTCACCAGAATGCCAGGGGTAGCGGAAGTGACATCACACTTCCCTTAACCACTGATGACATCGCTGACCCTACCCTTAAGTGACATTACAGGAAGCGATGGAACATGATATTTCACCCCTTGCTTGACAAAACAGGAAGTGGCATCACATAGCACTGTAATATGGTTACAGTTTCACTGTAATGTGATATACATTTCATACAAGCATGGATCACCATATGTATCGTTAATATCAGTGTGCACAGGCCCATATTACCGAATTACTGTAAATTGAAGCAGACGTCCAAGGCGGAATGATATGATGTGTAATTATAAAGCACTTATCCGTACACATTTTATATAGAACAAATATGCAGACAATATCACCCAACCTGCGTTGGTATTCATTTATCAACCTCAGAAGGAAGAAAGGCTGAGTTGGCCTTGGCGGGATTCGAACCTGCAACCTGCGGATCACACACACATCGCTGCAGCAAATGATCAACCCACCAAGCTATTTTACCGGCTACAGATATCTTACCGGCTATAATAAAATGAGCAATTACATGTCTGAATGTTCTCAAAACTAGAAAGCAAATTATACTCTGTAATGGATACCATTAAACTGGTAACAGATTTAACAACAGGTCAGTTCATCTGCAGGTCTGGTTCAAAGTTGTCCACATGTCAAACCTGCATGGATCTACTTTTCAGGCTTCAGAGGTTGGCCTCAAATGGCATCCTGTACCCTGGGCACTCCTTACCTCATACATGCAAACAAACATCCTGAACAGCATGCCATGGAGATAGGAAAGATAGACACATTTGAAAACAAGGCATTCATTGTGCCACAATGAAATCAAGGGCCACTTTGGGCCTCATTACGACCCTGGCGGTAAGGGGTTTACGCCAGCGTTAGCTGCGCCGACCCCTTACCGCCAATTACGAGGTCCCTTAGCGCCATGGCGCTTTTAACACCTGCTTTTAGCAGGTGTTAAAATCCATGGCGCTAAGGGACCATGGAGTTAATTACGCCACCGTAATTTACGGTGGCGTAATTAACACCTTCCCCACTCCCATTATGCCCTATGGGGCAAAAATGGGAATGGGGAAGGGTAAATGGGACATGGGGATTTACCGCCCCGCCGAGGTCGGAATGGGGCGGTAAATCCCCATTCCGCCATGGCGTAAACGTAGTTTACGCCATGGCGGTAAAGTCACAACCCAGGCGGTAACTTACCGCCTGGGTTGTAATGAGGCCCTTTATCTGCTATGGTCAAACATTTCTACACTGTACACAAGTTTTTGGCACAAGGATTTTGTCAAGTGACCGAGGACACCAAAATGGAATAGGCCTCATTCCGAGGCTGGCGCTATCCATGGAGTAAAGAGCACCATGGTAAGCAACCATGGAGCTATTTACTCCATGGAAATCCGGCATGGTGAATGGAGTAATTACCGGTCCATTCCAAGGTTGGAGGGACCGGTAATTCCCCATTCACCATACCGGTTCCCCAACCCCATTCCTGCCCCCATAGGGCTCAATGGGAATGGGGAAGGAGTAAATTACGGCACCGTAAATTACGGTGCCGTAATTTACTCCAAGGTCCCTTTGCGGGTTGGATTTTTAACGCCTGCTAAAAGCAGGCGTTAAATGCCAACCCGCAAAACGGAACTCGGAATATGGTGGTAAGTGTTAACGGTCACCGTTGCCATTAACGGTGACCGTTAACCCTTACCGCCAGCCTCGGAATGAGGCCCAATGTCTTGCAATGATCATAACAGAGACAACAGCACAAAAAAACAAAACATGCTATAACTGCAACTTGCAAAAAGCAAAATATATAGGGCCTCATTACACGGACGGCGGTAAGGGTTAACGGTCACCGTTAATGGCAACGGTGACCGTTAACCCTTACCGCCGTACTACGAGGTCCCTTTGCGGGTTGGAGGAATTAACGCCTGCTTCTTGCAGGCGTTAAGTACCAACCCGCTAAGGGACCTCGGAGCTAATTACGGCACCGCAAAATTGCGGTGCCGTAATTAGCGCCTTCCCCATTCCCATAGAGCCCTATGGGGCAGAAATGGGAATGGGGAAGGGCAATGGCGGAAGGGGGATTTACCGCCCCTCCAACCTTGGAATGGGGCGGTAAATCCCCTTTCCGCCAAGGCGGTGCCGGTAATTTACCGGCATGGTCCAGGGTGCTAATAGCACCCTGGATTACCGCCTTCCGTGTAATGAGGCCCATAGTCTGAAATGAATGCGTATTCTACTCTAAATGCTTTACGGAGGTTTTTCTCTGCATTGTGAATTTGAGGTGTTTAAGAACAGGCTAGATCAATGACTTACCCCCTGAAGTGTGCCTGAAATAAACCTTTAATGAGTCTAGCAATGATTGTTTAGAATTCCAGAAAGACAAATTATTTGTTATTTCTGTTTCTTTAAGAGGCCTGAACAAGAAAGCCTGCCACTCCAGAAACAAAGAGCCACATGGTGCTGGCCCCAACCCAGGACCTTCCATTAAAAAAATAAAAAAGATTTGTGTTTTCGGGGGGGAGAGGGATCTTGCATGGGAGCCCACAGGGGTAGCAAGGGAGACCTGAGGGGTTGCAGGTGCGACCCCTGGCAACCCCTAAATGACATCCCTGCCAGAGATGCTAGTATAGTGGGGGTGAGGGAGGGTTTGAGGCTGAACCAACATTGATTTCCTACTCTGCTGCCAATCACTGAATCTGCTTGGCTCAACCACAGGTGTGTCCCGGAGGAGAGTAAGTGAAATGCGTTTCTATGCCTTGTTATGAAAAATTATGGAATCTTGTACATCATGCCATCTGCCGTTTTCCCATTTTTTATGTGCTGCAAGGACTGCAAGCGGTAGGTTAAGGGAATCATTTAGTAGTCGGGAGGAGCATGGCAAGGTTGCTTTGATACAATGTTGATGTGTGCAGATATGAAAAGATAGGGCTGTCTGTAGGGTGTACGTTTTAGCTGTTGAGTGGTTGTCTGTGCCATCTGTCAGAGCAGTGTTTAAGGAGCAGGAAGAGTTATGTTGGTGTATCTGTAGTGGGTTTGTGTGATGTTTAGGGAAATTTCATGCACCTTGTGGTGGTGTACATCCCATAGTGTAACCTGTGTTTTGGTGGAGGAGTTGTGTGTCGAGGTTGTCAAATTGTATTGCATGGACACTGAAATGAGCTGGCACATATGTGGACAGAGGTACGATGTGTGCTTATTTCAGTATCATGTCAGGGCTACTTTAACATGACTGCAGACATCCAGTACTCAGCTCTAACTGACATTTATGGAACCCTCCCTCCTTCCAACATTCAATTGATGACATTCCCAGTGGAACATTCTCCTATGCATGGTTACACCAAGGTTCCATAGCTGAGCACAACATAACACATCTGTGCTTTAACCAACAAAACATGGTAGTGCAGAGGTGGGGCGGAAAGGGTGCCGAGGATAGGAGGCGGGATGGGAAGAGGGATGGGAGAGAATGACAAGATAGGAAGGAGCAAAACTGTGACAAGACAACTTGGTTAATGAGCACAATAAAGTAAACAACATGAACAATGAAAGAAACAGTATGATAAAAATTGTCAAATCCAATCAGAAAAGCAGTGTGACGGCGGGTTGATTAGTTAACTCTCACAACCATCATCTTATTACAGACATCTCCACCGATCAGACGTACAGCACACACATAATAATTCTGAATAACTGGATTCACATTTCCTACCCTTCCTGGGAAGTTAAATTTTAACCCTATCACCTGCACTGAACTCCGTACACTTGGTACTATGTCTGCTATCATACCTCAGCTTTGAAGCCTCATCACACTCCCTCATCCTGTTACCAACTCTCTCAAGATCATTGACAACCACTTTGCACCGATTCAACCAACCCGTAGTCAGCTAAGTGTTGGGCTTCCGCCCCTCCATGAGTAAAAAATGCCGTGACACCAGTGGAGGGATGCAGTGTCACTCTTTACTGGAATAGCCTCCCAAACAAATCTCTCTACCAATCACTATTATTCATCACTTACAGCCTCATACTATCTGTGATGGTTAAACCGCTCTACACATTCATTGCTCTGGTGAAGATATTATGCTGCCCTTTTCTGCACAATCCCTTTCTCCTCCAGCCAAGCACAAAATTCATTCAACATAAATTGGGGCCCATTGTCACTGAAGAGTTGTGCTGGAAAGCCTTCCCTCCACAAAACATTCTCCAGATATGTGAGCAAGTTCCTGGAAGTGATATCTCGGAGCACAGCAACTTCTAGTCACTTAGACAGTCCATTAGTACCACAACATAACTTTCTCTGGAACGTGATACATTCATTGGACACAGTAAATCAACCACCACCATAACTCAAGGAACCTCTGCAGCCTACAGAACCACCATAGGTGGGATTGTAGCCACTAAAACGTTATCACTGTTGTGACATGCCTCACACTCCTGCACAGCTGTCTATATGTGGCCACCAAAAATCTAAATGAGTGATAGACTTCATCCTACAGGTGCCCATGTGGCCCCTGGAACCCAAATCGACTACAGTCTCTCTCATGCCACTTGGAACCAAAAACCTATGTCACCGACACACAAACTCCCCTTCCAAACACAACTCATCCTTCCCCCTCCTGAATTCACTCAAATCTCCTCTTGCGAACCAATCACCATTCCTCCAGTTATCCCTCATGAGATGTTTAACCTCTTGATAAGTCTCATCCTCCTGACACGCTGAAAACCAATCTCTTTCCTGAAGACTTGCCTACACTGAAAACATATCCTGAATGTCATCATCACCAGGCATCTCGATCTCATCATTGCTCACACGGGATTCTTACAAGAGGGCATCTGCAATGACAATCTCCTTGACCTGCACATGCTCTACCAACACATCCAAGCCCCGCAACCTGGTGATCCATTTGGAGTTACACCTAAATACTCCATCCAGACCTTTTGTGTCAAAAATAGAGAGCAGAGGTTTATGCTCAGTGCAGATCACAAACATCTCCCATAGAAGTACACTCAAAACTTCAACACAGCCCAGACAGCCGCCAAAGCTTCCTGTTCATTGACAGAATAGTGACATTCGGCATCCTTGAGTTTCCGTGAAGCAAACGCAACTGTGTCCTCAGTCCTTCCACCCTCCTGTAAAACCATGTCACCCAAATCAAGTTCAGACAATTCTGTATGTACAATAGTGCTCATTCCTTCCCTGAAACCCTGGAGAGCTGGAGCCCGCACCAACCCCTGCTTGACCTGTACAAATTCACTCTTTTTTGGATGAAGACCATTCAAACTTCACCACCTTTCTAATAAGTCTACTCAACGCTGCGGTCTTGCTAGCCAAACCTCTCACAAATTTGGAATAATATTCAATCAATCCAAGAAATGCAGCCACATCTGCCTTGCTTTTGGTGGGAACCATCTCTGCAATGGCACTAGCAGTGCTCATCTTTGGCCTCATAAATGACCTGATAAACTGTAGCCTAAATAATCCATAGAAGACCAATCAAACTTACACTTCTCCAGTGTCAACGTGAGGGCTGCATCACAAAACTTCCCCAAGACCGCCTTCAGTCTGGATTCATGCTCCTTCTTGTCACCGCCCCAAACCAGGATATCGTCATGATAGCACTTCACTCCAGCAAGCCCACCAAGTACCTTGTGCATCACCTTCTGGAACACACTGGCCAGTGAGACCAACCCGAATGGCATCCTCACACACATGAACATGCCTACTTGGGTAATGAAGGTGAGTACATCATACGAACCAGGATGCATATGGATTTGATGGTGTACCCCAACCTTAAATCCAAAAGAGAAAAACGTTAGCACCATCCAACTCGTCAATCAACTCATGAATTTTGGGCAACGTAAACCTTTCAGTCACCACTGTAATGAAGGCATGGTATTAACAGTAAAACAGACACAAGTGATTACCGTTGAACTGTGTTTATTAAACTTCAAAAACGGTTTGAAAAGCGCCTATCTAATCCTAAATCTAAAGATGGGAGCAAGCTAAGACCATTCAATAATAATAACGCAGTCCTACTGGTGTCTTGTCAAAGCAAAACGGCCCATACTAAAAAAACCTATGGCCAATCCTTACCTCTAAATACAAATAGTGTGGGAAACAATGTTATCTAAAAGAAAGAAGTGTTCAAGAAATGATATGTCAGGATATTCATGCCATGGACCTCCCTTCCCCATGTTTTCATCACAGGACAAGCCGGAACACTGGAGCTTAGCACAGTCTCTCGCTTCTCTAGCATGAGCGTGCAGTACAAACATTAGGATCAGGGCCTTCCAGGGGGGCGTGGCCTGGAGCGCCAGCGATGAGGCAGCTCCTTTAAGGGCCTCCGCTCGGGTCCGCGGCAGCAATTTAATATCTCCAGTTCCCGCTATGTCTGGTGGCCGTAATAAATAAGTCTAAGCAGCAGAAGATGGGGAGCATAGTCCGCAGCAATTTCAACAAATAACGTGACCGGGATCCCTGGTAACACGGCGAGGGAACCCACCATTTGTGCCGCGCATACTGATCCAAAATGGCGGCCGTGTCTCCACAGCCCGGATCCGCAACCCACCGACAGCTCTCGCCGTCTTCGGACCATCCCTGGAGGGCGAGATCCCCTCTAGGCGTGTTGGCAGAGCGTGGTAGCTCCCCCTCACTTACCCGTACTGGAAGCACAGGTGGGAGCTGCCTGATCGCCCGGACGGGGCTCTTGAAAGTTAGATCCCCCTGAGGCAGAGCCTCCTCATCTGTGCCCTCAGCCAGCCTGCATACCCTGGATCCCACCCTGCGTCGAACCTGCTACTTGCTCTGGGGTGCTCCAACCCCTTTTGATCCGGGCTCCGGACCGAGGGAGCCACCATCGGCTTCCTACCGCCCCCACCAGAATCGGATCCAGGGCTTCTCCCTCCGCGACCTACACTCCAGCGCGGCCCACTGTCAGAGACCCCTGGACCTCTCCCACTGGCAGAGGCAGTTAGGGGCTGATCCGGCACCCAAGAGAGGGGCCTGGAAGTTGTTGGCCGGGCACAGGGCCATCCAAAACTGGGAACACCAGCAATCATCCAATGAGGAAGGATTGCCCTAATTACTGCAGCCGAAGTACCATCTGCTCCGCGGAGCCCCGCTGAGCCCATACAAGTGCCTCCAGGAAGCCTGCCTTCCTCCACGTGACCTAACACTGGGGCGGTTCAGCAACTGCGGCCCTACCCACTATCTGCACCCCTTTGGAGGCCCTCATTTCGGAGGGGGTGAAACAGTCATCCCTGAAGCCCACAAGAACTATCCCCCCCCTGCCTATGTCTCACCAGCTCTCTCACAGACCCCAGGGCTCTGGGACCCCCGCTGTTACCTACCTGAGCCAGCACCCCTCCATAAGCTTCCTGGGGCGCTCCGGCCCACCTCCCACCCTCATCAGCTTGGAGAGGCCAGACCCCTCCATCCTCACGCCAGATGCCGGCAGCTAGAGGTGAGTCGAGTGCCAACAGCCACCATACGCCTGGGAGCCCTGAACGCCCCACCTATTTAAGGATTACCATTCACCACGGTGGCAAAGAAGTCCACCCTGCCTACTCATTTCCTGAGGCCCCGCGGCCTCCACCCCCCCTTGCTGCCACCATTCCTAGACATCACGGTTCTTGGCAGAGGTCTAGGGACTGCCAGAGGACCAACCCACTGGCTAACATGCTGACTCTAGGCACAATTCACCAGGAGTTGCCCCCCACCTTAGAATCATGGCCAAAGCCCTGAAACCTTCTAAATCCGCAGACATGTCCACCATGTTGCTGGCATCGGAGAAAGGAAAGAAAGCTGACCCTCCTAAACTTACCCCCCAAAAGGCTACAGAAGATAAAGGGACCCTCGCAATGAAAGAAGACCTTCAAGCCTTCATGTCGGATATCAAATCGGAATTTAGATCCTGCTCGTTGGAACTCACTGCAAAACTAGAACAAAGGGTCAGTGACATCGAACATAGGATTGGGGAGTCTGACGAACTAGCCCTGGAACATTCTAACTCACTAGCAGAAGTACAACGCACCATACAGTCCTTAATGGACAGAACCGAGATCCTTGAATTCAAACAGGAAGATATGGAAAACCGCTCCCGACGCAATAACCTACACATCCGAGGTGTGCCATCATCAATCTCCGACTGGGAGCTCCCCGAATACGAGGGATAACTGCTTTCAGTCACTGCTGCCGAATCAGGAGGAAGCTCAGCTCCTACTTGATCGCACCCACAGGCTCTGTCCCCGTCGGGGATCCAACTCAGACCCCCCCCCAGACTTAATCACAAGAGTCCACTTCTATACCACCAAGGAGGCCATTTCGGCGATAGGCTGCTCACCCGATGAACTATCTTTCCAGGGCTCCCCTCTCCAGATATTTCAGGACCCCTCCCCTCTAACCTTGCAGAAACGCAGAATGCTGCACCCACTCACGCTCTTCCTTCGAGGCCAGAAGATCCGCTACCGGTAGCTATTCCCCACGGCGCTGCAGTTCTCGCACAATGGCACCCCACGAACCATCAGTCACCTCGAGGATGCAGCATCAATCCTGCGCCCGGCCTCCCCTTGGGGCACAGCTGACTCATCCCCCGGGCTGAACAAATCCCGCTCTGGGCACTGCTTCCCCCAAACCGAGACGTGCCCCCTGGACTAGAGTGCAGAGGAGCCGCAAACCTAAATGACGATCGATGACTCCTCAGAAGACTTCATGGCACCGGAACCACCAAAGCTTCTCTGAAACTGCTGCAGACCCCAGGCGGTCCATACCCCCCTCCAAGGTGGATGTCACCATGTTTCCCATGGAGAGAAATTCAACCACGTTGGCTGATGACAGCCTGGGTGGCGGGGTTCCCCACCGATAAATTAAAATTGGTCCCCCTCACCACAATGTTGGTCCCCCGTTGGAGGCCTAAGTTGGAAGTTTACACCTCCCGTTGGAGGCCATTTGAAAACCCTCAGCTCCAGGAGAACCCTACTCAGCTTAGCCCCCAGGACTATGGCTAACTCGACCCCCCATCCCCTCTCTCTCAGCAGGACAACACGAGGGGCCTGCCCCCACACCTGAAACTGAAATTCACCACCCTAAATGTCAGAGGCCTAAACTCCCCCCCGAAGAGGAAATCTATCCTACAAATGCTGCAGGACGCAGGATCCTCTGTAGCCTTCCTGCAAGAGACTCACCTGATGCCGACAGACTTCACCCGCCTACGCATCAGAGCTTTCCCTCTGCAGTATCTAGCTTCCAACGGCACCAAGAAGGGGGGCACTGGCTTTCTCTTTGCGAAGGACCTGAACCCGCAGGTTTAGACACGCTAAAATGCCAAGAGGGTCGCTTCATCGCAATTAAATGCATCATCGTTGGCCAACTCTACACCCTCATTTCAGCCCATTCACCGAACAACCATCAGGAAGGGTTCTACCAAGACATAGAGGAGTCCCTTCTCCCATTCATTGACGGGAAAGTCACCATTGGGGGAAGACTTCAACGGAGCCCCGGACCCTCTCAAAGACAGATCGCACCCCTCATACCGCAGGGACCTAAAACTAGCAACAGAACTGCTCCACCTATTTCGATCTCTAAATATCGTTGATCCCTGGAGAGTGTTACATCCGGAAGAGAAGAACTTCACTTTCTACTCATATGTACACCGCACCTTCTCCAGAATTGACCTACTACTGGCCTCCCCCCAGCTCCTGACCTTCACAGACGATATCTCTATCAGCCCCCGGATCTTCTCAGACCACGCCCTAGTCTCATTAACGATGTGAGCCCACAATCCAGACCCCCCCCCTTGCGCCGACAATGGAACCTTTATGACCCTATCCTGGGGGATATGGCAGTGAGAGACTCCATCGCCAAAACTATTAAAAACCTCTTCGCGGAAAACCGGGATGACAACACCTTGCCAGCCAACACCTGGGACGCCATGAAAGCTGCACTTTGAGGGGAGCTGATCACCCAACGGGCAGCCTACCATAAACGAAAACAGGCGGTCCATGCCACCCTGGAGGCGGAGGTCCAAGAAGCAGAAGCCACCCACAAGCGGAAGGGTTGGTCCCCGAAAACATACAAAGTCCTAGAGGTGGCTAGAAAGAGACTGGAGGCGCATTACGCCGATACAACAGCGACTCTACTAACCAGGACAAGACAATGGTACTATGTCAATAATAACAAATCCAATAAGTTACTGGTAAACAAACTGCCAAAGTGAAGAGACGGAATAACATCCTCGGCCTCAGCTACAGGGAGTGACCCAATTCGCGGACCGCAAGAAGCTTCGTCTGGCAATCGGAAATAATGATAGCAGTCCCAAAG
Source organism: Ambystoma mexicanum (assembly GCF_040938575.1). Lineage (NCBI taxonomy): Eukaryota > Metazoa > Chordata > Amphibia > Caudata > Ambystomatidae > Ambystoma > Ambystoma mexicanum. The sequence continues at coordinate 281,713,901 of NC_090941.1, read as the reverse complement.
AATGCGAACGAACAATAGGCCTACATCCGAGAGGCAGCTTTTCCACTCCTTAAACCTGTAGCGAGGGAGGGACTGGAAGTGCCCATCACAAGCGAGGAAGTCAAGGAAGCCATAAAAAGCTTGAAACCCAGAGCCCCATGCCCAGACGGGTTTTCCTCCCGTTTCTACAAACTATTTCGACCTCAACTGTTGGCGCTGTTAACTCGACTTTTTAACTCATTCGCCGACACTGGGACCGTCACCACAACCATGCAGGAGTCCACTACAATCCTCATGCTCAAACTTGGCAAAGATACCAAGGACACTAGCTCATACAGACCCATCTCACTTTTAAACTTGGATGCCAATATATACTCCAAAGTCCTGGCCAACCGCTTGGCACCAATCCTCCCCAACATTATAGACCCGGACCAGACAGGATTCATAACCCGCAGGTCGACAAAAAACAACATCCATAGGGCCCTGGACCTGATAGAGATCACCAACCAAGAAACGCAACAACTCGCCCTGCTGGCCCTGAATGCAACCAAGGCTTTCGACAAAGTGGACTGGACACACCTACGCCTCAGTCCCGAGGCCTTTAGCTTTGGCCCGACCTTTCAAAGAATGATCCTAGCAAACTATCAAGCGCCCAAGACCCAGCTGAGAGTTAATGGCCTACTATCAGACCCAATCCCGCTCACATGCGGTACAAGACAGGGCTGCCCTCTGCCCCCCTTGCTTTTCGCTCTGGCCATGGAACCCCTGGCCCAAAGGATCCGCCGGAACCTCTGGATTACAGGCCCACAGATAGGCCCCGCACAACACAAGATTGCACTTTACGCAGATGATGTGTTACTGACCATCACTGACACAACAACTTCTATGAAGGCGGCCTTAACAGAGATTGATGACTTTGGAAAAGTGGCGGGGTTTGCCATCAATTTTGGGAAATCAATGGCCTTAGGAGTGGGAATAAGCACAGAGGAGAAGGAAACCCTAGAACGACAAAGCCCATTCCAGTGGAGTGTCAAATCAATTCCATATCTAGGGGTTCAGATCCCCGCTCACCCAGCAAAAGTGTACCAAACAAACTTTCCCCCCACTCTTCGAAGAATTGGAAAGGGACCTCATCCGCTGGCAGTCGCAAGAAATCTCTCTCTTGGGTCGCATTACGGCATGCAAAATGAATCTTCTCCCACGGTTCCTCTACGCATGCTCCTCTTTACCAGCCACAATCCCGCCTGCCCCTCTGCAGCGGCTCCAATGGAAAATAATCGACTTTATCTGGAAGGGCAAGAAAGCACGTATTCCCCGAAGAACCATGTTGGGCAGTACGAAACTGGGTGGCCTGGGGGTACCAGATCTCTGCAAATACCAAATCGCAGCACAGCTGGCCCACCTGCAAGCATGGGGTATGGCTGAGGGCTGTCTGAAATGGGTGGAGATCGAACAATCCCGCCTTCCTCTCCCCCTCTGCTTTCTACCGTTTATCCCCCCCGCCCTACAGCGAGCTTGGCCAGATTTGCTGTCTTCCACAAAACAATCAATGAAAGCCCGGGATCGGGCCCTCAAGCACAAGGGGATTCCAGGGGACTTGAGCCCTTTTTCGCTATCTTTCATAACGCAGCCTTCTCTCCGGGGGCCTGCCCAATGAACTTTAGAAACTGGGTGGCGGGTGGTCTTGAGTCGCTGGGACAACTCTTTGAGGGGAGCCCTTGTACCTTCGAACAATGCAAACACACCTTCCAATTGGCAGAGACAGACAGGTTCACCTATGTCCAGCTGAGGTATTGGTGCTCCCACCCCCAGAACCGAGTGGCGGCGACCCGAGCCCCCGCCCCACTGGAGATCACAATAAACGACCTGCCGGCCAGGGGGAAGATCTCGGCCCTCTACAAACTACTACAGGAGGACCCTTTCCACACCAAGCTCTCCTACATGACCCAATGGGAGGCAGACCTAGGTCACGGCATAGAGGACCACTCCTGGATAGACATCTGGTCAAGGACGCGCTCAGCCTCCCCCTGCATCACTAATCGGGAATGCGCTCACAAACTATTGCTGTGTTGGTACGTCCCCCCCTCCGCCTGCACCACTTCCAGCATGCCTTGGACCTACAATGCTGGTGCCCTTGTGGCCTTCCATATGTGGTGGACATGCCCCAAGGAGGATGTTCTGGGCCCAATGTCTCACCACAATAAAGGAGATTACCCAAACGGCAATACCGCTGGCCCCCGAGCAGGTCCTCCTGGGGATCCAGATCCCAGACTACTACCCAAGGACAGGACGGAGAGCTGTATTGATAACCCAACTCCTGCTGACAGCCAAAATCACTGTAGCACGCACCTGGAAGTCCGTGGAGTGCCCCCTGACAACCCTTTGGTGGATCAAAATTTGGGACATCCTAATTGCCGAAAAGGTAACTGCGGCCAAAGCGGGCCTTCTCCATCGCTTAATGAACATTTGGGCACCGCTATTAGACTATGACCAGAACTACCCGGCCCTGACCTATAAGCCTTGCCTGATAGCGAGAGCCCTCCACTCAACCAGCGAACACTCAGAGCCTGGCCCAACCCAAGGAAACTGAGCGCTAAGACCCATCTTGGGATAAAGGGGGTGGGATAGGGGTAATGTCGACCTATATGCATGCTATGGGGTTGCATACAAATGTCAAGGTACATGTTCTCAGTTGTGCTGTGTTATAAATAAACAAATGTAAAAAAAAAAAAAAAAAGATCAGGGCCTTCCGTTCCCAAGTCTCTTTGTCTTTCAAAGTCTTTTATTTCAGAGGGCCTGATGCGACAAGCAAACAATACATTCTTTTCCTCTCAGGATTTCACAACAAACTCAATTTCTCAAGTGATTCACTATTCACCTTGGAACCCCCTCAGCCGGGCTCAGATCCCCTTTAACACAATGCTCGTAGGATTTTCATGTATTCAAGTTCTCAGGTGATTCACGGTTCACCCTGAATCCCCCTCAGCCGGGCTCAGATCTGATTCAACCCAATGTTCAATCAGTCTCCCTCTGCTGGGCTCGGACCTATGTTAATTCACTATAACATAAATTCGCTCAAACACAAAGCTTTCAATTGATCTCCCTCGTTCGGGCTCGGACAAACTTTTATTTACTTTGTCATCAACTTTCTTGGCAGTATCAACATAGAAGACCTTCGATTGCGCACAGGATTTTGCTTGACCCTTTGCAGGACCACTTCGATTCACAATCCTTTGCCACTCTTTCGCTTTTGCCACCTCTCAGTTGGATACCTTAAAGATACCTTCGAATGAGCATGCAAGCAGTGACAGGCCACTCTGTCAAAGGTGTTGTATCTTGTTTCAAAGTTCAATCACTCATCTGTTGTTCAATTTTACTTGCGTTGGTTATCACATGCATTTCATACACTGTTCGCTTCAGAGCTCATCATACAATGTTGGCGCTTGAAACCTTAGCTTCAACACAGACCGGTCTGGTATCAGTATCCCCAACTCACCGGCTGCGTTGACTTCACTGGCGCTGCTTTGTTGTAGGAGCCAAAGACAGTACCACGGCAGCTGCCGATTCTCCCCACCTTGATTATCGACGCAGAAGGGCCCTGAGTTCCTCCGACACACAATGCAGGATTCTTCAGCCTGGTTTCCTGGTCTTACGCTTTCTATTCTTGAGGTTTCTGAAAGTAACGGTTCCTTGTCGAAAAGATCATGGGCACTTCCCTCCTTGCGATCCCCTTCTGTTTCGCCATCTTTCTCCTTGTGTTAAACTGCCAACCTTGGAATGGCTGCTTCCTTGTGGGTTTTGCCTTGCTCAGAGTGTGGTCTTATGCTCCGCCTTTTATCCATGTGGGGAAGTTTAATGGAAGTCAGTTGTGCGTGATGGTCAGTAATTGCCTGACCATTGTATTGGGACATGTCAGGTATTTGGCATACTTTTTAGTCAATTTTCTCTGATAGCGAGCTGTCCATGAGAAAGTGTTCATGTTGTCAGGGTGGGGTTGAGTTCCTAAATATCCTACCTGGTAGGGGATACCGTGTCTTGCCATCCAGTGTCCCACTCCCCAAAGCCCCCTCAACCAGGTGATCCTCCCACACTGATCCCCCCAGGAAGTGGATTCAAAAGTGATGGCCATATCCTGCCCACCTGGATGATAGAACAGATCCCTGGGGGCTAGCGGGTGAGACACCTTCAGGTTTCTCACACCACATACTTGTTTACTTCCCTGAGATCAATACACAACCTGATGGATCCATTACGCTTACTCGCCACTCCTATGGGGCTGACCCATTCTGAGAAATCAGTGTGTTCAATCACTCCCTCTTCCAACATCTTCTCCAGTTCTACCTCTTCCAACTTCTTGAAGGACATGGGCACAGATTACAGTTTGGCAACCGAACGTCCAGCACCTCTCTTGAGCTTAATTGTATGTATGAAGCCCTTAATGCAACCCATCTTGTCCTCAAACACACCTGGAACCCACATAGCAACCTCACTCCCACTTAACACTTTAATCTCTGGAATTTCATTACTAGAGCTGGTATACACTTGCTCTGATGCATGTGGGTCGGGTTTAATTCCCAAAGCAGCTTGACAGCTCCATGACAGCAGATTTCCACCAAAATCAGTGGCAAACAGCCTGGTGAGAGAAGGTTTGCGCTTGAACGTTAAATTGGCTTGCGTCTCACCAATTATAACGATGGGATTTCCGCCATAGGCATGAACCTTCACCTCTTTCAACACACAACATGATAATTCATTCTACCAGGATTGTCGACTGATCAGGGTATAGTCAGCTCAACTGTTGATCAGCATTTCAATACCAACTCCATTCACCCCCACTATCGCTTTGGGTTTCTTAATCATCCCCTCACATACAGCATTGATCAATCACTTGCACTACCTCCAAGTCACCACAAACATCATCCTCCTCATCATCATCACAATAATTCTCATTGACACTGGCAGAAGATGCTAATCTGCAACATTTAGATACCTACTTTGGCACACAATCTACACTCGATACACACTGCTGTACACTCTTTATCCATGGCCAGATGTGCAAACTGCCCCATCTGTAACAAAGTTTAACAGCAAAACCTTGCTGGCAGTGCGCAGGATCTTTGTTGTGAGCAGGAATACCACCTCTAAAGTTGCCCCGCCTCTTCATTTCACTGTTCCTGAAAAACTCCTTTCTGTTAGCAGGTTTGGTTGCAACTATGCATTTGCATACAATATTAGTCTCAGACGATTCCCAGCCACTCTTAATCATCGGCTTAGCCAGTTCCTTAATGCACAAGGCAGTATGTTCAACTTGCTTTGCTATCTCCATTGCTCGGTCCAGGTTGGGATCTTTCTCCCTCCAAGGTTCCTTTCCAACCTTGTCATCTGAACAGTTGATCATTAGCTGATCCCCCAGGTGCTCTTGCTGGCAACACAATCCAAAGTGACATTTCTTCTGCTCTCGAGTGGCAAACCAGTAGAATGCAAGACCTTTATTTTCCGTCACCTCGAAATGTTTATCTAGTTTAGCCAAGATCGCCTCAAACACATTCAACTCAACTGCAGGCATGGGCCCAGAAAGCCTCTTCAACACTTCCTGGCCACCATGGCCCAAACAGTGGTATAGTAGTACAAGCTTCTGCCCCACAGAGTAGTTTTGGCTATACAATGCCAATACAAACTTCAAGAAGTCTTCTTTCCAATCCTTCCATTTAATCAAGGGCTCTCTACCCTGAGGAAGGAAAAGCGCCAGCCCAGAAATGTTCGCCATCCCAACAAACAAGCAACTGTTGGGATGGACACTAGGAGTAACAAGGACAATCTCAGTAGGCACATCAAAAACAAAGTGGAGTAAAACCTTCCACTGCAGGATAACATATGCACCACTTGGATGAGGAAGATGGTGTCAGTTTTGGTTGCTCCAGCAACCACAAGCAAACTTCCACTGCTTTGAACTGCCAACTGTACTTACACACCAATAGGACAAGGAGGCTGGTGTTTATAATGGTTGCCCCGCCAACCATGAGCGTGTTCTCGACCTCTCCATCAGCACTCGATGCGTTGCATACATCGCTTGCCTCAGCAACCAAAATGGCCTCTTGACAGCATCCCACATTACCTCTAGCCCCTCTGCTCTGACTGCAACCTCCTTGCAATCAAGCCGCCGCAGCACCCATGACCCTGAATGACCCTGCATGCACCTGCATGGGAAGCAGGTGGACACTGGACACTAGCAGCCTCACCAGGGAGCTGCTGATGGTTACATTAGTGCTCCACAGGCCACAGAGGACAGCTACAGCTTTTGCCAGTAGCTGCGCCATCCGTTGCTACGGCAACCCGGGCGTCCTCGGGCAGCCTCCTTGGTTGCACTGTGGCTTGGGTCCAAACTTCACCAGAGAAAACCTTGGCACTCCACAAACACAGGACCACGCCCCAGCCGATTTCTCCAGGGGTCCACAAATACTGAGCAAGGGTTTGTCTCTGCTCCGTCACTGCCTCCACTGCAGCCAACACGGGATAGCTCGTCGCCAGATGAAATAAACTGGCACACATGGGAATAGAGGTAAGATGTGAGTTTATTTCAGTATCATGTAAGAGTACTAAAAAATGACTGCAGTTATCCACTACTCAGCTCCATCTGACATCTATGGAACACTCACACCTTCCAACATTCAACTGATGACATTCTCAATGGAACCAAGCAGATACATAATCCTATGCATGGTTACACCAAGGTTCCATAGATGAGCACAACATAACAGACACAGCATGCAAGCATGGGAATTTGGGGCTTTCAAAGTGCACTTTAGCGAGCAACAGCAGTTGTGTCCTCCACTGCCTCTCATGCCGTCCCCCTCCCTCCTTTTTAAATGCAGCCAGACTACCACTACTTCCTTTCCCCCACTTCCACTACTGCATATATCACAACACATTCAAACGTTATTAAAGCAATCAAGTCTAAAGAAGATTGAGAACCAACGTTTACATGCCAAATCTTAACAAAACACAATTGAAGACATGGGGGAGAGGCGCGATGCCCTGTAAGTGATCATTATGATGTGCAGGGAGGCATGGCCGGTGTAATGGGTGTGTGTTTCTCACCTCATGACGGTTGTCAAGCCGCAGTCACTTAAAGACGTCCAAGACTTCTCGACCAGTGCTCTAGAACAGCCGATCAGCACTGAGACAATGATTCCTGACCCTGGGTCACCGTGTAGGCCAGCCTGCAGCTGTTTGTCTTGCTTCGCTCTCTGAACCGTCATGCAGCCTGATACCCGCAGCTGACTCCTGTCTTGAACTCTGTCGCAGAAGCCTACAAAGCATCCTGAAGCCGACTCGACCCTGTTGAGCACCAAGAACACCAACAACACAAGGTACATTGTGGATTTCTCCCCCTGGTCTTCCCAGAAGGCTCCAAGAGACATTTTAAGAACCTTTGCTCCCTTTGTGCTGAAGCCAAGAAACCTTAACAAACCCTTGTGGGTTTTAACCATTCCGACTACTGTGAGAAAACTGAGGGTATTCTCCCAAGTAGACCTTGGGAACCCCTTATTCAGGTGGCTTGGGAAGGGCCAACATTCTCAGACCCCAACCCTAGGAGCGGACGAACAAGAGAGGATCACCTGGATAAGGGAGCTCAGGGTTGAGCTCAGGAAAATACCCTAGGTAGTATGGCACAAGCCAGGGAGAAGGAGAGGAGGGCAAACTCTCTAAGACCTTTTTAGATTATAATACCTCTGCCTCGCTTCCTCCCATGAAAACTCTCCTGCCCAGATCCAACAACCCCTCCGTACATAACCAATTCTCTAAGGTTCCAAACCCGGTTACATTCAAAAAGTATATATCCCAGAATCCCTGTTTCCCCGCTATCCACTCGAATACTCCCTATCCTTCGTCTCCACTGGATATTCCTTTCCGAACACCCTATCTATTTGGACAGAAAACTACCACTTCCACAATCCACCTTGTTCATTTCACGATCCCGGTTATTCCGGTTTGTTCCACAAACCCTCCTACTCAGGTCACAAACCCTACAAAACCTACCCTTCCGAGATCACCAATACAAGGGTTATAATTCCATGTAACTCCTCTTTCCCTTCCTATCCCGCAGAACACCCTAGAACTCTACTCCTCCCCTTTTCCGACACAAACACTTTCTCTCGACATAACCCACAAAGGACTAATTTGAAAACTGTTTACCTGACATGTCATAACACAAGGGTCAGTCAAAGTCAGGCAAATGGCCAAAATCACACACACCTGATGGCCCTTTCTTTTCCCCACCGGGATAAAAGGTGGAGCAAGAGAGCACAGAATGAGAAAGGCAGACCGCACGACGAGACAGCTATTCACCCCCGGCAGTTCAAGGGGAGTATAAAGGTGCCAAATATCGAGAGGCTGACGAGGAGAGACACAACCTTGCCCTTTTCGGCAAAACCCTGCAAACCCTCAGCTGAAAGAAAAGTAAGACCGAGGACAATAGCTCAAGTGTGCTGCAGCAGATGTCAACTGTACATGGAGCGTATCGTTGCTGATAAGCCGGAGCGAGGAAAACTCCTGCTTGACTCCAGTAAAGAGTAAAACCAAACAGTTCATCACAGCCGGTGAGTTGAGAGGTGAGCCGATAAGAACCGGGCTGTGGTGAATGAAAGTGACAGCGTGAGAGAAGTTCTAAGTACTGTAACATTGTAAAGGGGAGACCAGCTGCAAAAGGGCATCGGTACTACATGGGTGCTGCTCTTAGAAACTCTGGTCAATCCCCATCTGAGTGAAACTACAGATACCAGAAGGCCGTAGGAGAGCCACCAAGATAGGTCAAAGTGGTTATACATGAGATCAAGCAAAATCCCTGTACAGTCGAAAGCTTTTGACCTAAGAACTTTAACGAAAGCAAGGGAAGTGAATCCCGTGAACATTGAAAGTAAATGTGAATGTGAAGTTGGCAAGAGTGAACCCGGAAGAGGGATGCTGATGAGAAGGGCGCAAGTCTAAAGTCCCAAGAAACAGTGTGTTGACAAGAGTGAACCCGGCTGAGGGATGTCCACTGGAACTGTTTAAAAAGACATCAAGATTTGTGAAGGAAGGAAAAGCCATAGTGAACCCGGTAGACGGAGGCTGAAAGCAAAGAGGGGTCTGCGCCTGGAGGAGGGGGACCCAGGAGTGAGCCCATCACCCAAGAAATACGTAGAACTGAACTTTGTGTTTGTTGTAACTGCAGTAATTTGGAGGAATTCACTAATGAGGCGGTACAGATTGGAACAAGGTTCAAACAGAGAGGTTATTCCAATCGCAGTATTCAAAATGGCATACAACGGGCGAGTGCTATATCACGCGAGGACATGTTGATGGACCAGGGGAGGCAAAGGCCTACTGGTTTCTCTGATGTTCTACATTGATATTTCAGAGGTCACTTTGACACAGTTATAAGTTTTGACCCACTGGGTTCGGTGAAAGGTGCTGAACTGGTGACTTTTGGCCCCTGGCGGTGGCTCGCATGAATTTAATTATAGAATAGATAGCCATTACAAATAGTTCACGGAGATCTCTGTGCACATTTTATTCACTTCATGTGAGACAGTGCTGATATAGGTGACACACGATTTTGGCAGCACATTTATTGTACAATTTGTGTACCTTTTGAGTTTGTAATGTTGTAACATGCTATTTTTATTATTTTTCCTTTATTTTATTTTTCTATTTGCTGCCGATGATATGTTGATTTACTAATTCTTCTGGTAATGCATACCCCCATATTTCAACATTCTTGTTTGTTGTGTTTTCTGTATTTCATGTATCCTGGTTTATAAATGGGGATTCTTATATGCACTGAAAAATTGTACACAATAACGGTTGAACAGAGTTTTGCCTTGAAGAAGACCGAGAGAGGTCGAAACACGTGTTGGCACATCACTCTGTCATTTGATATCACATACTGGATGTGAAGAACATTAAATACTGCAATTTTTCATTCACGTGTTATTTGTAACATATATTGCACACGGATTGTGCATGAGGACCTTTCACTATCAAGTTGTTTTAACTATTTGTTATGGCAGCGCATCCAAAATGTTGCAATACCCAGTGTTCTATTCATTTTGCTAAGTGGGCTTGAGGTGCCCGCTTGTTCCCTCAGGATGCAGCAGCCTGTCCTTTGAGTTTAAACAAGGTCAATTTTTCCAATAACAATTGCTCAAGCGCTTACATTTACCTGGCACACCTCAGTCTGCCTGTTCAGTTTAATAAACACCCTTGAACTGTGTAAACTTGTGTCTTTCTTTAATGTTCTCCCATCCCCTGCATACTATCAAAGGCTAAGAAAGCCAAACATGTTTAGATAGTAAATTTGTACATTACAAATAGTTCTTTTGAGGGTAATTTTCATAACTCACATTTGAGGAGAATAAGTAGTAGAAACTAAATATATAATTTAGTACACAACAATTTATTGATCAATAGGGGTAGTTTGCCCAAAGCGTTTCGAGATGTACTCTCTTCTTCAGGGGCCAAGTGAGTTTCAGATTTGTCAATCTAATTAGAGAAACAGTCAGACATATTTGTAATTAGAAGTCAATTAATTTACAAAGTGTACATTAAGACAGTCATCAATGGCATAATTTTCAAGGTTCAGAACATAATTCCTCATCTAATTATATAATTTGTAAAATTTGACAATCATTAATTGAGGAAGCGGTCATTCATTGAATCATCATGATATAGCAGATTACTAAGCGACCGAATCGTAGTTTACCTAATTCGTTTGGTTCATGGATATGCAGGAGATTCAGAACAGAGAACCTACATTTGATTTGGAAAAAGTAGAATAATTACTTTCTTACCCTATCAGTTTTCTTGGGGTGTACTTGGTAAAATGGTAGCATGTATGCCCATGCAAATAAGTTGCAGCTTGGATCTAAAGAGGGAAGTTTAAAGAAATCCAAATCAGGGTTGCTACAATATTATAAGGTGAAAACCCTATTGTAAGTATAAAAAAAGAAGTACCAGCACAGGATTACAGGTGCTGAATAGAACAGTCTGTATCTGTGGGCCAATTTCAACTTGAGGCTCGTAGTGAAAAGATGTATTCAGGTCTGCTGATAATCGCTGCAAGCAGCCTGGGGTGGTAAAACCAGCAATCATGTGGTCTTTTTATGTTCCTAGGAATAAGGTATGGTAAGGTAAGTAGGTTTACTTAGAAATTAGTTTTAGAAAACTAGCAACTAGTTGACTAGTAAACCAATGGTTATCTAGCCTGAAGTAACTTACTTTAGAATGAAAGAGCATTCCTGGGAATCGTCAGGTGTCATCGGCTCCAAGATGATTGATGTTAGGAATGGCAAGATGGCCATTTATAGGCGTTTTAATGCGTGGTAAAACGGAAGTGTCGTCATCACGTTGGTGATGCGGATGACGTCACGTTTGTCAACAAACTATTGACGTGTTGAGTAAGTTTCACAATAAGTATCCTTATATTGGTACCTGATTTTCAAGTAAGGATAACGTATTCCCTATTATAGTATATATACAATTGGTATCACAATCGGATCTGAAGTGTACGCAATCAAGTAACGTCTGCAATGGAGGTTACCATAATAAAAGTGCAACGTTGCACTTTTTGGGATTATATGGCATCTCATGAGAATATTATAAGGACAATCTGATAGGTGTCTCAGTCAGATATGGAAGGGTTGGGGCACACGTGTGACGTCATCACGTAGATGACGAAGATGACATCACGTATGTAAACAAACTATTACATGACCTGTTGAGTAAGTTCCCAATTAGTATCAGTGAATATAAGTTTAACATATTCCCTATTCTGTATACAATAGGTATCTCAATCGCATATGAAAGGTTTGCGACTGTGTAACGTCTGCAATGGTAGTTAAGAAAAGTGAAACGATACATTATTCTGAATTATTACATGGCATTTCATAAAGATGTAGAGAATTAGGGTACGTGATCTAATGACTGAATAGTCAGCTGTCAGACAGAAAGTGTCTGCAGTGATGGTTGCAAGTATAAGGGTTTAAGATGGAACGTTACACTTTAACGAAGTTTTCTGACCTCTGACAAAATAGTATTGGCTTCGCCATTCGACATCTAGGCAAAACACTTTGTAAGAATGATAATACTAGGCAAGATCATTGTGACGGTCACATTGTCAAGATGTCTGATATGACCGAAAAACGTCACTTGTCTGTCTCATTGAGTTCACAGTCTTTTGTAATTTTGTACAGTATTTACATTGTACAGTAGTACATATTTTGTTTCTACTACTTATTCTCCTCAAATGTGAGTTATGAAAATTACCCTCAAAAGAGCTATTTGTAATGTACAAATGTACTATCTAAAAATGTTTGTCTTTCTTAGCCTTTGATAGTGTGCAGGGGACGGGAGTTCCCTAATTGTGAACTTATCTTCTTTCTATTCATTACAGAGCCCATATGCCAGGGCTGTTGTTCTTCTGCCCCGCACCTTAAACCCTTTTGAAAATTGTTACATTTAATTCCATAACAAACAAATCATACTTCAATTACATTAGGTGTGCAAGTGTTAGAGACTTCTCTTTCCTTCTTTCTTTAATGTTGCCACCATGAGTTCCTTATACTACCCACCTGTCAGTTTCCAGAGTACATCCCATTTGCTTCTTTGAAACTGTCTGTCCTCTGCATTCCTTTACAGGGTGGGTTGTATTTCGTAGTGTTGTTGGACTGTCTGTTGTTATAATAATAAATTAGATATTTGTATACAATCTTGACTGGACACTCCTTATAGCATTGGGAAATTGTATTTTCGCTGTGTTGAAACTAACTACTATCCACGACCTTTAGAGGAGATAAGCCTGCGGTTCCGTCTACATTACCAAAATTGGACAAGGACATTTATCATTTCAACTGTATGCTCGTTTAGTCCAATCTGTTTGGATCCATTCTGTTGTATTAGAGGTGTGGGGCTGATTGATGGTTTAGAAACCAATATTAACCCCTTGACCACTGGTGCCCCGGAATTGGATTAGTCAAATTTGTGGCAGACGATCAGATCTAGTTCGAGCCTTGCCTACAGCGTAGTCATCCTACGATAAAAGTATGTTTGCAGTTAACATTTGGAATGCTGCAGGTATCTGTTAATAATCATGGACCTTGATATAGAGGCTGTGAAAGGCATGAACAAAGATGTCTTACATATGTCCTAGAGAGGGGACTGCCCCACGGCACCAGGATTAATAAACCTGAGCTGCTGATCAGCCTCTAAGTTTGGGTAGAAGCGAGGGTGGCTGGGGAAGAGACCCCAGGGGACTGGCTAGGCCCTGTGTACCCAAATAAAAAATACCTTCCAGAAGGGGTGGTGAAAGAGGGTGAGGAAGACAACCTGAGCAGTGTTTCTCACCAACTATCCCTCCGGGGGAAGTATGGTTTCCCCCAACACTCCGAAGTGTCAAGGAGGTCAGGGGCTGGTGCGGCATCCCGCAGGTCCCAGTTCTTGGCACAGCCTCTAAGTGACCCAGTAATTGTTTCCCAGTAGTAAACAATGTAGAAGCTAGAAAGCTCATGTTGGAGTAGAGGAGACTAGCACTAGAGGAACAAAAAGAGCAGACCAAGGCCACCATAGAGCTGCGCAAGCTGGCACTCGAAGTGAAGAAGGAGGCCAACAGATCCACCTCTAGCCAAAGCAGCAGTAGTGGCTCAACCCAAGGTGCCCGGGATAAGCCCCGGCGCCACATCCCCAAAGATTTAGTACAGGTTTACAAAGTGGGGAAGGATATTTTTGATAGGTTGGAAGAGCTTGAGCTTACTTTTCAGCTACAGGAGGTGGTGGAGGTACTGTGGGATGCAGCCCTGATGAGTCGCATACCGACCAAGGGGAATGATGCAATCCTTCAGCTAAGTTCTGAGGAAACAACCATTTATGAGAGTATGAAGGTGGCCCTTCGCAGGAAGTACTGTAAGACCCCACAACAGTATCTCAGGAGCTTTATAGAGCTCGGAAAGAAAAGTGGGAAGACATTTGAAGCGTTCACACACTTGTCGTTGAAATATCTCAGCGGGTGGGTGTCTGGTAACAAAGTTGACACATTTAAAGGGATGTACAATTTGATTGTGTGTGAGCATTTCTTGAATAATTGTGAGGTTTACCTACACCAGCATCTTACGAACAAGACTATTACAGACCCTAGAGAGCTTGCATAGGCTGCTGACAGGTTTGTAAGTACTCAAGTTCAGAAAAAGACTCAGGCGAGCACACCCAAACCAGACGAGAAATCCTCGGACAGTAAAAGAAAAAAAGATGGGAAGAACAAAGGTCCAACCCACTCCTCCTCTAGGTCAGGTCCCCAAAAGCATGAAGGGAAATCCCACAATGCCTGTTCAGCTGTGCACTCAGAAAAGAAGGGCACAGCCACCCCTAACACTGGGACACCTGCGTTCTTACAACCCAAAGGTTGTTTTGTGCGTAAGGAGCTGGGCCATACGGAAGGGGATCTTGCTTGCAAGGGCTTATTCCAGCAAGCCTTAGTGAATGTTGGACTAATGGCCAAGGAGTGGCTGTATGTGGACTGGTCACATTGAGTAGGTGAGTAGGAAAAGCATCGGATCTGCAGAAGAGGACCCAGCAATACTCAACTGTTCTTAGAACAAGTGTATATCAATGGACACAAATCTCCTGCCATCAGGGACACAGCGTCTAGCGTCACTGCAGTCACACGGCACTGGTTATAGCCAGGGCAGTATATTGCTGGGCCGGATCGTATCATCATTTGATTTGACGAAAAGAGTAGGTTTCCCATGGCAATAGTAGAGTTTAGTTGGTGAGATGAAATGACCCATCGCTGTGCAGCGGAGAAAGACTCCATCTCTGTCCCCTATCTGTTGGGTAATGATCTTCCTGGCCCTGAGATAGTAACAGCAGTCGCCAGATCGAAGGCCAAAGAGGCTGCCAGATTAAAGACTGTCAGATCCTTAGGGCTTGGAGTGCTTCCAGAGGGCCTATGTGAGGGACTTGCATGGCCGGTTGCCCATGGTCCAGTTCCACAGACTGCTAAGTCACCTAGTCCTAAGGGAGAGGGGCTAGTAGCCACTGAGAACCCACCTGTGGTAGCATGGGACTCAATGACTTCAGTGTTGCCTGGCACAACACAGGATCAGATAAATTCAGACCTTAAGGGCCTGCCCAAGCTGGATGAGTTTAGATCAGCTGGGGGCCCATATCAGGTTGACTTC
This sequence comes from Ambystoma mexicanum, assembly GCF_040938575.1. Lineage (NCBI taxonomy): Eukaryota > Metazoa > Chordata > Amphibia > Caudata > Ambystomatidae > Ambystoma > Ambystoma mexicanum. Next base: position 281,698,710 of record NC_090941.1, on the reverse strand, counting down.
TTTTAATCCCAGAAAGAGTGTCCCACTCTGGGGGGCCTGCGGAAGCAGGCAGAGGAACAGGTGAAGGGCGAGGCCCCTGGACTGTTCAGGGTATACTGGGAGGATGTACTCCTGTACAGTGAGCCAAAAGACTCTGGTGAGGGCACCAGAAGGTTGGTGATTCCACAATACCACAGAAAGTTCCATTTGGATTTGGCTCACCAGATTCCTTTAGCGGGTCATTTTGGAGTGACTAAGACATCACACCAGTTGTCTGTGCACTTTTACTGGCCCCAGTTTGGTGTAAAAGTTAAGGAACCTGTGCAGACCTGCCTGACTTGTCAAGCTTCTGGCAAGTCAGGTGGTGCCACGAAGGCCCCCTTAATTTCACTACCCATGGTTGAGCAGTCTTTTGAGAGAAAAGGCATGGACATTGTGGGTCCTTTGGATCCTCAAACCAGCTCAGGGGACAGATGGATCTTGGTGCTGGAAGACCACACCACTAGGTCTTGTTAAGCGGTTAGAAAAGACCCTGAAAGGCATGATAGGTGGTTTGGAAGAACACGTGAGGAGAAAATGGGATATCTAGCCCCTTTGAGCTTCTGTTTGGACATCCTGTAAGAGGTCCCCTCAGCCTTGTGAGAGAAGGATTGGATGCCAACCCCTCATCCCCTACTCGAGGTGTAGTGGGCTATGTACTTGGCCTTCGGTCTAGAATGACAAAGTACACGGAACAGTCGAAAACCAATCTAAATGCCAGTCAGGAGCAGATGAAGCAGTGGCATGACCAGAAGGCCACAGTGACAGCTTATTCTTCAGGGCAGTGGGTATGGATTATGAAACCTGTCAAACCCAGTGCCCTTCAGGACAAGTGGACTGGACCTTGCTGTGTGCATGAAACGGTCAGTGATGGAAATTATCTTTTTGACGTGAAAGGACCTAAACAGATGTGCAGGGTCTTTCACGTCAACCAGCTAAAACCCCATTTATAGCCGGGATGACTTAGTCATGGCATTAGTGACAGAGCGAGAGACTGAGGAGGAGTCTGATTCCCTCCCAGACCTCCTGCACACTGAAGCCACAGATGGGTCAGTTGAAGATGTCAACCTTGCGACTGACCTATCGGTAAAGCAACTGACAGACTGTCCCTGTTTACTGGGACAGTCTGCCGGTCTGTTTTGGCTGACTCCAGGTCGCGCAGATTGATGCACCCATGATGTGGACACTGGAGACAGTGAGCCGGTGAAAAACAGAATTAGCTGCATTCTACCAAAGGTTCGCACCTTTCTCATGCGAACACACTTACATACTACAGGGGCTGCAGGGGTTTCCCCCACAACCCCCGCTCACTATACTATAAAGTATAGTGAGAGGGGTGTAGCGGGGCAAGCCCCTGCAGCCCCTGTTTTTTTTGTGGGTTTTTTGGGGTTTTTGTTTGCGGGTGTGCAGCAGGGTTGTCCCCCGCAACACCCCGCTCACTATGCCACACACCTGCAAAGCTACCACCAAAGGTTCGAACTTTTGGTGTTCGAACCATTTGGTGGTAGCATTGTTCAGTCGTTTTGTATGGTCAGACCTTTTTTTTGGTCTGATCGTACAAAACTCTGCAGGCGGCTTAGTTCTGTCACAAAGAGAGAGGCTCACCCCATCCCTCAGACAGATGAGCTCATTACATGAGTACCTTTGACGTCACGGCAGGGTAGTGGCAGGTCGGCTTGACACACAGAGCAAGAGAGAGTTCAGCATTTCTAAGCCCAGAAGTGCATTATCAATTCACTGTAATACCCTTCGGATTGAAGAATGCCCCTGCCACTTTTCAGAGGATGTGTAACCAGGTTTTTGTCTGGATTGGAAAACCTCTGTGTTGCCGAATTAGATGACGTTGCAGTGTTCAGCCACACCTGGAAGGACCACTTATCCCACCTGAAACAAGTGCTTCAGCTGCTGCATAACGCAGGTCTGACTATCAAAGCCACAAAGTGTCAGATAGCGCAGGGCACCGTGACTTACCTAGGCCACCTTGCCCTTGGAGGCAAGAAACAGGCTCTCAAAGCTAAACTACAGGCTGTGAAGGATTGGGGCATCCCCACCACACAAACACAGGTGAGATCCTTCGTAGGTCTCACCAGTTACTACTGGTCATTCATACAGGGGTACAGAACCATTGCTTTGCCCTGAATGATGTAATGTCAAAAAAGATGCCGAAAAAGTTACATTTAAACTCTGCCTGTTAAACCTCCTTTCTGGATTTGAAGGGTGGATTGTGCAGGGCCCCAGTTTTGAAAGTGCCAGACTATGGGCAGGAGCTCATTTTCAAGACAAACGCCTGTGATTTTGTGATTGGAGCAGTGTTAGCGCAGCTGAACTCTCATGGGGTAGAGCAACCTATTGCCTATATTAGCAGGCGATTTACAAAAAAGAAAGGAACTGGGCCATCATTGAAAAGGAAGCTTAGATGGTCTTGTTGGCAGTGAAGAAGCTGAAACCCTACATCTTCGGATAGCACTTCACCATCCAAACAGACAACCAGCCTCTTAGATGGTTAATGGCTATGCAAAGGGAGAACCCTAAGCTTTTGCATGGGGCCATATCCCTACAGGGATTAGATATGGACATCCTGCACAAGCCAGTCTCACAGCATGGAAATGCAGATGGCCTAAGCTGGGACCTTTGCATAGATGATGAACCAGACCCTCAGTAGGGTGGTGGTTCACATGTTGAGGCTGGGGGGCATGAGGAATTCGACTACCCACATGGTGGGTGGGTGCTCGCCTGGGTTTTTTGGGAAATTTGTAATCAAATGGAATGATGGTAAACCAACCTCAGGAACATGGGTGGGACGAATCTGCATACATTTCCCTATGCCCACACCATGACAAAAGCATAGACCTGTGTGTGTATTCCGGCCTGGACACCACCTACAGGCACAGTCCACCCCTGTCATATTCAGTTGGAATGTGACAGCCAAGGAGGGTACAATGTCATCTGAGGAAGGGGGAGGTCCAACCGTCCCCATGCCATGGTCAGCCTGATTAACTGGCAAAGGCTCCATGGAAATGCCCTGCTCTTTTTTTAGGTCCTGCAGCTGGTGGCAGCAATTTTCATACCAATATGGGGTATTTCAAATAGGCCCACATGGGACCTGGCTGCAGAGGGTAACAAATGGAAACAGGAAGCCCAACAACCTTTCATATGTAACTGTGTCAACCTGAATCCAGCTCCCACCTCTCAATATCGATGGCAGTGAACTGTCATGTCTGTGTCTGTTTTTCAAGTAGACCACCCCACTAGGTGCACCCCATTCATAAGGTAAAAGAATGTGGTTTGCACGAGCCAGAGAGTCTAGTCTCTAAGCAGCATCAAGGGAGACCTGGCATTTTAACAGGAATGACAAAGGGAGGAACATTAACCAGAGAGACTATTTGAACACAACAGACAGGAAGATGGGTGGGACTTAGTAGTACAAGAGTGTGAGCCCAGAGCTCTTTCTGTTGAGAGAAGGGTTCCACCATATTAGTTCCGAGGCACACTTTGCTCCTGTTTTCACCCCTTTACCTTTCCTGTTGCAAAGCACTCTGGTTAATACCTCACGCATACAGGTGATTGTTGGCAAGGACCCCAGGAATGGTTCACTAAGGTAGGCTTAGCCTCCACCACTTGGCTTTAAAAGAGGATGGGAAGACTTCACCAGAAGTAAGGTTAATACCTCACGCATACAGGTGATTGTTGGCAAGGACCCCAGGAATGGTTCACTAAGGTAGGCTTAGCCTCCACCACTTGGCTTTAAAAGAGGATGGGAAGACTTCACCAGAAGTAAGAAAGAAAAGCTCAACCGTGGACCCTGGCTGAAGGTACAATCTGCCTTAAATCTTCCGCCAGTGAAAGAAGGCCAGGATTTCCAAAGAGGGAAGCAAGATCCCTCCCCTAAACTTCTCCCAGGGAACGGAGTGAGAAACAGAACTCAGAATACTCTCCAGTCGCTGCAGAACCGGTACTCAACCAGCACACAGTGTGCCCTGCTCTGCATCAAGCTTCTTGGATAGGAAGTGCCAGAAGGTCTCTGAACCTACAACCCAAGACAAGGCAGCTGCCTGCAACACACTCGACAGCTGTGGGCCGTCCACCTTAAAGGATGGCACGAGACCATTGAAGAAGCTGGGAGAGGTACCTTGACTAGCATCTACCGCCGTCCACCTTAAAGGACATTTTTGAGCCAGTCGAGTTCCTCGATCCACAACTGACTGCAACACTGACTGTTATCAAGCCACAGTCACTTAAAGACATTCGAGACGTCTCAACCAGTGCTTCAGAACTGCCGATCAGCACTGAGACAACGATTCCTGACCCTGAGTCGCTGTGTAGGCCAGCCTGCAGCTATTCATCTAGCTTTGTTTGCCAAACTGTCGTGGCGCCTGATATCCGCAGCTGACTCCCATCTCGAACGCTGTCTCAGAAGCCTGCAAAGCACCCTCAAACCCCCTCAACCCTGTTGAGCACCAAAAACACCAACAACATAAGGTACATTGTGGTTCTATTCTCTTGGTCCTTCCCTGAAGGCTCCTAGAGACATTTTAAGACCCTTTGATCCCTTTCTGCTGAAGCCGAGAAAACATAACAAACTGTTGTGGTTATTAAACATACAACTACATACAACTACCCTCCTGTCACTATCCAGAGTGCATCCCTTTTCCTTCTTTGAAACTGCCTGTCCTTCTCATTCCTTTACAGGGTGGTTTGTATTTCGTAGTGTTGTTAGATTGTCTGTTGTGATAATAACAAGGTAGATGTTTGCCTTGACTGGACACTCCTTTTATCATTGGGTAGTAATTGTATTTTCACTGTGTTCTATCTAACCAACGATCCACAACATTTAGAGGAGATAAACCTGTGGTTCCATCTACATTACGAAAATTGGAGAGGTTTATAATTTTAATTGTATGCATGTTTATTCCAATCTGTTCAGATCCATTCTGCTGTATTAGAGGTGTGGGGCTGATTGATGGTTTAGAAACCAATAGTCACCTCTGGACCACTGATACCCCGTAATTTGATTTTTCACATTCTGTTTGAAAACCTGTATGGTAAATTATGTATCTACTACATGATCTGCTTGAATGAGTTGCAGATGAAATTGTATACCTATGCTATAATTTCCACGTTGACAATGACCAAGGGGCATTGGCAGGTACCCCTACCCCCTGAAGATTGAGAGAAAACATCTTTTGGCACCTCACAGGGAAGCTTTCAGTTCACTATCTTACACTTTGAACTACACAGAGCACCAGATCATTTACAGCAATTCATGGATTTCACAGGAAATTCTTGGAAAGGTACTGTAGCAGAACCAGAAGACACTGGGCTTCATTACGAGTTTGCCGATCCGGAAACAAGGGTGCCAGTAAGCTCTCCGGCACCCTTGTTTCTGGATCGGCAAATTCTGAGTCTGTCTGCCGTGGCTGACAGGTCTGACCCTGCCGGGCTCAGCGACCACAGTAGGTAGACTGATCACAGAAGCACTGATACCGTTTCTAACGGTGCTGGTGCTTCTGTGTCCCCACTCCCATTTTCCAATAGGACTCTATGGGAATGGGGACTTACAATTTGCCAGCGCCTGACTTCCTGGGCCGCCAGACTCATAATGAGCCAGTGGCACCAGGAAGTCAGGAAAATTAGCAGTGGGAAGTGAGAGGAACTGAGAGGAGAATGAGTGATATAGTAGTGATAGGAAGCAGGAGAAGGCAGTGTTATTGGAAGAGGCATCAGGTGTGAAGGAGGAGAGTGAGAACTGTAGGTCTGAGAGAAAGGGAGGAATGTCAGAAGGTTTACATGTCCTCTTAGTAATAGATGAGGCAAGTGGTAAGGAGAGATCAGAGGGTGGAAAGGAGATGGTGGTGGAAACAATGGAGTGATCAGATGGGGCTGGTGCGACAATAGTATTAGTGACTGAGAGTGAGGTGGAGAAGAATAAGAAATCAAAGGAGTTACCCCTGGCATAGGTAGGTAGGTTATGGATAGAGTGGAGAGCATGGTCAGTAAGAAAAGACTGAAGTTCAGATTTCTGAAAAGTGTTTGGAGAGGGAAGGTTAAAGTCACCTAAGAGAATGAGGTGATGTTCAGTGAAACGAGAATCAAGTTCATCAAAGAATGGTCCAGTGGGACCAGGAGGGCGATAGATGGAGATGATGTGAACCAAGTGAGGTGGAGCAAAAGTAGAGATGGTGAATTCAAAAGAGGTGTGAGAGGATGCGGCATTGGATATTTGTGAGTCTTTGAGGCGGGAAGAGAGTAGGTGTCCAATGCCTTCACCTCTACCAGTCAGACGAGGAGAGTGAATAATAATTTGCAGCCATGTCGGACCACTGGGGTGGCAGTGTCAGATGGAGAAATCCAGGTTTCAGTGATAGCGAGGAGCTGTAGGGGAGGAGAGCAGGCATGAAAGTAGTTAGTGACAATGGAGGCTTTGTTGCATACAGACTTAGCTTTCCAGAGTGCAATGTTTAGTTGATGCGGTAGGGAAGAGTGGAAAAGATGAGTCACAGGAGAAGAGAGGTGTGGTGGATAGGATTTAGGGGAGGTATGGTTAGCTTGTCGGCTTTGATTGTTGGAAGTAGGAGGTACAAGAGAGCTAGAGCAGTGGGAGTTTTGAGATGTGAGTTTTATGGCAGGAAAGTTGTAGCATGATTGGAGAAAGCATAGGGAGAGATGAATAGGCTGAGCAGCAGTAGCGAATGCATTGTAGGTGAGTATTGCAGTATGGAGACACAGCACAGTAATTAGCAAGCGAGGAGTACTCAAAATCGTATCAGAGAGGAAGGCAAAAACAAAGGCTTTGATTTGATATAGATAAATGGATAGCTCCTCAATCCCATCCCACCATCTTGTTTGATTTATCTTATTGATCGCTATTGGATCCCAATCCTGGGGGCAGAGAAACAAGGGAGGATACCTTGGCTGGAGGGTCCTCGGGGAAGGGGTGCAGGATGCCCTTGGGCGAGACATGTTTTCCACCTTTTCCTATTGACAACCAACCAAATCCTTCCCCAACCTTCATAGGCTGTTATAAGCCATTTTCCCTAATTTCTCCACAATTGACAGTTGACAGTACTGGGACAAAGAAGAAGCAACTAAGTGCAATGAAGACTATGCCCTTTTACCACTCTGGTACTGGGACGAGGAAGATACATCCTAAGATCTGTGATGGTCAGGCATGTCCCTGTAATTGTGGTCAGGCAGGACTAATTGAGCCTTCATATCTGCAGCCTGTCAAGGGGCTGCATGTGTATACAGAGAGACCTGCCAAGTGGAAGAGGGAGCGGCAGGGGCGCTGAGAGTAGCAGGAGGAGCAATGAGGAGGCCAATCCAAGCAGCAGGAGCGGAATGCTGAGACGGTGTGGACCAAGAAGAGAGGTGGTTCATGGAAGAGTGGCGGGGAGCTGGGACTACCTGGAACAGGCTGAGCACAGCGAGGGGAGCCATGCAGGAAGTCTGCCTCTTTTCTCGTTGTTTGAGGTTCTCATTCCCCTGTGTGAGAGAACCTGCACAGGGGTGTCTGAAGGGCAGGAGCTGGCGCCCTCAAACCAGAAGGTTGTGTGATCCGCGCTCCAACAAGGGCTGTGAGCAGAAGGTTGTGTGAACCGCTGTTAGGGAGAATTCTCCTTTATTACTAATTTCCCTCACCTAGTGAGTCCCTCAGCAGCTTTTCTGGAATTCAGGGGTTTATTTTTTCCATCTGGTAAGAGTTTGAGCCTTTTTTCCCACTCTTACATGTGTTTTGCCATGTGTATTTCTACTTTTTGTGTGATCTTGGGCTCTGGAGCCACACCACTCCATGAGCCCCACTTTTGTGTGTGTTACACAGCACCTTCAGTGCAGTGACACAGGGTTGTCTTCGAGACTTGCCACTGACTCCATTTTTCTGGGGCTGACTACTGTGCCCCAGAAACATGTAAAGTTGCCATTACCTTTATGTAGTCTTTTTTAAATTAGAGACCCAGTACACCCATCTTACATGGAGTATAGGAAAGGGCTAATCCCTACCCCTTTTTGTCTGTGCCTCTTGGAGCTTTGTTTCGCTCTCTTAACATTTAGACTTGGCTGGTGGCAGTGGTATCTACCCTAACTTTTCTACCTCGATTATATTATATAAATGTGGTACTGTTTTAGGCTATTGTATTAGCCTCGAACATAAACCCGCTTGACCAAATACTATTTATTTTGGCTCCGGTCGGGTTTAGTCACCATTTCTTTTTGTTAAGGTCCTTCTTGTGTTTTACTTTTTGCGCCAAACCATGTTTGCCTTCTTTGTTTGCCGACCTTTGGCGGGTTTCTGTCCAGAAGCCCTCCTTTGGCATCTGGGTGTCTAGGTGGGCTGAATGTGAGGGAGGGGTGTAGTCACCCCCTGCACAGGGTCTCCTTGGAGACCCAAGTCGCACTTTATGTCGATTGGCTGAGGTGGGTGTCCGGGCCGGACAACCCCCCTGCTGAGTGATTGACAGCCAGGCTGTGTGAATGGGGGATTTTGGCATAAAAGGCAGGACCATTGGGCTGAAAGTCAGAGTCACCACTGGAACCGCATGAACCGGAGAGAAGCGGAGAAGAAGGTGGCTACTGCAACTCCCGAGTCCCGGTGAAGCCCTGCTGCAGTCCTGAGCTATCTACCCTTCCTTTGAGCCTGGTGGGATCAACCAGCTCACCCTCCACAGCCAGAGGATCCTCTTCTTGGTCGAAATCGCTGCACACAGCTGTAGTGGTCCAGATAGCCATCTGAAGAGCCTCTCCTGTTTTAACGGAGCGCACCTTTTATTCATCATTGCTTCGCTGCTGCTGGCCTCATCCCTGGGTAGTGCAGATCGCTCCAGACGTCCTTCTTCTTGTCCCCATGACTGAAGCTCCACGAACCATGAGTCTGCAGGAACTACCAGAACAACTGCTGTGGCACCAGCTTGCTTCAACGAATAAGGTACTGTGACCGACTTCGTGGAATTGGGGTGATCCCTTCTTCCTCACCAAAGGCTTGTCCTTTTCTTCCTTCACTCTTATAACTTTTGCTTCACTTTGTGACAATATCTAAGTACTCCTGGCAATCTCGAATCATGAACTGCTCTAACCGTGTGATCCTCGGCAACAGGAACCCTGTTCCACTTGACACTGGCGCAGGCCTATTGACTTTTATTCACTTGTTAGAAAGTGTCCTCTGATTCCATCTGCCTTGACAAAAGTATTGCCTATGATTTTTATCCCCAATTCTCTTGTGTTAATTCATGTGCTAAGTGTGTTTGACTTCGGTTACATTTCTTCCCGTGGGTACTCTTATCTTTCGTAAGACCGAACTGTCATTACTGTCAAAAAGTGATCGCGTATGTACTCCTGGTAACGTCTTTGTTTCCCAACACCGGTCTGTCAAATCCTAAGGTACTTACCTTGAATTGCTCTGCAAAAGGGGAATTGGTTGTGTGTAGTATATTTGAAGTGTAGTGTGGTTTTATTTTACTAGAAGTGAAGTGTTTTGCGCACAGATGGTTTAAAAATAAATGTCCTTATATTTTTTAACCAGAAACCTTGAGTCAGTGTTTGCTTGAGTCACAGTTATTGCAGTCCTTTGTGTAATCTCTACTACTGCTCATTTGCTCTTGAGATACGTCTGGCTGCTCAGCCATTGCTACCACTCTTTCTGTGCTGTACAGGCTTTTACCAAAGGTGAAAGTGTATTACCACTTGTAGTCTTAATTGTGTGCAGTGGTCCCTAAGGGCACTGCATATGATTCTGCTTAACAACCGCGCTGCAATAAGAACTGGGAAAGCGACTGTGAGTTTCTTTTGAATGGGAAACTCGGCCCCCAAGTGTATGAACGTTGCAATATGTTGAATACTTTGTATCAGAGTGGTCATGGACCTTAAATAAGCACATTTTCGAAAGTCTCCGATCCTTCCTTGTCAATTACTGAAAGCAGGGAAAAGCTAAAAATACTTGGTTTCGAAGTGGTCTCGTGTAGCAAGAAACACGTTTTCGATGGTCTACGAACACTGGGCCATCCAATTAAAGGGAAATAAATGCCTATTGAACAAAAGAGAAAGCGCAAAGGAATAATAAGCAAAACTAATGAATATTGAATACCGAACTGAATCAAAACCTTGTTAATAATAAGAAATAAGACATTTTGAAGCCAAACAGAGAACAGAACATCAAATTTAAACATCATATGGTATATTAAATAATGGAATTAATCTAACTTTAATGAACAGACAAGCCACAGCAGGCTGAGTTAAGAAAACTACAAACAAAAGGTGTTGCAACTTGAACTTTGGAACTTTAAAAAGGATATCTTGCTTTTTGAACTGTGTTACTGAAATCTTGGGGAAAGGAACCCCGGGCACCTGATTAAGAATATTTTCTTTTAAGCCCACGGAAGATAACTTCGAGACTTTTTTGTGGAACTGTTTCACACTTGGGGAAGAGGACTGAAAGGAAGCTGCAAGTGGGAAAAAGCTAAGAACCTTTGGTTAACACTGTTTTCATTTTGGTTGCTGACATCCCTACACATTGTATAGATTTAGTTGTGACGGCAAGTATAGGTTTTTGGACACAGACAGATTGTTCAGTTGAACTCTATGGGCCACATTACAAGTCAGCCGGTCTGGACTAGGGATTCTGTAAATCCCCATTCCCATGGAGTCCCATTGGACTCCATGAAGATGGGGAGCATGGAAACACTGGTTCCGTCTATGACAGAGCTGGTGTTTCCATGTCTGCCTGCAGGCGGGTGGTGTTACTCCCACCAGGTCAGACCTGGCGGGAGTGACACCTCCCACCTGCAGGACTCGGAATCAGCCGGTCCGGAATCAACCATGGCGGCAGATTTACCGCCACTGTTGTTTCCGGGCTGGCTGATTCCGAGTCCTGCAGGCGGGAGGTCTCACTCCCGCAAGGTCTGACCTGGCGGGAGTAACACTACCCGCCTGCAGGCGGACATGGAAACACCAGCTCTGTCATAGATGGAACCAGTGTTTCCATGCTCGCCATCCTCATGGAGTCCTATGGGACTCCATGGGAATGGGGATTTACAGAATTCCGCCTCCAGAATTACCGGGTCACCTGGGTTGTAATGCCCCGGTGATTCCGGCAATCACAGAGGCGGAATGGTATTACCGGTCCGGCGGCAGCCTGGTGGTTTTTCCGGCACGGCTACCGCTGGACTCGTAATGAGGCCATATGACTCAGACTTTCCTTAGTGTTCTTTAGGTAGGGAAATTCTACCTTATCATAAGGCAAGTTAGGTCTTTTTCCATACTGACTTTTAATTAATATTAATAGTACCCGGCGTTGGCTGGGTCTTTTCCAAAAAATGATCAAGCAATGGAAGAACAGTAATGTTTCACCCCCTACCTTACAGATTAAAAGAAAATAACTGCCAAAAATAGCATGATAGTTTATTGTAAAAATTGTATTTTCTCATTTAACAAATACAAATATTTCAAATTCATGACAGCCACCAGGAGGTGCACGGATGAAGGACGGGACATAGTGTTCCTCTCCACCTCGGGCCCCCTTCTTGACGCAAATGTGCCCCCATTTGCCCCACATGCGTGGACCCCGCAACGAGATCTCAATTTACAAGCACTAGAAGCACGCACTGTGCGAAAACCCGAGTGAAATCGGCTGGACATCAGGAGAGAAAACGTGTTCATCCAGGTGGCCTGGCATGCCAAGAAAGAACGTCACCGCCCACCCGCACTGGAGAGACGGATCATTGGAGGCACACGGCCGGGCCTCGCTGACGCCAGAGCCCCCCAAAGGTGTAGCACATTGACACCTGGGAGAGTAACATAAGTTTAGCTACCACCCTCGACTCCAGAAAGAAGGCCCTGCTGCCCGGCCCGGCGCTGCGGTAGCTGGTGACTGTGACCTGAGCGTCTCTGTGACACTGCAGCTAAATCTACACTGCTGGCCCTGGGGTGCGCCACATAGCAGCTACAGGCAACGGGGAGATACGCTGACCCTCATATCAACAGCGTTGAATGCAAGGAGGCCCCCACCGGCTCCGGGTACTGAGAAGGCACGTAGCCCGTGGTGCCATTGGCGGGCATAGTACAGAGCGCAGCGCGTAACAATGGGGAACTTTAGTCACCCAGGACACAAGCAGCAAAGGTTGGTCTGCCTCCCCCGGCACTTGGGCACTCACTTACTACGCCCCCAGGGCTAATACCACAGCTGCCCACCCACCGGTAATGGGGGTTTGAGGACTCTCTCTCCCCCCGTGGGACCCTCACCTCAAGCAACCTCCGGGGGAGGTAGAGATCACACGCGTACACCGCATTGGACGCCGGGGGCCACCAGGTCGCAGCTGTGCCCGAAAAAACAACTAATCAACTAGTGGAATAGCACACATGTGGAGAACCATAGCCCCCAGAGTCTACGAAAGTGGGGAGAAGGTCCAGCGACTGTACAACGACTTCCACTTCACGGGTGGTCCGTTAATCCTCTAATAAGCACAGCAGAACTGCAGAGAGTGTTTCAGCCCCATGTTGTCAGTCTAGAAAAATGGATACCTCTCATGATTGACGGCAAACGTATTTTGGTGGCCGAAGGCCAACCGTCTCATGTACGAAACGATAGAAATACAGGTTTCCAAGTTTTACCAATGAACGGCCATTTTGATGTAACAAGAATCACCATTTTGTTTTCTAACAATTGCTCATTGCTTTCTGTTCACATTGCTTCGCAGCACATTTTCTGCTTACACTGCTCGACTGTTAACATTGTTGCTGAACGTGAAAGGACAAGGCCGCAGGGCCGCGAGGCTAATAAGAGTTTGTTGAAACACAACGTAGGCAGCTCCGGGGAGGAATGCCCGGCTCCCTCCCGAATGTACCCTTGAAGCAGAGCCACAGAGCATTTAATCATTTCACAGCTGCCGGCCAGTCTCGTTATATGGTAGAATATGTTAGAATAAAGCAGCTAAAGGCTTGAATTATGCTCTTCTTACGGCCCACCTTTTCCGAGCCCTGTAGAGCGTGTCAGCTCCGAGGACACGAATAGCACCTCATAGATAGCTAGGTCTGGAATGTGACTCTTCCCCCGTATGTAGCTCGCTTACAAGAACAGAAGCTCTGTGTTCTGTTCAACAAAGAAAAGATGTCTCTGCACTTGCAAGGTTCCATATTGTTACTAGAATAGATATTTGAAGATGTCATATTCGTCGAAAGTGTCCATCATCAAACCAAGTTCAAAGAAACCCAGTAAAGGGGGTTGTTAAACATGTCACAGCTGATTGTATGATATGCATTTTGTATATATGTAACTGATGTACGTAATTCGCACTCTTGCGTCCCTCGAGGTTTAGAGATACACGTCGCGGGGCGTTGGACTGAGTTGGCCAACTGAGACTATTTGCTTTGCAATAAACCCTAGCTTTGGGAATACAACCTCGTGTCTGGCATATCTATCGTGTGTGGTGACTTGCCTTGTTTCCATAATGCGAGGGACCCCTAGGGGCCCCTTTCAATGTGGGGAGCAGTGCCCCATCTCACCCCCCAACTAGCACAGCACAACCCATGGGTACTCGACACACCATCTGATGGTTGTGAAACAGGTGGCCTAGACACACAATAATGCTATATCATAATAGAAGGGCAACACTCATTTGGCTAACCTTCTAATCCGCTCGGCAGCCACATTCTAGGAGCATGAAGGATCTGCTTCAGAGAATGGGTGAAATTACTGCACATTCCTCAAGAAGCACACGGAGAAAGCCGTGGGTGTGTGGCCCCTGACTTGGGGCGTGTGCCCGGCCACAACAATCAAACCACCACAGATGAGGTGGCTTAGAGGCACCCACTTGTGCGACAATGTGAACAAGAAACAAGCCTACTGCAGACTCCACGTGGAAGGCACCAGCGCCGGTCCCCATTTGCTCACATAACCCCCCACGTGCTCAAGTGAGAGATACCTTTCCATGACAGCCAGAGTCTCAGAAGAGCACACGAGCAAAGGTCCTGACACATGAATTCTAGAACCAGACTCGCGGAATTTGCATGCACGGGTCTACGAGGAGGGAGTGACCAGCACGACAGCGGAATAATGGCCACGGAAAGCCAAGACTCTATGGTTATCGCCTCTGCGTTAGCAGAAATAAGGGGCATGCGGTCCGACATTGGCAACAAAGTAGACAAAATCAATGGCAGACTGGTTAAGATGGAAGAACGGTTGCAGGAAGTAGAGCATAACCAGTCGTCATTAGACACTGTGGAAACAAAGATGGATATACGTCTAAGTGAAACAGAGCGACGGGAAGCAGATATGGTTCTAAAGGTGGATGACTTTGAGAACCGTGAAAGGAGGAACAAACACTGTTTTTTTGGTATTCTAGAGAAAGAAGGGGAGACAGAAGGTGTCCTCAAAAGTACAATTCATCAAATTCTGAAATGCCTCTTTAAAGACGATTCAATTGATGCCAAAAAGATTGAGAGACTCCACAGGGCGGGGGACCGGCAGGCGGCCCCAGATCAGTGCTAGTACACTTCCACAACCACCCTGACAGGCTCAAGATCCTAGACAAAGCAAAGTTGAGAGGTCCACTCACGGTGGAAAGGCTTGTATTACCATATTTCAAGACCTCTCCTCACTAACACTCGCCAAGAGATGCCTACGCCAACCCCTAACGAAATGGCTGAAAGACAAGGGGGTACGATATAGATGGAGATTCCCCTTCTCAATCACCTTTGAGCTAGATGGACAGAAGCACAAACTAATAACAGAAGTCGAGATTAAAAACACCATTCTAGAACTGCTCGGTGAAGAGGTCAACACCCCGGGTTGTGCGAGAAGAGACGAGGGAGACAGAGGCTGGAGAGTGAAGGGGCCCAACAGGAGAAGAATACCGGGCTCGAGAAAATTCATTAATCTCAACACACCATCGCCTAAGGCTTCTTAAAACTACCACTTTTCTGCATCGAAAGGTGTGTCAAAAACGCTCACATGTACGATTTTACTCGTGCGCCACCCAACATGAGGTACCTTCGGGCGAGCGTCGGACACTCGAACCGTTACTTGGCCCTGGTGAGTTGTATTGACGTTACCACAGTTGAGATCTGTTGCAAAGGTTAAGGTTTTCTATTTGAGAGTTATTTGAGGGAAGAATTGGGGGCAGTTGACAATGTGGTGACCGTAGATGGGGTCTGGGTATGAGAACTCGCTGGTGGCTCGGAATCACACAGTGATGTTAACTGGGAAGGACTGGGTACTGCAAAGGGGTAAGGGTTTGGGGAAGGGTAGGTTGGGGAGGAGAAGGATATGTGGGGTGGGTGGGGAGGGGTCAAGGGGTCCAGGGGAATTGTACTTATTGATCAGACAAAGGTAACATCATCCACCATAGCGAAACGCACAGACATGAAGGGACAGCACTTACGTGAGGGGGCATGTGGGAATCATAAGCTTTTCTCATGTCAACTACGATGACGACTCACACGAATAAACATCTCCATGTGTGCACACTAAATGTAAAGGGTTCAACTCACCCACAAAAAAATCCCTAGTAGCCAGAGTTTAAGAGGTCTCGGATTGATTGTTACGCTCACCTGGTATCAACAGGGGCGCCACACGATACTGGATGGAGGTCTAAGCGCTATCCCAGACCCCTTTCTGCTTGGTTATGTGCCAGACGTTGGGTAGCGCCTATACTAGGAGAATGGAGGGTTAAGATACTGGTTCTGTGATGGGTGGACTCCCACCTCCCATGGTCCAAATCCCCTCCCTTGGGGTTATTACTCACCTTAGGTTTTTGTGTGTTGAACTCTCTGTCCTGCGTCTCAGTGCAGGGGTGCGTGGTTGGTACGGGCATTCCGTGGCCCTAGTTGCTTCACTGGTCTGTGTGCCCGTATGTCGGGTCCACACCGGCTGTGACTCTGCTTGCTGTCTTCCAGGTGAGTTATAATGTATTTTCTGTCTTTATCCTGTCTCTTTCTTTCCCTCCGTTTTCTCTGCCTTCTCTGTTTTTGTTTTTACAGGGATGGTTGCGATCTCGGAGTTGCCACGCCGATGGTGAAGACCACAGTGAGTTATTGATGCGCAGAGCGCTGCACTGTTTATTGGTGTTAATTGCTAACCTGTGTTCTCTTCTCTTTGTACAGGTTGTGGTGATGTTCCGGAGTGATGAGCAATCGAAGCGCTGTTTGCCCAGGTAAGTGCTGTGTTAATGCTGACCTTGTTCCTTCTCTTTTGCAGGTTGCGGTGAAACCCGGAGATGGGCGAGGTAAGAGAAGCGCAGGGTGCTGCCAGGACTCGCTGCTTGCCCAGGTAAGAATTGTTATTAATGCTGTCCTTGTTTCTTTACCTTTTCAGGTTGCGGCGAACTCCGGAGATGGGCGAGGTAAGCGAAGCGCAGGATGGATTCAAGACCGGTTACTTCACAGGTAAGTGTTCTTGCTCGCTAATGCTGTTCTTGTTCTTCCAGGTTATTAATGGAATCCAAATCTAGGGCTTCAGGACCGGGCCGCCGGAGAAGCAGATGAGCAGGAGATGGACACGGTGAGCGTTACACTGCAGGAGTGCAGAATAACGTGAAGCGTGTTCTGCTGTTTGGGTGTGGTTTAAATAGCCCAGGTAAAGTAGTTCCAGGCCAAGTAGTTCCAGGCCCAGCCACACCCAAAACACTAGACCGCATGGCTTGGTTCTAAAGAACTGAGCTGTGTAATAGGCCTCCATGTTGGATTAAGGTCCAAAACTGGTATTGTCCTATTCCTGATAATGAGCCTGGCGCCATGTATGTGTCTGATGGAGTTTTAAGGGCCTTGGGGCCAGTGTGAAGGGCTTTAGCCTCACTGCTCCCAGGTGGCTGTTATACCTGAGGGGGTCAGGGGCATGGATCGTGACATTGTTGTCCTCTTCGTACAGGAGACCAGATATCAGACGGGCGATGAACGTAGGATACCAAGCAGCCTCATAGGTGATACATTGTGGGGCTCTAGCATCGTTAAGAAAGGGTTTGCATATGAAGATTACTAAGACCTGGTCAAACACAGAGGGTAGGGCATTGTTAATCTAGGGGCTCATACGAAACATAGGAATCACATTTGCCACAGTGTTTGCTCCCAACCAGGGCTAGAGGAGATTCCTGCAGAGGACAATGAAAAAGATAGTGGGGGAAGCACAGGGTCACCTTATATTAGGCAGAGATTCTAACATATGGATGGACGTCGCACTCGACAGACAGGCTGAAGGAGAACCACACCACGACCCCAAGGGTCAGGGGGAAACGGAGCTAGGCATGGCTCTGGAACTCTATGGCCTGAGGGACAGATGGAGACACGCACACCCACAGGAGCGAGGCTTTACCTTCTATTCCACGGCACACGGTCCTCTTACGAGGATCGACTACCTCTACCCATCTAAAATACTATGGGATGTAGAAAGAAACTCACATATTCATACAATCTCATGGTCTGAACACGACATGGTATCACTACAGATACCCTGGGATGGTCTTTGCCCCTGAAGCTCAAAATGGCGATGTAACAACAGTCTGTTGAAAGACCCTGGGCCTCATTACGACCCTGGCGGTAAGGGATTTACGCCAGCGTTAGCTGCGCCGACCCCTTACCGCCAATTACGAGGTTCCTTAGCGCCATGGCGCTTTTAACACCTGCTTTTAGCAGGTGTTAAAATCCATGGCGCTAAGGGACCATGGAGTTAATTACGCCACCGTAATTTACGGTGGCGTAATTAACGCCTTCCCCACTCCCATTATGCCCTATGGGGCAAAAATGGGAATGGGGAAGGGTAAATGGGGATTGGGGACTTACCGCCCCGCCAAGGTCGGAATGGGGCGGTAAGTCCGCCAACCACCATGGCGTAAATGTAGTTTACGCCATGGTGGTAAAGTCACGGCCCAGGCGGTAACTTACCGCCTGGGTCGTAATGAGGCCCCCAGTCTTTAAAGAGGAACTAGAGAAGACATTTTACAATTCTTCGACACCAACGACACGGGCAAGGTGAGAAAGACAATAGTATGGGATGCGGCCAATGCCACATGGAGGGGTATCCTTATTAGAGAGGGAGCCCTCAAGAAAAGAGAACTCACGTTAATCGAAAACAGGATAAGAGGAACAATAGAAGCCGCAGAGACAAGTGCCCAATCCTCTCCACTGAATAGACAAAAATATCTTTTGGAGGCTAGAGGTCTAAGAGATGAACTAAAATTACTTGAGGAGGGCAAGATCATAAGGAACCTGTAGTTCCTCAAGGAAACATTTTATGAAAAAGGGGATAAAGCGGATGCCCTCATGGCAGCATGATTGTGCAAACAACGAGCCGAGAGATGGGTGACCCAAGTGGAGGGAATGGATGGCATCACGATGAGCACCCTGGAGGGAATACAGGAAACCTTTGATTCCTTCTACGAAACCCTATACAAAAGTGAGGGTACGACTCCCGCAGAGGTTATTGATCACTACCTGACCTAATCACACCTCCCCTCCCTGACAAGGACACAAGCGGATGCCCTGGAAACCCCAATCACGGGTGAGGAAGTAAAGGCAGCCATCGGCTCAAACAAGGGAAAGCGACAGGTGATGACGGTTTCACTCCAGGGTTTTACAAAACATATGTGACCATAACTCCCTTCTAAACAGCCCTCTTCAATTATATCGTTGAGTCAGGGGTAGCGCCTGTCACTTTTGCACACACCCTACCCATTATAATACCCAAGGAGGGTAGAGGTCCCGGACAAAGTGGCTCCTATTTGCCAATATCACTATTTAACATCGATGCAAAAATATATGCCAGGGTCATCACTGCCAGACTTGAAGGACACCTGCCCAAACTGGTTCATCCTGAACAAGTCGGGTTCATATTGGGGCATCAAGGTGCGGACACTGGGAGTGAGATACTTCACTTAATAAACAAAGCCCAGAAGTCAAAAGTTGACCCCATACTTCTCTCCATAGATGCCAAAAAAGCATTTGACAGGGTGGCATGGGACTTTTTAGACGGGGTACTTGCGAAAATAGGCCTAGGTCTGAGACTCCTAAGGGGAATTAAAACAATTTATTCCTCTCCAAAGACCTTGGTAACAGTCAATGGGGTTCAACCTGGAGAAAGGGACCAGGCAGGGATGCCAATTGTCTTCATTGTTATTTGTCCTGACGCTAGAGCCACCAGCACCTTCTTGGCCATACATGACCTTGAAGAGGCTCCAGGCCTTGGTTCACTCCCAACGTTTCTATACTTACGATTGAAGGGGGTTATGACCAGAGAAGTTTGGAAGGACAAATTACAGAGAGAACTCACACCATTTGAGAAGATTTTAGACACCGTCTCCGGCACTTGGGGTCTAATAGGCACCCTCTGTAGAGTGCTGATAGATACTGAACGATCCCCATCTGTCAGATTAAAGGAGAAATGGGAGGGAGACCTAGGGTGAGAAATATCACCAGACACATGGCTCCACATGGCAAAAACACCAATTGCCGCACAATACAAGCTCCACAGCATAAAACTCTTCTACAGATGGCAATATAATCTGGTTAGATTGCGCAAGATGTACCAGGAAACAAGTCCACTATGCTGGTTTGAAAGCCGACTACTGGCACATGTGGTGGGGGTGCACTGCGGTGCAGGCCAATTGGGACGAGGTCCTTAGCTCTATCAAGGATATAGATGGGGAAATGAGGGAGAAGGTACCTATGCTAATTCTGTTTGGGCTAGTGGAACAGGATGATGAACTCACTAAACTACCAAAGCTGACACATAGCCTGCTCCTAGCCGCCAGAGCATGCCTTACCATGTTCTGCAAAAGAACCTTACTCCCGAGGAAATCTGAATGGGTGAACGTAGATCGAAACCTGTACCACATGGACCACCTAACAGCAGCCTTGCACAGATATTGTGGCTCTTTTGAGACGGCATGGGCCTTTTTAAAAAAATATACGATATGAACAATGAAACACCACGTGTAGATGTACGTATGTACAGTGCAATGCATGTAAATTGTGATTGTCCCCTCACGCTGACACTAGTACACAAAAATGTGTTAAAGGTCCCGTGTGTAATATTAACCATGATGGTGACTAATGTCTGATTTTGAGGTGTAATGAGACTGGGGGGTGGGAGGTATGGTGGGCGGGTTGTCCGGGTCTAAAGACCTATCCAGAGACATAGCGGGAACACTGTTTTGTGTAGCTTTTTATCACTCCTCTGTGAAATACATTGTCAAATCGTTACCTGCCTATGTACATTGTGACTTTGAAAAACTCAATAAAATCAAATACATTTTTTTTTTTCAAATTCTGTAAAACATCACGGAAGCTTGAAGTGAAATTTGTCACAAAAGTGTTTTTTTCGGTAGACAATGTTTTTGGTTTTCCCATCTGGAGAAAGGATAAACCGATTATTTGGTGTTCCAACTCTGGAGCAAGCAACATAACGTTGTCCATGAGGAAAGCATGGGACCTCCAAGTTGATTCCAGCAACCTTCAGTGACTGTCCTTGGGCTTTGTTGATTGACATTGTGAAGGCAAGTCGATCTGGGAATTGCAGACGTTTGAAATCAAATGGTAAATCAGGTGGGATTAGAGGAATTCTTGGTATGAATATGTCTTCTCCCTTTGAAAATTCTGTCAGAATGGTGGCTTCAATGATGTGAGGAAAGAGGTTTTTGACGCAGAGCAGAGTGCCATTGCACAGCTTTGGTGGGTCCAGGTTTCGGAGTAGCATGATGGGTGACCCAGTCCTCAAGAGCAGGTTGTGGGATGGGATACCTGGTGGCTCCAATGAATTTAAAAACTCTGTTGGGTAAAAGACAGCTTGAGCTGCTTCGGTGTCTGTATCAATTGACTTGTAGCATTTGGCATCTCCGGGTAGCAAGTTTTGTATTTGAGCATTGATGTCATTAACACTGACATTTTTGGGACAAAGGATTGCTCGCTCACACAGCCATTTGTGGTTTTGAAAGTGCAGCTGGATGTTTGGGAAAATGTTTGATTTCAGTTCTTCAATGGACTTCAGGACATTGTAGACGTGGCTCGCCTCCTTTCACTCTGACTGGCCCTCCAAGATAGAACTAAGGCCCTTTCTCTCCTCTACCGCTCTCTCTACTTGTGGTGTCCCCCAGGTATCTAACCTTTCCCCCTGGTTCTTCAATATCTACATGGTTCCCTTGGCCCAGGGGATCTCTACCTTTACCTCTAACTTTCAGTGTTATGCGGATGACACGCAGCTCTCTTTCAGGCTATGCTTGGCCTCCTCCTTCACTTCGCTCATCCCCGACTATCTATCCGCAATTCAGGCTTGGTGTGCTGCTAACGATCTATGCCTGAATGCCAGTAAGACAGTGATCGTCCTCATTGAGACCCCTGCTCCTGCTTTCCCACTTTATCACTGGCCTGCCTCCCTTGCCCTTGGGCCCCCACCTACCAATGAGACAAATAATCTTGGGGTCATCTTCGACTCCACTCTCTCCTTCCCGTCACACATCTCAGATAGCTACAAAAAGTCCCAACTACCAACTGCACCTCCTCAAAGGTATTCTACCTTTTCTCAATTCCCCCCAGAGGCTCATCCCCTTGAGACCCCGGGTTCTCTCTAGGCTGGACTATTGCAACAGCCTCTTTCTCAACCTTCCTACTTCTACTCTCCATCCTCTACAACTCATCCAGAACAGACCTGCAAGACTTATCCTTGGCCTCAAGCACCAGGACCGCATCTCTCTGGTGCTGACATCCCTCCACTGGCTCCCCATTGCTGCAAGGATCAAGTTCAAGACCCTCTGCATAATCCACAAGGCTTTCTGGGGCCAGGGCTTGCAATGTCTACAACACTTGCTTCCTAAATACTCTCCCTCTAGAGTCCTCCACTCGTCCTCCTCCAACTCTCTGTGGGTGAGCTGCTTTCAGAAACAGAGATTTGGGGGTAGATATTTATCCTCTGCAGGTTTTTCTTTATGGAACAGCCTCCCTGCATCTCTCCATCTTGATCCGGAGCACCTTAAGTTGCGGAAACGCCTCAAGACCTTTCGTTTCTCTTCCGCCTTCTCCCTTCCGCTCTGCTGCTAACCTCCTTTCTTTTCTCTCCACCCTTCTTCTCGTCCCTAACACTGTTCAGTTCTTGCTGATTCGTTGCCTGGTTCACCTACAGAGCCTACAGGTCCCAGGCTCCCCCTGCCAGTCTTTTACACTTGCCTCCCGGCCGCTGCACTTTGTTTAACATTACTGCACGTCAGCTTACACTCCTTGAGCAGGACAACCTCTCTGCACTTAACCCATGGCCCTGCTGGACCGGAATCTTTGTTCCCCTCAAACCCCCATCTCTGCACCTCTGTCTGTATGCATGCATGACCTAAATGTACTAGTACCAGTTAGTTTGTCTGTTCCTGTTCCCCGCCCCCCAACTGTTTTCCAACACGCCGTCCCGAGCTTGGTCTAAACTGTACCACTCATGCACTTGCACTAGAAGAAATGTCATCGGGCCTTGTAGGCGCGTTTTTCTGTTTAGATCATTCGGAATCTTCAAGGCCTAAGAATGATTACTGTATTCCCTTGTTACCTTCCTGCCTTGAAGTGCTTTGAAGCACTTCACCTGTATATAAGCACTATATAATTAAACAATAAATAAATAAATATATAAAAATTGTTTGGGAAAGTGGTGAGTCCTGTTTCAGGGTCAGATGGGGTTTTGCCCCTGTCCAAAAGAAGCAGCTGTTAAAAAAAATAGGCCACTTGTAACATCTGTAACGCTCACCTGATTCCCAGGGAGGCGCTGGTCTTGGCAGGAAGGTGTCTGTGACTCGAAAAGTGATGTGCAGGACTCGATTGGCTTCTGGAGTCGAACCTCTTCGCACTGTGTGTCGAACTCGTAGGGTGAGGTTTCTGCAGGTGAAAGAATATGGAGGTTAATGGTCTGGGTTGTTGAATGTCCCTCTCTCTCTCTCTCTTCCTAGCTTCTCCGTAGAGCCCCCGGGTCAACGTGCTCACCTTAGATAGGTGAATGCTGGACTCTCCATCTGCGTCTGGTGCAGGGTGCCGTTGCCAGTTCCTTCACTGGTGAAACATACGCCTCTTGAACTCAGAGGATCGGTACCGTTGTTAACTGCACGAGCAGTGAGTTTCCAGACAGCTTTTTAGTCTTTATAGTCTTTAGGTGCGTGGCACGTTAATATTGAACAGGACTCTGTATGATGCTTTTCCCTTTTTGTCTTGCAGGACTCTTGAGATGGAAGATGGAGTGAGCACCTGGAAATGCGTAAGTAAATGCAAGCGCTCTAACTGTCTTTTTCCCTTGCAGCTTAATTCGTGCTGAAGAGACGCCGGAGTATTTGCAGGCGTTCTATTGCGACGAGCGCGATGGGCGTAAGTAAATACCTGTCTAATGTCTCTTCTTTTGTCTTTCAGAAGTTGGGTTGCAGCGCCGGAGTCCGCAGAATGTCCGTAAGTAATAACAATGCTTTTGTCTTCACAGGCAGCGATGCAGCGTGAAGAAATCCGTAATTCGCGGAGTGCCGGTAAATAATAACAATGCTTTTGTCTTCACAGGCGGAGGTGCAGCGTGAAGAAATGGCCGCAGCCGATGGATCAGGTGAGTAAGCACTGCGAGTAAAGGTTGCCTTGCTAACCTGTTGTTTCTTGTCTTTGCAGGTGCTGCTGTTGACTGGATACAGGAATGGTAAGTATAATTCTTGCAGGTTCAGGATCGAAAGAAGAAAGGCTGGAACAGACTCGCTGAGCGTTCTGCTGCAGATGCAGAATAACGCGAAGCACGTCTCATCTATCGGGTGTGGTTTAAATAGCCTTGGAGTGATGAGGCATCTTCCTCCACGGCCCCGCCTAGGTAAGAAAAGAGTTCCAGTTCCAGAAGAGTTCCAGTGCTGTATCCAGGGAGTGGAGCTTGCCCCACCCAGGTAAGAAAGTAGTTCCTGTTCACAGAGGACTTCTAAGTGGCTGGTAAGTAAGCAGCATGGTCTGCTGCAGGTAAGTCCACCCAAGCATCTTCACACATATTATGAGCCCGGCGCTTCCAGTGCCGGGACCGATGGTTTTGATGAGCCTGGTGCCACCGGCGCCAGGACAAGGTCCAAAAGGTCCCAGTGGGGACCGGCTGGTGCCTAGGATTAGGGTTAGGGGCCTGCTTCCAAGGACGTTGGGCTGGTCCTGGCTCCTTGGAAGCAGTGATCATGACAGCACCCCCCCTCAAGGCCCCTCCTAAGCGTGTCTTCTCCGGGGGTTTTGGCTTGTCGGGGTGATTCAGATGGAATTTCTTGACCAGACGAGGTGCGTGGACATATTCTGAGGGTTCCCAAGACCTTTCCTGGGGGCCGTATCCTTTCCAATCAACCAGATAATATAACTTAGATTTGGAGATTTTGGAGTCTAGGATGTTCTTTACTTCGAATTCAAGTTCTCCATCTACCAAAACAGGTTCTGGGAGTTCAGTCAATTGGGTTTCTGGTTGTACTGGTTTTAATAAGGTGACATGGAATACTGGATGTATTTTCATATGCGCAGGTAATTCCAATTTGACAGCCACCGGATTAACTATGGTAGAGATGAGATAGGGTCTGAGGTATCTCGGGATGAAGGTGCGGGGTCCTTTTAGAGGCAGGTGCTTAGTGGATAACCAGACCTGATCTCCTACTGCGCAGTGAGGGGCCTCTTTACGGTGTCGATCTGCTCCTTTTTTGAATTGAGCTTTAGCTCTTTGCAGATGGACAGTGGCTTCCTTAAAAGCACGGGTGATCTCCGAGTGCAAGTGATCCACAGCAGGTGTTTCGAATTCTTGGGGAGGATCCAGGTTAGAGGTTCTAGGATGGTGTCCGTATAATAGGAAGAAGGGAGTCTTCCCGGTTCCAGAATGAGTCGAATTGTTGTAAGCGTATTCAGCGATCCAAAGAATATCCTTCCAAGGGTTTTCAGTTTGTTGGAGCATGCAACGTAGATATTGCTCTAGAGTCTGATTTGTCCTCTCGGTTTGTCCGTCAGTTTGGGGATGGTGACTGGTTGAAAGTCTTACATCAATTTGGGCTAGACGACAGCAACTTCGCCAAAAGTGGGAGATGAATTGACTTCCCCTATCGGAGACTAAAACCAAGGGAAAACCGTGTAACCGAACGATGTTTTCTAAGAATTCTCGGGCCAATACTGAAGCTGAAGGTAGGCCCTTCAGGGGAATGAAGTGAGCCATCTTGGAGAATAGATCCACGACTACTAAAATGGTATTATACCCTGAGCATGGAGGTAAGTCCGTGATGAAATCCATGGACAGGGTATGCCATGGACAGGGAGGAATGTCTAGAGCGTGTAATAGGCCGGCTGGTTTCTCCTTCTGACTTTTATTCTGGGCACACACACCGCAGGAGATTACAAAGTCCCTAATATCCTTCTTCCATGATGGCCACCAGAAATGTCTTTTGATCTTTTCCATGGTTTTGGTAATGCCCGGGTGACCCACCATTAGAGAGTCGTGATAACAGGAGATTACTTGTTTTTGTATTTTCTCACAGGGCAAGTACAATCGTCCTCGGAAATATGGTAGGTCTTGATCCACTGAGAATTCTTTTCCCTTTAATTGCCAGTCCTGCAAATCGGCCGGAGTTAGGAGTGATTTGACTGTGGTCTTGATGTCTTCAAAGGATTGAGCGCTGACCAAACCCAAAATCCTTTGTTCTGGGATTATGGGTATTGGTTCTGAATTGGTCAAATGTTCATCTACTCCCATCCGGGAGAGGGCATCTGCTTTTCCGTTTTTACTGCCTGGTCGATAAGTAATTATAAAGTCAAACTCAGCCAGAAACAGAGCCCAGCGAAGCTGTCTGGAAGACTGAGCTTTGGCCGTCTTCAGATATTGTAAATTGCGGTGATCAGTCATTACGGTGACTGTGTGTCTGGCTCCCAAAAGATAATGCCGCTAGGCTTTAAAGGCCGATCTGATAGCTAAAAGTTCCTTGTCTGTAATTGAATAGTTGATCTCGGGAGCCGAGAATTTGCGGGACCAAAAGGCTACAGGATGTAATTGGTGTGTGACCGGATCTCTTTGTGATAAAACTGCCCCCATAGCAAGACTAGAAGCATCCGTTTCCACGATGTAGGGGAGTACTATGCGAGGATGTTTTAGAACAGGTGCAGAAATGAATTTAGCTTTTAAGTCCTGAAAAGCTTGTTCTGCTTCAGTAGACCACTCAAACCGTTTGTTCTTCTTTAACAGAGCGGTGATGGGCTGGACTATCCGAGAGAATTCAGTAATGAATCTGCGGTAAAAGTTAGCGAAGCCTAACATGCTTTGAACTCCTTTTACAGAGGTTGGTGATGGCCACTTGATGATTGCATCGACTTTCTTTGAATCCATATGGACTCCGTTAGGTGACAATATGAATCCCAGGAACTCAACTTCAGTTACGTTGAAAACGCATTTTTCAAGCTTAGCAAAAAGGTTATGTTGACGCAATCTCTCGAGAACCTTTTTAACGTGTCTCTGATGTTCCTCTTCAGATGATGAATAGACAAGGATGTCATCAATGTAGACAACAACACACACATCTATGAGTTCTCTAAGGACATCGTTCATAAAATACTGGAAAGCGGCAGGAGCGTTACATAGTCCAAAGGGCATCACTTGATATTCGAATAGCCCATACTTGGTGCGGAAGGCCGTCTTCCATTCATCGCCCTCTTTTATTCGTACCAAGTGGTAGGCTCCTCTGAGATCCAACTTTGTATATATACATGCGTCTTTGACTTGGTCCAGGAGTTCAGGGATCAAAGGTAACGAGTATCTGTTTTTAACGGTGATTTGATTCAGGGCGCGGTAATCTATACAAGTCCTAAGGTCTCCTTCCTTTTTCGGAACGAAGAACAAAGCCGATGAAGCTGGAGATTTTAAAGGACGGATAAACCCGTTAGCTAGGTATTGGTCCAGATATTGTCTGAGGTGAAGATTCTCTGGCTCGGTGAGGGCATAAATCCTACTGCAAGTAGGAGTTGTTCCGGGTATCAGATCTATTTGACAGTTGTAAGACCTATGAGGAGGCAGGGTGTTAGCTTGATCCTTCCGAAAGACATCTTGGAATTCCTGGTATTCGGGAGGTAATTTGGGAACCTCAGAAGAGATTGCCGCCAGTGAAACATCAGGCCGAGGATAACAAGTGGTAAAACATTCTGGAAACTGAACCGTCTTTGCTCGCCAATCGATCTGAGGATTGTGCTTCTCTAACCAAGGGATTCCCAGAATGATCTGGAACTGAGGGGCCTTGATCACATCGAACACGATTTTCTCCCGGTGTCCATCTTGGCTCACTAGCGTCACTTCTTGGGTGGCGTGCGTTACTGGTCCGGAGGCTATCTCCGTGCCATCCACTGTAGTAATGACGTCTTTTACTGCCTTAGGGACAAGGGGTAGATTCATCCTTGATACCATTTCACGGTCCACATAATTACCGATTGCTCTGCTGTCGATGTAAGCTTCAATTGCATGCAAACGATCCGGACATTGAGGACTAATGAGGACCATGGGCACCACGAAATGCGAGGTCACGGGACAGATCTTAACGCTCGGCAAGAGGACCTCTACACTTGCCGGGCTAGGTCGTTTCCCTGCTCAGAACTTGTGGTACAGGTATCTGCAGCTCCTACAGCCTTCTTAGCTGGTTTCACTGGACTGTCTCGAAGAAAGTGCCCTGAGTTCCCGCAATAGAGGCATAATTGAAGCTGTCTTCTTCTTTCCTGCTCCTTTTGGGTTAAAGGACCTTTCATGCCTCCTATTTGCATGGGTTCCACAGTGTCAGCTCCCTTAGTAGAGGTCTGTGGTTTAGAAAACACTTGGGTATCAAATTTAGAACGATCAGCCTTCCTGTTCTGTAATCAGTGGTCCAATTGGACAACTAAATCAATATAGTCTGAGCATTCTTGTGGAGGGTTCACAACTTGAGCTAACACATCCTTGAGCTCTCCACGCAGGCCTCTGTAGAAAAGCGTTATTCTCTTATCCTCGTGCCATTGAGTTTCCACTATAAGTCTGTTGAATGAGGATATATAAGTCAAGAGGTCTTGATTACCCTGTCGTAATGAAAGAAGTTCATTGTCCAAGGCCTGCCCTTGTGCATGTCTTGCGAACAGTTTCTCCATGCTGGACTGGAAGGCCTGGAAATCATGTAAAACCGGATCATCCTGGGTGACTAAAGGGATCGACCAATCTGCGGCGCTGCAACTGAGATAAGAAAGCACGAAAGCCACCTTGGTCTGGTCTGTTGGGAATGCAGCTGGTCGACATAAGAAGTGTAGGCGGCACTGGTTGATGAACACTGCAAATTTCTTTGGGTCACCAGAAAAGCGTTCGGGCGGAGCCAAGGGCACATTACCGGGTAGATTGATTTGCACTGATTTTAAAGATGATGCAGAAGGATAGCTTCCTCCTGGAGCGGGCAGAGGTGTCTGTCCTGCCTACGTTTGTAGCAATTGCCTAGCGAGGTCCTCTGTTCGCTCCTTGGAAATTATCAGTTCTCTTCTTAGAGAGTTTGTTTCCTGACGAGCTGCATGTACTTCTGCTCTTAATTCCCCGAGCAACTGGGCTAATTGATCAGTGTCTGAGGTTTCCATTGCGCCTGGGTAGGAGTTTTGCGGTGGGCTTCGCGTTCTGTAACGCTCACCTGATTCCCACGGAGGCGCTGGTCTTGGCAGGAAGGTGTCTGTGACTCGAAAAGTGATGTGCAGGACTCGATTGGCTTCTGGGGTCGAACCTCTTCGCACTGTGTGTTGAACTCGTAGGGTGAGGTTTCTGCAGGTGAAAGAATATGGGGGTTAATGGTCTGGGTTGTTGAATGTCCCTCTCTCTCTCTCTCTTCCTAGCTTCTCCGTAGAGCCCCCAGGTCAACGTGCTCACCTTAAATAGGTGAATGCTGGACTCTCCATCTGCGTCTGGTGCAGGGTGCCGTTGCCAGTTCCTTCACTGGTGAAACATACGCCTCTTGAACTCAGAGGATCGTTACCGTTGTTAACTGCACGAGCGGTGAGTTTCCAGACACCTTTTTAGTCTTTATAGTCTTTAGGTGCGTGGCACGTTAATATTGAACAGGACTCTGTATGATGCTTTTCCCTTTTTGTCTTGCAGGACTCTTGAGATGGAAGATGGAGTGAGCACCTGGAAATGCGTAAGTAAATGCAAGCGCTCTAACTGTCTTTTTCCATTCGTGCTGAAGAGACGCCGGAGTATTTGCAGGCGTTCTATTGCGACGAGCGCGATGGGCGTAAGTAAATACCTGTCTAATGTCTCTTCTTTTGTCTTTCAGAAGTTGGGTTGCAGCGCCGGAGTCCGCGGAATGTCCGTAAGTAATAACAATGCTTTTGTCTTCACAGGCGGCGATGCAGCGTGAAGAAATCCGGAATTCGCGGAGTGCCGGTAAATAATAACAATGCTTTTGTCTTCACAGGCGGAGGTGCAGCATGAAGAAATGGCCGCAGCCGATGGATCAGGTGAGTAAGCACTGCGAGTAAAGGTTGCCTTGCTAACCTGTTGTTTCTTGTCTTTGCAGGTGCTGCTGTTGACTGGATACAGGAATGGTAAGTATAATTCTTGCAGGTTCAGGATCGAAAGAAGAAAGGCTGGAACAGACTCGGTGAGCGTTCTGCTGCAGATGCAGAATAACGCGAAGCACGTTTCATCTATCGGGTGTGGTTTAAATAGCCTTCTTCCTCCACGGCCCCGTCTAGGTAAGAAAAGAGTTCCAGTTCCAGAAGAGTTCCAGTGCTGTATCCAGGGAGTGGAGCTTGCCCCACCCAGGAAAGAAAGTAGTTCCTGTTCACAGAGGACTTCTAAGTGGCTGGTAAGTAAGCAGCATGGTCTGCTGCAGGTAAGTCCACCCAAGCATCTTCACACATATTATGAGCCCGGCGCTTCCAGTGCCGGGACCGATGGTTTTGATGAGCCTGGTGCCACCGGCGCCAGGACAAGGTCCAAAAGGTCCCAGTGGGGACCGGCTGGTGCCTAGGATTAGGGATAGGGGCCTGCTTCCAAGGACGTTGGGCTGGTCCTGGCTCCTTGGAAGCAGTGATCATGACACATCTCCCAACAGGTGAACTTGCATGTTAGTTGTTAGGGACATTTACTTTCAAATCTCCAGAGACAGGATGCTTTCAAGCAGGCATTAAGTTCATCAGTGGGTGTTGACTAGAATACCAGGTAGAGTCTGGTGAAAGTCACCTGCTAAAACAACTACTCCTTCCATCAATAACTGTTTTTCTCGTAAGTCTTTCAGCATCCTATCCAGAGCTTCAAAAGCCTGCTTGTGCGACATGGTGCACTCATCCCAAACAATGACACAACACTGTTCAAGAACTTTGGATTGTCCTAATCCTTTGACTTTGTTGCCACCTACCAGCAGTGTGGCAGCAATACCAGAGGAAGCTACGGCCAGAGCAATCCCGTTTTGCCGGCGCACCTTTGCCAGTAGCAAGTTTAAGACAAAGGGTTTTCCCGTTCCTGCAGGGGCATCAAGAAATAAAAGGCCACCTTTCTTGGCTTGTATAGCATTTAGGACTTCAAAATAGGCTGTTCTTTGGTCTGGTTCCAATGCAGTTCCCTTTTGGCAAAATATGCTTCCAAGGTGTCATTGTTGTAATTTGTCTCGCGCAGAATTTCTGTGGAAAGGAGATTGTTGACACTTCTCAGAAGAGTTGGTAGTCCAAGTAGGCGAGGACCTTTTACAGACATTGAGTGGCAAATGTTTTACATAAGAATGAGTGCTTTGTTGAAGGTGTGTTCAGAGAAATCGATTTTCAGTGGTGGGTTCTGTCTTCTGAGATGCAAAAGGATGTCCTCACTGAGATCATCTTGGTATTTTTCCCACAGAGAGAGTGGATTTGAAATGGCACATGTGTTCAGAAGAATGCAAACGAGATGTCTCACATGGGCTGGCGAGTGTGTGGCACTTGCTTCCTCCATAGCCATGCCCCAATGTTTGTCATTTTCAAGCAGTCCCCTTCTCTGACAAGCCTCTCTGAAGGTTTCACACACATAACCATTGGTTGTTTTCAAATCAGTACATGATGTGTGTCCTCTGACAACATAAAGTAGCATTCTCAAAAAGAAGCACTCTGCATTTGATGGATGTACTGTGTAGACATGAGGAGAGCCTCTGTAGATTTCACTCCAGGGTCGCCTTCACCATCTGCTCCTTGCTTACGACTTTGAAATGCTTTTTGTGATTGATACCATGTGTAGTACTGAGGAATATCGCTGTACAGAATGGTAGTTGCAAAAGGACAATTCTGGCAAAGTTCAAATAAATCAGTTAAGGTTGTCTTCGGTGGGTTCTCAAGTTGTTAGTGCAAGCTGTGAACAGGAGGACCCTCTGTACCCCCCAGTCCACATGAACCCTTGACATCTCTGGACTCAGGCACTGGAGACAGGACAGAGGAAGAGACGGACACCCAGGCCTTGGTTCAAGTCATCTTTAATACAGATTCAAAGACACCAGAAACAGCAGCATTGAACTTCAGAATATGCTGCCTTTTATGCACTTTTGAGATTGATGCAACATTTAATAACATTTCACAATACATCTCTGATTGGTCCCTTCAGCCAAAAGCAAACCCCTACTTGTCTGTGATTGGCTGACTTAACTGCCACTCACAAGGCCCACACTACTTCATCTTGGAAAGCATGGTCTGACTGACACATGATCTGATAAGCTAGCATGAGATTCAATGGAGCCTCATTATAAATCCTTTATCGCCTGCCAAAAAAGCACCCCTATCAGTTTCTCGAGACCTGCCAATTTCACTTGGCAGGCTTATACTGCTTATTTGTTGCCAACCAAACAGCTGCTTGCTCTAATTGTAGGTTTCCCAGACCTGTATCTGCCTTGCTATCAATCACTGCCTAGTTTCTCTGCCAAATTTCAAAATGTACACTTTCAGACAAACTTATCTACAATGAAATGACAATTAACTGCTAATGGACTACTGCCAAAGAATTACTCATTATTTAGCATGAATAAGGGTTTTGCCACCTTTTTGTTTTCGGCATCCATCTTAGAAAGTATCTGAGCGTTGGCCTAAATTACCCCCATCGCTTCCTCTAGATCCACACCCAGGTGCCTCTTACTCCCTCCAGATCCACACCTAGGTGCCCCATCCCTCCCTCCAGATCCACACCCAGGTACCCCATCCCTCCCTCCAGATCCACACCCAGGTGCCCCATCCCTCCCTCCAGATTCACATCCAGACGCCCCATCCCTCCCTTCAGATCCACACACAGATGTTGTATGCCTCCCTCTAAATCCAAACCCAGATGCTCAATCTCTCCCTCCAGGTCTACACCCAGGTGCCCCCACCCCAATCTTCGCTCCAGAACTACACCCAGATGCCCCAAAGCTCCCTCCAGAGCCACACCCAGATGCCCAATCCCTCCCTCCAGATATACACCCAGATGCCTCATCCCTCCCTCCAGATCCACACCCAGATGTCCACCACTGATCCCCTCTAGGGACCCCATTCTAGGCACCTGTTATTTAGCCCACAGAACCCCTCTTCGTTACATTACCATTCTGCAGCCTCTTCATGAATCATATGATTCCTCTCTAGTGCGGGACATGAAACAGGTCAAGGCGAAGTGCGATGACCTAGAGTCCAGGTTCCGCAGGAACAACATCCGCATCTTGGGGGTTCCGGAGTCGGCCCTCAAGGGCAAGATGGAAATCGCAGTCGAGACCCTTCTGAGAGACCTTCTGGGGAATCCACAACTCTCACCGTTCTTCACCATCGAGCAGGCTCACCGCTCGCTGGACCCGCACCCCAAGCCGGGCGACTTCCCCAGACCAATCATAGCCAAGGTGCTCAGCTACAGGGATAGAGATCACATCCTACGACTAGCCCGCGAAAAGGGGGAGTTGAGATTTGAGTCCCAGACTGTTCGTATCTTTCCTGACTTCTCGGTCAATGTCCAAATGGAACGCAGGCAATTTAATGGCGTGAAAAAAATTGCTGAGGGAAAGGAAAGTGGAATATGCCATGTTATTCCCTGCAAGGCTGAAGCTCACCCACCGTAATAAACTGTACTTTTTTACGGTCCCGGAGGAGGCGGTCAAATTTATTGAGTCCCATATCCCTGTCGCTGATCCGGCAGACAATCCTGCTGACGAGGGTTCATTACTTGAAGCATGTACTGAGTCAATCCCACGCTTACCGCCTGTAATTTCCTTGTCATCTCATGTATCTTTCTCTTGTGCATCCATTGTCTGTCGTAACTTGATTTGAAAGCCTCATGAAACCCATACTGGCCACTAATGTGTGATATACCTGATGCAACACTTTGCCTGGGCTCTCCCATCTCAATACCCCCCGCCTAGGGCATCATATACTGGTGGCCCCTCCAATACTTAACATTGTCACCGCTGCACAGTATTTCGTGTAGCCCATCATTCAACCGCCCAATCGGGCTCACGGCAGCAGCTCCCCCGCTGCAGTTGCAACACCGAGTTTGGCTTGTCATGTTCACTGGTTGCACCCCTGTTGGGTGCTAGGGCTGGCCTTTCCCCTTTGGGCTTGGCACAGGTGCCCCGGAATTCTGGGCACTGCTCCGGTTGGGGGGGGGGGCAGTGTGGGAGGGGGTGGGGACACTGTTGGGGTATTATGGCAAAAATGGCAGGACAGTGGTGGCTACAGGTACAGCGCAAAGGGCCACTGAACTGATGGTCGGCACTTATGTAACATACTTTCTCATACACTACTCGGATCCCCCCTAAAGGGCTACTGAATGGCCATTAGGCTAATGTCCTGGAATATCAGAGGGCTCAGCAACTTCACGAAGGCACGCAGGATCACTGCTTATGTCCAGAGGCACAGGGTCAAAATACTCCTCCTGCAGGAAACCCATGCACTCGCTCATCTCTCATCCTCCCTCGCCCCCTCATGGGGCTCCAACAAATACTACACGGTGTTCTCTTCGCAGTCCAGGGGTGTCCCCACTCTGATCCATAAGTCCTTGGAATTCTCCCTTCGCACCAGCCACATTGAGGGCCAGGGTAGATACGTTATCCTCCACTGTCTCCTGGCGAATACCGAATGCCTTCTGGTTAACACATATGCCCCGTGCATTGATGCGCCCGACTTTTTCGACCACATCCTTGACATCCTCCTTAGATATGTTGGGGTCCCCATTATCTGGGGGGGGACATGAATCTTATTCTGGACACTGACTTGGACAGATCTGGTGTTGCACCTAGAACTCTGTCCAGAGCCGCTCGTCGCCTACATACACACATGATCACTGCTGGATTGGTAGATGCCTGGAGGGTACTCCACCCCCTGTCGAAAGCGTTCACGTTCTACTCTTCCGTTCACGACAGCCACTTCAGGATTGATCTTTTCCTCCTCTCCGCCGGGCTCATGGGCAAAACGCTCACCATACAAATTCTCCCACGCACACTGTCCGACCACTCCCCGCTCATACTGGACATCGCCCTACAACCGGCCCTCCCCCATCACCCTAACTGGCGGTTTAAGTCAGATGCGCTGCATGATATTATCTTCAAGGCTGACATCCTCTCAGACATCTCCATGTACTTTGATAACAATAAGCGCCACGATACTACGGATGGGGTGAGATGGGAGGCCTTTAAGGTTTACATCAGGGGCATGTGTATCTCCTGGGAGGCTGGTGTCCTGAAGGACATTAGAAACTCTCTGCGCCGCTCTGAGACCAGACTCAAGGAGCTTGAGCGCGAATATGCGGCCACTCCCTCTCCACCCAAGCTCGCGCAAATACGAACTGAACTGGAGGTGTTTGAGGCCTTTGCTCTCAGTGAGATACGTTATCTAACCCGACCAGTGACGGCTCGGAAATATGGCGAGGGAGAGAGGCCGGGCCGTACCCTGGCGCGCCTCGCCCGTGTCGAGGGAGGTAGAGCTCGGATTGACAGTGTCGTCGACAGTGGCAGAGTGCGACACTGGTCCGACCGGCCCATTCTTGATACCTTCGCAGATTTCTATGCGACCCTCTACGCCCAGCAACCAGAGCACAGCCCACAGGACCTGGACGATCTCCTGGACCGTATCCCAATGTCCCTTATATCCTTAGCCACTAAAGAACAATTGGATGCACCCTTTACCCTTGACGAGATCACTGCTGTCATTTCCGCCCTCCCTAAGGGTAAAGCCCCCGGCCCTGATGGCCTAACTGCCGAGTTTTATCAGGCACATGTAGCCCTCCTTGCTCCACGTCTCCACGAGGTCTGGGAGGAGTCGCTGAGTCTATTAACCCTCCCCCAATCCCTCCGCGAGGCTGTCATCACTGTGCTCCCCAAACCGGATAAGCCCTTGGATGAATGTGGCTCCTACAGACCTCTGTCCCTCATCAACACCGACACCAAAATCTTCGCCAAAGTCATAGCAAATAGGTTCCTCCCCATCATGAAATTCCTGATACACCCAGACCAGAGTGGTTTTGTCCCTGTCCGTTCCACGGCATTAAACATTTGGCGTTCTCTCTAGAATAGACCCTAGAGCCAATGCTGTGGCTGTGACACTGGATGCCCAAAAGGCGTTTGACATGGTCTCGTGGCAATACCTCTGGGCGGTGCTGGAGAGGATGGGCATCGGCCCATACATGATGTCCTGCATTAAGTTGTACACTAACCCCGTGGCCAGGGTCCTGGTTAATTCTCACCTGTCGGCTCCCTTTCTTCTCCACAGGGGCACACGGCAAGGATGCCCGTTTTCCCCCTTGTTATTCGCGATGGCCATCGAGCCCATGGCGGACAGCGTCCGGAACAACCACGTGCGCAAGGGTATTCGCCTGCGCGATACCCCCGAAATTATATCATTGTATGCCGATGATGTGCTGTTATACATCAGAGACCCCTCAGTCCACCTTGACCCGATCATGCGCGAAATTATAAAAATTGGCACCTTCTCGGGATTTACCATAAATTACACTAAGTCGGAAGTCTTTCCCCTCACACCCGCAACTTCCCAACCTGCATGTGAATTTCCCCCTCAAGTGGGCACCCGAGGGCATCAAATACCTCGGGGTCCAGGTGTTCCTCTCAAAATCCTCATTACTGTCCGAAAACTACGTGGCCGCTGCGAAATACGCCGACGCCAGGATGGAAAGGTGGCAGAACCTCCCCCTCTCACTATCAGGGAGACTGTCCCTCATAAAAATGATCATAGTCCCGAAGCTCTTATACATATTCACTAACGTCCCACTTTGGCCCGGGAAACAGTACTTTGCGGACCTGCATGCGGGGTGTGCCCGCTTCCTATGGCACTCTGGGGCCGTGTGCAGAAAGTGGCAACACATGACCCTACCTTATGAAAGGGGTGGCTTCAACGCACCTGACCTCACTCAGTACTGGATAGCCGCTTAAGCGCAGCACGCTACATATTGGTACCAGCACCAGGAACCCCCCCCCCCATGTTAAGCTCGAGACCCTGGCAACCGAGGAGATAAACGTCATGTCATTGATCCTCTTTCACACATACCG
The DNA here is from genome assembly GCF_040938575.1 of Ambystoma mexicanum. Classification (NCBI taxonomy): domain Eukaryota; kingdom Metazoa; phylum Chordata; class Amphibia; order Caudata; family Ambystomatidae; genus Ambystoma; species Ambystoma mexicanum. The sequence continues at coordinate 281,662,273 of NC_090941.1, read as the reverse complement.
CTTGGAGGCCCCCGCTGACCCAGTGGCCTCCACTATTAGGGCGTGGCGTCAGATTCTGAAGTCTGCCTCGGGTTCCCCCCCGTATTACAAATGGCTTCCCCTCTGGTCGTTCCCGGGCCTCACCCCCACACAAGATAAGCTCCTCTTGCGACACTGGTCGGAACTGGGATACAGATCACTCTCCGACCTGTTCCCTGATGGGAAATTCATCACCCCTGAAACCTGGAAGCCAGGGCACTCCAAGTCTTCATTGGAACTGCTCCAATACTTTCGTCTCAGAGCGGCGGTCCAAGACATGTGGCCTTCATATCCTGCCGAGCCCCCTGAGTCCCCCGAGGTCTGCTACATCTCCAATTCTGCGGGGGCCAAAGGCATCGTCTCCGCCCTATGTAAAATGTTAATGGCGCATGCTGTAGAAACCCCCCATACTGCCCGAGATGCCTGGAACCGCGATCTGGGATTAGACATTACTGACGAAATGTGGACTAAAATGTGCATGCATACACGCAAGGTCTCTCTTAATTCCAGAGTTAGATGTATTCAATACAAGCTACTCAACCGCTTGTACTACACTCCCTATGCGATTGGGAGGTTCGCCCGTGACCAGTCCCACCCCTGTCAAAGATGCAGATCCACTGATGCTGACCACGCCCACATGTTCTGGTCCTGTGCGACACTGGCCCCGTTCTGGGATGCGGTGCTTGGGACCCTCTCTGAGATAGTGGGCTTTCCTGTCTGCCCTGACCCCCTGTCCCTTCTTTTCGGTCTGTGGGAGGGGGCTGAGACGAAACGGGAGGTTAAGTTTTTGAATGTGGCGGCGAGTGTGTCCAAGAAATGCATCCTGCAATGTTGGAAGCGCAGATCCCCCCTTCCCTGGAAATGTGGCTGAAAGCCCTCACATGGACACAATCTTGTGAAGAAGACTATATTAACATGTTGCCCAGTAAGGCTCGGCCTAAGAACATATGGACAGAGTTCTGTAGCTACCTGAATGGTAAGGTGGACCTGGAGCTTCTATCCTCTCCCCCATCTCCGGATCCGGGGACGTTGCAAACCACACCATAAACACCTGTAGTGTTATTAATCGCTGTTTGAACTATATGTGGACCTCTGTTTAACATGCCCTTTACTATTCATGATTTAAGTGTGTAATGCATGTTGCTGCTGTGACTTGTAATGTGCCAGTCACTACTGCTTGCCAATAAAGACAAGTTAAAAAAAAAAAAGATTCCTCTCTAAGTTAGCCAATATGCCCCATCCACTCTTTTTTCATGCTATGTGGGCTCACATTAGCAGTTTACAGAATGCAAAATTCTATGCCAAGACGGAGGCAAGCATTTTGCTTCATCTTCTATTTATTTTCTCTCTCCAGCAGTTTCAACAAATAACACAAATTTAATTTTTTTCATTTGAAATAACTTTTTTCTTTTTTTAAACTACTTGTCCCATCAGACTTAGGTCCTTGTAGTCCCATTGTCCTGGTCACGTGACCTAGCCCATGTACTTCCTGTGCTCTTCCTCTTCTTTCCTGCTCTTTTTCGTATCTGCGTAGTAAAATGGCTTAAATAGATGTTATAGGCGTTATTACCGAGTATATTGTTTATAATTATATAGGTTATATTCTAATGATTATACAAAGTGCAAGTAGAGACTGTGCAGCGTATTGGCATTAGAGCAGCTTAGTAAAGAGGAACTGGCGGCCCCGTGCCGCACTATCGGCACCTCAGGGGCTCGCCGGCTGCCTCTCATAGATAGCAAGCTGTGCGTGTTGTGCAGACAAGCGCGAACAGCTTCCATCTTCGTGGGGTGGAGCGCATCCCCGCGAGCGGGAAGTTGTAGTTCTCTGAGAGACGGAGAGAGCAGCCCCCACCTTAGTGGGGGTAGGGCTTCCAACGGGAGGCTGAGAAAGCCCATTGGAAGGAACAGAGCCCCCACCATTCGGTAGGAGGGGCCTGAGCGCATAGCTAACATAACGCTCCGCTCGTATGAAACAAATTAATTACGGTATTACTTTCAAGTCAATTTCAATCAGCATCACGTTCACGGAGCAGAGTTGAACATCAAAGGCCACTTTTGGCAAGTAAAGAACACTGTTTACACAGCCTGAAGCTTGCACATTGCAGCCTATCATAATCAGAAGTCTGCTTTGCAGACCAGAGTGCAGCCTCAGCCACACAGAAGTGAGTCAATGGACGTGCCACTATACCTGGAAAGGTATTTTGTAAGGCACCTACTAGCACAGAAGCATGGCAGATTTTGAGTGGAGTGAAGAGGAAGAGGAGGCAATCTATTCAGAAGACCTGGCCTATAGTTTTTAGAAGGTGCTGGGGGACTCACTCATTGAGGTAGTGGCTCAAGGGGTCAGGCCCCTACAAGACAGATTGGAGACGATCAAACTATTTCTGAGCCAGAAAGATAAAAGCACCATACCAAAAGCAAGCACGTCCACAAGCGTCACACCAGAGTACCCACAGGGGTGTATGAAGGCCCGGAAGAGCAAGAACTCTTATGACCCCCTGGGACAGACAGACTGGGCAGAGCCAAGCGCCCAAGAGGCTACCAACGCATTTAATAGATTGCGAGAAGCTTTCATGAGTAAGTCGGGTTTGCCAAGCCTCAAGACCCCCTACCAAGGGGAGGATAATATGAGTGATATGGAAGAAGGATTCCCTGAGAGGAACCCATAGAGTTTCCAACTACCTCACAGGAGGAGGCCAACAAAGAAGGAGATGAGGAGACTCTACCTCAGCCGAAGAAAAAGTTGAGAAAGCTCAACAATCTAGAGGACAAGGAGACATCGGATATGTTACAGCCAGAGGACATCCGTAATCCAAAGTCTTCAGAATGGGTGCCATCCCAGAAGGTCTCGAAGTACATGACCCAGAGAATGTGAAAGGCGCTAGAGAAAGAAGTGAGAAAAATAATGACGGTGGAATGCCCAAAGCCGGAACTGCCAGGGAAAGTGGCAGAGGCTCCAGAGCTGGACCCGAAGATGTTAGCCTTTGTAGACAAGTCCAACAGAGATCCCAGGAAAAGGATTGATCACTCATGGCGAAGTTGCCAGGGAAGGGTCTAGATCTAACAGGGCCACTGCCAAAAATCATGTATTTGGCCGAGCGAGGAAAAGACACAGGAGAGGAAGTGGACCCAGGGGTACTGGCTAACTGGGCGCAGAGAGCGGTATGCTTCTTAGGAAACGCCAACTGTGCCATCTCGCCCGAGCGCAGAAGAGGGCTGCTACTCAAGAAAGACCCTAAGCTAGGGGAATTATCATCCTACGAAGCGGGAGAAGCAGCACAAGGACTGTAATTTGGAGAGACCTTCGGGAAGGAAATGGGAAGGTTCGTGGGAACCTATACCTCCCTGGAGAAGGCGCAGGCCTCCATAAAGAAAATCTTCCCCGGAAGAGTTTTTGGTGGGACCGGTCGGATTCAGAGGCCGAGCGACCGGTCACTACCAAACCTCCAGAAAGCCTCAATCCAACAGAGCCCAGTATTGGGACAACAAACAGCGAGACACCTTCTTCCCACCAAGAGGCCGTTTCCCTAGAGGAAGGCGAGGCAGAGGCCAGGGAAGAGGACAGAACTTCCCCACAGGTGAGAACTTTTGCATATGCACCGGTAGGGGGGGGAGGACAGCGAGATTCTGGGAAAATTGGCGCGCGGTTTCCAGCGACGCTTGGGTTTTGCAGACAGCCAAAGGCTTGCGCATAGAGTTTACAGAGACCCCATACCAATCCCAAGCCCGCCGTCCACTAGTTTCAGCACAAGCATAGAAGGACTCATTAAATGCAGAGCTGCAGGGTCTAGCGGAAAAGCGAGCAATCGAATCTTGCAAAGTAAACCTGAGATTTTTAAGCAGTATGTTTCTGGTACACAGGAATGACAAAGGCAGACCGTTGATATATTTGAAGGATATGAACAGCTGGGTAGACTACCACCATTTCAAGATGGAAAGAACCCACCAGCTCAGGGATACACTCGGACAGGGTGACTGGCTCTCGAGGATAGACTTGAAAGATGCCTATCTCACTATACCAGTTCAAGAGGATTACCGTCCCTTCCTGGCATTCGACTGGGACGGGCAATTATGGCAATTTGCGACGATGCTTTTTGGGCTAGCATCGGCGCCATGGGCGTTCATGAAACTCATGAAGCCCGTAGCCGCAGCTATCCGAGAGAAAGGGATCCAAATCATTTTTTACCTAGACAATATTCTGCTTATGGCAAACAGCAGAGACACGCTTCAGTATCAGACCAACTTGGTGGCGAGCCTCCTGGCCTCCCTCGGGTTCCTAGTGAATCGAGAGAAGTTAGAGATGAGGCCAGCGAAGAGGATAGAATTCCTAGGGTTCGTCATAGACACCAGGACAGCGACCCTGGAGCTGCCGGACAGGAAGATAAAAGATATAAAGAGGGAGATAAGAAGATGTCTCAGCAAACCAGTTATCTCTCTTCAGACGATAGCGAGAGTAGTAGGCTTACTAGCAGCATCAATACAAGCGATATTCCCAGGGCCATTGCATCACCGAGCGCTTCTGCGGCTGAAGATAAGACACCTATAGCAGGGCTTGCGCTACCACCTACTAGTACCCCTAGATCGAGAGTCCAGAACAGAAATGGAGTGGTGGTTACAGAACATCGAAGCGTGGAACGGGAGAGACATTTTTGGCGACCGGCACGACATAGTGATAGAGTTGGACACCAGCAGAGCTGGCTGGGGAGCTCGTTGCGGAGATCTACAAACAGGGGGCATGTAGATTTTGGAAGAACTCAAACTTCCATCAACTGTCTAGAGCTGTTAGCCGGATCATTTGCAATCAAGGCTTTCACGAAAGACAAAGTGAATTCATTTATTCTGCTGAAAATGGACAACATTTCAGCAGTGAGGCACATCAATCATTTAGGAGGGACGAAGTCCAGATTGTTAGCGGAAATGCCCAGGACTTCTGGCATTCCTGCCTAGAGTCAGGGACCTCAGTAGTGCCAGAATATCTCCCAGGCTCGCTGAATGTGGTAGCGGACTGGAACGCCAGACATTTAGCAGACTACAGCGACTGGATGCTGGACAGGGAAATATTTCGGATGATAGAAGAGATCTGGGGACCAGTTCACATAGATCTGTTTGCGTTCAGACTGAACGCTCAGAAGAAAAGATTTTTCAGCTGGAGACTGGACCCAGCAGCAGCAGAGGAAGATGCCTTTCTGCAAGACTGGAGAGGAGAGATGCTCTATGCATTCCCGCCTTTCATGATGATGATGAGCAGAGTACTGACAAAAATGCGCAGAGAAGCAGCGACTCTGATAGTGGTAGCTCTGATATGGAAATCGTAAGAATGGTTTCCGGCACTCATGGAGCTAGTGACAGATTACCCGATAATTCTACCACTAGGAGAGAATCTTCTCACTGACCCAGCTGGGTCGTTTCACCCTCTGAGATTGAGGGGGATTCTCCCGCTGATGGCATGCAGGATAGCAGGAGACGCTGGAACCTCCCGGGAATTTCACCACAAGCTACGAGCCTCACAGCTGATTCGTGGGCGCCATCCACTAGAAGGAGCTACGACTCAGCTTGGAACAGATGGTCGAGATGGTGCAGAAGAAGGGGTGTTCATCCCGTTTCAGCCCCTCTAGTAGAGATACTAAACTTTTTTGCAGAACTTCTGCAAGATGGGAAAGCCTATAGAACAATAGGGGTGTACAGATCTGCGATATCAGCGGGTCACACGCCCATAGAAGGAGTTCCGGTAAGAGAGAATGTAGCAGTGATTCGGCTACTAAAAGGAATAAGGTTTAGAAAACTGCCACAGCCGAAGTATGATTCATTATGGGACGTGGCAGACGTGCTAAAGTTGCTGGCGGATTGGCCCAGTAACAGGTATTCGTCGTTAGAACGGCTGTCAGGAAAATTAGCGATGCTGTTATGTATGGTATTTTGTAGGAGAGTGGCAGACGTTAGGGCACTAGAAGTGGATAGGAAAGTATATGGTCCAGAAAACTTTTAATCTGGTCAGGAGAACGAAGACAGACTCTTCCACGATAACTTACCCATATATGCAGGAACATCCGAAGTGGTGCGTGGCAGCATGCATAAAAGAATATGAAAGTAGAACAGCAGAGCTGAGATCGTTGGGGACAACCCAATTGCTGATAGCGTGCAGGAAGCCGCACAAGGGCGCAGCAACAGCCACCATAGTGTGATGGGTCAGAGAGATTATGATCTAGCAGGAATAGATATGACTAAATTTGGAGCGCACTCTGTTAGGGGCGCAATGGTTTCGAAGGCACAGGGGCAAGGCGCGACTCTGCAAGATATTCTAAAAGCAGCTGATTGGGCTAGTGATACCACGTTTAGAATGTTTTACTTTAAACCTGTTCAAACAGTAGCAGAAGCAATGGTAAAAAGCTTTGAACAAGCATAATGCTCACCTGCGTCTTGACATAGAATGAAGATTCCCCCTGCTAATACCACAGGGAGCTCTTGATTCTCCTCTGCCAGTTCCTTGAGATGAGGAGATGACCTAGGGGGTAATATGCTGAAAAGTCACCTGAGAAGGCGCAGGTGGAGAGCATTGCTATGGTCCGATCTTGGAGGAGAATAATAGCCTGATTCATGGAATTATTTGCGTGCAAAACGCAGATTTGCGCAGCTTTCTGCCCAAAAATCCTCATACTTCAAACAGGGATTTTCAGGCAGAAAGGCGCGCACATCTGCGTTTTTCACTCAAATAATTCCATGAATCAGTGTGTACGTGTTTATTTCTGATTCAATAAACTGAACACAATGCTCTCCTCGTTATGTGACTTGGGGAGAAATAAACATACTTTCTGCACAATTTACATGCACCCTCTTTGTCCGTGGGAATTGTGCAGAATGTATGCTATTTACAAGGACAAAGTGTAAAAAGCATACATTCTGCACAATTTAAACTGAGCATCTCGTCCTTGTAAATTGTGCAGAAAGTGTGCTATTTATCCTTAGTCCTTGCGAATAGACACTACCTTAAAAAAAAGGCCTGTTATTTTTGTCACGAATATACGTCTTGTTACACATAACTGCTGGACCCATATGCATGCATTAGTATTGGCCGAAACCCCAAACCCTCACCCGTAATGATAGGCTCACAACTTGTGTCAAGTGTTGGCAATAAAAGGCTGCAGGATTTTATTGTACAGATATGAGTTATGGCAAATACACAATATCACATATCATGATGGTATCATACTTTTGGGCACCAGGTCCTGAGGTTATCCATTCTGACCCGTGCCGCCTTCTTGTGTCCCACGACTTGTGGGCACCGTACAGTGCCTTGTACTTCTTTTTGTTCTTCTCCCCTTTTTGTAGGGTGGGCGGGTTCTGTGGTAAAGAAGCAAGAAGATTTGGAAGACACTGGGTAAACAGTGAACCTCCTGTTTGCTTGGGTCCCCGTTCAGGGTCCACAAACAGATTGTGTTTACTCTGAGCATGCTGCTCATCTTTATAGGACCCAGGGAGGCCCTGGGTCTTTGTTGTATATGTGGTGGGGGCTGCTGTTGTCGCAACCCCCGGCCGGATAGCCGACTATCTGGCCCCCTGGTGGGGGCAGATCTTTTGAACCTGGGCCCTGCCTGATGGTTGTTTTCCTTATGGTGCTTAGCACCTTGCTGTTTGGAGGAAGGGTGAGATGACTGTTCGCACCTTACCCTTCCGTGGCTTTGTGCTGCCGAGACTGCGTGTCTCCGTAGCTGGGGGAGGAGAGGAGCAGGCACAAAGAAAGTTGGGGCTGCCCATCTCTCGCTGCCGATGGTAACAGCAGCTACCCTGCCTCGCTTTTGGGTTGCCCATGCAGCATTGCCCATACCTGCTGAACCCATATGCATGCATTAGTATTGGCAAAACCCCCAAACCCTCACCTGTAATGATAGGCTCACAACTTGTGTCAAGTGTTGGCAATAAAAGGCCGTAGGATTTTATTGTACAGATATGAGTTATGGCAAATACACAATATCACATATCATGATGGTATCATACTTTTGGGCACCAGGTCCTGAGGTTACCCCCTCTGACCCGTGCCGCCACACACTGGCATGTTGACGGCTGACCGTGTTCCCCCAAGAGTATGCCCTAGAGACAGCCCCTGTGAGCAAGTGTTGCGTTGATTTCCCGAAAGAAATGCTCCATGCCCTGATTAGACAAATGGGTGCCGTCGTGGAGGAAGAGGTCAGGGTTGCCTAGTGTAATGGCTGGGTGTTTTATGAAACTCAGTCCTCTTGTCATACAGAATCTCTCTATCACCCTGTTCAATTTTCTTCTGGATATGTCTATAGATTTGTAGCAGTTGGCCCCTAGCCATTTCTTTCTTGGTAAAATGGCTGAGAAGTAATTTCTGTACCCCTCCAGTTTTGCGAAATGCCTGGTAGGGAGGAGCAGATTTCCTCGCAGGATGCGTCTAGCCGTGTTGACTAGGTTGTTGCCCCCTAGGTGAATGATCAGGAATTCTGGGGGGTCCCTGTATGCCACCAATTCTGCTAGTGTTTCGTGGACGTCGGCCCACCGTAGGCCTCTGTATCCCCACCATGAAGTAATGGTGTTTCTGAAGGGTGGCCTTTCTTTAGTCTCTTCTGCCCATCTGCCTGTCCTGAAAACGAATGAGTGGCCAACTATCCATGCTGATCGGAGGGTGGTCCTCGATTCGCCTGTTGTTTCTGTGGTGGAGGGAGGGAGGGAAAAGAAAATAAAATTTGAGGGAGGATGGCTATATCGGTTGTGGTCTGATATATCTTTTATAACAGTCTGACTTCCATCCCCCTATGTTTTTTAGTTGTTGCGGTGCTAAGCCTCCAGGCCATGCTGCAGTGGCGGCACTGATCCTGAAGGAATGGGTGCCGAACTAATTGGTATCCCACCCCACTTTTCTGATTGCTTTTATCAGCACTCCTTTAAATTGGTAGCGGCTTAGAGCTGATGCATCCTTGTGGATTAAAAAACTCCCCCCCACTTTGGGTCGTTGGGCGTAATAGAGGTTGGTGATGCAAACCGGACAGTTTGTTGCTTCATCAATGCAACAAATGTTGATGGTTCTTTTTGCACCCGTTTTCGACTGTTGCATTTCTATGTTAACACTCTCCTGTCTCACCCTGACTTCCATGACACCCAGGCCGTTTGTGGCCTTGGTGCTGGAAGCGATGAGTTCTCCTACCCCTAAAGCCCCAAAGTAGGCTAGGAAAAAAGGCTGTTTTAAATAACATTATGGGTGCCAACATATGGCTTCCAACTGGCATGCTATTTGCACCAGTTTGCTGAAATCAAGGGGTCGTGGGTGTCCATTTGGGCACCCTCTATTCTACCCCATCCCTTCATTGCATAAGAGATGAGGGCGTTCTGGGTGGGGTCTGAATCGCCCCGTATTTTTGTAAAATATGAAATTGCTACCAGGTGTCTTTTGGCCCAATCCCTTTTGAAACCTTGTTCCCCAGCCCATTTTAAAAATACTTCTATATCTTTAATCGTTATTAATTCTACATGGTTTACACCTGTGGCCTTAAATACTGTTTGCAAACACTTGCTGTACTGTGTTGCCGTAGTGCTTACCACCGCCCTCTCTGCTATCTCCGTTAGGAAGCCTGTGAGGTTGTTGGCACCCGTTGGTGATGTGCCTGATTCTTGTTGGGCATCCCGGCCTGGGCTCTCTGGCGCTGGCGTTGATGCCAATGTGCTGTTGGCACCCGTTTTAGGGGTGCCAGCTTTGTATTGGTCATCCCGGCCTGCACTCTCTGGTGCTGGCGTTGATGCCAATGTGTTGTTGGCACCCGTTTTGGAGGTGCCTGGTTTTCGTTGGGCATCCCGGCCTGTGCTCTCTGGCGTTGGCGTTGATGCCGTTATTCTAGTCTTCCCATTATTGCCCAGCATTCTGCTGGTATTGGCATCATCTGTTCTTGGGCGTGCGGCGCTAGCTCTCGGAATCTTGTCCACTGGAACCGAGATAAAGCATCAGCAATGTTATTATCTGCCCCTGAAATGTGCTTCGCTTTGATTACCACGTTTTCTTGTAGTGTGACTGTTGTAATGGCTCGTAATACTTTCAGTACTAAAGGGCATTTCGTAGACCTTCTGTTTATGGAGCCCACTAAAGCCATGTGATCGCACCAGATCAAAAGTTCCGTATTCGCTAGTCACCTGCCCCAGATGTGTAATGTTAGCCAGATGGGAAATATTTCTAGTAAGGTGATGTTTCTTGTCCACCCTGCTGCTTGCTATGAATTGGGCCAGTGTCCTGCCACCCATTCGGAGTCTAGTATGGCTCCAAACCACTTGCTCCTGGCTGCGTCGGTGTATAGGACCCTTTTTGACCAGGTATTTAAAGGCGTTCTCCAAAGTAAAGACACGTTGAAATCTCAGAATTTTCCCCATGTTTCCAGGTCTTGTTTCACCTCTCTTCCTAGCCGGATATGCAAGTGTGGTTTGGTGAGTGATTTGATTTTGAACTCTAGGCTTCTGGAAAATATCCTCCCTTGCGGTATTATTCTGGATGCGAAATTGAGGCGGCATGCTAAGGATTGTATTTCCTTTACTGTCCCCTTTTGTTTCGTTATCAGGTTTTGTATTTTAAACAGGAGTTCTGCTATTTTGGGGATTCTGCAGAGGCCCTTTGCTGTGTCAATTTCGATGCCCAGGAAAATTATGTTTGTGTCTGGTTTGGTGGTTTTTTCCTTCGCTAGGGGAATTCCCCACTGTGCGGCCATGTGCTCAAGTTTTGCTAAAGCCCTGCCGCATTCCCCGGAGTTTGGTGGCCCTATGAACATGAAGTCGTCTAGGTAATGCACTATTTTTGTCTCTGGTCTCTGCTTTATGAAAGCCCATTAGAAAAAGGAACTGAATTGCTCAAATAGTGAACAGGATACTGCGCACCCCATGGGGAGGCATCAATCTACATAGAATTTGTTGTTAAAAGTGAAACCTAGTCACTGCTGTGAATCTGGGTGTACTGGCAAAAGTCTGAAAGCAGATTCGATGTCCAGTTTGGCCATCAAGGCGTTTCTGCCGCACTCTTGCATGAGCCTTACCGCCTCTTGGAAATGTGTGTTAGATACGGCGGATTCTGTGTGTGGGATGCCGTCATTTAAAGACTGGCCGTTAGGGTAGGAGAGATGATGGATTAGCCTCCTTTTCCCAGGTTCTTTTTTGGGGACCAGGCCTAGTGGAGATATTAAATAGTTCTTTAAAGGCATGCCATCCCAGGGACCTGCTACCCTGCCTAGTTGCAGTTCTTTCTTGATTTTGGTTTCTACTATCTGGGGGTTGTCCCTGGCTGACTTCAGGTTCATATGGATGGTGTGTGACCCAGAGCCCTTAAATGGGATGGAAAAACCTTTGGTGAAACCCTGCCATAATATCCTGCTGATTTCCTTGTCTGGGTAGTTGTTTAGGGCATCCCTAAAGTTGCCCAGTTTGATGGGTGTTCGTCCTGGTTCTAAAATTGGGGTTTGGCACCTATCATTCTTTCTTGGCTGGTGGTCTGGTGCAGTTGCTTGCTGCATGGTCGCCATTGCAGTTTGTGCAGGCATGTTTGTACCAGCATTCTTTGCCCCATGTACACTGGTTTTTTCCACACTTTCTGCATGGGATGTTGGAATTGGCAGCCTGCTGTTTGTTCTGTCTGTGGGCATTATTCTTAGCTGCCCAAGGCTGGTTCCTCCGAAAGGGCTGCTCCCCTTTTTTGGATTTATCATTGTCAGGGGATTTGCTTCCTTGCGAATTTCTGTTATTTTTGGAAGAAGAATGCATGGTATCTTCTTCGTGGCGATGTTCGGCGTTGAGGGTGTATAAATCGTTCTGGACTTCATCCCACTCAATGGCCGGCCTTTCTGACATGCTCCTCCTAAATCTGATGTCATATGCTAGCCATGTCTTCCCCCTCTGGGTTACTTTTACTTCCCTTATTTTATCAACGTATGCCCAGATCTTCCTACCATCCATGGGGAATTTTTCTTCATATATTGTTGCTAAGATAGCAAAGGCTTGTAACCAGTTGTCCCAGTTTTGTTCGACATGGGCGTTTCTGGCAATCGCTTTTTCTTCTATCTTTTTGGGGTCTCTGAAAGCGTCTTTCCCTTTGCGTTGGGCTTCTATTAAGGAAAATATTTCTATAAATTCCTTGGCCCATATGGCTTCTTTGATTGTGGTATCAATGTTCCATGCCAGGCATCTTTTGTATCTATTTAATATCTCTGTTTGGAAAGATTTCATTTTTTGGTCTAACTGTACATAATTACAGATTGTTACAATGTCAGTTGTATTGCTGCTGGGTGTCCCTGTCACGCCTGTATTGTCTGCGCTGGGGATTGCCCATGCTTTTAGAGCACCTGCTGCGTCTGTTGCTGGAGTTATGGAGGCTGTTGTATTTATAGCTGTGGGTGCTACTGGCAACTGCTGTACTTGTTGTGGCGGGATTGCTGTAGGTAGGGTTACGGGTGCGTTGTCAACCGTTATTGTAGGTTCTACTGTGACGGTAGGGTTTGAAGCCCCAGGTTCCCTTGTGGGCGGTGTCTGTTTCCCCCTTACTTCTACCATTAGTTGCCGTAATTCCGCTACATTCTCGCATAGTTTTGACAATTTATTGTTACCTTTTTTGGCGCCTTCAGATACTTTCCTCCTTTTTAATGGTGCAGAAACCTCCTCTTGGCTGGGTGGGCTGGTAATTCCTTCCCTGGATAGGCATACATGTTTTCTCTAACCCATGCCCATCCGTAGTGCTCTGCCGCCTCAATGGCTGCTAACAATTGTGGTGATTTGGGCTTTTGCGCCGGTGTTGAGGGTGCCCGTGCTTTCTGTTTAGGCCCCATGATTTTTTATGCCTGTTATAGGAAAAGGAAAAAGTTTTATCAAGGAGTTAAAACTGTTGCTATCTGCGAGTTTTTTGAGCCTGTTCTATTTGTTGCCCGTGCTGGGTAACTGCTGGATGGTACCTTCTTGAAAGGGTTCAAAGAAAATTGTCTCCTAGAGTCCGCTTTGTGCGGTGTTCATTTTAATAAATGGGCAGCCCCCAGACTTGTTTCAATGGTTTTTAAATAATTGGTTTCGCTGTGAGGGCGCCCGTGCAAAATTACAGAAAATATTTTTAATCTGTAGTGTTTGGGCCCGCCAAGCTTGAAATTGCGTTCGCAAGCTCTGTGTGAATGTCAAGAAAAAACGAGTTCCCGGCTCGCCGTGCTACCAGGCTGGCTGTGGCTCTGCCCACGTTTAAAACTGGCTTGTGTTATCTTGCCCCGCCTGCCTTATCAAGCGGGAGCTCCGGTCCACTGTAACAAATTGTATCTCTTCCCGGACACAAGTGTCTATTTTTTCCTCCCTCGTAGCCCCAGCGCGGTGGCTCACCTGTAAATTGTTGAATCGGCCTCCATCCGCGCTGGGCTGCTCGGGTGCCTCTCTCTTCTTCGTTCGTACTGGCTTAGGATGATTCTGCAGCACGCGTCTTTGTTTTGTTTTGGACACGCTCGCCGGTCGCTTTTCCCCTATGCCGAAATGTTGAAATTGACGCCGGCCATGCTGGTTGTTCGGTTGCCTCTTCTTCCTTCGTTAATGCTGCAATGTAATTGCTTTCAACAATACAATGTTCAGGAAAGAAAAAAGACGCTGCGATGTACAGCGAACTTCGAGATTTGCTAAAGAAGCAAGAAGATTTGGAAGACACTGAGTAAACAGTGAATCTCCTGTTTGCTTGGGTCCCCGTTCAGGGTCCACAAACAGACTGTGTTTACTCTGAGCATCCTGCTCATCTTTATAGGACCCAGGGAGGCCCTGGGTCTTTGTTCTGTATGTGGTGGGGGCTGCTGTTGTCGTAACCCCCGGCCGGATAGCCGACTGTCTGGCCCCCTGGTGGGGCAGATCTTTTGAACCTGGGCCCTGCCTGAGGGTTGCTTGCACCTTGCTGTTTGGAGGAAGGGTGAGATGACTGTTCGCACCTTACCCTTCCGTGGCTTTGTGCTGCCGAGACTGCGTGTCTCCGTAGCTGGGGGAGGAGAGGAGCAGGCACAAAGAAAGTTGGGGCTGCCCCTCTCTCGCTGCCGATGGTAAAAGCAGTTACCCTGCCTCGCTTGTGGGATGCCCATGTAGCATTGCCCATAACATGGATGATTTTGAAGTTAGTGTATGACAGTACCTTTTACCAACTGGTCGCTGTAACAAGAGCTACAGTCACCAGACACAGGGCACGGTTTGCACAAACGTGCACAGGAGCAAATGAAGAGATGCCAGGAGCACCTCAGGTTTGCTCCTGATCCTTATTCACAAAGCCTGAAACCTGGGCCGTCTTTCAGATACTCATGTGCAAATGCTATTCACAAAGGTTTGCTCAAGGGCATCTCAGCGATGCTTGGATTTGCTCCAGTTCTAGACTTTGTGAGTCAGGTAAGAAGTAAGCCTGGTACATCTGAGATGCTACTGGTTTGCTCCAGCAGCAATATTTGTGAAACTAGCCCACAAGTGTTTGAACTGTCCTGCGGAAAGCAGCTGCTTCCTGGTCAGTGCCCCCTTCCGCCCGTTGCGGGGGTTCCTGTCATGAGTTGCCATGCAACTGGTTAACAGAGCGAAATTCACTGCCAGGCCCCGTAGACCACAAGCGTGGTCGTTTAGCCGGAGCATTAACCGGCTTAAAGATAACATTTAAAAAATAGGATCATTTTACATGCATTCGCTCTCCCTGTCACGAAAAACAAGATTTAGGGCATGGAGAAAAAAAATACACGCACACACAGCTCCGTTCATCTCCATAAGACAAGCGCTTCTTTACACGCACCATTATATTCAATTATATTCAGGCATGAATGCAGCTGAAAAGGTTGCATCGCAGCTGAAAAAACAATGGGGCATCTTCCTTGCTAAGCCCTGAGCAAGAGGAATAAATGGCCCTTTGTCAGGCACATGCTTTGTTTATATTTAGTGGACAAATTAGGCCTCAATGACCTATTTGCTTTGTGTGGCGTGGAGCTATACACTGCACAGAGTCGCCTAATCCACTTACATTAGCATAGCCCCACTATAGCCGTGATTGACACGATAAACACCGTGTCACTGCTCTGCTGTCAAGATTCTGAATGTTTACTTATTTTTTTTAATCCTCACTTCTTTCACAGATCTGCGCCGCCCCCCACCCCCTCCCTTTTCCGAGTTCCCCAGAAGCATTCTACTGAGCACTGACAGTTTCTCCAGTAAAAACAAGCTCAGTGAAAAAACATCATCCTGTCAGATGGCGGGATTTAAATGTTCGCTCACGTGACGATGCAAACACCAGGCAGGTACGTCTAACCGTTCTCAAAGAGAGGAGAGAACGTGGAGACCAGTCGAAATAAATACCATTAAGCACAAAGTAGGCTTATTAAATATGCAATAATGAATACCCTCTAAGTTTAACAACAAAAAAACAGTAATATATGCAGGCATGTTGCAACACTGCAAGTCTCAAATTCCCTAGTTAACAATATTAAAATATGACAAACCATTTTTTCTTCTGAGGATGAAATGTTAATAATGCAGAAAAAGTAGGAAGGAGCTTCACTAATGCACGTGTGAGACGACTGGGCAGTGGGCAGTGGCAGGGGCCCGTGACTTCCTGGTCCCCGCAAATTGAAGACTTCGCTAAACTCACCTACCCCCCAAACTCCAGCCAATAAAAAAATGGGAATGTTTGCACACATCAACCAAGAGGAGATGTTTCTTAGGTGGCCTGCAGACTTGGTTATTCATGCCTATTTCTGACCAACCGTGTTTGCTTAAGGTGGAGCAGTAAACCTTGCCCCAACTTGGCATTTCATCGACCCACAGGGAGTCCAGCAAAGACAGCGGAAGTGCCACCTATAATGCGGCAACCACAGGCCCAACAATGCAGCATCTGGACGCTCAGTCAGCTCTTAAATTGTCTTTCGAGGAAGCAATTATTGGCAATCATTGTGAGCTGTGTTTCCTTTACTATTATTGTAGGGACCACCACGTCGGCAACCGGACAGGAACCACGAGATCGTCACATACAGGTCACCGAGCTTCTGCCAGCCTAAAAATGGCTTTTCATCAAGCCTGCCCTGATCCATATGAATCTGATGGCCTGGTGGTAAAAAGCTCAATTGCTGGACTATTCTGTGCCCCGTAGTTCAAAGTTCAATTGCAATATTTCTTTGTTTCCTGCCTTTGAGGTACTGGGGTTGCCTTTGCTGCTCATGTTCTCTGTGTACCTACTGTTTCTGAAGGGTGCTTCAAAGTGCTTGCAGTACCAGAAAGGATGCAAGTGTCAGAACACTAAACGTGTGCTCAAAAGGCTGTGGTAAACTCGGAAATCGGACCAGATTAGCCTTTTCTGCTTCCAGTCCTTGAAAGTAATGTGGATTTTCTTGAGCTCCCTATGTATCTGACATTACATTGTGCACTAACGTACAGTTCTCCAGTTTTGCCTTGGATACACAACCGAATAATCATATTTTAGAACAAACCCTGCTCCTCTCCTTTGCAGGATCCTGGTCCAGATAACAGGACTGACAAGCACCAATGCTCTCAAAAACCATTCCTCCCCACTACAACTCTCCCTCCCTGTGTTCATAGCATCTATTTTCCGCTTTCCCATCCTCTTATCTTCCCCTTGCTCATATTATCTCGTGCAGAAGACCGGGAGGATAGCTCAGTGGCAACATGCTCGCCTTGAAAGCAAGAAAACACGAAGCAACACAGGTTTGATTCCCGGGTCCGTCCTCAGAAACCTCTGGGTATTTAAGCGCATTATAAATATGCAACTAAGAAAGAAAAAACAATTATGCAACTAAAAAAAAACAAAAAACAATTCCTATAACAACACGTCGATGCCTGCGGGCTGTGTGAGTGCTTTCAAAATGCAAAAAAAAAAAAAAAAACATGCGGGATGCTTCTGCTGGGGCCACAGCATGCCAATCTTTGGAAAAGCCCAGCTGTTCTTGTTCTATGACAGTGGTGATTTGGTACAGTATGAAAGAATATGAACATAACAAAACAATTCCTTGTCACCTATATGGCCACACTTTTCTGTCCCCATACCTGGTCTACAGAAATGCACTTTTGAAAATCTGATGCACTGCTAGGCCAAGATCTTTGTGTCAGCCAAACCAGAATTCAATTTTCTTTAACAGGAAAAATATTTTCCCGCAACATTTGCCCATATTATATCTTTCAATAAACGGTCCCTCGTTTTTCATCACAATGCTGCTCAGTTGCCACAAGTTGCATACACATAAAACCAAAATGTCTTCAGTGCGCCCCCGGTATGTTTATTCCACAAGTCGCTGATTTCTTTCTGGGTACTGTTGGAAGCAAGAGAAATGGCCTATATAGATTACATCCGGCATAAACAGAGTGGTGTGCTATCTTGAACTGTACACACACATGTGCACATGCATGCCTGCCTGTTTCTAAGTACATTTAGCATTTATACAAAAAAGGTAGCAGGCGCTCCTCTCTAGAAAGAACATGGCACGATAACCTGCGCTGTGTTTTTTTCCCAATTTGAGAGTCCGCAGCCATCGCTTTTTGCTCACTGTACTTTTCACAAAGGAGGAATATCCATTTGCATATCAGTCTTTGTCCCGCCCACAAGGGAAGTCCAGCATCAAAATGCCAGGCAAATCTCCTTTGAACAAGAGTACCAACAGCAACCCCAGACATGTGTTTCAGCCTTGTTGGGCCACATCACTGAGGTGGAGCTGTGCCTCTCTGAGCACAGTGAGCAGGGGATCCACGTCTGGGTTCCCCCAGGTATCTTAGCGTGACCAACCCCAAGTTCCTTGCAAAAATATAAAAAGGGTAGCAGGCTCCTCTCTCTAGAAAGAACATGTCATGATAACATGTTCTGTGTTTTTTTCTCACATTGAGAGTCTGCAGCTCAGAGAGGTACAGCTCCACCACACTGATGAGGCCCAACAAGGCTGAAACACGTGTCTGGGGTTGCTGTTGGTACTCTTTTTCAAAGGAGGTTTGCCTGGCATTTCGGTGCTGGACTGCCCTTGTGGGCGGGAGAAAGACTGATATGCAAATGTATATTCCTCCATTGCAAAAAGTACAGTCAGCAAAACACGATGGCTGCAGACTCTCAGAGTGAGACAAAAAACACAGAACAGGTAATCATGCCATGTTCTTTCTAGAGAGGGGCGCCTGCTACCTTTTTTGTATTTGTGCAAGACACTTGGGTTTGGCCACCCTAATGTAGAGGAGCAGCTCCATGCCTCTGCAGGAAACCCCGCCCCCTTACTTCCCATATGTTGGAGGCCTGAGATCATGCCATGTTTGACACCAGCAGATGTGCCAATATCGCAACATGTGTTTGAGAGAAGATACCCATTGAGACAACCCTACTGGATGTGTCCCCAAAGGGATTACAATTTAAGGGAGGAACTCCCTGAAGGAATATGAGAAGGAGCAGAGAAAAGAAGCCAGTAGCGTCACAAAAGAGTATGAACAACGTCCCAAGATACTGGCTGAAGAAGATGTACAGATCCTGAAGAGACTAATGACGAAGTAAAGAATCGAGTGAACTTTTAAATGCAAAAAGGAGATTACACATGCACAAGGTGCTGCAGAAAATTAACCGTTCACTAATTCTACAGATGCTGAAACGCAAGTAGATGAAGTCATCATAGAGGCTGGCTATACGTAGTGAATAGAATGCTGGCAAAGCCACTATTGCATAGAAGCTGGACATCAGTATAATGAATTTAGTAATCCAGGACCCATGAAGAGGGAAGGGAAAACTATATTGCAGCAAGAGTAAGCAGAATCGTGAAGCTGCGAGATGAGACTTTCTGGCCCAGAGTCAAGACTGAAGCAGACAAGGTCAGCTATCTATTCTGGAAAGGAGCAAACATGTAAAGAATTAATCATCCCTTGTTAAAGTGCAAAGAAAGAACACCAATAGTGGCAAGTTTAATTCCTTTACAACATTTAAAACCTGCAAAATGGACCAAATCGTGGTCTCCTGTCACGTGAGCCAAGGATGAAAATAGAGTTTGGACTTGGAGTCCCAGAACACGATAGTGAGAGCCCGCACTCCCATGTATTCTAAAGACAAGTATAATTTTGCAAGGCCAAGTTCAAACACAATCTTAATGGCAGAAGGAATGGGCGATGAGAGGTGCTGGGCTAATTGGGTGGGGAGGTAGTGTCATGCCCCACCTCCTTGCACCTGGGTCTGGGCTTACGGGATGCTAAGTGAACCGAATGGTCTATACCTCGCACAAAAGTTCCAACCAATTGTAGTGGTCCATATAACGAAGGACCTTATAGTTTGAGAACCAATGAGAAACCGTGTAACTAATGTTTCTGAAGATTACATGTTTTTGAGGTAGGCATATGTTGTCCACCTGACAGTGGGCAACCAATCACAATCATAGTTGCTATAGAATATATCCTTAGATGTTCCCCTTAAGCCAATCCCAATCCTTAGTAGGTTTTTCATTATTGCCACGTAGTATGACGTCACTGCTGAAGCATTTTTAGTATACAGTTTATGGTTTATGAAAAGATTGCTGAGAGAAATCGACCGTACGTCCGTTAATGTTCGTTGTAACTCCCTGTTTTAGATAATTGTTAATAAAACAGTACTTTGCCAGCTTCCTGAGTTGTTTCAGTTATTTGGACTCAGAATGTATCTATGTGATCCCTCCCATTACATATGTACGTTCCTAAAGGGCCCTAAGCTCACGTGGTAGCGGTACATATGGTTTAAAGATCCAAACTAGTGCAGCTCCAGATTTTCAGCCGATCGGGCATCCTATGCCATTAGCTGGAAAATCGTAGCGTTTCCTATGGAGAGCGGAATGTAGAGAAGGAGCCAAGTAACCCCACCTCAACCATCTCGCCCATACACGTGAGACACGTGCAGTACCAGTGAAAATACCGATACCGAGGAGAATCCTGGAAGCAAGGTTCCCATTGAGAAATCCATACCTACATACGAGACAGTATGATGGCCATTTGAATGAAATCCCAGAAGAAGCGTGACCAACGAATGAAAGAGTAGATTGGTGACGTCACACAAAGTTGGTCTGACATACATAGAAGAGATGCAGAGACAAAACAATGAAGATATTCTATAAGGTATCAAGAAAGTATCAAAGATAAGTGACATTTTGGGCTCAAGATGAAGAGACTTATGCTACAGAAACAATGAAGATATTAAGTCATTTTACACATGTACATATGCAAAGAAAAGCAAGCAGATGAAGTGTTCTTGAGGCTAGCTATGTAGTGAATATATTGCGGTATGCGTCAACGTATACATATATAGGAGTAAGTAAAGAATGTATGATTCCACTATGTGTAATAACAGTGCTAGACCAGAGAAAAAAGGCCTTTCCAGTGTGTCGTAGTTGAAAAAGCAATTGAGTTACAGAAGCAGATCTTAGAAAGGCAACAGTGGATAAACCCCAAGAAGCCAAGGTCTTATCAGACTGGGATGAACAGACAGCAGTTACAAAACGTGTGAAAGAGCGAAACTCCTGTTAAGAAGGCATGGACAAAAACAAGGAAGATGTCAGAGGTCTATTAAAAAATAGTATTTTAAATGCACCAGAGCTCAAATTTGTGGTCTTCAATCACGTGGAAGGATGAAGTTTGGACAAACATGACGAGCCACACCTACGCATGAAGGCAGAGCGTGTCTTCACTCCCCTGAATTCTCCAGAGCAAAGAACATTTCCAAGGACAAGTTCAAAGCCTTAATTGACAGCAGACCACTAAAGTGATGATGGACAATATGCTAATTGGTGGGAAGCTATGGTTATGACCAGCTCACCAGCACCTGGAAGTCTATCCTGCCTGCTGCTAACGTAGATGGAAAAGTACTGATGGATGTAAGAGTACCAACCAATTGTAGGGGGTCACGTAATTAAGGGCCCTATAGTTTGTGTAACCAATGGGATGTCTTGAATTTAGTGATGTTCATAGTGACCTGTTTGAGGGGAGGGCTTAGTTGCCCCACCTGATGCTAAGGAGCCTATCACTTTCTTAGACTAGTATGGAACGAACAGTTATATGTTCCCTTAGAACCAATCACTCTCTTCAATAGGTTTCTGTAGCTTGCCACGTAGGATGACATTAGTAAATACGTAGGTTCACGTCATAAATGACAAGTATTTACTATAAGTACAGTGTTTTTTCTGAAGCAAACTGAGAGACCATGCAGTGAGACGTCCGTTGATGTCCGTTGTACTCCCTGTTTTAGATAATTGATATTAAAACAGTTAACCTTTTTGCCAACTACCTGAGTCGTTTCGATTATTGATGTTTGAGTAACTTCTGCATCTCCAATCATCTCATAGTATTGCTACTTCGTCATAAAGGGCTGGGTTGACTACCCCAGTTCACGTGGTAGCAGAGTGATGATGGTTAAAAATCCATTGCGATAGTAAGCTTTGGGTTCCCGGAAATATTGAGCGTCCTCTGCCATTTAACTGAAAGGACGTGAAGCTCCCTGTAGATAGCGGAACTAGTTTAAGATAAGCCTTGCAAGCGCAGATGCGACAGATCTCTTGTTTTCAGGCAAAACCCCCTCCCGACATCTACAGAAAGCTGAATGAATGGAAGGTTGGAGCGGCTGATAACGAGGTGGCGATCCTGAGGGCCAGAAGTGGAAAAAGCGAGTGGTGAGTAAAAAAGTGAGGTGGCATAATTGTAAATGGGGTATTTGGTAGGGGCGAGGATATGCCTCGAGGATCGTAGACTGAGATATATGTGGCCGGTCAAGTATGTCTGTTTGTCTGTTTGTTTTATGTGATTGTACAGATTTATATGTGGTGAAGAAGTAATAGAGGAATTAAAAGACGAGAAAAGGAAAACGCAAGATTTCAGAATGAATTATTTGTTGAAATTGAATTGATGGTGTTCAAGTGAAATCAAGTAGTTTGGAGTAAAACGTGATATAGAGGGGTTGGAGCTGCGACGGTTGGTGCATGCTCATATTGTATTATTTTCTTGAAATGTAAAATTTTTGAAAAAGTGCAAAGTGTAAAGGTGAGTATTGACAGTCAAGAGTGATGAGTTAAAATGGAGGATATTACTCAGTTTAGACATCTCTGCAAACAGTTGCCGAAACACGCACCTGAGCTTAAACAATATAGTGCGGAATGGGTTAAAGGCGCGGCAGACAAGATGTTCATGCAATGGCCACAAGGGGATCACTATCAAAGGCAGTTTTGCAGCATACACAGAAAAAAAGTTAGACAAAAGGTTAGCGAGCTTAGAGCTCTGGAAAATGTACCAGGAGGAAAGGGAAGAGCCGCCTCCTGAAGACTGCATTCTTAACAAATGCAAAGAGGGGGGTGAGGAGCCTTCTGCTCCCCCCGCTGTGCCTGAAGTAAACGGTGATAGCAAGAAAGAGGATGGATTTTACCCATTAAGAGAGCTTCATGCAGCGACAGGGTACAGCAATCTGGCACATGAGTCGCCTGCGCAAAGCTGCGATGAAGGTGCAGAGAAAGTTCCTGAGGAGACGTGATCTCTAAAGTCCTGAGGGACAAGGAGAGAAGCGACAAGGAGGGAAGTGATCGACCAAGTACATCCTTAGATATAGGACGAGAAATAAAGAGATGGAAATGAGAAAAAGATAAAGCTGATGAGGTAGCGCTCATACCGGACGAATGGATGGGTGGTCAGATTGTGCTCAAACTCGATGGTAAAAGCATCGAAGACGTAAGGCAAAGGGAAGATCGAGACGAAAGAGACAAAAAGGATAGAGAGAGAGAAAGAGAGAGAGAGAGAGAGAGAGAGAGAGAGGAACAATTAAAAGAAGATGGGGCAAAAAGGAAAGATAGACAAAGACGGGAACAGTTGTATCAAGATGAACAACTGCAAAAGCAGCAAAGAGCAGCGGCGCAAAGAAAGAATGACAACAGACAGAGAGCAATCGAAGAACGGGAAGGATTAGAAAGAAAGAGAGAGGAAGAGGAGGAACAGAAATTAAGGGATAAAAGAATACAAAGACGAAGAGACAAGGCGATACGAAGGGCAAATGAAAGAAGAAATATGAAGAGAAAGGAAGAAGACAGGGTGAGAGAAGAAGCAATGAAACGAAGAGAGCTTGAGGATGAAACAGAACGAAAGAGAAGGCAGAGAGCATGCGATCTTGAGTGTGCAGAAAAAGAATGAATGGATCCTAATCCAGTAGTGGCAAGAGAGGACATAGAAGAATACTTCCCAGCACATGAACCAATAGCAGGTTCGTCTAGAGCAAATCTAGAGGATGAGTTTGACTCTAGAAGCATTGGGGACGCAATCGATGTAGTCTATCATGACATGAGGACTAAGAAAGAATTGAAGGGAAAGGGTAAAAATGATCGACTTGAGAGTACGTAGCTGTACGATAGAGAGGGAGGCTCATGTAGTTTTGAGCCTAAAGAGCTGTCTCTGAATAGAGACAAAGAAGAGAGAAGCCACACAAGTTGGGGACAGGATATGCCTGGCGAGGACAGAGAAACATTCCGTGGGGAGGAGGGAGGTAACGCATGTGGTCCTGAAGGGTTTTTTTCAGTGGATAAGGAAGTAAGCTGGTCAGATCTAGATCTACCCAAATCGCACGCGTCAGAGTCTCTGGCGCGACTAGATCAACCCAAAGGGCAATCCCATGGTGAGAGGGGGCACTCGCCACCTTATGTGAGCAGGTTAAGGTCGCTGCCAGGAAGAAGGCGGTGCAGAACCATCGTCCCTGCTTTGGCCAGACAGCCAGACGATGGGGGACGAATGTGAGTTTGGGATTTCGCAGTTCCCTTGTTGGAGAAAGGAGGAGCCAGACCACATTATATAACTTGGCCACAAATGGATAAGGACAATTTAAGGTGTAAACTCCGGAGTTTAACTTCTGGCGCTGGGAAATGGATACATGAGTTAGAAAAAATGACAGATGGAAACACATTAGCTGTAGGGGACATTAAAGGTCTCCTAACAGCTATCCCTGAGGAGAGAGCTGATGACGTTTGGTCAAGAACAGAATATTTGTGTGTTACTGCGTTGAGTGCCGCTCATGATAGAGCACCATTTAATAACTGTGGGGCAGGAGTCTGGAAAGCGCTTAGAGTGCTGTATCAGTACACATCAGATATGGGAGCTATAATGACAAAAAGGATGTAGGAAGTGGATGATCCTCTTGTTTACATGCAGAATTATCAGGAACAATGGAGCTTGGAAACTCAAGAGCCTTGTGGGAAATATATACCTGTAATTTATCATATACTATGCCATGGACTGCCAGAGCCAGTGCAGAAGCAGCTCAAGAGGTTGGTGGGCATGGAAGCAAAGCCATGGTCAGAAATTCAGCTGACCATTGCGCATTATTGCCGACTGTTGCAAAAGAAGAATCGAAAGAAAGTCGATGTTAGGAAAGGTGAAGAAGTGAAATTAGAGCAGAAATAATATTAAAGTACGCCATTGAAGGGGCGATGTTGACTAGCGCAGAAGGGTCAAGTTTACAGCAAGCAGCAGGCATGCCACACGTGAATAACCAAAGGCAGTATGATCAAGGAAATAGTGGATTCGTACTACGAGGTAGGGGAAACCTCTGAGGTAGAGGCTTCCAGAAAAATCAGGGAAGTTTCCAGAATAACCAGGATGGGTTTCAAAACACGCATGTTGATAGTCAAGGTATGCAGGAAGGGCACATTCTGAGACCTCCTGTATGTTGGACATGTGGTATGTTAAAGGCATCATTAACAAAAATTGGAAAAAAGTAATGACAAAGGAATGTGAAAAACCACTGGTAGCATTAAAAAAAAGCACCACTATACGCAACCTAGTGATGAGAAACAATATTGGGAATCACAAAAAGAAAGTCCCCCAACAGACAAGATGGCGGGGTCTACCGCCAGTATCCGGACACCTCCCATGTGGTAATTGTATCATGTGTAGTCAGATTAGAAAGACCACCACAGTGGATTTAGGTCTAGAAGAAAGAGAGTGGAACATCACAGAACATACTAACTGCAACACAGGAAATGTGGTATATGTAATTAGATGCCCTTGCCAATACATTTACAATGGAAAAACTAATCGTAAGTGTAAAACGAGAATGATTGAGCACAAGAGTTGTATCAAAAATAAGATAGATCAAGCACCACTTGTAAAACACTTCTTAGAAAGAGATCATAAGTGTACTGACTTTAATTGGACCATCTTGAAACATGTAAGAGGAAGAACACAAGACCTTATCAACAAAAAACTATTGAGTCTGGAACAAAAATATTTTTTTTTGACAAAGAGCCATATCGTAGGTCTTAATGAAAATATTGAGTGGCACAATGCATAAAAGATACATACCCATGTGCCCAATGAACTTGTTAAGGAATTTTTAGTTTGTCATATAGGCATAAAGAATGGAGATAGAAAAGGTACTGTATAAAAACTTGGAAACAACCTTAACCACTAAAATGGCAGTAAATACAAGGAGTCTCTAGACCTTAAATGAAACCTATTCTGTCGTTAGAAGACAACCTGATGCAAGAAAATGTGGCGATAATTATTTGGAACACTCCATAAAGGAATTCATGTCATATAGGAATTTGTCATGACACTATGCGTTTTATGATATTACCAAGCATTTCCACTGGCCTGTGTAAGTGGTGAACGCACGTGCTACAATCTGTGTCCTTTGTCAGATTTATATGTTTTTTGACTTAAGGGTTGTACACCTAACATTATGACATTACTAGCCACTTGGCACACATGCATATATGTACTTTATAGATGGATAAAAACCTTGGAACAGCTTTAAACTTCTAATGGTGGCAAATGCAAAAAGTCCTTTAGCCGGTTGATGAAAACCATTATACCTGTAAAGGACTATTTCAGTGATGGTGTATACAATATGTTTCCCTGTGGGATCCCCCGATATAGTTTATGAAAACCTTTGCTGATTGCCATAATGATTTGGGTTTTTTCCACCATGTGAATTATGTTGACTGAATATATACTGCCATTGCTCCTAATTATACTGTTGCTAATTGTTATGATGATTTGGGATTTTTTCATCATGTCTATCATGTGAAATGGAACGTTGTGTGGACTTTAGGTTTATGTCACAACTAGATGTTGCCATTGTTCCTTATAAGTCATAAATGTGTGCGCTATAATTTGTTCTTCCATCTGGCAAAGGTGAGGCTTGTACATGTTGATCACCCAGGCACAGATGCATATGTTTATAAACAAACATATAAAAATAGACATTACTACGAGTCTATATTGATGATAAAATACATTTCCATTAGGCATAAAAAAAATGTTTTCAACATACACATCATTGCGCCATGATGCGGTGACGTCATTACGTTGCGCGATGACATAATGACGTTGCACAATGACGTCACACGCGCACACTAATAGCGGCCATCTTCATTTTGTCAATGTCAATCCAAAAACAACACGGGAATCAGGAAGGAGATTTTTTAAATTAAGGGTGAGTCTTGTGGCCCTGGGTTTTTTCCTTAAACATTGCCCTTATAGTTAAACACTAGAGATGGGATCTTTCCTGTTGTAAGCATGGCTGCTCTATTTATTTTTGTGCTTTACTCAACCATAGTGGCACAATTATATATACAGGTGCCTATACCTTTTGACAAGAGCAAGCAAATTGTAAATTGCCTTAATAGTCAAACACTAGAGAAGGGATTTTCCCTGTTGTAAGCAAGGCTGCTTTATTTATTTATTTATTTATTTTTGTTCTCTATTCAACCATAGTAGTACAACCATATATATAGGTGCACATACTTTTTGACAACAGTAAGTACCTTTATACCCTAATGACATAATATTTCATGCCCTCAGTTTTGACAGAGGCTCTGATACCATTGGGTGTTTTGTCTATTTCTCTTCAAATCGCACCACAAAACATCTACAGCCTTTGTGGAATATGCTCCTTCAACAGCAATAGAACTTACCTGCAACACTCGTAGGTAAGCTTACTCACTATTTAGATACTTATACTCAGGTTAGTCCCTCTACTGAGAATGTATACTTAGATAGTCTCTCTCTCTCTGTGTTTTTTGTCCGCAGAGGAAGAGGAGGTTCCGAGTGATCTTCCCCATTTAAAAGGAAATCGCCCATCCTGTTACCAATTTGTTTGGTGTGGATAGACTGTGGATTCTTTTACCACACTCTAGAAGGTATGTAAGATACAAACATACTCAGCCCCCTAGGTGGATCAGGGTTGTCTTTCTTAAAGTCTAATGACAAGACTTAAAAACTTTAAATATAAATCAGTAACAGTGTGTCTTTAACCCGTAGGATTCGTCATTGTTGAGGAACTGACAGAAAGAAAGTGATAGGAAAGAAGAATTATCACTAGAAATACACAAGCAATTTTACCCCTGATGAATGTCCTATATTTGTCTGTGTTTTAAGGACAGAAACTTGTGGGTTTGATAAATATACCAATTGCACTTTAGAATTTGACAAACTACTCCAGTGTGAATTTTCATACGGAGAAACATTGCAATTATTACAACAATTAACCCACAGTATGTGTTTTCCTTGTGTCTTGTAATGTGTATGTTTTACATGTTTTATGCATCGTGTTTTATGTAATTTGATCATTTTAGGAGTTTTTACTCTACACATTTAATAAATAAAAATACCTTTTAACTTGATAATTTGATATATCATTGGTCTTTCTTGTCCTGTTTTGTGGTGTAGACACCTGTTTAATACACCTTCTTTTTGAATATTGTATACATCAGGACACCTTGCACGCATGTGTAGAAGTGAAGGGTTTGTGCAAAATGGGCAATTCTCAAGAGTGGGGACCGCATACCCACCTGCATACACTCAACAGAATGAAGGTGGGTTTGCTCAAAATCAGACAGTGCAGCAAACACAAGCGCCAAGAGTACAGCAAGATTTACAAGCGCAGCAGACAGCAATGAATCCGCCACAAGGGCAATCACAGCATTCACCGATGCAGATACAGCAGGGCACCAGCATGGGACAATTGATGACTCCTAGGATAGGGGGTGTCACTGTTGATGGAGGAAATCCTTTCACAAGTACGGGGATGAGAATGTATCCACAATAGGACAGCTCACTGGGACACTCAATGTGCTCGATACTATCTATGACACCTAATCATCAAGAGGAACCAAGGGTTGACGTCAATATAGGGTGCAAATCCTTTTCTTTTTTAGTAGACACGGGTGCAACACGCTCATGTATACGAGAGGGGAAATTTACAATGTCTGGAAATGCCATGAATACTCAAGGTTTCACAGGAGCAACAAGTAGAGTTTGTTTTACTGAAAAGTTGCCAGTCTCTATTAGAGAATGTGACATGTCTATGCCATTATTGTATTCAAGACAGACACTTGTCAATATATTGGGTCGAGATTTTATGACAAAATTGCACATGAAGATTTGGTTCACTGATGAAGGCATAGTGTGTTCAACACCAGGAATGCATTATTTGAACTTGAGTGAATTTATTACGGCATTTACAGGACAAGTGACCATGCGAGGAGTGCCACTAGAACCAAACGTTTTTTTACTATGGGGTATGCAGTCTGTTAACATGGCTACCAGGTTTAGTGGGAAGAACTATGAGAATACCCGATGAGTTTTTATTCAGGCCAAATATACCTATAGATGAAACGGAATGACAAGTCTTTCCTAGAATTGCAAGCAGCAATAGTGCAAGGAAAAATGGCTTTGCTTGTTGGAACTGATTATGAAGGCAGACAATGGTGCACAGTGATTGCTATTGGGGAAGATTATTGATTGACTGACGTCACTGATGAGGTATTTAAAGACCATCCGTCAGATGTCGAAGTAGTATTTGAAATGAGTATTAATTATTGGTTGAGAGCAATCAAACGCGCGGTTCCTCAAAAAATTATGCTAACATTGAAACGTCCTGAGTTTTTCAATGAGGATATGGAAAAGGTGCCAGCTTCATTGTGAACAACAGGCCCCTATGACGTAGGCCTATTGAAGGGGGCTGGAGAAGTAAACATTTAAGTAAAACCAGGAGAAATATTACCTCAAGCGCAACAGTATCTCATGTCTCGAGAGACTGATGAAGGTATTTTCAAGACAATATCCACCATGATGGAGCAGGGTATCCTAGTGACGTCAGAGTCACTGTGTAATCTGTCAGTGTATCCTGTGAAAAAAAGTAAAGGGGGGGTCGTGGTGTCTAGTGCAAGACCTTCGCACAATTAACCAGATTTTAGAGGCAGAGTTCCCTCTAGTTCCTAATCCTGCAACAATCTTATGTAGTATCCCTGTTGAGGCACGATATTTCACGGTGTTTGACTTGAAAAATGCGTTTTTCTCAATCCCATTGCATAAGGATTCTCAAGATCTGACGTCCTTTATGTTTTGTCAGACTAAGTTAAAACGCACAAGATTACCTCAGGGGTACTGTGAGTCTCCATCAATTTTCAATAGAGTACTGCAGATGGACTTAAGCAATATTGATTTAGAAAGTGTTGTGTTGCAGTACGCAGATGATATATTGGTCTGTGGTACCTCAGAGGAAGAGTGCCGACGTGATTCAGTTCAACTGATGATTATTCTTGCAGAGAAAGGATATAAAGTAGACAAGGAGAAATTGCAGTATTGTCAAGAGAAAGTGTTATACATAGGTCAGTTAATTTCGCATGAAGGAAAAAAGGTTACTCCAGAGAGAGCTGATGCTATTTTAAAAACAGTAAAGCCACACACGATAAAGCACATGCATAGAATTTTGGCACTATGTAATTATGTGAGAGCATGGGTCTTTGACTACAGTTCATATAAAAGGCCCTTGTTGCAAGCTCTGAAGAAAGCACAGGCAACTCAGGAAAAAAATGGTCTGGACTGAGGAAATGGAAGAAGTGTTTGATGAGTTGAAAAAGCAATTTGCACAGCTCCAGTTTTAGGGATTCCCAATCATGCTGAGGAATTATTTTAGTTTTTGCACACAAATGGCATTGTTATGATGGCAGTACTCACACAGAGACCCAGGTAGGGATACAAGCCCCTTGCATATTA
The DNA here is from genome assembly GCF_040938575.1 of Ambystoma mexicanum. Taxonomy (NCBI): domain Eukaryota; kingdom Metazoa; phylum Chordata; class Amphibia; order Caudata; family Ambystomatidae; genus Ambystoma; species Ambystoma mexicanum. Next base: position 281,632,282 of record NC_090941.1, on the reverse strand, counting down.
CAGTGGGATTTTAGACCCAGTAATGGGTCACTTTCCTAGCAAACATTATTTGGCAGCCGCCGCGTTCACCATTGAGAAGGCTGCAAGCATAGTAATGGGGTGTTGCATGATGTTATTTGTTGAACATGCATTATTTGCCATTTTGGAAAAACCTAAAGGCAGATTGACTTCTCAAGGGGCTTCTGCCTATGAGGTGGTTGTATCGAATCCAGCTATTAAAATAGTTTGATGCAGAATAGCGAACCCTGCCATGTTTGTAGCAGAATCACTGGCAGCAGACGAGCATGCACATGATTGCTTGAACTATGAGGAATTCTATGATGAACTCCCAAGGGTGAAGGAAAATGCATTGGCAGCTGGGGAAATTCTTTTTATTGATGGTTCTTCAAGAATCAATCTAAATGATGGACAGAGATATACAGGTGCTGCTCTGGTGAAGCACATGGCCAGTGGGGAGTTTGAAGTATTAATAAGTGCACAACTACCGTCTCACTTTTGAGCACAGGCTGCAGAACTAGTGGCGCTGATCGTCACGCTGGAGAATCATGCAGACCAGGAAGTAACAGTGTACAGTGACTCCGCCTATGTGATGTTGACAGTACACACAGGGCTAGCATGGTGGAAAAGGAGGGGCTACCTCCGAGCGGACGGTACTCCAGTGCAGCATGCTGCCTTATTAGATTTATTAAAGCACTACAACTCCCAGTAGCCATCACAGTCGTTTAGTGTGCAGCGTACACTAAAAGGGCAGATTTTATCTCATGTGGAAATCAAGCAGCAGACAAGGAAGCAAAACATGTTGCATATTCAGAGAACATCATGGAGTTTGATATGCTTGATGTGAATGAAAGCAAGGTGGTGATGATGATTGTGTCTGAAAGTTATAGAAATTTGTCTAAAACTCAACTAGTAGAAATTCAAGGGGAAGCGCCTCAGGATGAGAAAGACCTGTGGACACGGAGGGGATGTTCTTTAAGCCCTTCTGAAGCACTGTGGCAACAAGACAGCACTGTTAAACTGGTGATGCCTGTAGCCTTATTAAGGGTGGCGTTAGAACAGCTACACTACCCTGCGCATGTCACTAGAGAGAGCCTCGCCGCAACTGTTGCGGAGGAATGGTTAATTCCAAATTTTGTAGAACACGTCGCATTTTACGTAGCAAATTGTATTGTATGTCAAAAGGTTACTGCGGGGTACACGCTGTGTACTGTTAGAGGAGTTATCCCGACACCTATTGGTCCTTTTCAGCATTAACATAACGACTATGTCGACATGATGCAAGTCTGTAATGGATACAAAAATATGATTGTAGTGGTATGTCCCTTTACAAGGTGAATTGAGGCTGGTCCATGTACACATCCAGATTCCACCTGCACAGCGAAATTTCTAGTATGAGAAGTGTTTCCTAGATGGGGAATATGTGAAGTATTGAGATCAGATAATGTCCCTCATTTTGTTAATGAAGTCTTTGAACAGATAAGCCTGTTGCTCAGTATAAAGAACAAGTTTCAACAACTTATCACCTGCAAGTGAACGGTACCTGTGAGAGACTCAATGGCCTGCTTAAAGAAAAAAATAGGCAAATTGAAGCTTACCTTGAATAAAGGATGGTTGCATTGCCTACCACTGGCATTTTATGCGTTGAGAAATCTGCCAGCTTCGGACCACCATCTTACCCCACTTGAAATAGTGACAGGGAGGCGGATGAGGACACCCCTCACACCTCCATCAAGAACTAGAAGTGATGCCCAGACAATAGCAGAATTGTTATGAAAGGTGTTACGTGATTATTTAACATGCATGACTTCAAGTATCTCTCTCATTTCCGATCAGCTCAAGCGAAAGGGGTGTGGGGCACAAAACACAGAAGGAGATGCTACAACAATTGGAGTTCAAGAATTACGTCTTCCCAAATTTTTTCCTGGTAATGAAATCTTGATCAGGAATTTCACAAGGAGATGGCACGAGCCAAACTTTAATGGCCCATTCATCGTGGAAGACATCATACCGTCAGCAGTGAAAACGCAAGGCAGACAAGCGTGGATATTTCGTGCAGACATAAAGATCTACGCTGGAGAACCCCCCTCAGCCTCACCCAAGTCGGAAGCAAGCATCGGGGAAGAACCTCAGCAGGTGCAGACTAGGTCCATGACGAGGAAGAAGGGCGCAGAAGCTGGAATAGACAAATAAAGAGTATATTGGTGACATTGGACTGAGACATGTTTAAGTCTTGATCGAGAAGGAAGGCATGCCAGATTTAGAGTTCCTTTTCAATGACTGGAAGAGGGAACAGTTCCCCGATTCCTTTCTGAATGAGTTTCTTTTCAGAGATGCCCATTCTGGTGCCCAATGACAATGTTCATCGGATCATCCTTGCTGTTTTTATCTACATTCTTCGTTCTTGCCCTGCACTGGTGGGGAGAACCTTTGACGTTCATCATTTCCTGCAAGATCTTAAGTCTGGTCCAATGATGAGGAGATTGCTCGCAGCCATAATAGAGCAAGTCCTTCAGCTTCCTGAGTACAGTGGGAAAACACAACTGGCCCAATCGGCTGACAATGTGCATAGACTGGTTGGCATGGTCTTCTATTACTTAATTGAGGAATGCCTTCATCTTGTTGGAAGATAAACTGATTCCTGCACGTTCTTGAGAGATCCGAGGAATAACCTGGCACTTAATGAATTATTACGAGATATCATTGAACAAGTTACCCTGTATTCTGAGAGAACACTGAGGACATCCTGAATGAGACCTTTCGAGGAAGAGATCCAGAGACTACTCGCTGTAGACTTGCCATACAGCACATTGTCTATCACACATAGCACTCTGCCGTACAAGAGGCCAGTTCATGGGCTGAGATGCCTATCTCAAATGGGCAACTGAATGGTCAGATCCAGAAGAAGATGACTATATCCAAGACACAAAGACAAGAAACAAGGTGCACACCAAGAATCATGTGATACGATATGAAAAGCCCGGAGTGAAAGCAACGGAAATTAGATGGGAAGTAAACAAAAGACTTGAGAGTCCAGGAAAATCTGCAGAAGAAATTCAAAGATGGAAGAACAGAGGCCAGATGCAGATTTGGGGATCAGTGATATAACCAGATGGATGGGAAGAAGGAGTGGTCATCTGCAGAGCCTGGGTAGTCATGGGTTGTTATCAGCCAGCCATTGTCATAGTGCAGAATGGATGTAAGCCTTTACTGCCAAGACTTGCTAAACTACTGACCTGGGTCAAAGATCGAGGAAGACCTGTGGAGATAGTTCCTCTGGAAAGTACAAAGCTGTGCTTCAGAAACAATGGCACAAGAAAAGTTGGAGAGAACCAGAACTGTGGTCGAATCTTTGATGTACCAGGAATGAAAATTGGAACAGCAGTAATCATGGATCATTGCTGGGCTTGTGGATCCAGAGCTTATATGCAGCTGCCCAAGGATTGGGGAGGAAGATACTCACTAGTAAATGTCCATGTTCAGGCGTTGGTGATTCCGAAAAGTGTGTTAAGTTTTCACAGCTTTCCTAAAGCAGATGCTCACCTAAGGAAGAAGAGATCTGTGGAGCTGATTAATCAAATGAAGAGAGAGAACTATTTCTCAGCCAAGTCGATAGAAGCTTTTGACTCTATTACATATGAGCACAGATTGTTCAGCCAGACTTCATCAATATTCACGTTGATCTTTATGCCCAGTATCCAGGTTGGAGCAAATACTAAATGGCTGCAGATTACCAGATGGGAGTTGCTGCAGACAATCAATACTACCATAAAAGGATTCAATGCTATCAGAGAAGAGATGAGTGCCATACGACTGATGACACTCCAGAATAGCTATGCCCTGGATGTGATTACAGCTATGGATGGAGGTGTTTGTGCAAAAATCAGGGAATCATGTTGCACATTCCTACCTTCTCATGACGACGAGACTGGGACCCTAACAGGGGCCATAGAGATGTTGAAAAAGCTACATGTCCATATGACAGATGAGGTGGAAGACATTGCTGATGATAGCTGGTTTGGAGCACTCTTTTCCTGTGTTCCACAATGGATGGCAGATATGTTCAAGTTCCTTGGAGCCCTGATTGTGATGGCATTGCTTGGATTCTATGTGATTAGGATAATAATGTCACAATGCAAAAAGACTGCAAAGAAAGCCATAGCAATGAAAATCATGATCAATGTTGAATCAGGATGGATGGCCAGAGACCTGACAGATGAAGAAATCAGAGACTTTGTGAAGGCCAGTATTCATGCACCTGAGGGAACAAAGTTCCTATATCCAAAGAACCATAAGAAGTATGTGGGGAAATGGATCTATTGCAGTCCAAGTGGAAGTGCATGCTCATGACTTTGAATAAGGATGAGCATGTGAAATCAGCTGGATGCCTGAAAGGAGTAATCAAGATATGGGTCCCAAAGAAGCACTTCTTCAAAAGAGGATGTTTGGATGTAAAGAATGATGGGAGAGTTGTCAATGAATCGCCCAGAGGGGGGAGTGTAGAGAAGGAGCCAAGTACCCCTACCTCAACCATCTTGTCCATATTGCCTATATGTTGGGAACCAGAGTGTGAGACACGTGCAGTACCTGTGAACATGCCAATACCGAGGAGAACCCTGGAAGCAAGTGCCCATTGAGAAAGCCATACCTGCATACAAGACAGTATGATGGCAATATGAATGAAATCCCAGAAGAAGCAGGACCAATGAATGAAAGAGCAGATTGGTGACATCACACGAAGTTGGAGATGCAGAGACGAGAGAATGAAGATATTCTATAAGGCATCAAGAAAATATCGAAGATAAGTGACATCTTGGGCTCAAGGTGAATAAGCTTATGCTACAGAAACAATGAATATATAAAGTCAATTTACACATGTACATATGCAAAGCAAAGCAAGCAGACAAAGTATTCTTGAGGCTAGCTATGTAGTGAATAGATTGCGGCAAGCACCAACGTATACACATATAGGAGTAAGTAAAGAATGGATGATTCCACTTCGTGTTATAGCAGTGCTAGACCAGAGAAAGAAGGCCTTTCCAGTGTGTCGCAGTTGAAAAAGCAATTGAGTTACACAAGCGGATCTCAGAAAGGCAAGGCTGGATGAGCCCCAGGAAGCCAAAGTCTTATCGGACTGGAATGAACAGACAGCAGTTACAAAATGTGTGAAAGAGCAAAACTCCCGTTAAGAAGGCATGGACAAAAACAAGGAAGACGTCAGAGGTCTATTAAAAAATAGTATTTTAAATGCACCAGAGCTTAAATGTGTGGTCTTCAGTCACGTGGAAGGATGGAATTGGACAAACATGACGAACCACACCTACACATGAAGACAGAGCGTGCCTTCACTCCCCTGAATTCTCCAGAGCAAAGAACATTTCCAAGGACAAGTTCAAAGCCTTAATTGACAGCAGACCACTGAGGTGATAATGGATGATATGCTAATTGATGGTAAGTTATGATTATAACCAGCTCACCAGAACCTGGAAGTCTAGCCTGCGTGCTGCTAATGTAGGTGGAAAAGTACTGACGGATGTAGGAGTGCCAACAAATTGTAGGGGGCTGCGTAATTAAGAGCCTTATAGTTTGTGTAACCAGTGGGACGATATGTATTTAGTGACATTCCTAGTGACCTGTTTGAGGGGAGGGCTTAGTTGCCCCACCTGATGCTAAGGAGCCTATCACTTTCTTAGACTAATATGGAATGCATACTTAGATGTTCCCTTAGAACCAATCACTCTCTTTAATAGGTTTCTGCAGTTTGCCACGTAGGATGACGTTAGTAAATATGTAGGTTCACGTCATCAATGACGAGATTTTACTATAAGTACAGTGTTTTTTCTGAAGCAAATTTAGAGACCATGCGGTGAGACATCGGTTGATGTCCGTTGTCTGTTGTACTCCCCGTTTTAGATAATTGATATTAAAACAGTTAACCTTTTTGCCAACTACCCGAGTCATTTCGATTATTGATGTTTGAGTAACTTCTGCATCCCCATTCATCTCATAGTATTGCTACCTCGTCTTAAAGGGCTCGGTCGACTACCCCAGTTCAGAAATAAACTTGCAAGAAGAACTGAGATGGTGGGCAGGTCCCTCTTTGAAGAAATTCCTACCCGGTTTCCACAGGCACTCTCCGGACAGAAGGCAAAGTGGTGGGATTGGAGGAGTCGATACCGAAGGCCTCAAGTCGATTAATGAATGTTGAGTAGACTCAGGGGAATGGCAAATAGGGGGTGGGGATTGTGATAATTTTGAGTAATGGAGGAATATTGTGAAGATAAAGAGATACTGCCTAGAAGTCCTAATTCAAGGGAATTAGAAGGAGACATTTCAAATCCCAATGGGGTAGAGTGAAATATAAAATGCATAGGTCAGGACCGTGTATGGTAATGTCTCAAACCCTGTATAGGATCAAAAGTAAAGGCGAGGGAAGAAGTGATCACAATGTTTATAATGTGTACATGTGTGACTAGTTCAGATTTTGTTTGTTGAGTAAAATATTAAGGAGCAATAGAAATTGTGAAGAGTTGAAAAAGTAACAGTGTGTAAAGATAAAGTGTAGTAAAACGATTGGCGGCAATCAAAAGAATTGATAGGGCAGTGAAATAAAAGGATTTAGCAGCGATTGATGGTGCATGCTCGTATTTGCTGTTTTGAAACATTGAAAATAGTGATTTAAGCCAAGGTAAAAGGTTTATTTAACGATCTGGTAAGTATTGACAGTCAATTGAGACTTGTCATTATGGGGTATACTCCTCTCATGCACCTATGCAAGACACTGCCAAAACACATGCCCAAGTCAAACAGCACAGTGCAGAATGGGTAAAGGGCACAGCAGATAAAATGTTCATGCCATGGCCATAAGGAGGATCGTTGTAAAGAGTCAGTTGTTGAGTCTTTTTGCTCCAATTAATTTTGGTTGCACGGAGGAAAACAGTATTTCCACATGCTTCATCAAAGGAGGCAGGCTTATAACATAAAGCCTCTCACTCTACGTGGAGCGTTTGTGGAGTCATTTGCTGAGTCTTTCTGATCTTTGGCAGTCATTGGTGGGCGAGGAGGCATGTGAGCAGTGTTTGTTTTTTATTTGTGCTGGTTGCTCAACAGGGAAGCAGGGTCGCACCACGGCTGCTCGGCCTGGTGGCCGGTTTGGACAATTAACCAAAGTCTTACCCAGGACATTGTTATTATCCCAGGACATGTGGTGAATTTCAAGGTAAGTGTGCAACGTGCTCCCATTTTACTGATAATTTGCATTTGTTGGTGGCTGTTTCCAAATATCAGGAAGAATTCCAACAATTTTTCCGACTGGCTGTGGAAAGGTTGCAGCCACTTTTATCTGTATTTAACTGTACTCACCACATAAACCAACCATTGATACACAGCGGTTCGAGGTGGAATGAGGCGTCATTGTTGGTTTTAATCCGAACCTGCATTCTTCGGGGATATGTAACTGCCAACGCACAGCGGCACAAAGTGGTACGAGGCCCCACCACTTTTCGAATCATAAAATCATACGGCAGCGCAAAATAGTTTAGTGACAGTGAACAAATAGGCAAAAAGAAAAAGGAAAGGCAAACTAGGGGGAATTATGGCGACCAAATATTTCTTGCGCAGCTGAGCCCTTGCGGATGATCCAGGACCTTCGGGGTGGGATGGCTCCTTTGTGGCTAAAAATAACGCCAGATCTGCTCTGTTGAACATACAAACAGAGCAAGGTACACCAGCGGGGCAAGAAGTAATCGTGAGTGCTCAAGTGCACGCCACAGATTACCCCCAAATACAGTAGCACAGCAGCATGAGACCAAGGGGGACCACAACATTTTTCCAACTATTGGCATTAGAAACAGAATTTACCCTCACAGCGACAAACAGCAAGAACAAAATCATGGAATGCTTCTCAAAACGAAGCACAGGAGCATGGGAGACTTAAACACAGGGACACCAGAAGAGAGGAATTCTTCCTCAAAATCACTGAACATGAACAGGGTAATGGGTGCCGCCATCATGGGAAGAGGTTTCCCCCAGGACCTCAACCTATCACCCATAACAATAGATCAAATGCAAAACTCTTTGTCAGAATTGCACTCTATAGAACAACTTCAATCGGATGTAACAGATTTAAGGCAAGTAATTGGTGAACCAGTAAAACAAGCCACTCCAGGAAGGGCCAACCAGGACACAAGATCCAATAAAGCTACGCTAGCAGCCCTTAACTTTGTAATAAATTCATTGGTAAATGTCTTCGAAATGCTGAAGGTTGAAGTCCAGAATCACTCAGGGATGCTGCTAGAAATAACAAAAGAAGTGGAACACTGCAAAATCCTCAATGGTGAGTCTAAAAAACTGAATTTCGCAGAATGGCACAGGTAGTCGAGAGTGATGTAATTGAATCTACAGGAACTCTCCCAGATACAGTCTCCAAACCTGGACAAGGGGCAAAGACTACTGGAAATACCTGGACTGAGAGTACACATCAGAGTTATCGGGGGAGAAAGAAAACTTAAAGAAAAGGACAAAAAAGGGGAAGGATTGAATCCATACCCCCAGTAGAAGGGGAAGGAAAAAAGTCAAAGAACAAGAAAATGAAAAAAATAAAGAATGCAGGCACAACCAGCTTCATCAAAGCCCTAAGAGATCCAAGCAAGGTGGATACAAATACATCTGAAAGTAAACAGAGTATGTCCAGCAAGAATGAAGGAAGCAGGAGAAACACACATGACAGGAGCAATGGACAAAACCAAACACAAGCAATCATTGAAGACAAGGCCCACAAGAATCTCGACATACTAGAGACCAGGGCGACCATTGGCATAAAGACAGAGGAAACAACAGATTATAAGAAGTGTGCCACTAACAAAAGTCTCCATAATCACTACCCATCAATTGCAAGGGAAACGGAACAACAGAATATCGTCAACCTGGAACCAAAGATGGCGAGAAATCCAATTAAATGGGCTCCCATTTTCAACCCAGGGAAAAACAAACACTGTCAGGAAAACAGGGTGAGTCACCCAAAACACAGCATTCCCAAGAGCTGAAACTGGCCCCATTCTTCCTTGGAGGAAAGTCAAGATACCAAGAAGGGCCCCCAGAGAGTGACAAAAAAATGCCAGTAGTCGACCAACTATTGGAGACCCAAGAAGGAAGAGTGTCCAACAGGACAGAGAAAGCAGCCGTTATTACATCAGACAAGCCGAGGAACGGAAAAGAGACTAGAAAAGAGCACAAAGGGTTGAGACGGGAGGAGGAGACAGCAATAAATCAGGAGCCAATACTAAGTATTGATGAAATTGCTCCATACGCTGTCCCAAGACTTTGGCTAAATTGCATAAAACAAATTTTGAATTATAGATCTCTGAATTGGGGTGCTATTCTGGCATACCTGAAGAAAGTTCCAGATGTGTACTTGTTTTCTTCAGATGATACAGAGTTTGTTAAATTTCCCTTTGCAAATAATGTCATGGTGGCTGAGATGGGTTTGAAATCTAAGTGGGGGCTAAAACAATTTTGGCAGCCTCTAAATTGCTGCATCCACACGGCCTAGAGGTTTTCACAGCCCTGCCTCTACTAGATCCGATGAAAAAAATAGGTGTCCAAGATCTGGGGGGACCGCAATCCAAAGAAGGGTATTAATACCTTAGGAATGCCAGAAATAGAGATAATCAATGGCTGCCCAATAGAGCAAAGTGAATCCCAAAAGAAAGTCTGGTCAATGCTCCCTGAAATTTTAACCCAGGTCTGTCAGAAGCTAGCAGTGGGAAAGAAAACCCTTAAGTAGGAGGAAGTGGCAATTTGTGAGCTGGAACACATGGGGTTCTAACTCCTTCAAAACAACAGTTATGAAGGAGGAAATCTTTGGAAAAAATGACTTGGTCATTTTTCAGGAGACATAAACTCTTTCCAATTAGAAGGTTCTAAAATACTACATCAGCAAGCGTCATCCGAGGAGAGGTGTAGGCCATCAGCAGGCCTTACCATCGCTTGCAGGACTGCCATAATAGTGGAGTCAGAACCAGTTGCTACCCTTCAGAAGGGAATTCTGGCAGCAAAGCTGGTTCTAAGATCTGATGAGGGCCTGAAAATAATTATTGCTATAAACCTCTATTGGAACCCTGCCTGCACCAACCTCACAATCATTCTGGAATCACTTGGTGATCTCCTGACTAAGGGGAACTTAGAACATATGGGGACTCCGGTCCTCATTGCGGGAGACCTTAATACACAATGTATTGCCACCACTGTCATGGAAGATAGGCTGAGAGTAAAAAGAGTCACCACAACGGGCAAAAGGTGGCTGTCCTTTTTTGCTGAATGGAACATAAAGATGATCAACGGTTCCAGAGAGGGGGATGTTCCACCTGCAGTAACATGGAGACGGGGCAATTCCACCTTCATTATAGACTACATATTCCTATCTCCCCAAGTACTGAGTTGTGCACATTTCGAGATTATAAAGATAGGGGAACAAGCGACCACAGACGCTTAGAGGCAGAAATGTCCCGGCAACTCACTAGGAAAGTGGCTTACCTCCACCAATACTTAACCAAGAACAACGGCAAAAATTGATTGGTAAAATATAGGAGAGATGGCATGTGCTTGAACGACAAGCTGCAAAGGGCTTGCCACGACATGCTAGACACTGACTTGAAGCAAAAATGTGGTCCATTGTTTTTCCAGGATTTCTTATGGCCTTTTGATCGTCCGTTAAGATCAAGTAAATGCAAGCAGACATTACATCAGTATACATTTGACAAAGAGACCTGGGTAAAAAAGAGAAATGCAAAATACCTTAAGGATTATGAGGATAAAAATTCCGGATAAGGAGGAATTTAAAAAAAGAGCAAAAACTATCAAGAAAGTTCATAAAAAGTGGTCCCGGCAGCGCTAAACTTGGCGACTGCAAAAACAGGGAGAGTTGATGCTCGAAGTTTTGTTTGACAATCCCTCTCGTAACTTTTGGGCAATAGTGAATTCAGCTGAGACTCTCCAAACAAATGGGCAAATAAATGTAGTAAATAAACTGCAGTAACAAAGGATACCAGGTCTGTATCTATTCTATGGTCTAACCTGGAAAAGCACTGTTATATTTATATAGACAAAAGAGACCATAGAACAGGTTTCTCTGTGTGATGAACTCCAGAAAAATGCACACATATAAACAATAATTATCTCATTCATACAAGCCACAGGACTATAAAATGTCCACATATAGCAAAAAGTGAAGCAAAACAATTCAATTTATTTCACTAGACACATTTAGAATATCATTTTTTTATTAAATTATTAGAAAAAGACATATCAAACGAATTGATCAAATATATCTAAAAATCATCCGCAGTGCCGTCATAATAGCACCTCTAAAACATTACAGACACACAGGGTCTGTCTCATGCTACACACTATTCACATCCTCTCCCAGAAAACATACTACAGACATACCTCACTCATACTCAAACATTCAAATTCGCACCACTGTTATAACATTCAATTTTAACAATTAACACTCAACTCTAAAACAGTATGTTAAAAAACAATCTCTATTAATTATAAGGAAAAATAGAAGATCCTCACAGTAAGATGACCAATTAATATTCAAAGTATTCAACACAATACGCAACACTGTGATATAAACTGCTGCCTACTACTGCATTAAATTCCCCAACCCAACATGTTTCTTTCTATGCTTATCCATTCTGTAGAAATTCTTCAGGGGTAAGTCGGTCCGGTATTTTCAGGGGAGTTGACAAAGAGGTACAAACGTGTGGACAAAACACACAGCTCACCTGCAAATAAAAACACACAGAGAAACACACTCAATCGGGCTCAATGCATAATTATACCGATTGGAACATGCATCTTCCACAAAATTAATAAGCAGAGTGCAAGAAATGGGGCAGTAGCCACCACACTACATCCTCTTCCTCGGAGGTAATCACAAATACCCTGCCAGGTACAGTGAAAGGGAGACCATCTTAATTGAATCCATCCCTATAAACAACCACCACTGCACTAGACACCATGAAACATCCCCGAATGAGCCCGGTTAGAGAGGTGAAACAGTGCCCAACACCCTCAAATAGTGTTTCAAAAGACTCTTTCCAAACCGAAGGTGAAATGAATAACAGACCCGGTACCGTCACATGTGGCATTGATTTAAATAAGATAGTATGGAAACCAAAGCTCAGTAGGAGTCAAGGTCAACAAAGATGGTGAATGACACTCAACACTCCCAACAAAACCGAGCACACCGAGTGACATCTGGAGAAACAGCTTTAAAAGTAAACTCACATAACGAAGATCACGCTGCCCCTGGAGCCGGAATCAATCCTAATAGGAGCCCCGATCCCACTCATATACCCAAGTTCTGGCAGAACAGCAGCCCTCCTAACCCAGCTCCTCTTAGCAGCCAAGATCACGGTAGCGCGAACATGGAAATCTCCGGAGGGCCCCCTAATGATCCTGTGGTGGCTAAAACTATGGGACATTTTCATAGCGGAGAAAATCACAGCTGCAAGTAGAGGTCGACTTCACCGCTTCACAAACATCTGGTCGCCGTTAATAGACTACAACGAGAGCTATCCGGCTCTAACATTTAAGCCACGTGCGGTAGCAAATGCCTTATCGGCGGAGGACACAGGCATGGAACGGCGAGCAGACGACCAAGAATTGGGTGAGGACTGAGGGTTGGCGGGATGAGGGGGAAGGCTAGCGGAAAGAAAAGGGACTGATTGGGCTTAATAATTTGCAAAACCTTTGTTTGTTATGATGTATGCTCTCTTGTGTATCGAACAAAAAATAAACACGTTTAAAAAAAAAAGTAAACTCACAGCCCCAGAATGCACCAGTCGTGCAATGACGAATCATGTCAGGCGTCTGGCACAGGTATAAACCCTTTCAATGGGTCAAATTACAGAAGTTCTGCTCTTGTATGTTCCAAAATATTTCGCCCACTTAATCAGGCTGAGATTATTAAATCAGCGGGCAACAGAGCAGCATATATGCAGGGAGATAAAAAAGGGAAAAAAACAAAAACTCTATCAGGGTCGTTAGCTCAATCCTGAACAGTTAATGATGAAATCAAAAAATGTCCAATCAATAGCCTGCAACTCGGATGAAGCAACTCATTATAAATACAGGTAGTACTAACCTGATATGCTAATGCGCACCATCACTAGCGCATAAGGTAAATATAACTTTCACCCGATCAAATTTCTTATGGTGAACAGTCCGCGCGTGTCGGTACTCGCAGGTTTCTAGTTGCAGTCAGGCGCAGGTAATCTGCATGACAGAAAGCAAAACAAGCCGTATTAAAAGGCAAGTGCAAATTCTGTCAGCAGAACAGTAAACCTGCACCAAACATCCTCTCTTGTTATGCGTGGGTAACAGCTGGCCACGTGACTGCTATAAACTCAAAACTGTGTCCTATAGCCAGAATATTAAATCTCCTAACATAGGTCCACAGCATTTGTGGGCACGCATCCCGTACATCCACTTACCATAAAACAGGAGTGCGAAGTTCCCCATCGGCGGCAATGGATCCAGAAGCCGCCGAAGGAGACCGCGTACGGCGTTTAAATGCTCCATTTGACCTTACATATAGTCACGTGATGGTCATACGGCACCTGAATACTGGTGCAAGCTCGTACGAACCCTGTGATGTAAACACGTCACGACAGACGAATGCAAATTACAAACTATGCTGACCCCGTTCGGTCAAAACCCAAAAATGGGGTAAATGCACACATCTAAATAACGTGTATATCTGTAACGACTATATACAACCATTCAATGTCTCAAACTCAGTGACTCAATCGAATGAAAAAGAGAAAAAGAGGGGAGAGAGAGAAAGACACAAAGTAGAATGACGTGTGTAATAAAATTTGAACAAAAACACACATTCAGTGTCATTAACCCAATGTTTAGACACGTCACACTTAACTGGTGTGCCCCTGAGCAAAGCTGATATCTGAGCTCATATATTCCAGTCAATTTGCACATTCAAACCCACCAAGTGGCTTCTACTTAAATAAATGTAGTACCAGAAATAGAATGGATAAACCATCTGACCTCCCAATGCCGAAAGCCATTAGGCACACCTAGTTTCAAGATCCCTAACATTTCTTGGACCGAGAGTAATGTTGCTGAATTGATAAAAAAAGACATCAGACTCTCGAACGGCGAGTACAAATGGCTTGACCGATCAGGTACTAAAAAGTAACATAAATGCTTGGTCAGGGCTACCAACCCAGTTATTCAAAGAAATCCTGGAGGGAAGACTCTTTCCCCCATCCTGGAAGATGTCCATTATTATTCTCATCTTTAAGAAGGGGGATTGAATGGTTCTGACGAATTACCTTCCGATCGCTCTTCTAGATGTAGAAAGCAAGCTATTTGCGAGACTCCCGAGGGAGCTAGAGAACTGGGCCAAACAAAGTAACATCTTGTCAAAATTTCAAACTAGTTTTCTGTAAAGGCCTCTCAACACCATTAAACTGAACCATATTAAAGACCCTAAGTGATAAATCTGGCCTCAAAGGGGGACCGGTAATCTACGGGGCATGGATAGACATATCAAGAGCCTTCAATCTGGTTAACAGAGACAGCTTGTGGGCAAAGTTGGAGAGTTGGGGAATACCAAAACCACTGCTGTCCATGTTGGCCACTCTCCATAAGGACAACACAGTGGTATTAATATTGGATAGCAAAGGATCACTTTCTGAACACATGAAAGTAGAGACGGGAGTTAGACAGGGATGTATGGTGGCACCCTTCTTATTCCATCTCTACTTAGCAGACATGGGGCGAAAGATTGAATCCGCAGCATTGGCAAGCACCAAAATTGGTAGCAACCCGATTAGATGGCACGCATATGCGGCTGACATCGTCTTCTTAGACAAAACGGAAGTGGGTCTGCAGCGGTTGTTAAACTCAATGAATTCATACATAAAGGAGAATGATTTATCAATTAATCCGGGGAAATCTAAAATAGTCATCTTCAAGAGACAAGGCATACAGGGACACAAATTTACTTGGACACTGGGAGCCCAAACCATCCCAGTGGTAAAGGAAGTTATTTATTTAGGGTTCACCCTGTATGCAGTTCTGAAGGTGGGACAAAATAACCAAGATTTCATAGAAAAAGCCTCCCAATTAGCGACACAAATGAAAAAAATATTGGGAAAATACTGTACATTTTCCATAATGCCTGTGATTAAATATTATCCAGCAAAAGTGATCCCGATAATCCTCTATGGGCTAGAAGTGAAACTCCTGGCCTGGGAACTGAATTGGCAGAGACTGGAGGGTAGTATTTGGAAGAAGGTTCTTGGTGTTCCTCAGGGTCTCTCCATGGTTCGTCTAAGATATGAGCTAGGCCTAAGGTCACTAAAACCACAGGCAGAATGGAAGTTAATATCCCTATCTCGGCAGATTATGGTCCCACAGGTCAACTCTCTTTATGAGGATTTACAAGTTCACTTGAAACTTTCACGGCCGACACTCTGGTCAAATTTACAGAAATTGGTATTTAGAGCACTGACTGACTGCAACAGTGACATGGAAACCCTCATAGCAAATCCAATGAAGGCAAAACAGGCGCTAATGCGCATGGATTCGAAACACACGATAGATCACATGCGCAAACTGGCTTAAGCAGGCTCGCTTTCCCCATTTGACACCAAAAATTGGTTTTCTCATAAAGTATTTGAGAAAGCTTCCTGACTAGAAAGCAAGGCAAAACGTCCTAAGATTCCACTTGAACTTGATACACACTAGGGAGGTGGTATCTCATTGGGAGCGGAGTAGAGAATCAAAGAAACTGTGCACTGTTGGTGAGGACCCATGCAGGCAGTTTATAAAACATATCTTGATGGAATGTGGGGGCACCCGGGACATAAGATTGAGGTGCTTTCGGCAATTTGTAGACACGAGGATCGATTGACCTCAGAAATGTTCTGGGACAGGCTTATAGCAGGCCATGAAAAATCACTGACCATAAATGTAGTACGGGTCCTGCAGCTGTGCGTGCTTATTTCAAGAGAATATTGTTAATGATACTCACATGTTGTATTAATCAATGGATGGAAATGAAGATATTCCACGTAATCATGCAACACAAATTAACACACTTATTGAATGTGTATGTAATGTTATGAATATGTTTTATTGGTTTTGTATTTGTGAAAAAATGAATTTCGGTTGCAACACAATAAAAAAAAAAGAAAATCACCACATGACCACATACTTGCACGCTGTGTACACAGGAAAGAAATTAGAGAAAAGATTCACAATTTTAGAGCTTTGGAAAATGTATCACGAGGAAAGACAAGACCCGCCCCCGAGGAGTGGATGCTTAATCTGCATAAGGAGGAAGACGTTGAGTCCTCAGCTCCCCGTACCTTGCCTTAAACAAAGAGTGTTGCCACAGATTAGAAAGGGGTGTATCCTTTAAAGGAATTAAGAGCAGCGATGGGGTACAGTAATCCGATATATGAACTCCCCGCTTACAGTAGTGACAAAGGTCCAGAAGAGAATAAAAGAAAGGAAGATATTTTTAAATTCATACAAGACAAGGAAGGAAGAAGTGAGCGGTCACATTTGTTGACTGGAATAGAGAGAGAGATTAAGAGATGGAAAGGAGAAAAAGATAAGGCTGACGAGGCAGCGCTCTTACAAAATGAATGGAAGGGAGGACAGATTTTACTCAAGATAGATGGGAAAAGTATTGAGGAAGTTAGGCAAAGAGAAGATAAGGACGAACAAGAGAGGAAGGATAAGGAATGAGAAAAAAGATTGAAAGAGGATGAGCAGATAACAGATATATCAGGAGGAAGGAGAGAAAATTGAAGAACAGGCAGAAGAACAGAGAAAGTATGACAATAAACAAAGAGTGGTAGAAGAAAGGGAAAGAAAGAGAGAGGAGGAAGAAGTACAAAGATTAAGGGACAGAAGATTACAGAGACGAAGGAAAGAAGAGAAAAGAAGGGAAGGAGTAAGGCGAGGAGAAGAACGAAGGCAAGAGGAAAAAAGAATTAGAAGGGATGCAAGAAAGTGAAGGGAAGTAGATGAAGAAATAGAACGAAAAAGGAGACAGCGAGGTTTTGATGCCAGTCTAATTCGTAAAGAACAAATGAGGCCAAGTCCAGAAATATGATGGGACAGAGTGGAAAAGTTTCTTCCAATAAAGGAAATAACGCCAGCAGTATCTAGAGAAGCACTCGAAGAAGAAAGATTTGATGCAGAAAGCATTGGAGAAAGGATCGATAAGGTCTATCAACAGTTAAGATGAGTTAGCGAGTATGGAACTCAAGGGAATGATGATCGATCCCCAGTACCTCAATCATGAAGTGAGGAGGGAAAACTGTTCAGTGATGAATGACAGGCATTGTCTTTGAGCATACTGAACTTGGACAAGGGTGAGGCAGATGATAGTCACACTAGTTGGGGCCTAGACATGTCAGACGAGGAAAGAGCCCAATCCTGGGGCAGAAGGAGGTAGCGTATGCGCTCCTGAAGGAAGCCCACAAATGGATAAGGAAGTAAGATGGTCAGATCAGGAACAACCTTAAGGTAGAACGACAGATCCCATAGCACATCCTGAGCGTCCCCAAGGACGATCACATAGTGAGAAGGGAGAGTCTCCACCATATGTAAGTAGGTTAAGGTCATTGCCGACAAGGAGACAGACAGGGACGATTATCCATGCTATGGATTGACTAATAGTGGGATCCAACTATGGGATGTGGTTTACGCAGTTCCCCTAGTTAGAGAAGGGGGAGCAAGACCACAATACATTCCCTGGCCACAGATGACAAGGATAACTTAAAATGCAAGCTCCCTAGTTTGACTTTGGGGCTGGGAAATAGATATACAAATTAGAGAAAATGACAGGAGGAAATTCGCTGGCCATAGGGGACATAAAAGGTCTCCTGGCACCTATTTTTGGGTAAAGGGAGGATGACATATGGAGAAGAGCGGGATATTCAAGTGTGACAGCACAAAACACCGCGCATGATGGAGCACCATTCAATAATTGTAGGGCAGATGTTTGGAGGGCTCTCAGGGTTCAATATCTTGACACATCAGATATGGGTGCAATGATGACACATTAAATAAAAGAAGATGAAGACCCTATTGCTTATATTCAAGATATTCAGGAGAAATGGCAGCTTGAAACGCGTGAGCAGTGGGAAAGGACAGTGGCATTATTGTACCACATTTTATGTCAGGGTTTGCCTGAGCCAGCAGAGAGGCAGATGAAAAAACAAGTGGGGATGGAAGCGAAGCCATGGGCTGACATACAGTTGACAATAGTACACCGTTGCTGGTTATTACAAGAAAAGAACAAGAAGAAAGATGAGAATCGAAAGATTGAGAAAGCCGAGTTAGTTCCGAAAAAATTGTGAAAAGTTGCATTAGAAGGGGTGGCATTGACAAGTGGAGAAGTAATGGGAATGCAGGAAACAATGGGTACATTACAGGCAAATAATCTGTGCCCGATGTCCCAAGGTGGGTATGGGTTTACACCACGATGCAGAGGTATGGGTTATATGGGAGGAGGAGGCGGATTTCAGAATACCCAAGGTGGGTTCCAAAACATACAGAACGAAAACCATAGTGCTCAGGAAGGATATAATCAAGGAGGGATCAACGTAAGGGGTTCTCCAGTATGTTGTAATTGTGGAATGACAGGACATATTGGGCGAGTATGTGGGAGCCAAGGTAATGTACAAATGGCCAATTTTCCACAGGCGGACAGTTTATCCTCTGCCATTCAACACAAGACCAGAGGGGGCTTTGCCCAAGATCACACATTGTATCAGGCAAAAGCACTGCAAGTACAGCAAGTGCAACAGCAGGGACAAGCACAAATGAATCCACCACCAGGGCAGTTGCAACAAGCCCCTATGCAGTCACAGCAATATGTGAATACAGGACAAATATTGAAACCTAGAATAGGAGGTGACACTGTAGTGGGAGGAAATCCTTTCACATATATAGGGATTAATTTGTATCTATGACATCCACAACAGGACAGCTCTCTGGGTGACTTGATGTGTTCAGTACTATCTGTGACACCAGACCCCCAAGAGGAACCAAGGGTCGATGTGACGATAGGAGGCAAATCCTTTTCTTTTCTTGTAGACACTGGAGCAACTCTTTCGTGTATACGAAAGGGAAAATATTCAATGTCAGGTATTGCCATGAATGCTCAAGGTTTCGCTGGAGCTATGAGTCGAGTTCCTTTCACTGATAAAATGACCAGTTTCCATAGGAGAATGTGACATGTCCGTTCCTCTGTTATATTCACGACAGACACTGGTTAACATTTTAGGAAGAGATTTAATTATGAAACTTAACATGACGATTTCATTTACTGATCAAGAAATAGTGTGCTCCACTCCAGGAATACAAGATTTTAACGTGTGAGAGTTTATATTGGCATTCACAGGACAAGTGGCTCTGCAAGGCGTTCCAGTAGATCCAGAGATCTTTCTACGCGAGGTAAGCATTTTACTGACATGGCTACCTGCCCTGATGGGAAAGAATGTGAGGTTACCTGATGAGTTCTTATTTAGACCACAAATACCTACGGATGAGGAGGGTGGACAGACTATTCCTATAGAGTTGGAAGCAGCCATAGTATGAAAAAAGAAATGGCAATGTTCGAAGTGATAAATGATGAGGGTAGACTGTGGAGAACAGTGATAGCTCTTGAGGAGGGGTACAGACTGACTAACATAACTGATGACGATATGATCAGGGAAGATCGAAGCGATGATGAAGTTGTGATCCTCATGAGCATTACATACTGGGTAAGGATAGAGAAAAGGGAAGTCCCACAGTGAATGGCAATAATGCATCAGTGAACAGCATTTTTTCAGGATGATTTTGAAAAAGTGCTGAGTGCCCTATGGAGCACAGGTCCTTATGATGTAGCTTTATTGAAGGGGATAGGGGAGGTTAAAATAAAGTTTAAGCCAGGAGCAATTTTGCCTCAAGCAAAACAGTACCCCGTGTCTCGAGAAGCTGATGAAGGTATATTTCAGACTATTTCAGCACTGATGAATCAGGGGATTCTGGTGCCATCAGAGTCATTGTGTAATACCACGATGTATCTGATTAAAAATCTAAAGGAGGATCATGGAGATTTATCCAGGATTTGAGACCTCTTAACCAGATTGTCGATGCAGAGTTTCCTTTAGTTCGTAATCCGGCGACAATATTGTGTAGTATCCCAGTAGAAGCTTGATACTTCATGGTGATCAATATGAAAAATGTGTTTTTCTCGATCCCATTGCATATGGACTCCCAAGACTTGACTTCATTTACGTTTCGCCAAAAGAGACTAAAACATACTCGTTTGCCTCAAGACTACTGTGAGTCCCTATCAATCTTTGACAGAGTCCTACTTATGCATTTAGGAAATATCGATCTTGAAAGTGCGGTGATACAGTACATAACTGACCTATTGATTTGCAGTAAAACAGAGGACGAGTGTAGACAGGACTCTATCCGATTAATGACTGTTTTAGCAGGTAAAGGATATAAAGTGGACAAGGAGACGGTACAGTACTGTCAAGAATAGGTCTTATATATAGGTCAGTTGATTTCTCACGAAGGAAAGAAAGTGACACCGAAGAGAGCTGAGGCAATCATGAAAACATCAAAACTGAACACAGTGAGGCAAATGCAACAGTTTCTTGGTTTTTGCAATTACGTTAGAGCCTGGGTGTTTGATTATAGTATGTGCACAAGGCCACTTCTTAAAGCATTAAAGAAGGCACAAGTTGGTAAAACAAAACTAGAATGGACTGAAGAAATGGAGGAATGATTTGAGGAATTCAAAAAAACAATTTGTAGAGCCCCAGTTTTAGGAATTTCCCAATTATGGCGATGAATCCTATTTGTTTTCACACACAAATGGGTCCGTAATGACAGCAGTGTTTACACAAAAAAACACATTAGGGTACAAACATTTCACATATTACAGTGGGATTTTAGACCCAGTTATGAGAGGACACTTCCCTTGTGAACAATCTTTGGCAGCTGCCGCATTTGCAATTGAGAAGTCCACAAGTATTGTCATGGGCTGTTCTATGACCCTTTAGGTGGAGCATGCCTTATTTGCCATTGCAGAGAAACCCAAGGGCACATTGACATCTCAAAGAGCTTTAGTTTATGAGGTAAGGATTTCTAACCCAGCGATTAAAATTGTAAGATGTAAAATAGTGAACCCAGCCACAATCATAGCTGAACACGTAGAAGAAGGCGATTATGTGCATGACTGTGCTTATTATGTTGAATTTCATGATGATATACCCCGTGTGAAGGAGAATGCTTTAGTGGGACGGTAGATTCTTTTTATTGATGGTTCTTCAAAAATTGATTTGACTAGGGGGGAAAGACATTCAAGTGCTGCAATAGTGAGACACAGATTAAATGGAGAATTTGAAGTAGTAGCAAGTGCAAGACTACCGTCTCACTTTCAGTGCAACCAGCAGAATTAATAGTGCTTATTGTCGCACTCGAGAAACATGAAGGACAGTAAGTGATGGTGTACAGTGACTCCGCCTATGTGAAGTCAACTGTACACGCAGGGTTGACACATTGAAAAAGGAGGGGATACCTCCGCACAGACAGCACTCCAGTGCAACATGCGTCCTTAATGGAGAGACTCATTAAGGCACTGCAACTCCCAGTAGCCATAGCGGTCATAAAATGTGCTGTGCATACTAAACAAACAGATTTTATCTCTTGCGGGAATGAAGCCGCAGATGCACAAGCCAAAAGGGTTGCACATTCTCCAGAAATTTTGAGTTTTGATACTGAAGATAGTAAAGAAAATTCAGCTACAAGCATGTTGGTACAGGAAAGGTTTTAATATGCTGTCGAATAACCCAATTAATAGAGATTCAGGGAAGCGCACCGAAGGAAGAGCAGGAACTGTGGAAACAAAGGGGATGTTCTTTATTCGCCATGCAAGCTTTATGGCGACAGGACAGCACTGGAAGGCTAGTAATGCCAGTAACTTTATTGAAAGTCACGCTTGAACAGCTGCATTACCCCGCGCATGTAACTAGAGAAAGTCTTGCTGCCAATATTGTCAGGGTCGGACCACCATCTCACCCCACATGAGCTAGTTACAGGGTGTTGGATGAGAACACCCCTTACACCTCCTTCTAGGATTAAAGGTGATGCCCAGAGTGTAGCAAACATTTTAGGTGATGAAATGCATGATTATTTGACATGTATGACTACCAGCATTTCTTTAATTTCAGATCAAGTCAACCATCAGGGGGGACGGTCTAAGAACACAGAAGAAGATCATTCGGCAACCAATCCAAGTGAACTATTACCATCACCTAATTTATATGTTGGGGACCTAGTGTAAATTTCACCAGGAAGTGGCATGAGCCATGTTTCAATGGCACATTCTGTGTTGGAGAAATGCCCCCTTCGGCAGTCAAGGTTCAGGGAAGGAGAGCTTGGTTGCATTTGAACAACATGAAGGTTTATAAAGGCGAGATGCTCCCTGCCACCGTTGCTGATCCAGAAGCAAGACAAGAAGACGAATTTCTGCAGGTGCAGACCTGATAGATGACTAAGAAGAAGGACGATAAACCAACAAGTGATTAACACATACTTTATTTGGACTGGAATTCAAATGACGCTCCTTAAATATATTTTATTGTATTGTAGGTACTTTGTGTCGGAGGAGGCCTCTTACAGCGTTGTTCTGCGCACGCTGTGTACGCCGAATTGAGGTGCGGCCTGACACGGCTCTCTTCGTTGGCGTACTCATGCCGTATCCACGTATTCACGCCGCAGGGTCCTTTCCTCTAACGGACCGAGGAGTGAGGAGTGAGGACCAAGGAACGGCTGGACGAAGCGGCTGAGTTTGTGTTTTTTTTTTTTTTGGCAGTTTTTTTGGCAGCAACCGAGAACAGCGTGGCCCTTTGTCCCCCTTCACCCATGGGAGCCACTGCGCTGGCGGAGTGGTGCTAGGCGTGGGACCGTGATCACGGACCCGGTGTGGGGGTGCAGCGGCTGAACAGTGAGGCGGGGCACCGTGCTCTCTCCTGCGGACTCCTATCTATACAGGGTCGGTTGGCACATTTCCACAGGGCCTTTTTGCTGCAAATATTGGAGGTGAGTGGAGAGGTGCGAGCCACATCACTTGGGCTACATTTTATGCTCCTTGCTTTGCACATTGATCCCCACATAGTGCCCATTGAGGATTATCGGTTACTGTGCATGTATCTGTTAGCACAGTACAACTATAGTGTTAAGCTTGATAACACTATGAATTGGTTGAGAGCCATTGCTCCCTACTAACCTCCGGCTGTGCGCAAATCTCCATCTACCTTGGCTCGTGGGGCATCCGTGGGAGGAGTGTTGGACTCCATACTCGTACCACAAGACCATCCTGCTGAACTTGAGGGGGGTCAGTGCTGCCTGCTATACTTAATCGGGCCTCAAGCTCATACGCACAGGAGACTGCAGGCTTAGGCCTTTGATCCTGTGCGTTTTGTGTTATTGTGAGAGCCGAACAACTCCTTCGTCACTAGGAGAGGGGGATTACCTGGATAACTGTGGTTTATCCCCCTCCATCTTCTTAGGGGTGAAGGGATCGATCATTTTCTTCCAGCAATCTCTATACTTATTTCCTGATATTGTACCTCGCTATACTTAAGTGCGGAGGGCGTATGCCTCCAAAGAAGAGAACTACACAGTCGAAGTACAATCTTAGAGGAATTAAGGGAATGGAGACAGTTAAGAGTCCCTCGAACAATGCTACTGCACGGGCAAAACCCAGGAAGAAAGCCAAGAACGACATACCCGCGGATCAGGGAATGATCACTGAGTTTTTTCCACAAAACCCACTTCCTGAAACTAATTCCACCACTATTGAGGAAGCTTCGGCTGCCATGCTTTCTAATGTAGGGTCTATATGTGCCTCTAATTATGATGAAATTGACAATAACTCACTACTGGAGTTATGTCTTAATATTCAAAGGAAAATGACTCCTGCTTCAGGATCGATACCTATCAACATGGTCTGCTCCAATGCAAATAAGCAGAGAAATATTCCATTCGCTTCCCCTACTCTAGTTGAATCCACGAGAAGACTACACGGGAATCACCGAACCTGGCGATGGCTTCCATGGAAGATAGCCCCGAAGCTGAAAGTTAATGTTTGGCTGACACCTATCCGGGGGCGACGGAGATTGCTGAGATCCAGGCCTCAGTTGCATCATTGCAATTTGCCCTTAAAGTTTTACTGAAAATGACAGGGAAAATACTGGACAATTCAAATGCCCTAACCTCAGATATGGTCATGAGAGAGAAAGTAGAGGGAACTGCTGAAGTTGATCAGTCAGCAGAGTCCAATCTCTCGGAAGCCATAAAATTGGCTGAGGAAATTGGAGAACCTCATTCAGAAGAACCACAAAGCCCGGGGTTGGAGGCGGACAAAGAAAACGAAGAACTATTTTTTTCGCGTAAGCAACGCAGACTGGCTAGGAGGGCGGCTGTGATTAAAAGATCCAAAGAAATGGCCCTATCTAAGCCTGCTAAAGAATCTTCTGGACATCCCTCAAAGAAAGCCAAAAAACGGGCAGTCAGAGCAAAGAAAAGGAAGAACAGTGGTGAAGGTCGTTTGACTAGTTGGTTAATACCTGAAAGAGATAAGATGAATAAGCCTGAGGAGGTGGAGGTTGTATTCGAGTGGGAGAATCTGAGTGAAGGACCAGTGAATGTGGATGAGGAGAGCCCTGGAAGCTCATTAGAGTTACCAGCAACACCTATCATAACTCGTCCCACCGAACCTACTTCTGCCACGGAAGGAAATCGTATATGTCTGATAAAGAACTTATATTTAAGCAAAAATTCAAAATGGCTCTCTCGCTCAGAATTGTTAACTAGACTGAGTTATGTACCGCAATTGAGGGTCCTTAAGTCAGACGATTTCCAATTCGTGGAACCATTAAAAGGCCCGAATCCTCAGGTCTCAGCATTACATTGTAAGTTCCTATCTACCACGTCATTGCTAAGGAACTATAAGACCGAACTGAAAGCGGTTGATGTGGAGGTTGACGCTGATCTAAATACAGTAGACTTAAGACAATTGCCGGCAAAGTTAGATCTGACAGTTCAGACTAACCTCCGCCCCAATCTTCCTGAAGGAAAAAATGTGGACATTTCAGATATTCAACAAGTACTAAAATGGCTAGCGGATTCGCTTCCTGGTGTGTTGCCAAAGCAATGAGATATTACTATTCTGTCTTGGAACTGTAGGGGTTTTGCTCATCTGTTGTCAACTGAGGGCTCTATAAAGATCTTGGATAAACATAGTTGTTTCTGCCTTCAAGAAACTTGGGCAATGGAGCCATTGATATTGGATGGCTTTGTCATCTACCAAATGGCAGCAAATAAAGGCACAAAGGGAAGACCCCATGGTGGACTTATTACAGGGGTAGCCAACACGTTTGGTTCTAAATTAGTGAAAACCGATTGTCCCAGCAATATGATGGCAGTTGAGGTCGAATATAAAAACCAGATAGGAAAGCATCACTTCCTATTAGTCAGTCTATATAACCCCCCTGGTGCACTAATAAGAGAACAACTTCAGGTGGTCTTACATAATCTACTGGCTACCTGGTTGTTAAAATTTGGTAACACTGGGGTAATAGTGGTGGGAGACTTCAACTGCCACATGAGCGGTAACATAGGGAAGTCTCATAACCCTAAGTTAAAAGCTAGAAATTATATTCAACACACCAAAAAATGATCCTGGAGGCCAAGGATGGGAACATTTGTTTGAATTATGGGACATTGAAATGCTCAATGGCAAAGCCGTGAGCGACTCTTCTGGCAATCACACCTGGTCCAATGGCATCTCGTGTAGTACCTTAGACTACATTTTTGTTTCCCCTAGATTGTATGAGATAGTGGAGGATATGCAAATAACCCCTAATGAGTGGAGTGATCATGCTACACTCATATGCAAATTGAATATCGGAACAAATGCTCCTCCTAGTACCAACATGGGCAACATTTTGCCAAATAAAGCTGGCACTAGGTTCAGTTGGTCGGATAAAAATGTCGCTTTTGCTGTGGCAGCTTTGGCTAATGATAATCTAAACCTGCTATTGAACCTCGGGGAGATGACGAGTAATGCCATTGAAAACTGGATCTGTACTTTTGTTGAGAAACATGCGGTCTGTCGCATGGGGGCCATGATTAGCTTTGGGGGGGAAAAGCTTCCCTTTGATAAAATAATTAGAAATCTGAAGAGAGAATGTAGAGCGGAACTCCGGCTGGCCAAGAGACAAGCTTATCCGTCAGATCTGTATTTTATCAAAGTAAGGAGCATTAAAAACAGATATAGAGCTATGATCAAGGTCAAACGGAAATTAGATAAAATAATGTCCTGGCAAAGATTAGTAAATACGATCTGTACAGGCAAAACTCGTAATATCTGGTCTTTGCTGGGTGAAGCACGAGGCACTGTACAAGGCACACTAGTCAATCCTATTAATGCTGAAACATGGGTAGCTTTTCTTGAAAATAGGAATTCCAAGGTAGATATAGAGGAATCCTATACATTGATTAATAGGCCGCTAAATCCTCCTATTAATGCATCTTACCAAATGGTGTTGAATACAATCATAGAATTAAAATCCTCCCGAGCTCCGGGCCCCAATGGTCTAGCAAATATTGTAATGAAGTCGCACCCTGAACTTTGGGCATCCTTGCTAGTTATAATGTTTAAAAAGATCCTAAATGAGGGGAAAATACCCCGATCTTGGCAAACAGCGGTGCTTATACCAGTTTATAAGAAGGGTAACCGAACGGACCCTAGCAACTATAGACTGCTCTCAATGCTGGATGTCACGGGCAAAATATTTGCCTCTCTCCTTCTAAAGGAGTTACAGCTCTGGGTAGAGCAATCTGACATACTTTGTAAATTCCAGAGTGGTTTCAGGCAAGGGTATTCCACGGCGCATAACATCCTGGTTCTGGACCTTCTGAGGACACGAGCCAGATCAGGAGGGCAATATGCCCTCTATATAGACTTTTCGGCGGCATTCGACTCTATTCCCCGAGAGTCTCTCTGGCGCAAGTTAAAAGCAATGGGATGCCCTGAGGACCTGACCTATTATCTCAGACTGCTCCATCAGAATACATCTGTCAAAGTAAAATTAGATCAGGAAGGACACACTACTAGAAGTGTGTTTCAAAACAGGGGGGTCAAACAAGGTTGTGTTACGGCCCCTCTGATCTATAATATGTACGTATTCGACATCCCTGAGGCCATTAGGGCTGCAATAAATTGCCCACCGAAAATAGGAGACTCCATCTGTCCTGTCCTTGCTTATGCGGACGACCTGGTTATACTGGACCACACTATTAGTGGGCTACGAAGGTCAGCCGTTGCTCTGTGGGAATACGCCGAGAGGAACGTCCTTAAAATGAATCTGGAAAAAACTAAGGCAATGAGATTCACCAACAAGAACACCACTCGTGTGCAGCTTAGAGTTGGTTCAGATATCATTGCATATTCGCCTCATTATTGCTACCTAGGGATAGAATTTGAGAGCATTGGTGACTATGGAATGTGTAAGCAGTCACGTAAGGTAAAGGCAACCCAATTGTCTGCATTGTTCCACAGATTCACAGTAAATCAAGGTGGATTTACTATCTGGGGTACGCAACAACTTTACGTACAAGTATTGTCCCCCATGATCACCTACGGCCTGGAAGCTCTCCTCAACTCTGACCTGAAATGGTTGCAGGTGATTGAGGGGAAATTCTGGCGCTCTATCTTGGGCTTACCACCAGGAATCCCCATGGCAATAATAAGATTGGAACTGGGGCTGACCTCATTGAAAGCTGTAGTATTAAAAAAGCGTGCCCTACTCTACTTGAGAATGAGTGGTGAGACTAAGAACGGGCTACTTAATGCGGTCTACCTAGAGATTTTGAAGGATCAATCCTTGTGCCCCTTGAAGGAGCAAATTCCTAAATTTTTGATGACCATTGGGTGGCAATTAAGGATGGGTAGTGTCACTGAAGAAATGCAAAGGGCCCTGGCCAAACGCATAGAGCTCTGGGACTGGCTGGAGAACTACGCGCATCTCCAGAAGCTGAAAAGCTATCAGTTTGTCCAGTATAGACTGTACAGTTATAAAAATCCTCAGAGTTACCTTAATTTATGCCCGGATAGGAGACTTAGACGTTTTATCTTACTAAGGCTCGAACATCTACCTACTCTAACGATTACTGGCAGAATAGACATGATCCCCCCAGAACTACGGCTGTGCCGGTTATGTAAAGGAACAAATCAGCTAGAGACGGCCAGACATTTGCTGACTGAATGCCATAAAATGTTAAGTGCCATAAACCTTGGTTTGGGTAATTTTGTGCATAACCTAGATTATATTAAAGAGGAGTTATTTTGGCATCACTGTATTAATTCCAACAGTATAAGGCTCCTGATGACATTGTATAATATTTGGCTGAAGGTGGAAACTAGCCTTAACATAAACATATAGGAAGACATTAAGAAGAGTTGTTAAATAGTCATCGGTGAAATCTAAGAGTTGTTGTTGGCCATCATAGGTCCCCATGTCTATAGGAATTGTAACAACGCTGAAACTAGATTGATATGTCATCTAGATAGAAAAGTCTTATTGGAGAATAGGTGGCAGTACGTGGCAAGGTCCGGTCTCTGATCCAATGTCTAAATAGAGACTACTGTAAATCTGAATTTAAAAATGAAGATGTTTTATATGTTTTTTTTTTAATGATATGTATATTGAGAGAATTCAATGTTTTTCCCTTCCCTGGTAATTTATTATCGAATGTTTTTGTTAATTATCTATGTTTCTTTTGCTACAATCATGTCCTTATTTAAGGTATTTTATGTGTAAAGTTTCAATGAAAACTAAAACACAATAAATTAAATTAAATTAAATATATTTTTAACAGAGAGTGCAAGGACTTGCAAAGAATTCCAGGAATTAAAAAAAAAATTAACTTTTAGAAAAATATTGAAGCAGTAAATAATGCACCAGAATTATGCCTAAATGTCACTTCTTGATCAGAAATTGGAAAATAAACCAATACCCAGATTCGTTTTATGAAGAATTTTTGTTTTAAGTGATAAAAACACATGACACCTGCTGACAGTGAAGTTAATCGGCTTGTGATTGCTGTATTTGTGATTGTGCTTCAATATTACCCTGCTCTTGTTAGAAGGGACATCAATATTCACACCTTTTTACAGGATCCTAAAAACAGTCCAGTGATAAGAAGACTCCTTATTGCTATAATTGAATAAATCGTACAGTTGCAGACATAAAAGAAACTTGATGATTGCATAAAAAATGATTATTGAAGAAGATGGCATGATCATAGAGAGTGAACAAGTTCAGCAAGCAGTAGGATGGCACGAAAAATGGCTGGCCTGATTTCTATACATAATTTCTATTTGCATGATTGTTCTTGTTGTCTTTTTGATCCTTATCTTTCACAGTCTCTATCATTAATGTTTCTACTGAAGAGAGCGCTCCTATGATTCTCCCAACTATGAAAACGAATAATGACAAGTTCCTTGATCTCTATAAGTATATTGGGAGACATAAAAGAGACGCAGAGGAAGATAATGAAGAGATAAATACTTACCTAGACAGTTCAGCTCACCTGGGGAATAACATGTGGTATCAACACATGAAAAAGATAGGGGAAAGAGAATCTGATGAGAGTGGCTATGCCTGCTCTCTCATCCCCTATGCCATTAATACATTAAGGACTTTAATTTCAAAGGAGGTTCCAGCACACGCTGCGAAATGCCTCGGCCATCTTGCAGCATGCACTACTCAAGGACAGTTTCAAGGAAGTTGGGCAACCTTGTGATGGAGATCAAAATTGTAATTTCCATACCAAGATGACTATATAAAAACCACACAAATGGAGAAGGACCATAGATAGAAAAGCACAATGCTTGCATATCCTGCTGCGTGACAGGATGAGGTCATCATTGAAGAAATGAAGAGAGTGAATTGTCTTGATGTGACAGAAATAGCAGGATCGCCTGGATGTTGGGAACAAACTCAAATGCTGATCTATGGACAATTGCATACCAGGAAAGGATGCGAAGAAGAAATCGTGTCCTGTGCAGCTCATCTGCTGAAGACAGATTACGTACAAGAAGTGCAGAAAGTGAATGATGGATGCTTAAAGTCATGGGCCAGGCACTCCAAACTCCTGACATGGGTATAAGACAAATCAGGCCCAGTAGTTGTAATCCCATTGGTTAATGTGACACTGTGTTTCCGAAATCATGGAAAGAACCATGTGGGATATAACAGAGAATGCAAAGCCACAATTGATGTTCCTGGGATGAGAGGAGGAACAGCTGTCCTTATGGATCAATATTGGGCTTGTGGATCCAGAGCCAATACGAAGTTGTCTAAGGATGGGGGCGGAATGTGTTGCATGGTGCTCATCCATGTTCCAGCATTAGTGATTCCTCAGAGTGATCTAAACATTGGGGAATTTCCAAAAGTGGATGACCATTTGAGAAAAAGAAGATCGCTTGAACTCCCTCTGACGGACGAAAAGAGAAAATTATTTCTCAGCCAAATTGATAACAGCGTATGATACCATTCCTGAGGAGCACAGGTTATTCAGCAGGATGGCTATGATAATGATGACTATGTTTATGCCTGGAATCCAAACAGTGGTGAATGCCAAGTGGTTGCAAATGACCATATGGGAGATTTTGCAGACAATCAATGCTACCACAAAGGGATTCAACACCATTAAAGAAGAGCTGAGGGCTATATGACTGATGACCCTCCAGAATAGACATGTCCTTGATATGATCACAGCGATGGAAGGAGGAGTTTGCGCCAAAAGCTGGCCATCATGTTGTACATTTATACCTTCTCACGAGGACCAGAATGGAACCTTGAAAGAGGCCATAACGTTGTTGACAAACCTGCATGCCAAGATGGAAGGCGAGGGAGATGACATTGAAGATGACAGCTGGTTTACCTCTTTGTTTTCATGGATTCCACAGTGGTTGGCAAACATATTCAAGGTTCTTGGAGTAATACTGGTGCTAGTAATGTTTGGATTCAGTGCGGTCAGGATGGTGATTGCCCAATGCAAGAAAACGGCAAAGAAGGTGGTAGGGATGATGATCATGATCGATGTCAAACCGGAACCAAACGTCAAGAAGCTGATTGATGACTCTGTTAAAAAATACATAGAGGCTAGCATCGTAGCACCTGAAGGAACCAAGATTCTGCACCCAAAGAATCCTAAGAAGCACGTGGGACCATGGGTCTATTGTTCCCCCGAATGGACAATGTAACTACATGACCCGGAGTGTAGATGAACATGTCAAATAAGCAGGTACCCTGAGGGGGGCGATGAAGATATGGACACCAAAGAAACACTTCCTCAAGAGAAAATATCAGGATGTGGAAATGATTGAGGAGGTAGTTGAGGACTCGATCAGAGGTGGGAATGTAGAGGAGCAGCTGCATGCCTCTGCAGGAAACCCCGCCCCCTACCTCCCATATGTTGGAGGTCTGAGGTTGTGCCATGTTGGACACCAGCAGTTGTGCCAATACCGCAATGTGAAGATACCCATTGAGACAACCCTACCGAATCTATCCCCGAAGGGATGACAATTTAAGGGAGGAACTCCCTGAAGTAATATGAGAAGGAACAGAGAAAAGAAGCAAGTGATGTCACAAAAGAGTATGAACAACGTCCCAAGATACTGGCTGAAGAAGATGTATAGATCCTGAAGAGACTAATGATGAAGTAAAGAATCGAGTGAACTTATAAATGCGAAAAATTATATTACACGTGTACAAAGTGCTGCAGAAAATTAACCGTTCAATAATTGTACAGATTCTGAAACACAAGTAGATTAAGTCATCATAGAAGCTGGCTTTATGTAGTGAATAGAATGCAGGCGAAGCCGCCATTGTGTAGAAGCTGAACATACTTATCATGAATTTAGTAATCCAGGACCCATGACTATGTTGCATCAAGAATAAGCAGAATTGTGGAGCTGCTAGACGAGGCTGTCTGACCCGGAGTCAAGACTGAAGCAGATAAGGTCAGCTATCTATTCTGGAAAGGAGCAAACGTGTGAAGAATGAATCATCCCTTGTTAAGGTGCAAAGGAAGAACACCAAGAGTGCCAAGTTTAATTCATTTAGAGCATTTAAAACCTGAAAAATTGACAATATCGTGGTCTCCTGTCACATGAGCCAAGGATGAAACTAGAGTTCAGACTTGTAGTCTAAGAACATGATAGTAAAAGCCCGCAATCCCATGTATTCCAAAGACAAGGATTCTTTTGGAAGGCCAAGGTCAAAGATAATCTTCCAGACCTGGCACAACAGTGCCAACCAATTGTAGTGTTCCATATAACAAAGGACCTTATATTTTGATAACAAATGATAAACCTAATGTTTCTGAAGATGACATGTTTTAGAGGTAGGCATATGTTGTCCACCTGACAGTGGGCAGCCAATTACAATCCTAGTTCCTATAGAATATATACTTTGATGTTCCCCTTAAGCCAATCCCAATCCTTAGTAGGTTTTTCAATATTGCCACGTATTATGACGTCACCTCAGATGTATTTTTTGTATAAAGTCTATGGTTTATGAAAAGATTGCTGAGAGAAATCGAGCGTACGTCCATTGATGTTCGTTGTAACTTCCTGTTTTAGATAATTGTTAATAAAACAGTACTTTGCCATCTTCCTGAGTTGGTTCGGTTATTTGGACTCAGAAATTATCTGTGTGATCCCATCCATTACATATCCACATTCATAAAGGGCCCTAAGCTCACTAAGTTACCTGGGGGATCCCAGACTTGGACCCCTTGCTCACTGTGCTCAGAGAGGCACAGCTCCACCTCACTGATGAGGCCCAACAAGGCTTAAACACTTGCCCGGGGTTGCTG
Organism: Ambystoma mexicanum; assembly: GCF_040938575.1. NCBI lineage: Eukaryota > Metazoa > Chordata > Amphibia > Caudata > Ambystomatidae > Ambystoma > Ambystoma mexicanum. Next base: position 281,599,276 of record NC_090941.1, on the reverse strand, counting down.
TTGGTACTCTTGTTCAAAGGAGGTTTGCGTGTCATTTTGCTGCTGGACTGCCTTTGTGGGCGGGACAAAGACTGATAAGCAAATGGATATTCCTCCTTTGTGAAAACTACAGTGAGCAAAATGCGATGGCTGCGGACTCTCAAAGTGGGAAAAAACCACAGAACAGGTTATCATGCCATGTTCGTTCTAGAGAGGGGCGCCTGCTACCTTTTTTTCATTTATGCAAGGAACTTGGGGTTGGTCCCCTTAAGTTACCTGGGGGAACCCAGGGGTGGACCCCTTGCTCACTGTGCTCAGAGAGGCACAGCTCCATCTCACTGATGAGGCCCAACAAGGCTGAAACACATGTCTGGGGTTGATGTTGGCACTCTTGCTCAAAGGAAGTTTGCCTGGCATTTCTCTGCTCGACTGGCCTTTTGGGCGGGACAAAGACTGATATGAAAAGGGGGTGCCTGCTACCTTTTTTGTACATTTAGAATTTGTATAATAAACACAAATTGGAGGCTGTGATATATATCCCATTATTCATCTATGATGTTATCAGTCGAGTCATCCGAAAAGGCACAACATAGCAATAAATTAACATAATTCTGTCTACACACCTGCATGTCAGGAACTATTTACAATATTTGGAATTTCTGGAGTGGAGCTAATTAAGTAGTCTAATGTATGTCAAATTGCAGTATTTTGTTTATGCCGCCGACATGGAGTGGAATCTATACTTTTAATACATTTCACAGAATTCACACAATTTATAACAAGTAATTGGTATGACGTTCATTCATCAACATTGTTTATTTCGATGGGTTTTTTGCCAAAAAGTAATTTAGTCATTGTAACATTCTGTAAAGTATTTTTAAGGATATCTTCAAAGGTAAAGAACTTAAAAAAAATTCAAATAATCCAACAATTGAAGAAATACAGTGTTTGTAATATTTGTTAGCCCCGTAATATTTCTGCGTCAAAGGTTTTGGTCCTAAGCTTGGGCAAATGTATAAGGTTAACAACATTTGTAAACACATTGCACGTGTAAGAGGTATTCCACAAATTGCCTTTTGCTTGAAAAAGCAATCACTATCTTTTTGTTTCTAAAGTGTTCATTTGCTGAACAATCCATACATGTTTGTAAATGACATTTCGCAAAAACCGTTTGGGCACAGTATTTTCCCACATAAACCCAAGTAAATGCAAAAGAAGGTTAAACAGAAAATAGTTTATTGCAAGAACATGTTTACATGCTTTACAATGATTGACAGTTCAAAGGTGGTAGAGGGGAGAGCCAGCAAAGAGTTGTTGTATAAAAGGTGCGCTCCCGCTGGTTGTGGCTCCTCGGTTGTCAGTCTCAGTGAGAGACTTAAAATAGGAGGCTATACATGTTTTCCTGTACTTGTATCAGAGGCTTTGCTAGGGGGAACTCTGGTGGGGCTATAGCCGTGGGTCTTTTGGTTTTAGCCTGGGATAGATGTTCAGGCGCTAAAATCACAAGGCTAGCTAGCCCCGGGTCCTGACAGTCTGGACATTAGTGTAGCCCGGATCTTTTACAAATCTAGCAACACCCTATTGTACTCCCTGTGTTTTTAGCCCAAGTGCATAGTTGAATTTCTTATTTTATTTTTATGGCGGGGAGGATGCGATGAGGGAGGCATGGGGAAAGGGATGGAGTGAGGTATTATTTTTGAATGCAGTATGAAAAAGGTGGTTTGCATCAGAGAGTTGGAAATGATGCATACTTATTTTAACTGAAAAATATGAACAAAAAAAAGTGGGCATGTTACATGATGACATGATTATGAGACACTGAAATACTGCCACATTTAGAGTAATTTACCATCTTCAGGGGAAGCTAGGCACACAGGGATTCCAGGATGCCATGACAAAGCCACACATAGGATGTACATCAGTGTAGGGTAAGAAGAGTTCCTCTACTGGAGAGGGAAGTGACAGCAAATGTCTATGATATAGGGGTTAGGAGCCGAACCAGGATGGGAGACAGAATGATCAGAATCAAGGACATCCGACATCATAAAGCTATCAAGTCATCAGGTAGATGGGTGGGTAGCATATTCCATTTGGGAGGCAAAGATTGCAATTGAAAATTGTATGTATTCTCCTGGCAAACTGCTGCATTAATATTGAGTAGGTACTGCAAACTGTCATGTTTAAACAACTGTTTCTTGCCAGTGCAATGTGAGTCTTTAGACTTTACTGCATGTCTTTGTGAGGAAGGCTCTTTGCCTCGTGTGTAGCTATGCCCGCCTCCATATCTCTTGCTTCCGAAGTGTTTCCCTTTTGGCATATGTAAGCGTGATTTAGACTCTCGCTTTTTTAGGCAAACCGGTTTTAGCAGACAGAAGTGTAAGCATGCTTGCCTGCCTCAGACCGTGTGTGAACCTCTGAAGATTATATTCAGCTCCATTAAATGTATGAATTGATAACACTGTCTCAACATGTGAGACGCAGCTGGTATCAAAGACTTGTATAGTGGGGCTCTGTTCCCTGATTGTAACATTTTTCAGTATGATTCCTTGCATCGTCCTGACCTCCCCTTCCATTGAAATGCATGTGGTCCCTTGGGTATAAGAGAGTGTGCGTTGAAGGAGGGCGTGTTCTCCCTTGCGTTGACGTTTCATGCTGTTGTTGGCTTGTTTTGTTCTGTGATTTGTTTTGAGTAATAAATTGTTCACCAATCCACTGGAATAGTCAGTGGTCATTTTTCCAGGACACATTGCAGGGCGGAGAAAGAAAAAGAGAGATCAATTTAAATAAGGCAGTGAAAAGACTGCTAGAGACATGAAAGGGCTTGGAGGTGAACAGCAGCTTGAAATGCAGCAGTTATTCAACACTGGGAACTATAGTGCGCGCCTCACCCACCCTCTTTTTCTCTACAAACTGATGCTGCCATTAGCTTCCTCTGCCTCTCCTCCAAGCAACTAAATAAGAATGTGTTGCAGCACTGACCGACTTTCCTTGCTTTCTTCACATTTTACTTTGACGGTTTGGGATTTAAATTTGGTATTCAGGCATCTATAGGGGACGCCCTTCGAACATCTGCATTCTTGCCCTTAACATGGTCGTCTTGATGGCAGTAACATCTGCCTGCAGGGTGAGTGAGCTGCAGGCTCTTTCCGCCAAGCTACTTTTCACAACCTTCTTCAAAGACAAGGTGGTGTTGAGAGCGCGTCCATTTTTAGGTGGCATCTGAATTCTATCTAACACAGAAAATGTTATCTACCTTCTATCCACAACCTCACCCCTCTTAGGAGGAGAGATTCCACTGTTTAGACCCAACAAGGGCTTTAAGTTTTTATATTTCAAGAATGTCAAAAGTCAGGCAGGCTGACAACTGTTTATAGGCTACTCAGGCCATGAATTAGGGTTGGCTGTCTGACTATTTCACAATGGATAATCTTGTGATTTTCAGAATGCTATTCTTTAGCCGGCAAGGACCTGCGTGAGCGATTAAGGGCACATTCCTCCCGAGGATTTGCTACTTCTTCGGCACTTGAAAGAGGGCTACCCGTGCAGGATATCTGCAAAGTGACTACTTGGTCATCTTTACCCATCTTCAGTAAACATTATTGCCTAGACTTTTTCGGGTTAGCATTCATAAATAGAACATTCTCAGCACCCACCGCCTTAAGCCGACTGCTTTGGAAGTGTATCAGATATGAGGACTATGTGGGAGGAACATCCAGTCGAAAGAACATTAGCAGGAGTAAGTAATTTGTTCTACTGATGCATTGTACAGAAATGTGTATGACAATAAGTTAAGCCCTGGGCATAAGGTACTAGTGGTGAAGTGGCAGCAAGTCCGCTTACACCAATATGATGATCTGCTGGGCAATAGTAGTTCCCTCATTATGCTCTTGAGTTTACTTATCGCATACACCATTTTGTACCATACGTTGTCTGAGCCTTGAGAAAGCACCACCAAGAGCACAAAATGCTTGTTGGCACAATAGGTGTCAGCACGGGGAGCAGGCAGCCACCCACTAACAACTACCCTAGCCTAAACTGCCACCTATCCCCTCAGTCACACATATAACCCAAATCAACCCACTGTCCCCCCACTGTCTGGCTTCCACCAAATCAAAGCCCAAGAAACAGGACAGCAGTCTACCCACTTAGTACACTGGTCGCAGTGGCAAACCCTGCATATTCTCCAAGCAGCAGCTAACTTGCTCCTCGCTTCCACCACTACCCATCTAGGTGGTTGAAAAAGCATAATCCCACCTGTGACCAACAGAAGCCGCTCGCGACAGTGTCCAGACATTACAAACAATGAAGTCTGCCGGTGTCAGACGGGGAAGCAGGGAACAGGCAGCAGTCAACCAGCAGCGACAGAAAAAGTAAGTGGGATGCAGACATGGGGTACAGCAATTACTGTGCCCACAAAAACTGGCACACCTCTCTCCTACATTATTATCCCCACCACCAAAAAGCTGGTAACGTGCATGTACTCACTTATATTTAGCAACTGTTGCCCCACATAGACTCACTGAGGTGTGAACTGTGTTGACAAGTCTTTGTGCCCTCCCTGTCTTTCTCATGCAAAGGAATAAAACTGACACACCCCTGACAGGGAATGAGGCAAAGAGAGCAGGCTGTGAGAGTTTAAGGCAAGGTTTATGCAAGTAAATGGCATTCAAAGATCTCTGTTGCCTCTGAGAGCGCTCTGACCAAAATTAATGTTACAATACATTTTATAGGGAAAATGACGCAACTAACATAAGATACTACATTGGTCCCGGATTGGATAGTCCATATGGTGCCCAAGGTGTGGGTGGCATCTCTTCCTCCGGGTTGGCTGATTGGTTGGCGGGTGGGTGGACGTCAGGCATCTATGCTCCAAATGGGTGAAGGTCAGGTCGCTGTGAAGCAGGATGGTCACTATCTAAGCTAACATAATATATTCTCAAAATACATACACTAAATAACAATCGTTTGTAGTGTCTGAATAATTCATCATGTCTCTATAAAAGTCACACGTATACTATCAATTACATTGGATTATAAAGGCTTTAGGTTAAGGGTCTTGACCACCATAATAACACTGGTTGAAGTTAAGGTCTGCATTCATAAGAATCTCTGGTATGTGACATTTGTTAGTGGTAGACAACGATATACTGCAGCAGGGGTCTAATGTTAGTTGGGGATCTGTTGGGTGGGCATCATGGCTTGGTCAGTGATCTGGCACATGAAAGGAATACCTTGCAGGGGCACAGGGTCACAATGGCCGTAAGTTTCCACTGGCGAGGGTGCGGGGGCAAGGACACGTTTGTGGAGATGGACGAGCTATGTGCTTAGTGTCATGATGCTTACCCCCGGGGATCCAGATCAAGTCCAGCAGCCCTGGAAGCAGGCATCAAGTTATTCCAAGCAAGCCCAACAACCCCTGCTAGGGACCATTTGGGTGCAGTCCTGGCGTCTATGGCGCCAGGCTCATATGGAGAGGCAGTCCTGGCGCCATAGGCTCCAGGCTCATAGATTAAAACTTACCTGATGCAGACCATGCTGCAAACTCACCTGATGCAGACCATGCTGCAAGAACTCCAAGCCAAAAGAGGCTTGAAAGGGACTACTTTACCTTGGGACTATTTTCTACTCGGGTGGGGTCGGGGAGGAATACTTACCTGGGACTACTTTTGAGGCTATTTAAACCACGCCCGAAGAGCAGCACACGCTTTGCGTTATTCGGCATCCAGCAGCGTAACGCTCACTGTGCCTGCAGTCAGCATCCAGTCTTCTGCCACGCCCGCCTCGAGTCTGGAGCACCTAGAAAAAGGGAGAAAGAAGGAGACAAGGTTAGAACAAGAGCAATACCTTTGATCCTTACCTGAATTCCCGATCCACCGCGCCTTCGAGCTGGAAGAAAGAAGTTATTTTATGCGCGTCGGCTCACCTGCCGCAGCGCCGCGCTGAACTCAACCGCCTTCGCAACATCTTCATTATCCATTGCATCCTTCTGCATGTTCCCGCCGCACCCCGGCACCTAAGGGGAACACAAGAACAGCAAGGTGAGCCAAGGGAATAAACAGAGGCAATATTAGTTACCCCCCATAGACTTACCTGATTTTACCACCGGGGGTACTATTCCTCTTCACGGGTCGGCGCAGCCTCCACCGCATCCTCACCGTACCCCGGCCCCTAAGGGGAACAAAAGGACAGCAAGGTGAAACAAAGGGACAAACAAGGGGAAACCTCCTCGCCACAATAGACTTACCTAATTTTACCGCCGGAGGCATTATTCATACTTTCTCTCAGCACCTGAATAAGGGAGAAAGCAACAGGTTACATACTGACATTATTTTATCGAACTGTGTTGGATAATACAAATCCTTACCTGAATATTACCGGTTGCCATGAGGAACTCTTCGCTAGGGTCAAGCTGCAACCTGCAAGGAATCGGACAAGAGTGAAAGTCAGACATTGGAACTCTTACGAACTACATACTTACGGCGTCTTGCCGGAAATCTCATGTTCTGGGACTCACCAATTCCTTCGAACCAGTGAAGCAACTGGTTATCTACGCGCCCCTGCGCTCAATGCAGGATGGAGAGCTCATCTTTCCAAACCATCAGGTGAGACTATAAGAGGGGACATCAAAGGTGATCAGTGGGGAGAACAGCGGGGGTGGGGGGTTTACGCTCAACTCCACGGGTGGTTAATTCCCTTTCTCCATTTGCAGAAGAACATTCCTATGGGCCAAGCAAACGAAGCTAGGTGGGCCAGTCCAGTCCCTCATCTCAGCACTACGCATCACATTGGTGGAGACCGCAGCTGTCCAGTTCAGATCGACGCCCATGTGAGAGCCAGGTGAGCGTAACAGAACGCAAAGCCTACCCACAAATTCCCACCCGGGCGTTATGGATACCTCAGAAACTGACCAATTGGCCCAATTACTAGGGGAACTGAGGGCTGAAGTGCATTCCGCCCGTCAAGAAACCAATGCTCTTAGGAGAGAACTGATTTTGTCAAAGGAGCGAACTGATGACCTTGCTAGGCAACTACTGCAAAGCCAGGCTGGACAAGCACCCCTACCAGGACCCGGGGAAATCCAGCTCCTGTGTCATCGAGTAACCCTGTGCAAATAAACCTACCAGGAACTATTCCATTAGCTCTGCCCGAACGCTTTGCCGGGGACTCCAAAATGTTTGCTGTGTTTATGAACCAATGCTGCTTGCACTTTTTATGCAGACCTGGAGCCTTCCCAAATGATCAAGCCAAGGTAGCCTTTGTATTGTCATATCTCAGCGGCGGTGCAGCTGATTGGTCAATTCCACTAGTTACTCAGGGTGACCCAATTCTTCAGGATTTTCAGGGCTTTCAAATGAGCATGGAAAGACTATTTGCCCGGCACACCCAAGGACAGGCCCTGGATAAAAAACTTTTGTCCCTACGACCGGGTAACCAGGACCTTCTATCCTACATCGTAACCTTTATTAGGTTGATAGTGGAAACTGGATGGCCCGAGGTAAAACAAATCACGTTATTTCATCAAGGGCCTCGAGGAGAACTCAAGGATGTCTTGGCTCAAGTTGTGAACCCACCTCAAGACAGCGCTGAATATATAGACTTAGTGGTCCAGTTAGATCACAGACTTCAGAACAGAAAGGCTGATCGAGCCAAGATTGAGAATCGGGTGTTGGTCAAAACCCACGCTAACCCCAAAGGAACAGATGCTTCAGAACCCATGCAAATCGGAGAGGTTAAAGGACCCTTAACCCAGAAGGAAAGAGAAAGGAGACGGCAAATGCAATTGTGTCTATATTGCGGAACTTCTGGGCATTTTCTACGGGATTGCCCTGTAAAACCACCCAAGAAGGTGGTAGGAGCTGCTGATAAAAGCCATATGGAGTCAGACTCGGGAAATGACCACGCCCAACAAGCGTAGAGGTCCGCTTGTCGAGCTTGAAGAAGGATACTCAGACCTCGCATTTCATCATACCAATGGTTCTCGTAGATCCAAGGCAGCCATCGCGTATGCACGCAGTAAGGGCATACATTGATAGCGGGGCCATAGGAAACTATGTGGACTGCGAATTGGCTTCCAGGATGAATCTACCCCTCTGCCGAAAAACCACCTCAGATGTCATCACCACAGTCGATGGAACTGAAATTGCCTCTGGGCCTGTAACTCATTCCACCGCAGAGATGACACTATTGGGTCAGGATGGGCATTGAGAGACTATTGTGTTTGATCTAATCAAAGCCCCACAGTTCCAAATAATACTGGGGATACCTTTGTTGGAAACACATAATCCTTGTATTGATTGGCGAGAGAAGAGAATAACCTTCCCGGATTATGCACAAACCTGTTACCCAAAGAAAAACCTGAACGCAGGCCTGGCCACAGTAACCACATCAGTGGTGCAACTACCTCCAGAATATAAAGAATTCCAGGATGTCTTCCAAAAAGAACAGGCAAACACCTTACCACCTCACAGATCATACGATTGTCAAATCGATCTCATACCCGGTGCACAACCCCCTTGTAGCAGGATCTACGCCCTTACGGAACCTGAGAACCTTCACCTACGGCAATACCTAGACCAGTACCTTGCTAATGGTTTCTTTCGCCCACCCAAGTCCCCTGCATCTTCAGCTTTGTTGTTCGTGCCCAAAAAGGAAGGTGACTTCAGAACGTGCATAGACTATCGCGCATTGAACCAGATCACCGTTAAGAACCGATACCCATTGCCTCTGATCCCCGAACTACTAGACCAAGTAAAGGACACTTGCATATGCACTAAGTTGGATCTCTGGGGGGCATACCATCTGGTACGTGTGAAAGAGGGCGACTAATGGAAGACTGCTTTTCGCACTAAGTACGGGTTATTCGAATACCAGGTGATGCCCTTCAGATTGTGCAATGCACCAGCAGCCTTCCAATACTTTATGAACAATGTCCTTTGTGAACTCATTGACGTTTGTGTTGTCGTATATATCGATGATATTCTAGTGTACTCCTCTTCAGAATCTGACCATGTGAAGCATGTCCGAGCAGTCCTTGAGAAATTGCGCCAGCACAAACTATATGCAAAACTGGAAAAATGTGTTTTTCATGCCACGGAAGTTGAATTCCTTGGGTTTATCCTGAGTCCAAAAGGAGTCAGAATGGACTCACGAAAGGTGGACGCAATTCTTAAGTGGCCATCACCATGTTCAGTTAAAGGAGTACAAAGCATGCTCGGCTTTGCCAATTTCTACCGCAGATTCATCCCTGATTTCTCACATGTTGTACATCCCATCACAGCACTATTGCGAAAAAACAAACGCTTTATGTGGACTGAAGAAGCTGAAAATGCGTTCCAAGAGCTGAAAGTAAAATTCACGTCTGCACCTGTACTAAAGCACCCATGCCCTGAACTTCCATACATAGTGGAAACTGATGCATCCAGTTTAGCCATGGGAGCTGCCCTGTCCCAAAAGGACCCTGAAACTGGCCAGCTTCACCCAGTAACATTTTGGTCCAGAAAGTTCTCGGCACCCGAGTTAAAGTATGCTGTTACCGACAAGGAGTTATTAGCCATTAAATCCGCCTTCAAGGCTTGGCGGCACTACCTTCTCAGTGCCAGACATACCATTACTGTGATCACCGATCACCGGAACCTGAAGTATTTAAAGACAGCCAAAGCCCAATCGTCACGCCAGCTCCGATGGGCATTATTCTTTGCCGAGTTCGATTTTGTGATAACCTACCGACCAGGTTGCAAGAACAGTAAAGCAGACGCCTTATCCCGAATAGGGATGGGAGAGGCAGAAGTGAACCCAGAACCAGTACCTATAATATCTGAACAAAGGATTCTTGGCATGACTACTCTACAGACACTAGAGGACATTCAGGTGAAGATCCAGCAACTCTTTGATTCCACAGCCCTGCATGACCGGGTAAAGAAAGGCCCGGACTACTCTGTCACCGATAACCTGCCTTATTATCTGGGGCGGCTATTTCTGCCACACAAGGAACTACAAGAGCTAGTCATTTACCATTATCATGACACCCTAATGGAGGGGCACCCAGGTATCGCAAAGACTGAAGCTAAAATTAAGAAACAATTCTGGTGGCCCACCTGGTGAAAGGATATTAAATCATTTGTAATGTCTTGTGGCATTTGCGTCCAAAACAAAGGTCAGAAGAAAAAAACAGCTGGACTCTTACAACCTTTAGACATTCCGCCTACACCATGGCACACCTTATCGTTAGACTTTATTACGGATCTACCTCCATGCAATGGATTTAATACCATTCTAGTTATTGTGGATCTTTTTTCCAAGATGGCCCATTTTATTCCTTTAAAGGGATTACCTTCAGCTTCAATCCTGGCTAAGGAGTTCCTCGAAAACATTGTTCGCATACATGGATTTCCGTCCTTATTGGTCTCTGACCGGGGCTGTCAATTCATTTCACATATTTGGAAGAAATGTTGTCAATTGGTGCAAATCGATTTGAGGTTATCGACCAGTCACCACCCCCAAACCGATGGTCAAACGGAGAGGACCAACCAGACTCTTGAACAATACCTGCGTTGTATGTTACATCAGACTGAGAGTAATTGGAAAGACATTCTTTGGATCGCCGAATATGCATACAATAATTCAGTACATTCTGGAACTGTACAAAGCCCCTTTTATACCTTATATGGGCACCATCCTCGAACCTCAGACCTTGACTCACCCCAACACTTAGAAATGCCCGCCGTGGACCATCTGCACACTACGATTACACAAGCATTTAAGGAAGCAACTGCACATTTAAAACAAGCGAAAGAAAAATACAAGAGAACTGCTGATCGGCATAGAAGCCATACTACACAATACCAGATAGGGGACCAAGTATGGTTGGCCACAAAACACATTCCTCTAAAGGGAACACAGACCTTTAACCCCAGATATTTGGGACCTTACTCTATTAAGGCCATTATCAACCCAGTGGCCGTCAAGTTGGACTTACCTGCTAATATGCGAATTCACCCCGTTTTTCATGTGTCACTTTTGAAACCAGTGTACCCAGGGACAAGACTAACCAAGCCACCAGACCCCATCCTTATAGACGGGGAACCCAAATTTGAGCTCAAGAACATCCTGGACTCCAAGTTGGTGAAGTCAAAGCTTTTTTATTTAATCGACTGGAAAGGTTACGGACCACAGGAAAGGTCATGGGAACCTAGTGACCACGTTCATGCACCCCGATTGGTGAAAAAATTCCACCGAACTTTCCCTGACAAACCAAAATCACGGGGAAGAACGACTTTAGGAGGGGCCATGGGGGGGGAGTGCTGTCATGATGCCTACCCCCGGGGATCCAGATCAAGTCCAGCAGCCCCGGAAGCAGGCATCAAGTTATTCCAAGCAAGCCCAACAACCCCTGCTAGGGGCCATTTGGGTGCAGTCCTGGCGTCTATGGCGCCAGGCTCATATGGAGAGTCAGTCCTGGCGCCATAGGTGCCAGGCTCATAGATTAAAACTTACCTGATGCAGACCATCCTGCAAGAACTCCAAGCCAAAAGAGGCTTGAAAGGGACTACTTTACCTTGGGACTATTTTCTACTCGGGTGGGGTCGGGGAGGAATACTTACCTGGGACTACTTTGGAGGCTATTTAAACCACGCCCGAAGAGCAGCACACGCTTCGCGTTATCCTGCATCCAGCAGCGTAACGCTCACCGTGGCTGCAGTCAGCATCCAGTCTTCTGCCACGCCCGCCTCGAGTCTGGAGCTCCTAGAAAAAGGGAGAAAGAAGGAGACAAGGTTAGAACAAGAGCAATACCTTTGATCCTTACCTGAATTCCCGAAATACCGCGCCTTCGAGCTGGAAGAAAGAAGTTATTTTATGCGCGTCGCCTCGCCTGCTGCAGCGCCGCGCTGAACTCACCGGCCTTCGCAACATCTTCATTATCCATTGCATCCTTCTGCATGTTCCCGCCGCACTCCGGCACCTAAGGGGAACACAAGAACAGCAAGGTGAGCCAAGGGAATAAACAGAGGCAATATTAGTTACCCCCCATAGACTTACCTGATTTTACCACTGGGGGTACTATTCCTCTTCACGGGTCGGCGCAGCCTCCACCGCATCCTCGCCGTACCCCGGCCCCTAAGGGGAACAAAAGGACAGCAAGGTGAAACAAAGGGACAAACAAGGGGAAACCACCTCGCCACAATAGATTTACCTAATTTTACCACGGGTGGCATTTTTCCCTGAGACTTCATACTTTCTCTCAGCGCCTGAATAAGGGAGAAAGCAACAGGTTACATACTGACATTATTTTATCGAACTGTGTTGGATAATACAAATCCTTATCTGAATATTACCGGTTGCCATGAGGAACTCTTCGCTAGGGTCAAGCTGCAACCTGCAAGGAATCGGACAAGAGTGAAAGTCAGACATTGGGACTCTTACGAACTACATACTTACGGCGTCTTGCCGGAAATCTCATTTTCTGGAACTCACCAATTCCTTCAAACCAGTGAAGAAACTGGTTATCTGTGCGCCCCTGCGCTCAATACAGGATGGAGAGCTCATCTTTCCAAACCATCAGGTGAGACTAAAAGAGGGGACATCAAAGGTGATCAGTGGGGAGAACAGCAGGGGTGGGGGCTTTATCCTCAACTCCACGGGTGGTTAATTCCCTTTCTCCATTTGCAGAAGAATATTCCTACGGGCCAAGCAAACGAAGCTAGGTGAGCCAGTCCAGTCCGTCATCTCGGCATTACGCTTCACATTGGTGGAGACTGCAGCTGTCCAGTTCAGATCGACGCCCATGTGGGAGCCAGGTGAGCGTAACACTTAGCTCATGCTGGTTCACATGCAGGACAGTGATATCAGAGGAAGAGTGATGTGTTACATTTATAATTTGTTGCAAGCTCCTCCGGCTTCAGCGTGAGAATGGAGCCGCAGAGTTTTCCAGTCAGAGTGGGAACGGTGGTGGGGGCCATGTGCCCCGTGCGTCTGGCCGTTGCGAGAAAGGGAAGAGAAGTGTTTTTGTACTATCGCAGTGAGGCCTAGTCAACAAGATGGAGTCGAAAGGGGGTACAAAAATGGAAAAATGGATGCCCAGTGTCCTGCACAGTGGTCCCATCTACGCGAATGTTAACCGAAGTCGACATTGCATTAAGGCGAGGGGCGAACCCATCACTGGAGGCACTTGGTCCGAGTTTTGCACTAAGAAGTAAAGGATGCAAGGGGCCTGATGGCCCCTCGCTCCCACACATTCCCCCCTTTCGTTACATCTAAAGTAACGAATTATGACACTTTGGGGGTAATTCATAGAATTCAGCGCACAAGTGGCGCACGCGGCTGGCGCACAGTGTGCGCGTGCGAATCCCTGCGCCAGCCGCATGCGCTAAAATCCATTTCCGCGCACAGCGTATTCATGGATTCCAGCCATCAAAACCAGCCGTGGCGCACAGTGGCGCAGCGCCCCTGCAGCAGCGCCAGTTACGCCCCCAAGAACGCCTCTTGCGCAGGGAAAAGCCATCAATATACCCAATCCAGCGCAAAGGGCTGCGCTAACTCTGTACCAGCACGGCAAGCGGGCTACGTGTATCACTGGGGTGCGCGGGAAGTACCTCACTCGATTGGCCCCGTGCGAGCAGGGTACGCGTATTACAGGGGTGCGCGGGAAGTTCCACACGCGATTTCCGCAGGGTACATGTATTTCAGGGGTGCGCGGGAAGTGCCACACGCGATTTCAGCAGGGTACGTGTATTTCGGGGTGCGGGGCAATATCCACACGCGATTTCAGCAGGGTATGTGTATTTCAGGGGTGCTCGGGAATTTCCACACGCGATTGGGCCCGTGCGAGCAGGGTACGCGTATCTCAGGGGTGCGGGGCAAGTTTCACACATGATTTCAGCAGGGTACATCTATTTCAGGGGTGCACGGGAATTTCCACATGCGATTGGGCCCGTGCGAGCAGGGTACGCGTATCTCAGGGGTGCGCGGGAAGTGCCACACGCGATTTCAGCAGGGTACGTGTATTTCGGGGTGCGGGGCAAGTTTCACACTCGATTGGGCCCGTGTGAGCACGGTACGCGTATCTCAGGGGTGCGTGGGAAGTTCCACACGCAATTTCATCAGGGTACGTGTATTTCGTGGTGCGGGGGAAGTTTCACACGCGACATCAGCAGGGTACGTGTATTCCAGGGGTGCGCGGGAAGTTCCACACGCGATTCCATCAGAGTACGTGTATTTCAGGGGTGCGCGGGAATTTCCACACGCGATTGGGCCCGTGCGAGCAGGGTACGCGTATTTCAGGGGTGCGTGGGAAGTTCCACACGCGATTCCATCAGGGTAAATGTATTACAGGGGTGCGCAGGGAGCACCACACGTGAATTGCACGTGTGGGTCCTCCCAGGTGTTCCCTCTACACCCTCCACGGCCCCTGCAGGAGGCTCACACCACAGGGGCCTACCCTGCACATGTCCTGCAGGCACCCCATCCACCATGGCCATGCCCCCCAGCCAACCCACATGTCAACTTGCACTACTGCCCACCAACGCATGTCCCCCTGCACCCCCAGCCACTAGGGGCACCCTCCACCAGGCCCCCACCCATGTCTGCCACCCTCCCACCCCCCAGCACTGTGGGGCACCTGCCAGCAGGCCCCCACCCATGTCCAAATCATGTTCCCCACCACCCCCACCCTCCAGCACTGTGGGGCACCTGCCAGCAGGCCCCCACCCATGTCCAACTCATGTTCCCCACCACCCCCACCCCCAGCACTGTGGGGCACTTGCCAGCAGGCCCCCACCCATGTCCAACTCATGTCTCCCACCACCCCCACTCCCCAGCACTGTGGGGCACCTGCCAGCAGGCCCCCACCCATGTCCAACTCATGTTCCCCACCACCCCCACCCCCCAGCACTGTGGGGCACCTGCCAGCAGGCCCCCACCCATGTCCAACTCATGTTCCCCACCACCCCCACCCCCCAGCACTGTGGGGCACCTGCCAGCAGGCCCCCACCCATGTCCAACTCATGTCTCCCACCACCCCCACCCCCCGCAAGAAGTGCAGGGGCACCCTCCACCAGGCCCCCACCCATGTCTCCCAGCACCCCCACCCCCCAGCAGTCATGGGGCACCCTCCACCAGGCCCCCACCCATGTCTCCCAGCACCCCCACCCCCCAGCAGTCATGGGGCACCCTCCACCAGGCCCTCGGCCATGTCCCATCCATGCCCCCCTGCACCTGGGTCCCACCAATCCCCAATCATGTCCGTAATGGCCATCCTCCCCTGCCAAAAGGCCCAACCAACTATCACATCCACCCACATATCAAAGGCAATTACATGTTACACACCCAATGTAAATAATGCAAATGAACACATGTCTGTCACACACAATGGCTGCAAGTGAATGTTAAAACACCCAACATGACAATCATGAAAGCAATGAGATGATACGACACATTGAAGGATGAAAATAAAAATGTATTTAAAATCAACTTGAAAGGAAATGAAAGGAGAAAAACCACAAAGTAAAACAACCAAAAGAAGATGAATGTCCATGAAAAAAATCAAAAACACACAGCACAATCAAAATAAATGGTGTCCAAAGTCACACTGGAAAAATAATCCAAGTGTAAATGATAAAAAAAACCATTGCTCCATGGCGATGAAAAAAAATCCAAAAAATAAAAAAATCCATTGAAGAACTATTTACAAGATAATCCCGGGTCCATGAGCCCAACCAAATGAAACCTAACTATGACAACTAACTAATAACTGAACTACATACAAAAATGTGGCACATTGTCCAATCGCAAACAAATAAAAAAAAAGAATAAAGGAAACCTAACACTAACTATATAACTATATACAAAGGCGGCGGGCAAGTCCAGCGGCTCACTCCGTGGTGTTCCGGGCCAGGGCATCATCGAACTCCTGTTCGATGTCCCGGAGGCGGTCCTGTTCCATGGCCCCGAGGGTCCGCAGGGACGACGCCATCTCCTCCTCCAACCCCCTGCGGATTGCCTTGAGGCACTCGGCCCGCCTCAGGGCCCTCCGCATGGAGTTCTCCGCCCTGACCATTGTGAGCCGCGCCTCTTCTGCCCGCTGCCGCTCCGCACCTATCTGCTGGCCCAACCGCTGCCACACGGAAGACACTTCCCGTCCTGGGTCCTCCTGCCCTCCGGCCGATGCCTGCCCCTCCGATGTTGATGGCCCCGAGCCATGATGCCTCCCACGTTGACTCCGCTGCTGCCTCCGACGCCACTGCCTCTGCCAGCACGACGGCATCCAGGCTGATGGAATCCACCAACGCCGTCGTGCACGTGCCCTGCCTGATGATGCCGGCACATCCTCCATCTGCTGGGGTACAGTTGCTGTGGTGTCCACCCCTGCTGGACCTCTGACTCCCGACTGTGGCAGGGATGGGATCCCCACCGAGCTGGCTGCATTGGTCAGGGCAGGTCCACAGGGGGTCTTGGTGGCATCTGGGCCGGAAGACGGCAAGGAGAACGACTGGCGTATAGTCTCCACAGAGGAGGAGAGGGCCGCCAGATTGGCCGACACATGCAGGAAACCCCCGAACATGGACGATCCCAATTGGACCACGTCGGCACGGTGCTCTACGTGATGACGTGCGTGCTCCTCCTGGGAAGCACGCACAGCATCACGAATCACAGCCGTGCGCATCGCGACTTCAATCAGGACCTTCTCCATACGGCCAGGGGTCCCCTCGTCCGCAGGTGGAGGGGAGTCAGATGACATGGACATCCCCTCTACCTGCGGACGGGCCTGGGATGGGGCATCCCTGCTGGTGCATGGTGGTGCACCCACAGGGTCAGGGACAGCGACATGCACAGGCCCCTCCACAGTGACCTGTGCTGCCTCCTGCCCCTGGACTGCACCACTTGCACCAGCAGGGATGCCCCCACCAGGACCTATGTGCGCCTCAGTGGCGGCCTCCTCCTCCTCTGTGGAAACCACCAACCTGGATGGCTCCTCACCGTCTTCCGCCGTAGCAGGCCCCTGTGGGGGCTCACCCACCCCTTCCGCTGCAGCCGTGGGGCCATCCCCGCCGCCTTGCTCCACAGCGCCGTCTCCGCCCTCTTCTTCACTAGCCGCTGCGTAGAGGGAGACATAGAACACAAGCATCAGGGTACTGTACAATGGTCCCCTAGATAGGAAGCAATAGCAGATGAGTGCCACTGTCAAAGTACACTTCCATCATGTCCCTCCACAACACATGTGTCAGTCCAGGCAAAACACACACAGTGACAGTCATGGTGCATGCCATGGACATTTCCATACATGTCCAATGGACTCTCGAAACATACAATGTAATGGAACTCATATGCATCATGGGTCATGCCTATCACATGCACACACTTCACCTCAGTCACATCCATCTCGCCCCGTACACCCCAATCACAGTGGATACAAGGATGACTAGGCTGCATCAGTGAATCTGTACATTGTCACAGACATGTGTCATGCATCCATGGCATTCACAAGTCACAGACACGCAGGTCAGGCACACAGACATGAATACCATATATGTACCTGGCATCAGCACCCATCCCTCACCCCCACCCATGTCCAGGAACAGAGACTGCCATGCTCTCATGTGTACAATCTGCATAGGGCTCCCCATGTCGCATTTAAACACATGCAACAACCGTGCGGTTCACACATTACTGGTCACACATGCATTACCATGATGTCCCTGCACACATACATGCGTACATGGCCTATGTCACACATACAGGCAAGTATCAGACAACCAGCACACTGCAACATGCCCTGTCTCACACAGCAATGCTTGGCCACTTACCGCTCAACTCCAGACGGGTCTCCCTCTGAAGGACCTGGGCGTGGAGCGCTGGGTGTACGCGTTCCAGGACCCTCATCTGGATGGAACTCATGTGGCCCCGGCCCCCCTCCACGAGGCGCCGGGCCTTTATGAGGGTCCTGGACCTCAAGTCCTCCCATCACTTCCTGACCTTCTGGATGGTGCAGGTTGCCACCCCCTCCGCGTTGATGGCAACCACACAGTCGACCCAGATCCTCTCCCGTCCTTCCTTGTTGGTGCGGGACGATCCGAAGAGGGCATCATACTGCCCCAGGACTTGCTCCACCAGGACACCAACTTCGGTGACAGTGAAGCTGGTGCGCCTCTGCCCCTCTGGCCGGGGGTTGCCACTGGTGCCAGATGTTGATGTGCCCGACATGGCAACCCCAGGGGCAGGAGTGGGTGGGCAACTGGGTCCTGGGGCTGGGCTGTGGAGCGATGTTATCCGAGTCGGGAGTCTTCTGTTCCTGCAGGGGTGGACACAGCAACTGGACCCCTGCAGATGGCTGATGTGCAGGCACCAAATGGCAGGGCACGGTGGCAGCAGGCAGGCAGGCAGCAGCAGATGGCACGTGGGAGGCTGCTCGGGGCACTGGGAGGCAGTAATTCGGCCTTCTGGGCAGGAGCGTGGTCTTCCGTGTGTTTTCGCGTGGCCAGCTTGATACGGAGTGATTTGGCACGTGAAAATCCTGCACGTCAGCGTGAAATTCGAGGAAAGGCCCTTAGCGCGTAAGCACGTCAGCACGCGTACGCAATTTCATTGGACCAAAGACCCTTACAGCGTAAGCGCGTCTGTGACGTTTCGCGCAGCGGCGTTGCCCTGGCAGGGCTTGGAGATCCCACGTGCCTTTACACTGCTCTGTACGTGCTTTTCGTGCGGTGCGTGTGTTTTCCATCCGTTGGGGTTCACACACTATTACTTCACAGCAGGTGTTGGCTACGCGTTCTTCTACACGCAAGGCAGACGGTGAGTGGTACCCCGCTCCTCCCCAGGCCCGATCGCATGAAAAACTTCACCCGAACCCCTGAAATACACATAGCCCGCTCCCCCAGGCCCGATCGCGTGAAAAACTTCACGCAAACCCCTGAAATACACATAGCCCGCTCCCCCAGGCCCGATCGCGTGAAAAACTTCACGCGAACCCCTGAAATACACGTAGCCTGCTCCCCCAGGCCCGATCGCGTGAAAAAGTTCACGCGAACCCCTGAAATACACGTAGCCCGCTCAATCGCATGTGTAACTTCCCGCGCACCCCCAAAATACATGTACCCCGCTCAATCGCATGTGTAACTTCCCGCGCACCCCCGATATACACGTGCCTCGTTCAATCGCGTGTGTAACTTCCCGCGCAGCAACGATATACACGTGCCCCGCTCGCACAGGCCCAATTGCTGTATGTTGCCACTTTTGTAATGCGCAGGGACGCTACCGCCTGCCTTCGTGTGGCGGATGTGTTTCGGCTTGTGCGTGTCTTTGGCTGTGCGTGGCTTTGCCCTATTCGATTCCATGAATACGTGTGGTTCGAGTGCATGTGGGCGTTCCGTCTGTTTCCCTGCAGTACATCCCCAGTTACGCCCTTATTTTCACGCGTTGTTCCCCATTCCGCGCGTTACGCCCCGTGTTCCGCCCACTTTCTGGTGTATGCGCCGAGGTTGTGCGCTTTCACTGTGCGCGGCGCGCACGCCTTTCGGGATGTTGCAGTGACTTGTGCGCCATGCACGAGTTTGGCGCACATCCCTAGGTAAACACGCGCAGGGACTTCCATGAATCGCACGTGTGCGCATGCACCTGTTTTTTGCGCTTGCGCCTGCTTGCGCCAAGATTTTCGGCGCACGTTTGTTCCATGAATCGGCCCCTTTATTTCTTTCATTCTCCCTTCGGTAGTACTCAGCTTCAGCAACTGCTTCTTCCCAGGCTGGGGTACCCTTTATTGGCATCCATGCTCTACATACACTTCTCAAGCTATTCCCTCTTCTTACATATTCATCTGGAGTGCATGTTAAGTATATCCCACCATCCACGTCCAGGTCTACCCATACCTCGTTATACCATTGCAATTCTCTTGGTTCCTTAATTGTGGTGTGGTATAAATTATCAACCCTGTCCCCATATTTCCTGTAGATGGCAGTCATCCTAATAATTTGGAGTGTTATGTTCCTCTGTTTGTATTTGTGCATCTATCATAGTTGCTACCGTTGTCCGTCGGCCCATTGTTACCATCATCATAGTTGAGGTAGGCATACTTTTTGCACAACACCGGAGTCCTAATTGGCACATGCAGAAGAATAGTAACACAAAGACGATGATAGGAACGAGTATTTTCATCATCACATTTACCCATGATGGCATCCAGCTGAACAAGTTGTCAAACCATGTGCTTTCTTCTGCTCCGCCCTCTGTTCTCATCCTCTCTCCTAAATTGTGAACTGCTGTTATCACATGTGAGAGTGTCCCGTTATCTGCATCTTCAGATGGCACGAATGTGCTACAGGCCCCCCCGATTTTTCGGCAAACACCACCGTCCATCGCCGTGAGGAGATCTAGAACATATCGGTTTTGCATCACGGAGCCCTATTTTTATAACGTTGAATCCTTCTTCAGTGTAGTTGGCCAGTTGGATTAGCTCCCAGCGCACGATTTGTAATCATTTGGCATTTGCTCATGCTTGGAGCCCTGGTGCTAGGAGCGATGCGAAAAATGTCTCTCCGGATGAGAAGAGCTTGTATTTTTGTGGGATCTCAGCAAGGAGTTTTGATGATTCAGACAAAATATAGTTGGATGATCTTTTGCTTAGTGACAACTTTCAACTCGTATTCTGACAACAGTTCATAAGCTGGAAGTTCTGTGTTTGCTTGTTGGGGCGCTGTCGATGGATCAGCCGATTGCCCTGCTGCCGATTTGCCAGATGATTCTCCTGCTGTTCCTTGGATATGGCTTTCTGGTATTACCATCAGGGCTGTATGGAGGGTGGCTAAGGCACAAGTACATTTCCAGGATGCAGGTAGATGCAGGTAGGCTTGTTTGCCACAAATCCAGTACATGTCCATGAGGGCTGCGGTGCCTTTCTTCATGTTGGGTATTATTACTGTCTTGTTGCATCTCCTTGCTTCCCCCATGTTCACTTTTCCTTCCCCATGGAAGCATAGTTCGTACAATATTTCTTTTTGTATTTGTATAGGCTTTTCCAGTGCTGTGATCCATGTTAGCTTAGTGACGTGCTGTGACCAGATTGGGGTGCACACTTCCTTTATCCACTGGAACGCGTCCTCAGATAGTCCCCGGAGTGCTTCTGCTTTGCATTCGATAGTCTCATTGTGCCATTTGTTTTCTGCATACCTCGTCCCTTTTATGACAAGAAATGGTTCTCTGAGGCAGATTACTCCTTGATGCCGGCTTGTGCATGTTTTCTAACTTTCCAGCCTTTCTAGGCTGACAGTGTGTGCCTGGAAGGTGCTTTTTATCCTACATAGAACTAAATGAATCAAACATTGAGCCTCCGACAAGGGCACTTCCTGTGGTACCAACATTTTGGGTGTCCCTGATGCATGCGGTATGAGTGAACAGACATAACAGCTTTCATTTGTTGCTTGCTTTGCCATAGCACTCATGTCCGAGTACCATTTGTTAGATTGATCAGGGTGGCGGGGGTCTTCTATTTCATCTAACCCCAGGTCATGATAAATGTTGTATCTCTTCCTTCCCGTCTCCCTTTTTTCTCTCCTTTTCCCTCCCTCCTTATAGCTTCTCACTCTTTGGTAACATTCCAGCCCAGGCGGTATCATTGCTGTTGAATATGGCATGTGTATACTCATTAGTAGCAGCAGCGTAATATGAGGTAGGTTCTATGGTTGTCTGTGCATGTATACTTGTGTTGGCTAAGTTACTCGGCCAATAATAGTCACCATCATATTCATTTGATTCATAATCATTACTCATATTTATGCCAGAATGTAACAAGGAGACAATTGTTGGATCTACAGGGGTGTGTTCTGAAGGTTGTGTTACATTTGTATCGTTAATACTAATGATATATGTTTCTTCCCATATTGTCTTTACTCCAGTCCATATTAGGCTTGAACCTTCTCGTATCAGCTTAGCCCCGCTCCCCCCCTTGTGCATGTCATTAACCAGAGACAAGAGAGTGTAGTACCAGGCCATGAAGAACAACATCACAGAAAGCAAAACAGCAGCGCATTTCAAGAAACATTCAACATTGCTAAACTTATTAGCCCTAATGGCATCCCTATTGCTATCTAACATTAGCGTGTTCTCCGCGAGTTTGCTTCGCTGGGCCATTTTGTCACCTGGAGGGACGATACAAATTTGTTAAGTCACCAGAATATGTACATTATATATATGTATTTACACTTCATGTTTACTCATTTCCTTCGTAACGGTTGCTGCACTTATTATCATCATACATTTGCCATTTGCTTCACTTATATCCTCCTTTTCACTGTGCATTTTTGTAGGAAGAGAAATATATAGTGATGAAAAGGGGGTGAAAAGGGAAGAAAAAAGATAGAGACATAGGGTAAGCAAATCAGAGGACACCTCATTTTCTTTGTTCCTTACAACTTTCTTTTTATTTGATCAGTTTGTCATTGCTGCCCAACCTCACTTGTAGTACCACTTGCGCATTCCTGTTCGCTCTGAGGGAGTGTACTATCACGTGCCATCCTCACATCTGAGAGGTGCACCCAATATTTCAGTCCCTTTACTTTCACTGCAGTGGGCGTGCTATAAATCACTTCATAGGGGCCATGAAACCTTGGTGAATTCCATCTCCTGACAAAACTCCTCACATATACCTGTGCCCCTGGCATCAGCGGCCCAGTTGGGCTATCTGTGGCTGGCGTGGTAGTATCAGTTGCCACATTTTCAGTAAAAGGCGGTGCTATTTGCCACGCTATGCTGCGTACTGCACGCGTCACTGAGTCAAATATTCCTTGAATTCTTCACCCAGCACTGTGGCAGCCCTGTGTGCATCTGATGCTCTCCTAATCGGGGAGAGTGGTGTGTGTATTCGCCTCCCAGTCACAATTTTATGGGGGCTCAAATGGTGGTCCTTGCATGGTTACGTTCGGAGTTGGAACAGTGCTAGGGGTAAGCAATATACCCAGTTCTTCTTCAATGTATTGCACAATTTCGATAATTTACTCTTGAGCAGGCCATTGATCTTTTCCACCACTCCATTAGCCATCGGATGATAAATGGAACACAGTTTGTGCTTCACCCCAAAGAGTGACGTCACTTCCTTGAAGAGGTAATTCACAAAGTGTGTGCCATTGTCTGACCGGGAAAACACTTCTCGTACTAGAAACTTCGCCATGCACTTGGCGTCTGGGTGGGGACATGGACCCACCTCCACTCACCTTGAAAAAGGACATACTACCACAATTAGATAACTTGCCCCGTTACATCTCTCTCCCAGGTCGGCATAGTCTATATAGAGTTCACTTAATGGCCCTGCTGGTCGTGGCAAAGTGCCTCACAATGTCCTCAATGTCATCCCTGAATTGTATGTTTGACATGTTGTACACTCTATGATAAATTTTGACAAATGTTCCTGTAGGTTGGGGACAAACCAATGTTCCTGGATGTCTGCGGCGATGTGTTGTATCGCTACATGGGCTGGAAAGTGCAGCTGTTGGAATGCTAGCTCTAGTAATTCTACCGGCATCACTACCTTCCCCGTTGTCTCCTGTCTCCAAATGAGGTCTGTGGCCGATTTTTTGCACCCCCGCTTGCTCCACAACTCTTGCTCCTCCGGTGGTGCTCTCCTCTGTAGCTCTATTAGCTGTGCTATGGGTGTATTACTATAGGCTTCTTCTAGTGGCTCTGCGGTGGCTGCTTTTATAATGCATTCGGTTGCTGGTGTTATATTGAAATACGAGGCCTCCTTTGCTGCAGCGTCGGCTACCGCGTTTTCCAATGAGATCGCATCTGTGTTGTTGGTATGGGCTTGGCATTTTACCACTGCCACTACCGATGGCTCTGCCAACGCCTCTATTAATTAATTCAAAAGCATGGTGTGCTGTACTGGTGAGCCATCTGCTCGTCTGAACCCTCTTCTGCGCCAGCGTGATAGTCCTGAATGGACAGTGGTAGTTGCATATGCTGAATCTGAGTATATAGTCACTGTGCATCCTTTGGCTGTACGTAATGCTTCAATTAATGCAGTTAATTCAGCCGGTTGTGCAGAGTAATGGGACGGGAGACGCTTTTGGATGATTTTTTCATAGCTACCTTCCTCCATTTGTACTACTGCCACCCCTACATGCATCTCTCCTGTTTCTGGGTTTATTGATGCTGAACCATCTATGAAATATATTTCTCCTTCCTTCAGGGCGTTTTCACTCCCCCTCATAGGTGGCACAATCATGTTCCTGCATGTCCTCCATTGTACATGGCTCTGTAATGAATGTTGCTGGGTTTACTATTTTACACCTGATCACATGCACGTTGGGACTTGAAATAATTATCTCATATGCGGTTGCTCTCTGTGTTGTCAGGGTTGATTTTGACCGCTCAAGAATCGCAAATAATGAATGCTCTGCATACAAAGTTACTGAACATCCCATTACAATTGTGGCACTTTTTTCAATGGCGAAGGCCGCGGCTGCGAGGGCCTGTTCGCACACGAAGTGACCTTGCATCACTGCATCTAGTGATCCGCTTTAATAGGCCAATGGTTTGTGGCCTGATGATGTTTTTTTTTGTCAGCACTGCCGTCAACAGTGTTCCATTGCTGTGCGAGAACAGGAAAAATTCCCTCTCATAATCTGGGTTCGCAAGGACTGGGGCATCTGCGATAAGGTCTTTTAGTCTGAAGTACTGAGCCATCATGTCATGTGTCCATTTTATTGGGGCTCTACTTTTTTGCGCTTCTTTTAATGCTTGCAATAATGGGCGTGTGTATGCTGCATAATCAAGGATCCATGCTCGGCAATAGTTACATATGCCAAGAAATGTTTGCATGTCGTTCACTGTCTTAGGTATTATTATGTTACGTATAGTAGCTGCCCTATCAGGGAGTATTCGTTTTCCATCTTTTGATATCAACTGTCCGAGGTATACAACTTTGGCAAGGCAATACTGTAGCTTCCCTTTATCGATCTTATACCCTTTGGTGGCTAACACATTTAACAGTGTTATGGAGTCCTCTCTGCACTTTTCTTCTGTTTTGCTACAGACGAGTAAATCATCTACGTATTGTATAATGGTGCTCTCTACGTCAATATTTCCAATGTCTTCACGCAATACTCTGTTAAATATACTTGGGCTTTCACAATATCCCTGTGGGAGTCTGCGATGTTCATATCTGTTATTTCCGAGTGTGAATGCTGTGAGGTACTGTGATCCTGGGTCAAGTGGTATGGAGAAGAAGGCATTCTTCAAGTCAACCACAGTAAAACATGTAGATTCTTTGGGTATGCTGCACAGTATTGATGCTGGGTTAGGCACTAACGGGAACTCCTTTTGAATGATGTCATTAAGTGGGTGGAGATCTTGGATCATCCTCCACGCCCCTCCTTTTGCTTTTTTAATCGGGAAGATGGCTGTGTTACACGGGGAGTTTGATGGTACTATGATACCTTGGTTCATGAGTGCATTGATTGTCTTTCTAATTCCTTCCTCTGCTTCTCTGGATATTGGGTACTGTTTCACTCTTGGCGGTATGGCACCTGGTTTAAGTTTTATCTTTATTGGTGTTACTTCATGTAATAACCCTACATCATGGGAGCCTGTAGTCCAAATTTCTGATGCTACTTTTGCCATGTCTTCCTCAAATATTGTTGGTGGGGCATTAACACTAGCCATAAGTGGGTTGTGTACCTCTCTTTACTGGATCATGATGTCACATGGTATACTTATTTCCATTATTATCTCTCCATCATCTTCGTTGTTAGTGAATAATTCTTCATCAGTTAGGTCTCTTAACATTATGTTAGGATCTCTCCACTTGCACCCATGCGTGTCAAGGCCTGTGACCACAATACGTTTGCTCGATACCTGAACTGCCTCGATGTCTATGGACATTATCGTACCTGGCACGACATCAGTATTTACAATTGGGCGGAATATGAAGTTGGATCGTGTCCTCCATTCCTTTCTCCTTATCGCGGGTACTACTCGGGCTAACACTTTGATCCCATAGATAAACATGTCTATATCAATAGGTATCCCCCGAACCACAACTTCATTCATCATCGTACTGATCATTAACAAAGCTCTCACTGGGCATACTCCTGGGGTGGAACACACTATTCCCCGCTCGGTAAACTAAATGGTCATGTTCAATTTACTTAGCAAATATCTACCCAGCAAGTTGATTGGCGCATCTTCGTGATACAGTAAGGGTGCAAGCACTGTTTTTCCCCCCACCGTTATATCAAGATCTTTGGTGTAGGGAACTTTTAAAATAGCCCCAGAGAACCCCTGCGTTTCCAAATTCCTGCCTGAGAGCGGAAACCGCCCTTCCATAAGACATGATTTTTCCGCTCCTGAGTCTACCATAAAGATAAACTGCTTATTTCCTATCTCCGCCCCCACTAGTGGTTCCTCTTCAGCACGTAGGGTGGTAGATAGGACTGGACATGCAAGTGCTCCCTGTCGGCTGTCCTATTCTGCATACCTTTCTTGTCCGGGCACTGAGAAAACATTATCTCCAACTACTGTTGCGCCGGGTACGGTGAAGGTGCACCATGTGCAGTCGTTGCAAAATTGTTGCTGCTGGCGTTTCCTACAATGTTTTGTCTTGTCATGGGCTGTGATGCCCTGTGATGTGGTTGTGAGGGTGCGGGTGGTTGTCTTTGCGGCATTTGAGGTTCGTTATAACATTGGTCTTGTGGTCTTCCCCCTCCCATTGGTAATCCATAGGGGCTACCTGGGTGTGGGCATCCCCATACAGGTCATTGTCCATGGGTGGTTGCCCTTGGAAATACCCTGAGGGCTGCATTCTACAATCCCTTGAATAATGTCCCCATCTCCCACAGTTCCAACATGACCCTTGCCATCCTCCTCTCATCCCTTGGCCACCAAATCCTCTATTCCCCATTCCTCCGAACTCTCCTCTCTGGCCACGGTACCCACCTCTTCCTCTTGCCGGCCTTTTTTGCCACTGTGGTCCTCTGTGTGGCTCCTCTCCGTTCCACGGTCCTTGTTCGCCTGCTTCCCACAGCACTGCTATTCCCACTGGTCTGTTTCCCGTACTTTTATCCCCCTCGTTCTCCCTGTTCATTTAGTTTCCTGGTTCCCCTTAGAGGCTGAGAAAACCAGCAGTATTAGGGAAAGAGTATGTGAAGAATCAGAGATGATTCTCCCCAGAAACATGGTCTGGGACCCTCTTCATGTGGCCAGTGAAAGGCAGACGCTTCTGGATCCCGACTCAAGGGTTGGTGTACTGCGGGAGCATCACATGGGGGGAGGGAACAGACCAGGAAGACTGGGATAACCCCCTATTTAACTTTCCCCATAATCCCACCCTTTTGATAGCTCTTTGCCAGACTGTAGAAGTTGAAAAACTTAACTTTCGTGGAAGAAACTGCAAGTCTCAGAATCCTAGAAGTACTGAGATGAGGAAGAGTGCTGAAGAAGCATGTAGATATATTGGTCAGGCAATTAAGCCTAGTAGTCAGGCAATTACAGCTAATGACCTACCTACACCTGAAGCCTATCATTCAACCTGTGAGGCATAGAAGGCCCGAGCAGGAAAGGAGAAGTAGAAGGAGCTAGAACGAGAGCTGGAAGGCTGGCTCTAGTAGCAGTAGCAGCAGAGAGTGATGAGGCTGTCAAATCACAAGAAAGTGGAAGAACAGATGGTACACCAGAGTGTGGAGACAGCAGATTTCACCTGCAAGCTCTGAGAGAGTCCTGTTCTAATAAACTATTAAATTCAGAGGCTGCGCAATGGAAGACGTGCAGAAGGCTGAGTTTTCCTGATGTGAGCCTTGTTGCTTTGATTGTGAACCTGTAGAAGTGCAGGAGAGTAAGGCCAGAAGCAGAAGGAACTCTGAGGGTCTCGGGAGAAAAGGAAACTCCCACATCAAGTGGCCAGACCAAGGAAACCCGTGCTGGAGAAGGGTGTGGCTCCCCAGCGAGCCAGAAGTAGTAGAAGTAGCAGAAGAAGTCGGGGAAGCAGTGTAACCCGCAAAACCAGTGTCACTGAAGCAGGTGTGTGACACACTGTGTTGAAATACACTGTGCAAGCCTTGCCAGTAACTGTAGCCAGCTCCTAAGTGACTTGCATCATATCTACTGTGAGGAAAAGCTGTTAGTTATAAAATAAGTCTTACTAACAATGAAATTGTAGCACTCACGTATAACGTTGAAGATCACCATTTGTGTAAGAGGCTAAAGTACTTGAAAACCATTTCTGATGTATCTAAAGATGGTTGCTGTATAATGGAATGGTTGCATGTCACTAGTTAATATAAGGGAACAGTTCCTACATTATTACTGAATACCTAACATTGTCTATAAATGAGTTACAAGCAACAGAGAGTGAAAACTACATCAAAAGGAGATCGCGTGTGCCTAATTGTAATTCCCAAAAGAAGTCAGAACACCATTCTTTACCGTTACACGGGAATACAAGGTTTTATTCAACTTTTGAAAACTATGTGAAAGAGAGGTCACGTGTGCCCTATTTGTGTTTTCACTTGGAAGACTGAACTCTATATTGTTTCCAGAAGTGACATTTTTTCTATTTCCAAGAAGTAAAGAGTCTAAAGTCTTGAAGAGAACAAGAATTACCCAAGCCAATAGGCATCCCCTTTTCATAGTGAAATCTGTCTTGCCAAGAGTTAAAGAGCAATCTAACTATCTTGTGAAGTTGTTAACAGTCAAGTCGTATAAGAAACAAGTACACCATTGCTACCTGAAGCTGAGAGAGTGTCATATAAGCTTCTGGGTAATAACCTTGGCTAAAAACTGGAAGAAAGGTGGGAACAAAGCTGTGGAAAGGGGAATCAAATGATTGTGAAGAACACTTTCAAGTAAAATTCAACCTGTGGTGCGAAAGACTGCTGAGGCTAGAAGGGAGAGTCTTGTGAGCAGAAGCAGGTTGTTCTTGTGGTAGTTAGACAGACTGAAGAGGCAAAGAGGCTGCCCCTTTTAAGAAAGCCAGTAAAAAGAAGACTGCTTTGCCTACCTGAAGAGGATGACATGTCTTGTCAAAATGTACCTAATAATTCAACAGTACTGAGTAGTAGTAGTAACACTTTAACTGTGGTGCTAAGTTAAGTTGTCAGCAGTGGTCACAATTAAGTGGTTGAAGCAGTAATGTACTGTGGGACAAATGTGTCTGTTCTCATAGTACCAACAGTAGACGTGTGGTTGTTGAAAACAGAAGCAGCAGCACAGAGAAAGCATCCTGACAAATATATTGAATGTAAAGTTGTAACTGAAAAAGTCCCAAAGAATTGTGTAGTATTGACATTTGAGGAATATTACACTTTCTTTTGAACTATGGCAAATGATCTTCAAGAAGAGACAATTTATCATCATAACCAGGATTCCCATTGGTGGTATTTCTTTTCTGGAAACTAGAAGTGATCTTTTTATCCAGGAACAAAAAGTTGTTACCAGTGGATTTTTGTTTGATGAACTTTTGTTTTGACTTTGAACTTTCAAGAGCGGGTTTAAAATATTTATTTTCTTTTGTTGAACATGTTGAAGTTAACTTTAAAGCCTGGGGAAGGGACCTTGCCCAGGACAGGAGAAGGCCATTCAGGCATTGTGTTAATATTGTTTATTATAATGTGTTGGTATATCATTTTCTTTGTATGTTTGCTGTATAGTGTGAGGACCAGTTTACCCATGCTAGAGAATGCTCCCGTAGCTTTTAGACTAGGTAGATAATTCCTCTGTAGAGTAGGGCAAGTGAGGTATTTTCTCATTATAATTTCTTTAATAAAATTGCATATTTTGAGAAATCTTCAAGCAGTTGTCTGCCTCGCATTACTGACCCTTTGCACTATCAAGGGACAATTTAGGGTATTTTTGTTCATTAACTAAAACATCATAGCCACATGGGAGTTGCAATGCTGAATTTCATCACGTATTGGTCTCATTGCCAGATCAAGCTAACCTGGCTAAACTGAATGACATAGGATCTGCCTCATTAGCGTGCTGATCCCCTCCACCAGTTGCTAAATCTGATGAAGATACAGCCAGCTTGGACGGAGTGGCCTTTACCAAGCTAAGCCAAAGTAGGAACAGGTGGATCAGGCATTTCCAATAAGGCTGGAAAATGCGAACCTGTAGGGGATAAATGGCTTAGTTGTCTAACATATTGCCACAGATCCAAAATGGCTTTGTTGTCTAACATATTGCCCCAGATCCTAAACCAGATCAGAATATGTTTTCTTGAGATTAAGAAGTCAATGCACTTGGTCAATGTTGAGGCATAGAATTACTATGTTCTGTTGCAGCAGCATTTGGGCTAAGCAGAGCAGCAACGGAGAAGTCTACTGACAGCGGCACATTGGGGCAGGAAGATAAGAATGTACAACGAAATTCACTTTGAGTACAGTAGTAACAGTAAAAACATTTGGTATTCAGTTCCATTCCTTCTGAAAACTTTGGCCAAGGCAGCTCACAACCAAATCCAACTATACATAGAATCCAACTCCATAATGGGTTTAAGACAATCAGGTTTTCGTGCAGGGCATGGAACTGAGTCCGCCCTACTAGACCTAAAAAATCAAATCTCCCAGATCATGGACAAAGGCAAACCTGCCCTACTCCTTCTTCTCGACCTATCAGCAGCATTTGATCTGGTTGATCATAAAATACTAACAACCCACCTCACTCAGGCAGCCCACTTCTCTCAACAAGCAGCATCCTGGATTACATCCTTCTTGGAAGGCAGAGCCATGAAGGTCTTCTCCAACACAGCAAATGCGGATCCTACAACTATACACTGCGGTGTACCCCAAGGCTCATGTACTGCCCCTACCCTCTACAACATCTTCACGAAACCCCTGTTCGACCTACTTGACACCATGGGTATAGCATATACCAATTATGCTGATGATACTCAAGTACTCCTACCGCTATCTGGCTCCTGCCAGGAAGATGCCACTGCCCTACACAATATCTATACTACCATCCAAGCAAGGATGGCTATCAATGGCCTATGTCTTAACAGGGATAAGACTGAAATCTTGATCCTCGGACAGAAAAATACATTAGCAAAACTAAGTCCTGAATACGCCAACTTTAATATAGATAACTCCTCCATCGCTGTATCCTCCTCTGTCAAGACACTAGGTGTCCACATCGATGCAAACTTATCTATGAACAAACAGGTCAGCGCCATAGCCTCCGCCTCAGCCACAGCACCAAACTTATCAATGCCATTAAACCCTACCTATCTGCATCCAACTGCCTTGCAATAGCCAGAGTAACCATAGGCGCCAAACTCAATTACTGCAACGCTCTCTTGGCTGGCACTTCTGCCAAAAACATACAGAAACTACAAACCACACAGAACAATGCCCTACAAGCCGCTATGAGCATTCCTAGAAGAGACCACATATCTCAATCCAGACAAACAGTATGTTGGCTCCAAGACAAAGTCCGCATCACACTCAAAATCCTCACTATCACACACAAATGCATCAACAGTACAGCTCCCACCTACCTAACAGAAGCTATAACCAGAACCGTCTCGACACGCCCCATAAGAATGCAGTACACCGACCAGCTAAACATACCCCGCATCCAGAGAGCTACAGCAGGAGTGCTAGGTTTCTCATACATTGCACCCAACTATGGAATGCACTCCCTGCACCCTCAGGGCTGAATCTTCCATCCATGCTTTCTGCAAAAACCTCTCCTGAAGACCACTCTCCTGAACCAAATCGGCTAGCACACCCACTGCTCCTGAAACACATACTGTAATATAAATGTAATATAAATAGACTGTAATCTATGTACATATCCTAGCTCTGCCTATCACACGTCAAATGTACAAGTATGTCATACAATTTATGTGTACGCAATGTAACAAATGTCAAGTGATACTTTCCCGTAACAAATGTCAATGATATTTTTTCCTGTAACTAAGTATGGCTATGTAACAAATGCCACGATGCCTCTGGGCTGCTGTGCGCTATATAAATATGAATAATAAATAAATCAATAAATAAATTCTCAATACCTATTTCTAAAATACCACCAAATTATGAGTTGGGATTGCAAGGGATATTTGCATCATGCGGTACAAAGAAAGTTTTGTATGAGGTGAATATATTTCTTTTACCCCATGCAGTACTTTCTATGTATCCGATGCTGCCAATAACCCATGCGATTCCTACTTTGAATATCACACGTTGTTACTGTTACCACCGTACTCATTTTGAGGCCTCTGGTGTGGTCTTGTGGTCTTTCCTCCCGAAGGATGATTTTCCGGATCTATGTGATTATTGTGAAATAAAAATGCCTAAATCGAAAATGTCAAATCAATTTTTTGTTTCCGCCCAATTATTTGCTTGGAGTGACCCCCTGCAGCCCCTCTTATGACCCCCCCTGCATTATATATTACCCTAACCCACCCCTACAAATAATTGCAGTGAAATCTGCAAACAAAACATTTTCAGATTCAGCATTTTGTTCCACGTAGTAATGGGGTGATACCTGATTTTCCTAGTCTGTCAAGTGTGAGATGATTTTCCACTCATGGTGGCAAAGACCAACAGGCAAGAATGGGCCTGGGAGGGGAGAGAAGGAGAGATAGTCATTAAAAGTAATTACTGCTACAAAATGTTTTTGCACACAGTGGCATAAGGCCTGCATAATTTAGAAGCCTTTGGCCAATATTTCTTTCTTTTTTTTGTATCATTATTTTATCAAGTTTGTGTAAAATAATATGAGACAGGAGCATTATATGATTCGTTTTTTAAGAACATAAACAATGCCCTCCCTCCAGTCCCATCAGCAAACAGCAACCCGCTGAGTCAGTAGCTTATGCCCAGATCCTACACTTTATGGCGTTTCGTCCCAGGTGGCAGACATTACCTGGTTCTTGTTGTGTCGCTAACTTACCAAACCTGGAACCTGCTCCCTGAATTAAAACCCGCACACCCTTCCTCCTCCCCTCTCATAGTAATGCTTCCATATATTACTTTGCCTAACACAATGGTTGGTGCCGCTGGATAAGGGTGCAAAATGTAGCCTTACAGCCCATGTGCCATCTATGTCCTTAAACAAGGATCAAGTATCAGTGGTGGCGTAGATAATCGGAGTCCATCAAATAATCTGCTCTGTGTTTTCCCAAACATGCCAATTGCTAATATAATAATTATAATAACTATATCTTGCTTAATTTAGCCCTCAGTACTATGTTTCTCCCCTCATAGCATAGTTAATAATAGGTATCCCCCCAAAGACTGGCTTTACCACTTCGGTGGTTTATATACAAATGTTGCAGTCACTTAGGGCCCGATTCATGGAATTAATTGTGTGGAAACATTGAATTTTGCATTCCATTCTGCGTAGAAAACCCTGTTCGACTATTCATGGATTTTAAGGATCTTGTATGCAGCCAGTGTTCCAGTCGTACTCAGCAGTGCAGGTACACAGTGTAGCAGGGTGCAGGGACAGTTTACGGGGTTTTGCATGCAGATTTTCTGAGTTTGACCAGAGTTACGATTAATTGTACGCATGCTGTCGGGATGCCAGTAACTGTTATGGGGGACCCCGTGCAGGGTCCCTGAGATGCAGGTCTGCTTGTGCGGGACCCTGTGCATTGTTTTGAGGGTGCATGTATTTGCATCTGGGGAGCATGCAAAGGTAGCTGTTTCAGGCTGTTTTTGCTTTGTGTGAGGGGGCAGTGTGTCAGGGCTGTTCCGGTCGCGACTTGCGTATACGGTTACTTTGCACAAACAATTCCATGAATATGCAGAGTGCGCAGAAAACATCTGCGTGCTGGCTCGCGCAGAGGTGTTCTCGGCGCGCAGACTTTGCAGGATTTCTGCACACTTTTCCATCAATCGGGCCCTGAGTGTGCTAATACCGAGGGATCTCCAAGAAAAGGATCAGAGATGACGGATTGTGTCAAGTGCTTCTTCAGTCATGTCTGGATGCAGGGTAGGTAGGTGTGTGTTAGGGAAGTACAAGAAATAAATCAAATATATAAAGATAATTATCCATAGTAGACAATAACCATGAATGAAATGTTGTTGACCACTCCCCCGATTACTTCACAAACATGCAGCCCCCTACATTTCTCTTCCAACAGACTCTGTAGAACCCACCTGTACAAAGCAGGGTTCTGAAAATCCTTCCCCTAAGGAGTGCCCATTAGATAGTTCTAGTCCCAATTGTGTAAAGTTGTCACCAGAGTTGTAGGGTTGTTTCACAATTCTTAATGGCTGGGGTCATATCAAATCATGCAAATGTTAACTCTCTTCAGTTAGGCGACAAGAGGCCTTGCTTGTCTGAAGGCCATACACTTATCTTGTCTCTAGAAAGATTCAGTTGGTGTTAACTGATATATTTCGGTATCAAGATAACACAATAGAGAGCCTAATATCCAAATGAACAGGGTTTCCCCTGACAATCAAATGTTAACACAAGGGAAGGGCTAACACATCTGTGCAACAATGCATTGCAACATGCTTCACACTCAACAAAACTTGAAGAGGAGGTAACCTAGAAGTCCATACAAGGATAGTATGATTGTCTCAATATGGCTGCCTATTGTAATGCTAATTCTAGCTTATCTAAAAGTAGATAGAATATAAAAAGAAGAGAGGTGATGTATTGTTTACTATGTTCTTCAAAGGACACTCTTCTTGATTGTCTTATTCTCTTCAATCACTCTCTGTAATTCATACTTTAAAATACAAAAGAGGGTAATTGTAGCATGGTTCAACTGTCTATTTCTGGAATACTTCAATTTTAGCGACCTATAGACAGAATTAATTTCGCCCTAGGATGTCTAAAAACGATTAAAAAAATAGTGTTTAATAAAGCAACCACATTGTGTATTGACAAAGACAACTAAGTCTGATCTCTCTTCGGGCCCGTGTAGCTTTTGTTGGTCCGTATGAAGATCAGAACGAAACTGTGTGCTTGGGTAAGAATGATGATACCCCTGGAGGAAGGAAAGAGTCCAGCGGATAGAGAGTGGTTAAAGTGCTCAGAGAGATAAGGGCAAGTGATTGAGACTAAAGCCCTCATTATACATTTTCCAGTATCCCAGCAGTACTAGTGGCAGGATACTGGCAAACTACACTTACCGTCCCGCCGCGCGATCTCCCGGTATTACTGGGATAGTACGGGTGGCAGAGTGCCAATAAATTCCCATTCCCTGGGTTTGCTGCAATTACAGGCACCAGTATTACTGATGCCTGTAATTGTGGCAATTCTTTGCCTGTAGGGGCCTGACCTACCGGCAGGTCAGGCCTGCCGAGAGATCTGTAGCCCCCACCGGCACACTTGAAGTGTGCCAGTCTGGAAAAAATAGCAGAGCCGTAATTACCGCAATATTTCCAGCATTTTTTCACGGACCGGCACACGTGTAATGAGTCTTTAACCATTTGGGGAGCAAAAAGAATCAATATGAGCGTAAAAGATGGGTTGGCAATGTGAAAGACAGGTGCTAATTCGATAGGAGAGGAAAGGGAGAAGTAGTAGAGAGTAGAAGTGGCAGGGGGGAGGTGGTGACAGAAGGCAGGTTGGGGAGGGAGAGAGAGAAGGGCTGTGAGAATGTCACTTGTATAGTGGAATGGCCAGCTCAAGCTTTAATCACTGGCTTCTGACATGGGGTCGGCCTGCACATTGAAAGTTCGAATCCTTGCTGGGGACCATGAAATTAAGTAATAATATCAACTATTGCAACAATGCTTAGAAGTAGGAGCAATCTGCCATGAAGCGCTATACAGATACCTGTTATTATAAAATAACTGTTTTAGATTCCCTCTTTGTTGGCATTGTTCTTTCATTAAAATAATGTATTTATAAATACAATACAGAAATGAAAGATTGATGAATATTTATGGAAGTCCATCCTTCCATAGAATCCTTTGAAAAAACATACCCATAATGTTGCCTGCTTTGCTCTTGATATAAGATGTTTGTTTATTCCCAGAACAGAGACTCATAATGTTGGCCAATGCAGAGCACACAAAGGCTGAGAGGCAGGTGCTCCCAGTGAATGAGTCCCAATAGATATGTTAGAGTTAGCTACCTGGGGCCAGATTACAGAAACTTTGCACTAGTGCAAGTAAAGTTGCACAGTATTAGCACTCGGTCAAAGTTTGCCCTGTTTTTAAAAACACTGCAACATATTCGAAAACCATTACACTATGACAAGTGCAGTTTGGCATGTTATGAGGACCAGGGCAAGAATTGCCATAGTGCAAAAAACACACATTTACACAGTATTTTTTCACCAGGGAAAAGTTTGCCCTAGTGCTAATATGGAATGGTATTAGCGCTAGGGCAAACCTTTCCCTGATGCGAAAATGCATCGAAAATGTATAGCACTAGGTGTGAGAAACCCGATGTTGTCTCACCTGCTAGTCCCCAGAGATCTGTCATCCAGGTGGCCAGGACATGGCCATCGCTATTGTATCCAGTTCCTGGGGGTGGACCAGTGTGGGAGGATCACCTGGGTGAGGGGTCTTTGGGGAGTGGGTCACCGGATAGCGAGACGCAGTATCCCCTTCGCTTTAACACCTTTACCCCATCCTCCCAGGTAGAATACTTAGGAACTCAACCCCCCCCCCTTTTCACAACATGAATACTGTCTCACGGACAGCTCGCTATGAGAGAAAATGGACTAACACCTGAGCTGTATACCTGACATGTCCCAATACAATGGTCAGGCAGGGCCAGGCAAATACTGACCATCATGCACACCTGACTTCCATTACACTTCCCCATACAGATAAAAGACGGAGTACGAAAGCACACTCAGAGCGAGGCAAAGCACACAAAGAAACAGCAGTTCCAAGATGGCAGTTTAACACAAGGAGAAAGACGGCTAAACAGAAGGGGATCGCAAGGAGGGAAGTGTCCTTTACCTTTTCGACAAGGAACTGTTACTTTCATGAAACCTCAAGAATAGAAAGAGTAAGACCAGAAAACGGAGAGAATCGCCTGCTGCCGTGGTACTGTGTTTGGCACCTACAACATTGCTGCACCAGTGAAATCAACACAGCCGGTGAGTTGGGGATACCGATGCCAGACCGATCTGTGTTGAAGCGAAGGTTGCAAGCAGCGACATTGTATGGTGTATGAAACGCATGTGATAACCAACATGAGTAAAATTGAACAATAGATGAGTGATTGAACTTTGAAAGCAAGATACAATACCATTGACAGAGTGGTCCGGCACTGCGTGCATGCTCATTCGATGGTCTCTGTAAGGTATCCAACTGAGAGTTGACAAAGGTGAAAGAGTGACAAAAAACCGTGGATCAAAGTGGTCCTACGGTGGGTCAAGCAAAATCCTGTGCACAATCAAAAGTCTTTGATGTTGATACTGCCAAGAACGTTGATGACTGTGATGCTGGAAATGCATTGGAGGTACAGGGCCTCCCTGTTCTTGTCCTATAGTCCTTTTTCATTTGTGTTCTGTATTGTTTTCTGCCCAGGAGTCCATGTGGGACTCCTGGCAGTGCAGCTCTTCCTGTTTTTGGCTTAGTGTACAGACCCATGGGATACCCATATGGCACCCATGGGTGGGGGTGGAACCCTGTGCCCCTAGTGTATGTTTTTGGGTACCTGAGTGTGGCCCACAGAGCAGTGTATGGGCTGGTGGCAGCTCCATGCTGAATTTGACAGGTGCTCTGAGTATCCTCCATTTTGGGATACCCAGGCCCTGCCATTTGTTTTTTTATTTACTTGGTTTAATTGCATAAAACCATTTTTACAAGACAATATTCCCACATTAGATGATGAATCCTTTTGGATTTCCATCATATTCATCTAAGGTCCAATTTCAAGATTGTCCAACCTGTGAAAGGATGGAAGATTTTTCTTTCAGTCGAGGCCGTCAGATGAGTAGGCCGATACTTCGTAAAAGACCCACCACTGCGATGACCCATGACGTCTTCTCCCCACTCATGAGCCGACACCACCATTCGTCTTCATCATAAAAGTGCAGATTTCTGAACAAATGACCTAGATGTAGTGAAGGAGGGCCTGTTATCCCTGAACAGTTTAACAGTAGGTGTTTAATTGTTTCTGTCTTCTCAGGCAGCTTACAGAACCTGCATGATTTTTCTTCCGACTGGTTTCTTCTTGCCAGGATTTCCCTCGTGTGTAAAATGTTTAAACAAATTCTCAAAAAATTCTCACTGAGGTTTTTATCTGGGCATTTTGTCAGATACGGTTTTGGATCATTCACTTTAGACATGTAAGGGTGTAGATCTTGCGTCAATTTAGTGGCCGAGGATTTTTCCAATGTCTCTATCCAGTCTCTCTCCATAATACGCTGTTTAACCTTTACTGGGTTGTGGATAGGTTCCTCTTGAGAACTACCCACCCATTGTAGGAGAGTTGAATCCTTGCTGCCCATTCCAGAAGCATTTTGCTGGACCCTGTTTGGATTTCCTGATGTATTTCTTTCAGGATTAGTGGAGGCGAAGGAAGTAAGGTCTTACGATATAACATAGATTCATTTTGTGCCACTATTGAGCCCAGCGATTGCAGTGAAAGTTCCCTCCTTATTAGAGCGACTGGAAGGGATTGAGGAAGATTGAGGACCTTTCTCTAATAGAGCCCTTCTAGTCTTGGCCAGAAGTTTGCCGGAAGGTTAGGTAGGGCTTCTGCCCCATAAATCAGGCTTGGAATAACTTTCGTCTTGTAGAAAATCAGTGTTGGTGACATTGTGAAACGCCCACATTTATTTGCTACTGCTCGAGGCTGTGAAATTAGAATCCAGGCTTTTGTCATGATACTTTCCTGCATCAGTGTTTCTTTGCTGCTTTTGTTTAAGATGACGCACAGATATTTAAAGTTGTTCATGATTTCTATTTGAGTATTGTCCGCTGACCATGAACATTTCTCCACATTCCTGGTATTGCCTCCAAGTGTCATGATTTTCGTTTTATCAAGATTCATCAAAAGATCATTCTCCTTAAGATAGACATCTAGGTTAGTGATCTGCCTCTGCAGGCCTATTGGAGGTAGGTCCATGAGAATAATGTTGTCTGCGTATAGCAGTCTTGATATTTTACTCTTACCCAGTGTCGGGGGGAATAGAGGAACTCTATTCTTGCAGTCTTTGTAATCCGCCGTGTAGGCATTATATAGTGCGGGGGCCAAAGGGCAACCTTGTTTCACCCCTCTTCCCGTCTTGATCCATGTGGATAGAAGGCCTTGATTGTTCAGATGGACGCACATTGAGGTTTCAGAGTAAAGGGCCTTTAAAGGGTCCAGGATCTCTGAGGGGCAGGCATGTTGGTGTAGTTTGGACCACAGTAGTGGTCTTTCGACCCGATCGAAGGCCTAGACCAGGTCGATGAATGCCATGTCGATTTTTGGCCAGCCCTCAAAGACTTTTGCTTTTAATGTACTCACAGCCAGAATGTTTACTGTTGTCCCAACATTTTTCACAAACCCTGCCTGCAGTGGGTCAGACAGACCAGAAGTAGAGATCCAAGTTTAGAAGTTGTCCAAAATTAATGCCCCAAAGAGTTTTCCTATAGAATCCAATAGGGCTATTGGATGGTAGTGTGACGGATTGTCTTTTGAACCCTTTTTGAAGATCGGCACCATAATCGACTTTTTCCAGGACAATGGGATCGTAGATGAATGAACGCAGTTTGAAAAGACCTCCTTTATAAACATGGACCAGGGTTCCATGTTATTTTTTATGTCAAAGTTTGTTATGCCGTCAAGGCCGGCCGCCCTGGATCCGTTAAGGAGTTTTATTTTCCATTTGATCGTATCCAAATCCAGCGGAATTGACCAGTCCACCTTCGGGCTAGCTGAGTGAAGGCCATTCGAGGTCTCTGAGGCACCATAGAGATCCTCAAAATGTGATATCCATCTTTGTTCTCCAATTGAGTTTTGCAATGCCTGATTGAAGACTTTTGAGTTTCCCTTTATTAGCGACCAAAGGTCTTGTGCGTTGTGTCCACAAATGGTGCAGAGCATAATTTCTGCATCTTCTTGGAGGCGTAGGATGTTGGATGACTTCAGCCAGGATTTATAGTTTCTTACTGCCGTGGCCGCTTCTTCCTTTTTTTTATGCAGATTGAATTTGCTGCATCCCGTTGTAGTTTTCTTACCCACTTTCTTAGGTCTACGAGTTGTTCATTAAATGTATGTTGTAATACATTGTTTTTTACTACACTCTTTCCTTTTTCACGTTTGAATACTGTTAAGAAAGGTGTGTAGTCAACCGAGTTTGTTAGACCGGACAATTCACCGGTCTTTACTTCTACATACAGCTGAGTAAGTGTAGTGATTGCAGCTTCTGACAGTCTTAGCCTCGTGCCTCTCTGGTTAAGATCCAAGTTCGGGTTGGTGTAGCAAACCTCCCTCCTTTGTGAGCACCAGGCAAAAGTTAAGATGTTGTGGTCCCTATATTTAGTCCTGGTGACTGTGAAAGATTCCTTTAAAGACTGTAGGCTGCGTGAGACCTGGATGTAGTCAATCGTGGCTGTTTGATCCTTTCCCTCCCAGGTAGGGATAATTTCGTCCATGGGGTCATTCCGCTGCTGAAGATTGTGTATCTCTCTAGAGTTTAATAGGTCAGTCCATAGTCGAGCTCTTCCTTGGGAGAATGGAGACGATGGGTTAGATCGATATTCGAATCTCCAGCAATAATAACGTGGCTTGACTTGCACGTTATCAAAAAATCATCTATTTGATTCTCCATTTGAGCAATAAAACAATCATTAGTTACTTGTTTGGGGTTCCAGTAGGTATTGATCAGCAAGATCTCAGCCCGTTGGTTAGTTCCCGTGGAGTTTACGGGCATTGCCCATGCCATCGTTGTGGCCAAGATGAATTCCGTTGCTATGAGCACTTTTAGCAAAGTCAAACCACTGCCTGATCTAAAGCAGTGATGAGGCCAGATCTTGGTCTGCCCTTCTCTTCTTTATGGGCTGGGGAGTGCGCCAATTGGAAGCCATCCAAAATGGGTTTTTCAACCAACCAAGTTTCTTGTAGACACAAAGCATCAAAATTTGAGAAATTTACATCCGTCTTGATGGTCAGATGCGAAAAGCACCTAGTGTTCCAGGAGCCCAACTTCAAATTGACATCTAGCAGATCTGGTACAAAAGTCTCCTTATTCAGGATATCTCGAGTCATTCCTTCTGGTGGCTATTTCTTTTCTCAATTGTGACTTTAAGAAATCCATACTATCCCTTTTTTGATCATTACAGAGGGCTGTTTTTCTTTCATTTGGCTTCTTCCTACCATGTATATTCGCATCACCCGATTGGTCCACAAGTTGAAAAATTCTACGAGAGGATAAGTCGGTTGGATGATCCTTATGCATCTGACGCCTGTCTGGGTTGGCTTTCCTGTGTGGGTCCTGTCGATTATTGCTTTTATGTTGAAATCCTGGGTCCCGATTGCTGAAACTGGCGTGTGGAACATCACTCGTTGGTCTCCTCGTGTGGTGAGGCCTTCGACGATCGCTACCCTGTCCCTTAAACATGAAGGTTTTCAGGCGTGATGCGTCGTCTCTGGATGAGACTTAGGAAAGGTTTTTCCTCCCGCTACATAGGTCAAGTCAAAACCCATGTTAGAAAATGTTCCTCTTGCTCTCCATATTTGTTGTTGAGTGTGGTTAGAATCTATGTGGAGATAAGAACTGTCTTTTCTTCCATTAGGATTAGGTTCAAGGATGTTAATGTCTTTCGTGATGTTAATTTGAAGAAGACGGGTCTCGTAGAACAGTTTAGCTAGAGCCCTACGGTTCAATGTCCAGTTATCTTGCTTTTCATGTGACCTTTGAAGTTTGAATGTTCTTGACAAGCTTTCTCTTTGCCTGTGCGAGGGAGAGTGGTTGTGGAGATTTTCTCCCACTGAGTGATTAGATTTATCTCTCCTCAGATCATGCACCCTGGATCTATAATGGACTCTTGTGTCATCAGGAGAGGACCTCTGATCCTTTGTTCTATCTTGTTGTTCACAAGCTGTATTTGAAGCAGTGAATCGGGAACCTTGATGTAATTGATCACAGGGGCCTTCACCATTCTTTCTCTCATGTGACTCCTTTCCGAGCAAAAGCCCCCCATTAGCGCTTTCTCTACTCTGATGAACTTTCCTCTTATTCAGGGCCACAGGCGTAGTTGCTGGAGAATCTAGAAGCAGAGCTTTTGTTTTAGGCTCTTCCACTGCTCTGTTTTCCTGAGTTTCTGTTTTTTTTCTTTTTTGCTGGTGGATGGTCAGGATTTCATATTCTGATTCTTCCACTGTATAAATGCTCATATTCATTAGGTCAATCGAGCTACAAGAAGCGTCTCGCGACCTATCTGAGCTGGGAGTATCAGGCGATGGCTTTTCTACAGGCTTCAATTTCAACACTCTTCTATTTTGAACTGGAGAGGTATCCTTTTCGGAGTCTCGTTGGTCTCCTATGTTGGTCCTGTTTAGGGGAGCCGAGATCGCTTCCGCCCGAGGAGCAGGAATTTTATCTTTCAAGGCCTTCTTTCTTCTCTGTAATGGTTCACTAGTTTCTTTTGTGTTGAAAGATTTGAAAAGTAGATGGGATCTTGGCTGTTGTAAAGTCAATTGCTTTCGAAGCTGGTTGAATAGAAACACTCTCCGAGAGGTTAAAGGCCACAGAACCATTTTTCTTGAGTGCGCTGATGGTCTGGCATTGCAGGGGTTGCCTCTCCTTTGCTTGCAACTGGGTTTGCGGAGTAGCCTTTATAGATGGAGGATACCCTCTCAAAGATCAGAGGGTTAACTCTTCCTCGGGAGAGATTTGCCCAGGGCAGTCTGAGATGTTATCTTCCTTCGGTGGGTAACACTCAATTGTTTGAGTACCTTTTGAGAGTAGAGGGCTCGCTTCCAAGTGAGGTTTAGGGCAAACCACCCCCCCTGCGAAATGGACAGGTCTTTCATTACCAGTGTGACCTTGACCATCACGCCAATAGTGTTGTTGGGCAGACACGAAACCTTCTAAAAAGTTAAGTTTGTTATGCATATATGCAATCAGGGTGTTTTGGTCTTTGAGCCTGTCATTAATTGCTTCATAAAGCTTCCCAAATGGGGCCAGGGCAATGGTAACTGTAGACAAGATGGTCATGGGGTCCAGTTTTTTTGTGGGTGTATCGTTCGGTGTCCTAGAAGCAATTTCTCTTAGGCGTCTAGGAGGCAAAGGGGATCCAGCATTTTGGTTGTATCCAATGCTTTTGTCATTTAAGATGCTGCCCCAGTGGTTGGCAGTTCACAAAAAGTTAGAAGGCCGTGGGAGGGAAAGAAGGTCCAATTTATGAGGGGGCAGAATACCATTCTCGAGAGCGGACGCTGGCCGAACCGACCCCTTCAAATCACGAGATGGCGAAAGTCCTCCCTTCTGCTTCTCAGAACTAGGTGGAGCCATCGCCTGGACACTGTCACAGGAAGAGCCACTCCAAGGCCAAGCTGAACATCAGGGGTAGGCCTCGATTCCGGCAGGCCTCTTAATTCTCAAGGGCCGTTTACCCTGACTTCTCTCCTCCCCTTGGGGTTATCCGGTACTGGTTGAGGTTTTCCAAAGTGCCATTTTACCGGCCCTGGCTGCGAGGTTAATTGGGTTGTCTTATTAGTGCTTCTTTCATATGGTAGGGACGTCTTGAGTGGTAAGTTTAAGCTAGAAAGGTGTGTAGTGGTGTCTTCCACAATGGCCAACAACTCAGCGTCTGATAAATCTTGAAGGCATTCACCTTCACAGCATGTTTTTTTGCCGAAAAGCTCCTTCGGTGTGGTCATAGACATAGAGACATGAGAGTTCGGGGGCCTTTTCCCACACACTAACCCCCTTTTGTAAGGTACCTTAGCCCGCGCCGTCCTGCGAGAGAACATTTTGTGGGAACTACCCAGTGTTCTCGGCTTAAGGGGTTGATCCAAACCGCCACGTTCTGGAGCTTTTTCCGGGAAGGGGGAGGTAGGAGTAGGGATATTAGTGGAGATTTTCGGTTGTTCAGAAGGACCAGATCTTTGGGTTGGTATTTCAACAAGTGGAAGTTTCGGTGGGCTTAGAGTAGTGCAATCTCCAAAAGACGACCATACACCCGGGATAGATTCCCCTCTCACCTCTGGTAGGGGCAGCTCTTCCAGTATAGGGCCGAGAGAGTCGAGCGAGGATTGGAGCTCCTCAATTCCCAGAAGGGTCCTCAGGTCTTCTTCTCCCCCATTGTTGTGGATCATTATCACCACCTTGTCAACCGCGTTCACAGCACCAGCCGCCGAAGTAGCCCGTTGATCTTCGAGGTCGATTTCGACCAGTTCGGGCTCAGGCAGAGGAAGACGCGCTGGGCGCCCGCCATCTTGGAGAGGCGCGAGGAGCACTTCTCCAAATCCGGAGCTAACTCTGGACGGCCGAGAACGTCTGAAGGGGGCAACACTGAGGGTGAGAACGGGGCCTGGTCTGTTCCCTTTGGTATGGCCAGAGATGTAGAGGGGAGGGTGAGGATTGGGTGGCTATGGTGGAGTCAAACGCCACATTGTCCACTATTGGGATTGTTTCGGGATTCATACCCACTGATTCAATTGGGGGAAACTGGAAGACACTTACTGTGTGGGGCTCTGTGACCCTCGTAGCTCTTGCTGGAAGAGATTCCGGGCGATGTTTTTGCCGTACTTTAAGCGAGGATC
The DNA here is from genome assembly GCF_040938575.1 of Ambystoma mexicanum. Taxonomy (NCBI): domain Eukaryota; kingdom Metazoa; phylum Chordata; class Amphibia; order Caudata; family Ambystomatidae; genus Ambystoma; species Ambystoma mexicanum. The sequence continues at coordinate 281,554,693 of NC_090941.1, read as the reverse complement.
TCTGTAGCTCAGACAGCTCGGATCCTACAGGAGAGATGGAAGTATTCCTGGAAAGACCTGGAAGGCGCAGTTTTGAGCTTCTCAGCATTCGCCTTTCGGATTCGCCTGACCAAGATTTCCTTTTTGTCGTCCCTGCCAACGCAGCCATAGACTGCAGAAACACCTTGCCTCTGGGACGCCTCCGATCACTCTACGAGGGCCCTGGGTCAACAAGGGAGATCCCAGCAGGTCCTGGTGAATGAGGGACAAAGAGTAGGAGCGTGTAAGTCCACAAAGTTGACAGTCTCACAGTCCCACGGGCACGCGGACTGCAAACTGCCCTTGTCAGTCCCTTCACAGTCTGCTTCGTGGAGGACTGAGAATATGTAGCAGGAGGGCTCGGGTCTACACGCCTCCAAGCACACGCCTCCAGCAATAGAAATAAAAGAGTCACTGCTGCTCTGTTCCAACGCTCCATGCAGATACTGCAGACTGCCCTTGTCAGTCCCTTCGCTGTCCGCTTCGCGGTGGACTTAGAATATGTAGCAGGAGGGCTCGGGTCCACACGCCTCCAAGCACACGCCTCCAGCAATAGAAATAAAAGAGTCACTGCTGCTCTGTGGCAACTCTCCGTGCAGATTCTGCAGACTGCCCTTGTCAGTCCCTTTGCCATTGGAATCAGTTGATTCCTGATAGGAAACAAGATGGCCCCTGTGGCCTCTTGCTTTCTATTGCCTGTTACCATGTTTTCCCAAAGTCCTGGGAAGCCCTGACTCTGTCCCTTCCCCCTGACTGGCTATTGGGTGGAAGTTCCATATATGGTGTTGTTGTGAAGTCCAGGCCAGACTGGCTGGAGCCTTCCCAGTGACTGTATGTTGTGGGTACACCCTGTGGGTGGGACCTGGGTGAATGGAGTGTGTGACCAATATGCACTTCTTGTTGTGGATGTCTGGTTTCTGGTGTTTGACACAATGGGGGTCATTACGAACAGGGCGCAATGGGATATCGGGCACCGGTAATGACACTGGTGCAGGTAATCCCTTTGTGCCCTATTCCGAGGTCCCTTTGCGGGTCCCTCCCTTAATGCTTGGTTTTACCAGGCGTTATGGATGGGACCCGCAAAGGGATACTGGGGTCAATAATGGTACCGCAATTTGCGGTACTGTTATTGACGCCTTCCCCCTTCCCATTGAGCCCTATGGGGGCTCAAATGGGAATGGGGAATGGCTTTTCACATTGGGACTTACCGGTCCCTCAATAGTTGGAATAGACCGGTAAGTCCCCATACCACCAAGTCGGTGGCGGTACCGGTATTGGTGGTAGTCATGGCGCTAATAGCGCCATGACTAGCACCAACCTCGGAATGAGGGCCAATGACTGAGACAGCCCTTCCCGAAACTGGTATGAATGCAGTGTGTAGTTTTGAATGGCTGGGTACTTGTCGCAATCCACATTCCTTGTTGTGAGTGTCTGAGAGGGAGGACTATGGCTTGAATGTACTGTATGCCTGATTGGCTGACTGACTGCATGAATGCCAGTCTGTATGATTGGCTGCTGAGTGTGACCCAACAGTGTGGATGAGAGACAGAATAGTATATCTGGGGACCTCTCACCACTGTAAATTGTTCAGAAGCTGAAGTTGAAACTGATGCTTAATCTGGAAGCCGAGCCTGAAGAAGAAGGTTGACTGCTGTCTCCCTTCGCTGGAATCCGAAAGCTGAAAGCCGTCGAGACTGATCCAAGAGAGGACCTGGTTAGGCACCCTCTTCCCGTGCTCCGAGGGACATTGAGCACCGCTAACCTTCGCCGAAGCACCCTGGAAGTCAGACCCTCGAAAGGATGCCGACCAGAGACTGGGACCGCCGAGGAGAACGAAGATCAGCACTGTCGACCAGGGTTTTCAAGTTTGCTGTAACTGCTGGAGGCCCGTCAAAGCCGTGTTGCCCAGAAGAGGGGACCGCTTGATGCAAAGCCGCTGACGACCGGAGCTGCATGCTCCTTTGCCTAAGACTTTTGATTCAGAGACATGCTCGTCTGCACCGCAGCCAGTCTGATCCCGCTGGAGAAGGCCAGGCCGTCGACGCGCCGAGGAGCATCTGCCGGTGGGTTTCCCACCACCCAACGACCGTAGAGACGCCGGACGACTCGACGCCCTTGCTGGGCCACAGTTCTTCACAAACTCTTTGCGGTCCTGAACTATCGTCATTGAGGTGCCCCACAAGCCTCTTCCTTGCAGAACGTTTCGCGCCGCCGTCGACGAGCACCGCTGGGACCGAAGCTGCCGTCTCGACACCGGAGTTCACTTTCTTCGAGGGATCTCGACGATCCGTGGCTCCTGCTTTAAAGGGAGCCGCTCAAGAAGGATCCATCGGTGACCCGACGTCGAACTCTGCTATTCCAGGTACATTTGGGTGGTAGAAACATTATAAAGGAAATAAGACTTATAGAACAATATATGGACTGGGCTTGTGATACATCTTTGCTTTACAAGTTGCCCAGGTGGGGGGATCTCCACACAGAACTGTGTCTAGTGGTAGGGGTCAGTATTCTGCCAATTGTTCTAACCAACTGCTTTCCCTCCTATATCTATTGTTGGTTACCTTTATTAAGTGATTTGTGTGACATTTAACCAGAGTACAGTTTATGCACTTTAATGAAATCTAATAATAATTTGTGGTACCAGTTAGAACTGTATATATTTGCCATTGTAGATTTGCTGAGCACAAAGTGAGTTATTGTGATAGTGTACATAACCTTGAACTTAATTATATAAAGACTGTGTTTTAAATAATACAGTGTGTGGATATTCCTTTGTGGGGGTTTGGGGAATACACTGTACTTAAGAACAGCCTGCATCACCTCCTGAGAATCTAGGCCTTGATTGCTCGACCAGCGCTACCCTATAGAGAATCTTGCCTGGGGTCCTCTGTGCCTCTCCTCTGCCATATAGAGAGCAGAAATACTGCCCCCCTCCAGTCTTTACAATGACAAAGTAGATAAAGTTGGTCCGGACAAGGGAGATCAATTGAAAGCTTTGGGCTAAAGCAGGTTTGTGTTAGAGTGAATTAAATTGGTCCGAGCCCGGCGGAGGGAGACTGATTGAACATTGTGCTAAAAACAGATCTGAGCCTGGTTTAGAGGGATCGGGGGTGAATCGTGAATCACCCGAGAACTTGGATACATGAAAATCCTACAAGCATTATGTTAAAGAGGATCTGAGCCCGGCTGGGGGGATCTGAGGTGAATAGTGAATCACCTGAGAAATTGAGTACCGGTGAAATCCTAAGAGGAAAAGAACTGTTTGTTTGTCCCATCGGGACCTCTGAAAGAAGAGACTTTGGAAGGCAAAGAGGCTTGGGCACGGAAGGTCCTGTTGCTAATGTTTGAACTGTACCCTCCTGCTAGAGAAGCCGGAGACTGTGCTAAGCTCAAATGTGCTTCCTTGTCCCGTACTGAAAACGTGGGGAAGGGAAGCTAACGGCTTCAACATCCAGACATATAATTTCTTGAACACTTCTTTCATTTACATTACATTGTTTTCCACACTGTTTATATTTAGAGTTAAGGATTGTCAATAGATTTTTTTAGTATAGGCACTTTTGTTTTGACAAGACACCACTAGGACTGTGGTATTATAATTTAATGGTCATAGCTTGCTCCCATCTTTAGTTGTAGGTTTAGATAGGCATTTTGCCAACCCTTTTTGATTCAATAATCACCCTTTTAATGTGGTCACGTGTGCCTGTCTTACTGTTGATACCATGCCTCCCTTACATGGGGCAATTTTGGCCCTGGTGCTTATACCATGCCAAACTGCACAAGTCATGGTGCAATGGTTTTCGAATATGTCGCAGTGTTTTTAAAAACAGGGCAAACTTTGCCCTAGTGCTACTACTGTGCAGCTTTCTGTAATCTGGCCCCTGGTATTTCAACCCCTCTTTCCACCTGACAGTATTTATAGGGAACACTCTGTAGATGGCTTCTTGTGAAGGTACTGTGAGCTTGGGCAATACAAACAGAAGGAACTGTAGCACCAACCTACATCTCAGAAAGCACATGTTGAAGATACTGACTTGTGGACACAGGTCAGCTATACCCTGGATAGAGTAACAGAGGTCAATGTACCACTGAACTGAGGCAGGGCCATTTCTAGGGGATGGCAAGTACAGGGCTGTGGCGCAGCAGGAGGGTGTCCAATTTCTGCTAGAACCATAACATGTTGGCAATAAAATATTAAGCTGGCAGGATAATGGGGACGTATCTTGAACATAATTGACATGGGGAAAGGGCATTAAAAGGATGGGTTGGGTGGGGGAAATACAAGTAGGGGTCAAAGAATTACAGCCAGTATTAGAGCAGTTTCTAATCGTGCTCAAGCTATTTGCCCTTATGTGATTAATGTATAAAAGCCACATTGCCGTCAAGGCCGTCAAAATACTACTTTAGCTTCAGTTACAAAAGTCCTTGCGTAGACCTTGGCTAGAGTATTGATAATGTGTTGTTATTTATATAGTGCTTTCACCAAAGCACTGTACATAGAATATTTACATACAATGATCACCCAACTGAAGTTGGTCCATATTTATTGACATCAGAGGGAAATTTGCGACCCTTCAGCTGTGCATGGGGGCTCTTGGCGGGGGTCCTCTTAGGACACTTCAGTACTATCGTATGAGATCGGCCTTCCAGAAATGCTGGGCGTCTTTCCCTGATGAACCCCCTACGCACCCATGCGTGCAGATGATAACAGCGGGCGACCAACTGGGGGTGTCCAGTCTATACACTGTCATACAGGCACACACACCCTCGACTAACCTGATCAAAGGTAAATGGGAGAGCGATCTCCAAATCCCCATAGACGATAAGACCTGGGAAAGGTACTTTTCCATCACCAAGAGAGTTTCCCTGAACGCTGGGCTACGCCTTATACAATTTAAAATTATAAACAGATTGCACTACACTCCAGCCAAGATAGCAAAGTTTGTTCCAGATAGTCCAAGCGAATGTCCCAAATGTAGGGCGGATCAGGCTGGTTCATTTCATATGTACTGGAGCTGTCCGTGGGTGGCTGGCTTTTGGAGGGAGGTGGCAGAGTTCCTTGAGGAGGTCACACAAATCCCCTGACATTGACCCCACAGAAATATCTATTCGGAGACATTGGCAAGTGCACCGAAAAAAACAGAAGATTATTCAATGTCTCGTGTGTAGTTGCCAAAAAATGTATACTGAAGCAATGGAAGAATGCTGTGCCACCCACTGTAAATCAGTTCCTCCGGGAATTGACATATGTAAACGAAGTTGAAGAACAATTTGTCCTCACCCACCCATCGGCTAGTAGACCTAAAGACATTTGGGGGCCCTTCAGAATGTTTCTGTGTGATATGATCTCCGATGAAGATGAAGCTATGTAGATGTACCACCTTGATGAGATGTATGACAGCTGTATTGCTTTTCTATTCTGTCATGTTTATGTTTAGCTTTAAGGTAAAGCTGTAATTGTGTTATGTATCTTCTGGACCATCAATAAAAAAAAGTGTTAAAAAAAAGAAGGATGAAAGGCTGAGTTGGACTTGCTGAGATTCGAACCTGCAGATCACACACGGATCGAAGCAGCGAGCGCTCAACTCGCTGAGTTATTTTACCCGCTTACATTGTTGAATTGATCCAGTATTCCCCTGTCCCAGTCTGACAGACTAACCCCTTCTGTTTTGGGGTCTAAATTTACAAATCATCAACTGCTGGGCACATCGAACCAGTGTGTCGCTTTTCATCCACAATGGGCGTGTATGTGAAAAAATAGATGTAATGAATTTCATTGGCTTTTATTTGTATTTTTCTGCATTGTATATGTTGGTTTATCTAAAAGCCTGGCTGGATTTTACTGTTCAGTGGACTCATAAATTCAGTTCAAGTGCATAGGCTTTCCAGTCTATATTTACAACTATGATAAACAGAGCCTCCCTCAGTAATCAAGTAATCAGATTCAACTTTGTGGGCCTTATTAGGAGTTTGGCAGTTGAATTACCATTACTGCATTCAGTAGCGTTAATTCTATGCATGTTTTTGGTTTCTAGTTATTGCTGGTTTTCGAGTCCCACAGTCCATTGCGGAGAGGCACTATTACTGCATGCAGTAAATCTGCCCAGGTCATTCCCACCAAGTTAAGTGGAGGCAAAATCTAATACGTAAGTACCCAGTTCCTGAGTGCCAATTTGCTTTTTAGAGTGAAGAGGCCAAGACCTGATAGACTACAGCGCTTTGGGTCTTGTTAGCCTCTGATGTGGGAAAGTGCAACAGGGCAAAAGGTGGAGAGCTTAGTCGTGGCTCGGTTAGTATTGATATGCTAGGCATGTGGTGGCCATCTGTGGGTGGGGGGTGTAGTGCACGGTGCTAGGAGATCTTAGAGTGGGGTCAGTTAGTTGGGGAAGGTGGGAGTAGGCCTTACAAGGCAAAACAAATGCAACCCTGCACTCCTACACCAGGCCATTTGCAAAGAGGTTCCATTTCTCTAGCTCCCAATGACCCCCTCGTCCTCTCTCTCTCTCTCTCTCTCTCTCTCTCTGTCTGTCTCTCTCAACCTCTTTCTCTCCCTTGTTTCTCTCTCTCTCGCCCTCTCTCCTTCTCTTTCTCTCTATCACTTTCTCTCTATCTCTTTCTCACATAGATACATTGTACCCCATGGGGAACAAAACAAGCATCTACGAGTTGGTAGATGAGGGAAAGGGGCGTTAAGAAGTTCAGATATTACCACAACCTCCTAAGGCTTTTGGGAGACAAGAACTTAAAGTTCAGTGGGAGGGCAGCTTAAAATGTGAGGACCTCAGTTACCCATTCTACCTACCTTAGTCTGTTGATTAGCAGGCTGAGAACTACCTCTAACCTTACTGTGACATGCTCAGGGGCTATGCTCATTGGTCTGCTGAGACTTTGCCTGTCGAGGTCAAAACGTTTGTCGGCGTTTGTCAGGAGATTGATTGTGGCAGAGGCCAGAATCCCTGCTCATTTCTCCTAGAGCTGAACCCTGCCATCTCTCACAAGCCTCAAACTCTTCTCACACAGGCCAAAATGAACTCCGTCCCCTGCTTCCAACAGCCAGGACCAGGTTTTGATGTATCGGAGTGATGCTGCAACCCTGCAGGGAACTCTTCATGATGACACTAGGAGCAGAGAAGATGGAAGGTGGAGTGTGGATTCCTAAAAAGAAAAAAGAAAAGTGCAGCACCTTGGCCTAAAAAAGGGGCACAGGGAGGTGCAAGGACTCCAGGATGGTGAGGAGCAATGTCTTGCAGTGACAGACAAGGGTTTTGGAGGTTGGAGATGTGATGGACTTTCCAAGCTATGTTAAACAATTGTGTTTTATAATTGTATATGTGAATTGAGACGATTGAAAAGTAAAAAAATATATTTATAAAATAAAAAATGTGTTTTAAGACTTTACCTGCGTATTAGCCAGTGCCTATTTGGTTCATGGTCTGGGTGCTCTTGTTTTGCTGAGAGGGAGAGTGGAGAGGAGAGTGAGGAGTAATTTGATTAAGGAAGATTGACACATTGGTTCTTTGGTTTCTGTTTGGGATGTTCTAAAGGGCTGAACCTCTGTGTCTTTAAATAAGCCCATAGTCTCCCTCTTGTTGTTGTTGGGACTTTCCAATAAGTCTGCAATCTTGAGTTTGCAATCTCTCTGCTGCCTTGCTAGCTAAGGGTCTCCACGGTCTTTACTTGCGCAATAGCTAAATGATAGGACCTGGGCAAAAACAGCCATGCTTTATTCACCAGATTTTAGGGGCTGGCCTTCGAAGGGTATGGAGGCCCTGTCATGGATTAGCATTTGCACAAGGTAGGAGCTGTTCCCGATAGGGGGTGTCTTGGTGCCAGGGAAGGTACCCCCTCACCCATTAACAGCTATTTGCACCACAGAAGAGAGGAAAGGAGGAGAGCGGGTGCTGATAATATACGTGGAGTGTTGGCTTAAATTGTGCTCTTACATTTACAACTTTTACATAAGTTGGTAAGATGTCTTAGGGAAATGTCACAGAAGGCAGCAGAAAGTACCCCACACTCACTCCTAATCAGGAGGTGTCTCCAAATATCGCCTGTTTTGGCAACAAAGGTCCTACGTTTGACTGCATGGGCGTTGCGTTTGGTCAGACTTTTCAGCAACACTCTTCTTGACCTTGTCCAAGCAGTGTTTATCCACTTGCAGACACATGTGCGTGGCTCCCTTGCTGCTCCTGGGGAAGGGGCCGGGGTTAAATAGCGATATTTCCTTTGGGATCTTAACCCGGAGTTGAACTGTGGTTTCAGAAGTGCAGGGGCATTATTTCCCCTCCCTAAAATCACAGACCTCTGAGCCCTGGTTGGTTCTCATGATGATGAGGGGAAAACACCGAGGGGATAAGGCCTCTCATGACCTAAGCGCGTCTGCATTAACGATTTGGGTTGTATCGAATACTTGTACAGCTGTTTCTCACAACAACTGGCGCAGCAAAGTCTTGTTTCGTGGAACACAGGAAAAGGGAGACATTTAAAAAAAACACACACACACACACACAATGCAGGCTCACATTTCCAAGATGTTCGCTTTAACGCGCGCTTGCACCTGCACGGCTATGAATCACTATTCCACAGGCAGCAAACATCCATAAAGTGCAACAGTGCAACATATTTGGTTTCCATGTCATTTTGGAACTCCGTGTCATTTCGTAATACAACTCTCTTTTCTGTGGGGAGCACACAGCTGCTCACAGCTCCGTCCAACCTTATGACCTTGGTTAAAGCTCCAGGCTCATGTTTTCCGATGTTCCATTTCGCGGCAAGCCCCGGGACACGAGCATTAGCAGATCACGTTTTATCCAGCGCGTCATTGAACCTTTTCCTTGAGGAAGTAGTAACGCTACAAGCATACACATTTGGAAGTCGAAAACGCTTCCATTCGTGCTATTTCGAGAGTAAACAACTCCCACGACCGAAATAAAAATTGAAGTCAATTGTTAGGTGGAAAAGACAGGTGGCATTCTCCTGCCTTCTGTTTACCAAGCCTGACAGAACCGAAGTAGCAACTGCATTCGTAAAAATCCCAACTATGGCCATAGGTAGTGGACAGAGGGATTTTGGGGAGCATTCAAGGGAAATTTTAGCATATTTAAGAATACTCCAGAGCAGTGGTGTTGGAACGCATCAGAGTATTGGTGACCATTGGCAGCATGGTGATTATAAGGGTTGCAAATAAAACTGGTGCTCCTGAATCAGGAGTAAGCTAAGGCCTCTTTCACGGGAAGAATGTGTTGTGTTAAAGATTTTTTTTTTTTTAAAGGTGAGGTCTAGCGAGCTATTTTCAAACACGATGTACCAAAAATAACTGCACAAATATGACGCAGTAGGTCGTGTTTATTGATAGCAAGCAGAAGGCTATCACATAGGCCTAATAATGTTGAGAAGTCAGAACCCAGTGGATAGTCAAATCTGCCAGTGAACCCACAGAAACACGTCTTATAAAAGGCCTATGAGTAGCTTTTCAGAACACGTGAGCAGGGACGCCATTTCACCAAAATGCCAGGATTAGCAAACGTGCCACCACATGACCCTTGACCTCTGATGACATCACCGGAAGTGATGTCATTTGACCCCACACCCAAGTGCCATCATGGGAAGTGATGGCACACAACCTTTCACCTCTTGACAAAACAGCAAGTGACTTCACATAGCATTGTTCCTCAATACACGAAGAAAAATATGGTTATGATATCACTGTAATATGATATACATTTCATACAAGACTGGTTTTATGTATCATTAATATCAGTGTGTATCGGCCCATATTCCCAGATTACCGTGAATCTAATGCCAAATGATGCCATGCAATGGAAAGAAAATACATGTGGCTGTTGTGTGAAATGAAAGAAGGTGTGTCAACAAATTCAACCCTTAGAAACTGAGCCAGAACCAAACAAATCTACAGGCATCCCCCACGTGTTATGCAACAACAAAAACACAGATCATAGCCAGTTATATATATTTACAGGTGTTGGAAGTTTTCTGAAGCATTTTCACTTGTTAGACAGTTCTCACATATTAAGTGTGTCAAGGAAGGTACAGAGAGCGAGACCCTCACCCCTTTCCCCATGCAAGCCTACATTCCTCAGTTGTGTGTGGTCCATGGTGGATGCACAAATATGTGCTGTGTTCCCATATAAGAACATACTCAATACTGATGATTATATAAGAAAACGTGTCCAAGCTGGCTCTGCCAGTAGCCCCACATAACATACTCCTGTTAGCTTTACCATTAAAAATGCAATGCCATGTGGAAAAGGGCACTGTAAGCACAGAGGAGCAATGGAACCACAGCCTGGAAACAAGCACTTCCAGCACTTCAAGCTCAGGGGGACCACAGGCCTCAACCCATACAAGAAACAAAGCCTGAAGAGTGGTGCTTCAAGACACAGTAAAACCACAACCTGTAGGTGAACACCTCCGGAATGGGGGCCATCCACAGCCTCGCACATGCACTTTAGGTTGCACTAGAAGCACATCCATTAGGATGACACTTCAAATACACAAGACAGGAGAATTGATTGTTAGACTACTGGTAGGGTCTGACTGGGTACACACTGGCCCTCATTACAACACCGGCGCTAAACCATGGCGCTATTAGCACCATGGTTGGTGCCGGTGTTGTAACGGGTCCGCCATGGTTCAATGGGGAATTACCACCCCATTCCAAGGTTGGCGGGGCGGTAATTCCCCATTGAACCATGGCCCTTCCCCATTCCCATTTTCGCCCCATGTGGCTGTATGGGAATGGGGAAGGCGCTAAGTACGGTACCGCAAATTGCGGTACCGTACTTAGCACCAAGGTCCCTTTGCGGGTCCCTACTTTAACGGCTGGTGTAGACCAGCCGTTCAGGTCGGGTCCTGCAAAGGGACCTCGTAATCAGGCGCTAATGGGTTAACGGCGCCGCAGCCTTTTACGGCGCTGTTAACCCATTAGCGCCAGGGTCGTAATGAGGCCCACTGTCAACACAGGGCTCAGCCCCTCTAGCAACAGGCCAGGCTGCACCGTCACCAGTCAATCAGCCATGACAGCTGTGCAGCTATAACCGCAGTTGAGCAAACCAGGCACAATGCGATATGGGACCTTGCCCAAGATCACACTGTCTTAATATCTTAATCACACCTTCAACTCCCACAAGCTAGTGGGTGTGTGGCAATCTCACTGTGGCATTTCCCATTTCCCACCAATCTCATGCAGCTGGTACATGCCATGTACTCACCCTGGGACTGTCTGAGAACGCCACAGGGAGATAGAACATTCAATACTTGAGAGTTTCCGTCCTAGGCGCAGAGCGACTTGGTCCGATGGAATTACTTCACATCTCTGATTGAAGTTTAAAGGTTAGAGTGGAGGATGACAACCGGATTAAGGGCAAAAGCAGCAACGCAGATGTCACAACAACCATCACACAAATGATTTCCCCTGTTTTAAAGAGACGGTGTGTCACAACAGATTACGCCAGTTGTTTCTGGAATGGATGATTCCTAATGTCATCACGGCTCTGTTGCCATTAACAGACCGAAGTTTATAACCAGCTCCATACTAGGAGGTGATCTGGTTGTGATATAGTTACTACCAACAATTCAGATTGATCCCTTTTGAATTATATTACGCAGTGATGAGCTTGGGGCACAAATAATAGATGTCCAAGAAGAATTTCAGAATATTGCAGCTTGTGAACATTATTATTTTTTAGAAAGAACACGTAATTGCTCCTGAGGAAGGGAACTAGCTTCCTGAAACGCGTTGAGCTATTGTATTAGTAGTCGACACTATTTACAAACAGGGATTGGCATCTGTTGACCACAATATGAAAGGAATATTGTAACAGTATGAAGGGAATATTGTAACAATAGATGTGGAGTACTGCATATGATTTGTAATGATTAAAGGTTATATGTCCCTTAGGGAAGCAAGACTACTAATGCTTATTCTTAAATATATAAAGAGTAAATTGTTTAATTAAATTGGTTCGGAAGAACAACAGTTGAATTTACCTTACTTATTGTTTGTCCTTGGACAATAACTTGAGTGTGCAGGGGACGGGAGTGCTCCACAGCCCGTGGACACCCTTTGTCTTTTTACCCTGGGCTGATTGGCACAGGACAGCCCAACTCAGCACAGCATTGCCATTAATGGGCCTTGCAGTACCCCCAGCATGGCTTCTGCGATGCAGCTACATGGCATCTCAGTGCCAAGATGTGTGTATGTTTCAGTCGATATCTCTGCGTATGTGGATAATGTTGTGGGCATCAGTGTTTAGAGCCACCGTGCCACTCTCTGAGAGGCTGCAGAAATGTGTTCACAGGTCTTTCATTACCAAATACAATGAGCTGTTTCTCGTTCTTCATTTGACATACATCTTCTCTGAGTCCTGCACCTCACACTGCTGTCGTTAATGCATTTTCTTCTTTGTGAATTCAGTGAGCCCATGCCAAACAAATACACATTTTCAGTGGAAGGCGTTATCACGGACCACATGTATCTGCAGGTGGAGGCCAAGGAGCCTTTGAGACATAGGTTAAAACACCCTGAGGTGCGCACGCTGTATTCTACCTATTACAAGCCGAGTTCATCTGCTGGAAAGTAGAGCAGCACTGTGTTCTGTGCAATGCATGTGCCATGACTGACAATAGGGAACAAACTGGAGTGCGGCAGTAGATTGGGCAGACTACGCAGACTGCCGAGAAATTTTGCAGTCTTTCTACAGTGTTCAGCTGCTGGAGGTGAAACCTGCAACCAGTGTTTAAAAAGACTAGGTGGCCGCGGAGCGGGCCACGGAGTGCGGCAGTATGGTGGGCAGACTTTGCAGACCGCCGAGAAATTTTGCAGTCTTTCTACAGTGTTCAGCTGCTGGAGGTGAAACCTGCAACCAGTGTTTAAAAACACTAGGTGGCCGCGAGCGGGCCGCGGAGTGCGGCAGTAGAGTGGGCAGACTACGCAGACTGCCGAGAAATTTTGCAGTATTTCTACAGTGTTCTGCTGCTGGAAGTGAAACCTGCAACCAGTGTTTAAAAACACTAGGTGGCCGCGAGCGGGCCACAGAGTGCGGCAGTAGAGTGGGCAGACTACGCAGACTGCCGAGAACTTTTGCAGTCTTTCTACAGTGTTCAGCTGCTGGAGGAGAAACCTGCAACCAGTGTTTAAAAACACTAGGTGGCTGCAGAGCGGGCCGCAGAGTGCGGCAGTAGAGTGGGCAGACTACGCAGACTGCCGAGAAATTTTGCAGTCTTTCTACAGTGTTCAGCTGCTGGAGGTGAAACCTGCAACCAGTGTTTAAAAACACTAGGTGGCCGCGAGTGGGCCACGGAGTGCGGCAGTAGAGTGGGTAGACTACGCAGACTGCCGAGAAATTTTGCAGTCTTTCTACAGTGTTCAGCTGCTGGAGGAGAAACCTGCAACCAGTGTTTAAAAACACTAGGTGGCCGTGGAGCGGGCCGCGGAGTGCGGCAGTAGAGTGGGCAGACTACGCAGACCATGCGGACCATGTGGACTGTGGACGCCACCCTGGGTGCCTTCCCGGATGACGCCCCCTTACAGATGGCAGTAGACGGGCGCCTGGGAGCTGAGGGCGCCGAGGTAAAACACCCCACAGAACATCCTCCAACTGCAGCACAGGACCCAGCACCCGGGGTGGAAAGCGGGACGATCTCCCCGCCCAGGCCGAGACATCCGAAAACAGTGGAAGCAACGGAAGGTAGGAACATTACTGACCCCGTGACGAGGGCTTTGTTACCTCCGTTAGCTCCATCTCCTCCCCCCCTCCTTCCCGTGCTTACCTCATTCCTCCCAAGGACCCGTGGCTCAACCCACTGTCCCGCCCAAGCGAGTCCTGAGACCTCCTAGGGACCCACTGCAGACTAAAATAAAATGGGCAGCCCCGAGGCGTACGGCGAGACAGTTGGTCTCTAAACAAGCTGTGGTGTCGCCTCGACAGGAAGCTCAAGAGGCACAAGAGGCGGGGGGAACAGGGGAAACAGGACCTCAGCTACGATCCCTGCAAAAATGGCACGAGCGGGCAAGAACTTGTTTACAAAGCTATACAGTAATGGAACTGGAGACTTCATCTTTTGAGGACCCCGCTGGAGAAACAACAATAGAAGTGGGACCAAAAGAAGTACCTGAGCAACTGGATGATACTGCTGATGCTCTAAACTCTATCTCGGAAATGTCAAATACCTCCCAAGACAGTGACCCCATAAAGTGTACGCTACACAACGATCAAGACAATGAGCTGGAGGGGGAACAGGCCGTGAATCTGACTGGGGCTTCCCCCCCCCTCTACCACAGACCAGAGCATCCAGAGAGACCGCGACCAAGGGCTGGAGAGGAAGGGGCAAAAAACCTACGACTTGATGGATGTGGAAATATTGAATATTTCTGAAGTTAGCACACCGCAAGATTTAGTAAGTGCAGAACAAGCTCCGGAGCAAGGAACCCACAAAGACTCATCAAGATGTGGATTAGCAGGCATAGAGAAAAGTGGGACCGGACTACCCCACATACAGGGGAAGCTGGTGTCAGTGGAAATCCACGCAGAGCCGGCTCTTGGCGGTGACTTGAACGTAAATGAGCCACAGCTCCCGAGGGACGAATGAGCAACAGATATACTACTAATACAAGAACCTGCAAGCACAGATGAAAGAGACAGAAACCCTAATGCAGCCCTATATGACCACCTACAATATCTTTTAAAAAGCAATCCTGGGGCAGCTACAAAACAATTAAATCTGACTTCACTAGAAGCAAATAGAGAGGTAAACGTGACTCTCGATCCAGACTTGAGCATCTCAAATCAAGATACACACCTCAGGATCTGAATGACCCGGATTGTGAGCTGCCAACAGATATAACTAAGGAAAAGAGCACACCAAAGGTCCACAAGGGTTTGAGAGCAAACCGGGAACGAAAACTAAAAAAACTCAGCATGGCACAATGCTCCTCACCACAAAATTCAAGGGCACCAAAAAATCCAGTTACAAAACTGCATTGATGAATCTGGCAAAGGCGGACTCCTTGAAAAGGCTTTTTGGCTTGTCAGACTCGACAAAGGCACACAGAGATGAAGAAATCTCTGATGCGGACTTACTAGACAGTATCATCCATATTGGAGACTCGAGCCTGACTCTACCAAAAAAAACAGAGAAGCCAGTATTAGACTTCATAATACCACCACCAACTCTGGATGACATCAGCTCCATCCCTGTCAGATGGCACTTTAAGAAATCATTGGATACATCTAAAATGCCCAAAGAGAATCACCTATCTCTGATTCCAGGACGAGTTCACTCGACTTTAACCAACCAGGCTCTAAGAGAAAAAAAGTGCCGATATCAACTTCCTTCAATAAAATGGTTAAAAGAGCAAGAGGATTACCAGAAGATATCAATTTAACCATACATAACTGTACGATATGTAACGCATATGGGCCACTCACCAATCTCGGTCCTTGGCCCAGCCACTCTCCCCTGCACTGCCTTCCTGGCAACACCTGCACTGCGGGACTGTCTCTGTATCCCTACAGCCCCCCTTCCCAGCACTTGTCTCACTTATCTTGCACTTGCCACCAGCTGGCCCTTATTTATCTTGTTCATTACTAACCCTGTACTGCACTTTCCCCTCTCCCTTTCCCCCTTGCACTTTTCCCATCCCCCTTACCCATGCACTTGCGCGATCTGAATGAAACCTGGCCTAGTAGGATCGTTGTCTGTCTCCCCTTGATCCCCCCTCCCTGCCTCGTCCCGCCTTGAAACACTTGTGTATAGGCGCGTTACAAATGCCTTATCATATCATATCATATCATATCATAAGATGATACCGGAAACACCTTTAGTCGACATGCAAACTACATCATCACAAACGGAACCAGTTTCAACAAACAAAACGTCAGCGGAAACCCAGACCGACGTAAAAATAATAATTGATGACACAAAGAGGGCGCTGGTAACAAACTAAAAAAAAAACACCAGGACGCCGATAATCAAAACCCCACCGGCTTTTAGTACACCGGTATCAAGTAGAAGACTAAGTGACGCCACCCTAGTGGCTCATAAAGAAAAACCTAAAAAAATGGACCTAATGTCCATAATGTCTACAGATACCATTGCCTTAGCTCCCTTTAGCAAGTTATATGAGGCATTACATGATACAACACGGGACCAGACTTCTTTGATTGCCTTGATGCACACCAATTTAACCTATTTGGAGGGTTACATCTTAGCGAAAGAGGAGAACATCAAGACAATAAATGAGACTCCAATAGAGAAAGAGACCCAGGAACCACTGCCTACAAATCTTAATTCAGGCTTGGTCAAAGAATCTGATTGCACAAATAGCTCAACATCTCTAGAAATAAAGCAATTGACTAAAACAACGGAAAGAGGGATGCAAACGATGACTGAGACAAAGAACAATCAGTTCAAGCTTCAGAAAGATTCAGCTCCAAACAGAAAGTTAGGAGAAAAACAAGTCGACCGAAATAAAAATACTTTTACATTTGGCATATTCAAAACCCAAAAATCTATATTGGAGAAGCAACTACCTCCATCACTTGACAGGAGTGCGAGGGATATGACCTCATCAAAAAAAAGGCTCTCCCAGAGTCTAGGATTCACACGAATGCAAAAAAGACTATTAACAACTGCAGTCAACTAGTAGAGGATACTATCGACTCAACAAGTGATATAAGAGAATGGAGCATTTACATGGTCGACGAGTCCCAAACAGAAGCTAACTCACCCCAAGTTACAAAAGAAAAGCGGTGACACTAGATCTAATGAATTTGGTGCTTGTACCAAAAAAGAAGATCCGTATCATGGAGGTGGAAAGCTCACACGATCGACCAAGAGAAAATTCTTCAACCAAAAAGGAATCAAAATCCACAAGGGAAAGGCACAAACAGCTGGACAGGAGCAACGTAGCCCACCTGGAAAAGAAAACCACAGCAAGAAAAGAGCTAATAAATATGGGAGCCTGAGGAAAAAACGGGGATCTAAAGGAAAATTCACTTAAAACTACATCAAGAAGCAAGACAAGGAGAGAACTCGCTAGAGATGCGCCGCTAAGATGCCGCAGAGCAATGAAGAGCAAAGAACCAGACTGGACCACTTTTAAAAAGGAGTTGAAAAAACCTTCACTATTGAGAATAAAAAGTGCCTGTGTATTTCGATTAGAGCGTATATACAGGACAAAGGACGACCTGACACTAAACAGGAATACCATTATAGAGCTATTCAAACAGATACCAAAGTTGAGATTTATACAAAATCAAGATTTATGGATGGTGGAACCATGTGATACAGGGCGTAAGGATCGTTCTTACCTACCTATCAGGTCGGAAGTCATAAGAGCGATGCTCGCGCAAGAAACTGAAAATTTTGATCTTCTGGGATACGATTTAAGAGAACTCCAACACCCCAGAGAGAAACCAGAAGAGGAAAACAAATCTGACACGAAAAATTCCACAAGATTAACAGGTGATCCTACTACTAGAAAAGATCAAGAAGGTATGGAGTCATCAAACACAAACAAACCTAACAAAAAAATTTGCAAAGAAAAGGGCTCAGAGATGATTGATCGAACGACCGAAAACACTGGACACACCAACCACAAAGACCCACTAGCTATCCCAAAAGGACATCCAGCACGGACCTAGAAGAAGATAGAAGAGAGAGAATACGACACTCTAACGACAACTTGATATACGGAAGCCGAAAACAAAAAAGAACCCCGGACATCCACAAGAATTCAACAACGAAATGGACTTGGAAGTCGTCGGCCCCGCATTTAAAACAACAGAACTAGCAATTACATCCAAATGAAAAGAATCCAGTGGAGGATGCTACTTTAAAACTAGGTTTGCTACCCATCTTGCAAAAGAGCTGTATTAATATGGCTTCACAGAACACAAGAGACTTTAGTCACCTAACAGCAAAAAGCGACATCAACTTGGGCCGATGGGACATCATTTGCTTACAAGCGACCTGGGTATTGACTAAGCTGAAGATGGACGGATACACAATACACATTGTACCTGCTGAAAGAGGTCTTACGGGACGGGACGACCAACAGCTGGTCTACTTATAGCCATAAGATCAGGCAGTGGAATGGAGGTGATTAAACAGATAACCTCTATCTACCGATTCCAGGCTTTGATAATAACTTGGAATTACCTAGATACATCAGCTATGGAAAAGGAAGAGATGATATTATTAATCAACACATATTGGAATCCTGAAATTGCACCTGAGGAAGTATACCTGGAAAAAATGAACATTATTTTAAATGAAGCCAGTGCAAACTTTTCCTGCAATTATACAATAATCACGGGAGACTTTAACGCCATCTGTACAGACATCGGAAACCAGTGATCACACCTACCGAAATCATCACCTATTCTGCAGCGAGGAAGAAGTCTTGAAAAAGGCCTTGTGGCGCGAGATCTACACAACTTACATTGGCTTAGAACAAAAAGCCAACTTGGAGGTACCCTTGTGGCAAAGAGCAGAACTAACAGTAACAACAGACCACACATTTGTGTCAAAGGAGTTATTGGGGCTGGTTGTCAGCTTTTCAATAGTCAAAACATCAAATAGTGACCATAATTTGTTGCACACCAGATGGTCATATTTACAGAAACCCCAAAAATATTTAAATCATGAACTAGAAGTCAATGGGAAAGGAACCCGTCTAAAATTGACAGAGAAAGCGATTAAGCAAATTGCCGGAAGATACATTATTACACCTTCACCAAAGAACGAAAGAACTAAAAACCCAGAGGAGAGGGTAGACTATACTGTGCTGTTAAAAAAATACATGCACACAAGTCAAAAGACCAAAAACACTGACAAAAACCACCTCCATACCTACAACCAGGAAATAGTAGTGAGAAAAAAAGCGCTGAGAAAACTCAAAAGAATGGCAAACACATCAGGAAGTTTAACAATTCAAAGAAGACGCTTCTTATATCAAGCGGATTCAGAATTAATGCTGAAGACTTTATGTGGAAGGAAATCCAAAGACTTGTGGTCCCTAATAAAAGGGACAACGACGACAACCAATGACGCATTACAAAACAGCGTTGGGGAAGCGGGATGGGTCTCTCATTTCACAAATATGTACGCAGCTCCACCTAAAATGGACCATACGCAAACGAGCTGGAAACAAGGCAGAAGCAGCATACATGGAACATCCCCACCAACGAGGAGGACATCCTAAACAAAATCAAAAAACTTAATAACTCAAGGGCACCAGGCCCTGACGGGATCACTAATAGTGACTTGTAACAACATCAGAACTTGTGGGCCCTGTTTATCAGTAAAATCTTTAAGAATTGTAACCAGGAACAAAGCATCCCAGCTTCATGGCGAAAAGCGATAGTCGTCCCAATATTCAAACGTGGAGATAGAGAGGGCCTGTGTCACTATCGTCCCATTTCTCTACTGGATGTTATAGGGAAGATTTTTGGAGGGTTTGCCCTAGAAGCAATTCAAGCCTTGCTTAATTTAGAGAAGCTAGCCGACCCATTTCAGACGGGATTCGTCAAGAATGCAGGAACATCTACTAACATCCTTATGCTAACCACAATTAAAGCCAAGGCTCAGCAGGTCGGTCAGCCTGTATATATGGCGTTCGTTGACCTGGTACAGGCGTTCGACCAGGTCAACAGAGACCTGCTATGGGAAAAGCTGGAAGCCAAGAATTGTCCTGGCATAATACTGGGTCCTGTCCAGGCCTTATATCAGGATACATCAATGAAAGTAGGGCTGAGTCAGGATGGTTTACTGTCAAAGGAAATAACTACAGGTATGGGAGTGAAACAGGGCTGCCCCCTCACGCCTGCATTATATAACGCGTACATCACTGACTACGTAGAATACGAACATGAGGTGAGAAGTTTTCCGCCAACGATGGGTGGCGAAAAGATATTGCGCCTTTTATATGCAGACAACATCATCCTGCTGGACAGGACTCCAATTGGCCTTCAAAGACAACTAACAAACCTGGTCAAATACTTGAAGCGGAACAACCTACGACTGAACGTGTCGAAAACCAAGGTGATGTCTTGGGAGGGACGAGGAAAGAAGAAACACGATAAATCGAATTGGTTCATAGAAGGCTTAAAACTAGAAAAAGTAACCACCTTTAAATATCTAGGCGTCATGATGTGTACTAGTTTTGGAGAAATATCAATGCAAAACCTTCTATGGACAAAGATCAAAACCCTAACTGTACAAGCGAGGATACTCGACAAAAAGTATGGAAGATTCTCGCTACTTACAGTTATCAACTTCTTTAAATGAAAGGTAATTCCATCAATCCTGTATGGTGCCGACGCAATGTACTTATTACCAGAAAGACTCTGGATCAAGCTAATGAGCTACTTTTGTTGAAAAGTTCTTGCCCTGGCAGACTCTACTCCGATGGCACTTATAAGGAGAGAGTTATGCCTTCCGTCATTGAAGGCCACCAAGGAGAGAACATGTTAATGCTGTACCGCAAAGTGCTATTAGATAAAAAACCAAAAACACTGGAACTGCTGTATAAAGAAATGGGAGCTGGCAGCATTAATGCACTAAGAGATTGGAAGACCAGCAACATTACTTTATTAGAAGCTCTAGATATTCATGACAAATCCAAAGAAGATAAGTAAAAAACTTTTTGATCTAGATTGGATCCAGACTGAAGATTTAGCAACCAAATACAGTCTGACTAAACAGTTTCCAACACCGGCTAAGAAACTGAACATCATGAGAAGCTACTTGGAAAAGTTTCCGGACAGAAATCTATGTAGAACATTTTTGAAATTTCGTTTGAATCAACTTAAAACAAACAAAATACTTTTCACAAGAAAGCTTTCCCCTACAGACAATTGCAGATATTGTAATTCCGTGGAATATGTCGAAACAAGCCGCCACATTCTTTTAGAGTGTGTAGGAACGCAGCATGCAAGAAAAACTTTTTTAAGCAAAATGTTGCAATCATACACTACTCTATCGGAAGATAATTGGTGGAGGAGAAAACACATGCTGTGTGCTGGCGGTGGCGTTGTTTTTCAAGACTATAAGCCTGGAAGGTTAAAATCGATGAACATGGGAAAGAATCTCAACTGAGCAGTAAAAACTTCAAAAACTAAAAACACAAATCCGCCCTACCTATAACTCCGTTTGGCTACATGATTGACAACACGATCACAAAAGGCGTTCTAGCTTAGATGGATAAAGCTACCTAATGTGATCAGGATGGACTGCTGTCCTTTTCTTCTTTTTGTATTTTTATTTGTAAAAATTGTACAAACAATTAAATCAAATTAAAAAAAAATAGGGAACAAACCACGGATCAAAAAGGAAACGTTTGGCGTTTGGATACTTTATGCAAACTGGATGCCATTTTAGTGTGTTTGATTTCAACGTTAAATTTAACAGTAAGCCAAATAAAGCTAAATATGCTGCATCTCCATAACGAAATGGCATTTCAATAGTGTTAGAAGGTAGTAAGCCCGGTTCGCCACAATGATTTGATTATAATTCACAGCAGACAGGTTATGCTTCGATTTTTATCTATGTCCCAGCCTTACAATAGAGCAATGGTTGGGGTTTTCTTTTCTGTGCTCAACATGTAGGCTTTAAAGGATTTTTTTGGTTGTTTCAAATCATGTATCATGCCACTTACAATAGCAGAGTGGTGAGTGTTGGGGAGAGGACCTGGGAGGCCCAGCTTCGGATACTGCATTCAGCACATTTGAAGGCGCGATTTCGTTGCTTTCTAAAAAGTGTAAAATGGTGCTATAGATGTCGTTTTTACTGTGAATGAATGAATCCATGCAACTCGGTATTCTTCCGTTGCCCGCTAGTGTTACAACTGGTTTAAATGGGGTAGAGGGGTTATGAGGTACTGGTTTAGTGAGAATTCAAACTGAGCTCGGGATGCCAAAAGCAACACAGGGTTTTTAGGACAGGTTTTAACGGTTGGTATCATGCCAGTTGCAGTAGCAAATGGTTAGGCATTGGGAAGAGAACCTGGGAGACCCGGTTCGAATATTCACATTTGAACGTACAATTTCGCTGTTTTCTGAAGAAGTTCAAAGAGTGCTAGAGATGTTAAATGGACACCAGGTAATCGCCACACACTCAGGGACGTCATTTAGGGGTTGCAACTGTTTTTTTTTGTGATGTAAGCTCCTGGGTTGCGGCCAGCACCATGTGGCTCTTTACTTCTGGAGTGGCTGGCTTTCTTGTTCAGGCCCCTTAAAAAAAAGAAGAAAAAGGAGAACAGGAGTGCCACAAGTCTAACACTTTCAGCACTGATCCTAAATAAGAAAGAATAGGAAAACCAAATAATGTGCCTTTCAGGAATTCTATACAATAATTGCTAGACTCATTAAAGGTTTATTTCAGGCACACTTCAGGGGGTGAGTCACTGATTTAGTCTGTTCACCTCAACTCAGCCTTTCATCCTTCTGAGGTCGATAAATGAGTACCAACACAGGTTGGGTGACATTGGGTGTATATTTTTTCTATATAAAGCGCTTAAGCGTAAGTCCTATATAATAACACATCATTATCATTTGGTCATGGACGTATGCTTGCATTCACAGTAATTTGGTAATATGGGAATATGGGCCTATACACACTGATCTTAACGATACATATGGTGATCCATTCTTGTATGAAATGTACATCACATTATAGTGATATCGTAACCATATTTTTCGCAGTGTACAATGCTATGTGATGCCACTTCCTGTTTTGTCAACAGGTGAAAGGTCATGTTCCATCGCTTCCCACGATATCACTTCGGGGTGGTGTCAAATGACATCACTTCCTGTGATGTCACCAGGGGGTCAAGGGTCGTGTGATGTCACTTCTGCTACTCCTGGTATTTTGGTGAAATGACGTGCCTGCACACACTCAGGTCTGCGACATACACAGGCAGAGGTTGAA
Source organism: Ambystoma mexicanum (assembly GCF_040938575.1). Lineage (NCBI taxonomy): Eukaryota > Metazoa > Chordata > Amphibia > Caudata > Ambystomatidae > Ambystoma > Ambystoma mexicanum. Next base: position 281,531,722 of record NC_090941.1, on the reverse strand, counting down.
CCTAGTTTTTTTAAACCAAATTAACCACTTTTGTTATGAACAGTGTTAGGAAAGATTCCCATTTATGTGAAGTTTTCCCTCCAGTTGTGTAACCCCACCCCCAACTTTTTGTTGCTGTTTAGCACCATAGTCTGACTTTGCCAGTGGAGCACAGCCTTCAGCTGCAGTCCCCTGGGCTTTTCGCTCAGTTTGTTATGGGGGAAACTGACATGCCCTTAAAGACAGTCAGTACTGGGAGACTTTGTTTCCCGTAGTCCTTTCCAATGTTACAAGTGCACAATGTACCTTACAGTACAGTGCGCTTGGGTACTCTTGTCATTTCTAAAGGCCCTAGACACCCTCGAAGGATTTTTTTTAGGAGAAGTGCGGATGTGCCTTGCACAGGGCTGGTGGCAGCTTATCTTTTCTCATATTTTTATCCCTTTCCTGCCATGCAAACCGTGCTTACCGCGTTTGGCACGGATAGGTGGCCTGGCACCAAAATGGCCATGCCATGAGGTTCTTTGTCCTGTCCTTTGGCCATCTTGCCCCTTCACCTTCCCCAGGTCGAGCCGACCCGGGTCAGTCCTTATTTAGGCATCCATTCTCCCGCGAAACGCCAAATGTTCGAGGGTTTCTGCATGCCTTGTGTGTGTGCTTCCAGGATGTGGGTAGGACTGTCTGGTTCCAATACACATCCTGGGTGCCAGAGAGTCTGGTGTGCTGTGAATGACTGGGACTACTGTGGTCTGTGATTGGTCCACATATGGTGTGCATGTATGTGAGCAGATCTCCCATTGGCTTCTCTTCGTTTTGGCGGAAAGGAGATTCTGGATAAGAGAAGGCTCCAAACACCCATACCATGTAGATCTCTTGAGTTATCACTGAACTAAGGATAGGATCCAAGTATCCAGAAACTAAGAAGCTGAGTCGAGGAACTGCTGGTGACCCGCTGAAAGGTTTGGCACCTTGAGCCCGCTGTCGTCCTACTGGACCCCTCTACATCTGATCGAACTAGAAGGTCTGCGAAGATGCTTCAACCCATTGGAATAGTGGGACTAACTATTCTAGGCCCCCCTGTGCCCTGAAGCCTGCTACAGTGAAACTGGCCTGATCTATCCACCAGGAGCAGAGAAATCACAACTGTCCCGTTTGGGAATCATCACTGTAACTTCGCTGCTGAAAGACGCAGAGCTGCACAATTGCCGCATTTGAATCTGCAACCGAAGTGGACTTGACTGCCGAAGTTTGGTCCGGAGTGGGTCAGTGAGTACTTGCAACCCTTACCGGTGGCCCCTAGCACATCAACCCATTTTTACGCACGAGTGTCTCCTGAGGGCCACTCACCTTTCCACAGATAGCCTGAGCTATCAAACTATTCCCAACTCCTGGAACCTGTTCTGCCCTCTTGGGGAGACCCTCCACAAATAGTTGGAACCTATTCTGCATCACCTCATCCACCTTCCTGAGCTGCTACAGACCCTACAAGAGACCCCGTTTTCGCCCATCTGCACCACCGCGTGCACCAGCATTGCAAGTACATTTCAGCAATAGGCTCCACTCTTCTTAGGGACTGGAGTGCCTTTCAGTTAGGATTGTGATCAGTGCAGAATTGCCTAAATACTCTTTGCACGGTCTGCTTCATTCCCTTTTTAGGTTGTGGACCATTTTGTGCATTAATCCTTTAGGCCACCTGGTCTTGTATATATGTATTTTAGTAGCTTTGTGTTGGTTTTGATAACTACTGTGTGTTGAAACTCAAAGGCCTTGAATAAACATATTTGTATTTTTTATATATATACACACCTGACTGGGAGGGATTTGTAAGTGACCTTTATTCTGTGTGCTCATTGAGGTCTTTCAGTCACTCTCACCCCTCCCGAGACATAGTCCTGACCGCCTCCAACGCTACCTTGAATGGTCTGGCTTGTCCAGAAGGTTACCCTGTTCCAAGAAACTCAGCTAGCCTTCTGAACCTCTGCCCACCAGGTCAGAGTTCAGAAATCCACCATAACAAACAGATTGACCTTGTTTTGTGCGATCAGCGGCAGAGGGAGCAAAAGCAGGAGCAGTAGGACATCTTTATGCTGCCATAGCTTCTTACATGGTGGCAGTGCCATGTGGACGGAGCACAGAAATCAATGCAGGATTCCAGATCCGGAGACAATGAGGCGCAGAGCCTGCAGCGCATGGTGCTCTCACATCCGCAGTGCACGCACTGGTAAGGCAGCCATCGAGGAAGAGTCTAGCGGCACCCCCTCCAAGTGCCTCTTTTCAACATTCTCCTCAGAAACTCAGGCGTTGAATGCAGGGCCATGTGCAGCATGTGCGGTTTCACTTGGCCCCGCACTCACAACACTCTTGGGGCCCCATGCATAGGGTGCCAATGACTGACTCCCTCCCTCTGATGGAGGCTGCAGCATGGGCTGTGTGTTTGTCCTGTGTCGTGAGTGCTGAGGCTGCAGGCACACATGGGCGGCCCATGCTTCCTGCAGCAGAGAGAAGGTTAACAAAATGTTAAGTGCCACACAGCATGGGGGTGGGGCAGGCAATGGTCCATGGGGGACAGAGTGGGCACTGGGCAGGTGGCATTGGCGGGACTGAACAATGTAACAGTTTGCTGATTTCACGTGACATCAAACATAACGGGCTGGTGCCATTTCAGAATGTTCCAAGAATAACAGCAACGGCAGCGCTTGCAGGGGCCTATTAGGCCTACTGTGCTGAAGAGGTGCAGCAGCAGGTAAGGTATCCACCCCCCCGAAAACAATTTTGCCATTGCCAATGCTTGTCTGCAGCTTGATGCAGCTAGGGGAAATCTTATGCCAAGTCTGCTGGAAACTCAGTGACCACCCACAGTAAAGGCAGACTATTAGACTGGATCACAGATATCACCTGTGACATTAACATTCTCTCCAACCAGCCATGCAACTGGACTGACAATCACGCTATTCTATTCACCACACAAAACGGCACCCAATCCAACTCTGACAAACCTCCCAGACTAGCCAGAAATATGCAGAACGTAACAGCTCATAAGCTACTCCCACTACTCCAACCCCTCACCAACTCCTCCACCTTCAATGAGGACCCAACCACTCTTGTGGACCTCGATAATGCCACAATACTCAATGCTATCAATAAGATCACATGGGTGGTTGTGAAATGAGTATTTGGCTCTGATAAAGAGATGACGATCAGAAATTGATCACTTTCAAACAGATGTTAATCTTTAAAACCAAGAGTCACATTATCGGCTTGAATGAAGATATCGAGTGGCATAATGTTGGTCACCGTTAGTACAAACAGTGAGATATTAGATCCAAAAAAGGTTTTTGTGGGGTAGCAGCAGCTATGTTGGCTCATGCCAGTGGTTTTTCGCAAAAAGGAAAATGTGCAACTGTTTGTTGTTTTGATTTGACCCATATTTTTACATCTGTACTAATAGAGTTCTGTGCAGCAACATTTGTATAAATCATAAGCTCTTATGTGTATTAAAGGTTACCTGTATCAGCCACAACATGATAATGTGTTTAATCTATGTGCTGAAGGTTTTGCCTCAGGTCTGTTTGCTCTGCTTATCAAAAATGTTGGTAGATACATGTTGGTGTGTCTTAAAGACCTTTTGAGCAATAACCACTATTTTTGAGAGACTCGGTTGGGGCAGTAGTCCTTTGGTGACCCATGTGGTGAATGGTATGGCCCTTAATTCTGCTCAAAAACCTGGGGCGTGTTTTAGCTTTCACCGTAGTATAGTGATAAGCTACACATTTAACATAAATACAGGTCTATGCACTTGTATGATGATTTTACAACCATCCTGGGGTTCGATCATAATGAGAGCCTGTATAGTTGATGTTTGCGATGGAATACTGGTTTTGAATGGGACAGTCCTGTTTCTACTTTTAATGTGAATAGGTGTGTGTGCCAATCGTTTTTGGATGTGAAGGAGTAGGATAGTCCTCTTTCTATGACCTTTCCCGACACGCTCCGTTGTGCGCACGGTGGATGAGTAACACTTTTGATGGCAATATGGTGCATTAGTAGAGGAGCAAATATGCTTCGTTTTTATGGCTTAATAAGAACAACGCTGTTTTCTCATCTAAACAAAGGTAAATGGAGGCGGTCAGCTACGGTACAAGTTTAATCATGCTAGTGGGAACGTGGTACCTCTATTCGAACACGGACTGAGGTGCCTTTTTATCCACGGGTTATGTGATTTACCATTATATTTGGTGTTGTCTGCTGTGATGCAGCAGGTGTAAATTAACACAGGGGGTTGTGCCTTTTTCTCGGAGTGATAGGAAAATCTATATTGTTTATATCTGTGATGTGTATAAGAGACCCAGTGAGGCTTTGATGAACCGAGTGTATGCTCTATTTTATAGCATTTGGAGGCTTTGGGAAAAGGAATGTTGAGATGTATACAGCAACACGCTGCTACATAACATTTCAAGTGCCGTTTTTTCCACGACACACAAAAGATCATGGTTCTGAAGGTATGAAACCTGATGAGCTACAGCTTGTGCATTATTTGAATATTTGAAGGTTTTGTGTGTTTGAAGTTGTAACAAGAGGTATACGTCTTTGGGTTTACAGTGTTTTCATCCAGTCCCCATTTGAAAGGGTTGTGAAGAAATTATAGAAGTCCTATTGAAAAGGATTTATTTGGAAAAAACTACCTGTTATTGACTGGATCATTGAAATGTGACCTTAACAGGTATTTGCGAGCAGAAGATTGTGTTAAGGTGTGTTTTTGTGACGCACATTTGGGGGCCTTATTAATGAAGGCTACCCTAGTTATATTGATAAATGGATTAAGCCCCAGGAAATAAATTAGTGTATGGTGAATATTGTGTATTTTATGTTTATTAAATAGAGATCAAGGAAATTCCCATCTCCAGGAAAAAAGGATTCGGACACGGAATATAAGTCGAAAATAGAACTTGCCCTGATGAATGTCTGACGCAAAGGGTCTTTTTGACAGAAACATGTTGGGTTGGATAAACACAACCAACAGACTTGTTTGATTTTTTAAATAATATTGGTGCTGTTGTATGTTAAGTAATTGTGTATTATGGTGTTTACGCAATGTGCATTTTGTGGTAATAAAGTGTTCGTGTCTTTGACCTGGTGATAAAGTTTTGAATTAAAAGCAATAAGAAGAATGTTTTTTATGAAATTGTATTAAACCATGCAAGATATACTACATGAATTAGCTATAGTTTTCATATTACATACAAGTTCACCTTTTTTTAAAGTAAAAGGATGCATAAAAAGCAAAACCTCGCTCACATTTGAACACCTAGCTCACCCCGCACCTAAGAATCCTGCACAAAAACAAAAGAGAGGCTGAAACTATTTGGAAAAGCCTCCCAACATCAAACAAAGATAACTTTACTACAGCCTCTTCTACCTACAAATCAGCAATCTTCCTAGCAAAATGCGATTCTTACAACGACCGGCTCACTAAAGCCTTATCCAATATGAAAGAACTCTTTAGCATACTCAGAGAGTTAGAATCTCCCACCGCACCACCCACCTCCTGTACCAAAGACCTCACATGGTGCAATAATATCCAAAAAGCTCTCTCCGACAAAATTGAGCTCCTTCAAACTAAAATTGAGACTAAAAAAGCTAGCCTTGCCACTAACATTCCCTCAACGCCCAACTCAAATACCCTTACCTGATTTACAAGACCTGTTCACATTCTCCTCTCTCGGCACTAAGGAAGTTGAGGATATAATTCTATGTTTAAAACCATCCAGATGTCTGGGCGATGTCTTCCCAGCAACAATTGTCAAAGAGACAGCGAATGATCTTTCACCCTTTATCACTTCGCTAATAAATGCCTCTTTTGCAACCGATATAGTACCTTTCCCAGATCACTTCACATCTCAGAGTTAAGACGCTGGCTTTCAATCAATCAAAGAATTAGACTCAAAACCTTATCTCTTACTTTCAAATGCTTAAATAACCTAGCTCCTATTTACCTCTGTGCCAATTTCAAACCAAACTCCTCTGATCGACCATCCAGATCCTCACAAGCCAACTGCCTCACCATCCCTAGGTTTAAGCTCCAAAATGCTGGAGGCAGAAGTTTCCCCGTTCTAGCAGCTAAAACTTGGAACATCCTACCCTACACCCTCAGAACTGAACCTTCCTTCCACAAATTCTGGGCAATGCTGCAGAGCCGCCCAAAGCGAGGCAGGGTAACTGCTGTTACCATCAGCAGGCCTGGAGAGGCGCAGCCCAACCTCTCCCCCTCTCTGCTCCTCTCCTTCCCCCAAGCCAGAGAGACACGCAGTCTGTGCAACACAAAGCTCAGGAAGGGTGAGGTGTGAACAATCACCTCACCCTTCCTCCATACAGCAAGGTGCTAAGCACCTAAGGAAACCAACAGTCAGGCAGGGATCAGGTTCAAAGACCTGCCCCCTCACCCCAGGGGGCCAGACAGTCAGCTATCTGGCCGGGGGTTGGAACACAACAGCCCCCACTACTATACATATCAAAGACCCAGGGCTCCCCTGGGTCTTATAAATACAGAGCGGCATGCTCTGAGAAAACACAAACAGTTTGTGGACCCTGAACGGGGACCCAAACACACAGGAGGTGCACTGTTTACTCAGTGCCTTCCAAACCATTGCTTCTTTAGAAAACTCTGAAGTTTGTTGCATTCGCAGCATCTTTGTTTCCCTTTGAACATTGCACTGTTCATGAACCTCTGCACGGCAGCAAGCGGCAAATACTTAACAAACAAAGAAAGTCTCCCAGGACGTACCAAAGGAAAGCAGGACTCCACTTACCAGCGCGAACGAAGGAAGGAGGAACCTGCAGAGCAGCCCGGCGTAGGCGGTGGCTTCAGTCAAGCGTCGATTTCAGGTAAGCCGCCACGCCGGGCTGCGAGCATGAAATAGAACACTGTTTTTTCTAACCGCGTGCAACAAAAATAAACATCCGCGGGCAGCCGGTCTCCGGCTAACCCGGAACACGCGCTGCGCGTCAATTTCAATAGAAATATTGCAAGTTTAAACACAGAGGCTGCGGGGAAACCCCGTTCCGGGAAACCTTATCGCAAAAGTACAACGAACATTGTAATTGAGGCAGTAGGCAGACAACCTTTGGTTCATACAGCATTTGGGGCATTTCTTAAGGCCCTGGCCAACAGGGCACACACAATTAATTGCAGTGAATAACAAAGGCATAGTTTATACACATAACTTGAACCTGGGCACAAGAAACATTTTCAGCTCACCAAAGACCACTGCTGCAGTTTGTCTGAACAGAAACCAAAATATTTTTTGGGGCAACACTCTACATTTACCCAGCACGGGAACAGCATTTTTTGCAAGCCCACAAGAATCCACAATTAATACAACAAACATTATAATGTGCATGATAGACGGTGCTATTGCACAACGAGCAGAGAGCTCATTTTGACATCTGTGCAGAGACTGCTTACACAGGTTCAGATCCCTGCAGGGCCAAACACAGCCATTTTTAAATATCTTTCTTTTAATCAAACAGGCTGAAAGGAAACATGGGTCCCAAACGAAAATCACAGGAACCCTCAACACGGGCACCGAAACCCAAATCACCCCACCTTATGGCAGCCATCAAGGCAGCGGAACACTATGGTTGGGCATGGGTCAGGGAGAATATGTACGGCCTACCAAGGGAAGGGACACCCATACCACCCAATCAAGATGACGTCACAAAACCACCAAAGAGACAGAAAGTGACAGATAGCCCTAAAAAAGGTAACAAAAAACTGGAGAAATTGTGTGAGAACATGTCGGATATGCAACAATTAGTGTGCCAAATGAGGGGGAAACAATGACCTCAAACAGGGGAGCAGGGACCCACAAACCCCAACATACCCCTAGAACCTACCATAACGGTGACCTCCCCCCCACCAGCAACAATCCCAACAACAGCAGCCCCAGCCACACCACTGCCACAGGTGCCAGCAATGCCAACAGCTGACAGCACAACTGCGCCAACTGCAGTCACAGCAGACCCAACAGGTGCTTTAAAAGCATGGGCAACCCCCAGTACAGAACCACTGGGACAGACAGGGCAAAGCAACAGAAACCCAACAGACATAGCAATGATCTGCAATGTCCAATTTGAATTAACATTGAAATCCTTCCAGACTGAAATACTGAATAGATATAAAAGATGCCTAGCATGCAATATTGACACCACAATCAAAGAGGCAATATGGGCCAAAGAGTTCATAGAAATCTTTTCACTTATAGAAGCCCAACGCAAAGGGAAAGATACTTTTAGGGATCCCAAAAAGATAGAAGAGAAAGCCATAGCCAGAAATGCCCAGGTAGAACAGAATTGGGACAACTGGCTACAGGCCTTTGCCATCTTGGCAACAATATACGAAGATAAATTCCCCAATGATGGCAGAAAACTATGGGCTTACTTGGATAAAATAAGATAAGTAAAAATCACTCAAAAGGGAAGACCTGGCTAGCATATGATATCAGATTTAGGAGAAGCATGTCAGAGAGGCCAGCCATAGAATGGGACGAGGTCCAAAATGACTTATACACGTTAAACGCCAAGCCCCCATCGGAGGAAGAGGCCTCACAGAACATCTCCTAAAATTGCAAAAATGCACAGGGTCCCAGAAATAACGATAACGAGAAACATAAAAAGGGGGAACAGCCCTTTCGGAAGAACCAGCCATGGGCGGCTAAGTCTAATATCCACAGGCAGAACAACAACCACTCTCCAAAAGCCAACATTCCATGCAGGAATTTTGGAAAAAAACAGTGCACCTCGGGTAAGGACTGCTGGTACAAACACGCTTGCACAAACTGCAACGGTGACCACGCAGCAAGCAACTGCACCAGACTGCCAGCCAAAAATGCAAAAGATTAGCACCATCCACTCCCTTCCAACCCCAGGTTTGTCATCAGGCAGAACCCCCATCAACCCAAACAATTTTAGAGAAGCACTCATGAATTACCCAACAGGGAACCAGCCGGGCAATCTGCCAGGGTCTCACCAAGGGTTTTACCATCCTTTTTAAGGGCACAGGGTCACAGAACATCCCAATGCACCTGAAGTCGGCCAGGGACAACCCCCAAATAGTGGAGAGCAAAATCAAGAAGGAATTGTTGTTAGGTAGGATTGCAGGACCCCGGGACCACATGCCCCTCAAAGATTACATAATATCACCACTAGGGCTGGTCCCCCAAAAAGAACCTGGGAAAATGAGGCTAATTTACCACTTATCCTATCCCAAAGTCCAATCACTAAACAATGGCATTCCACACACAGAATCCGCAGTATCACACACACACACTTCCAGGAGGCAGTATGACTCATACAGGAATGTGGCAGGAACGCCCTGATGGCCAAACTAGACATCGAATCCGCTTTCAGGCTATTGCCAGTCCACCCAGATTCCCAGCAATGGTTCGGTTTTACTTTAACAACAAATTCTATGTAGACAGATGCCTTCCCATGGGGTGTGCAGTATTCTGCGCCCTATCTGAGAAATTCAGCTCCTTTTTTCAATGGGCTTTCCAAAAACAGAGACCAGGGACCGAAGTAGTAGACTACCTCGATGATTTCATGGTAATGGGCCCAGCAAATTCTGATGAATGCAACAAGGCCCTGGCGAAATTAGAAGGAATCGCCGCACAGTGGGGCATACCTTTAGCAAAGGATAAAACGACCAAACCTGCCACCAACATAATATTCCTGGGCATTGAAATTGACTCTGTACAAGGCCTATGCAAGATCCCAAAGACAAAAAGTGCAGAACTCCTGGAGAAAATACAAGGCCTGACAACAAAAGACAAGGGCACAGTTAGAGAAATTCAATCATTAGCAGGGAGTCTCAACTTCGCTGCTTGAATAATCCCCCAAGGGAGGGTATTTTCCAGAAGTCTGGAACTAAAAATCAAATCATACACCAAACCCCACCTACACATCCGGCTAGGCACAGAGGTGAAACAAGACCTGGAAATTTGGGGGAATTTCCTCAAAGATTTCAACGGGACCTCACTTTGGCGTACGCCTTTGAACACATGGACAAAAAGGGTCCTTTTCACTGATGCAGCCAGGATTAAGGGGTTTGGAGCCATACTAGACTCAGAGTGGGTGGCAGGACACTGGCCCAACTCATGGCAACAGGCGGGTGGACTAAGAACATCACCCTTCTAGAATTATTTCCCATTTGGCTAACATTACACATCTGGGACAGGCAGCTAGCTAACACGGAACTCTTGGTCTGATGCGACAACATGGCCGTAGTAGGCTCCATAAACAGAAGGTCTACCAAATGCCCTCTAGTGCTAAAAGTCCTACAAGCCATCACAGCAGTCACACTACAAGAAAACATTGTGGTCAAAGCAAAGCACATCGCTGGGGGGGGGGATAATAACATTGCAGATGCTTTATCTCGCTTTCAGTGGCCATGATTCTGGGAGCTAGCGTCTCACGACCAGGAACAGATGACGCCAATACCAGCGGAACGCTGGGCAATAATTGAAAATCAAAAATAACGGTATCAACGCCAGTGCCAGAGAGCCCAGGCCCAGAAAGTTATGGCCGGGATGCCCAACAAGAACCAGGCATCTCAATAACGGGTGGCAACAACTGCTTGGGCTTCCTAACAGAGATGGCAGAGAAAGTACTGGCAAGCACCACTGCAGAGCAGTACAGTAAGTGCTTACAAACAGTATTTAAAGCCACAGGCGTAACCCATGTAGAGTTAATAACGATTAAAGACATAGAAATATTTTTAAAATGGGCGCATGAACAAGGCTTTAAGAGAGATTGGGCAAAAAGACACCTAGTTGCAATCTCATATTTTTCAAAAACGCAGAGCGCTCTGATTTCTTATGCAATGAAAGGATGGGGTAGAATAGAGGGCCCCCAGGTGGACACCCGCTACCCCCAAGATTTCAACAAACTGGTACAAATTGCAAACCAGCTGGATGCCATATGCTGGCATCCATACGAGATCTTATTATTCAAAACAGCTTTTTTCCTGGCATACTTCGGGGCATTCCGTGTTGGAGAGCTCATTGCCTCCAGCACCAAGGCTACCAACGGCCTGGGTTTCATAGAAATCCAACAATCAAAAACTGAGGCCAAAAGAACCATCAACATTTGTTGCATTGATGAGGCAGCAAACTACCCGGTATGTATCACCAACCTTTATCACACGCAAAGGCCCAAGGTAGAGGGAAGGTTTCTAATCCACAAGGACGCCTCGGCACTAAGCCGCTACCAATTCAAAGGGGTGCTGATGAAAGCAATCAGCAAAGCAGGGTGCGACCCCAAGGGTTTTGGCACCCATTCATTCAGAATAGGTGCCGCCACTTCAGCATGGCAAGGAGGCCTAGCTCCCCAACAATTAAAAAACATAGGGGTGATGGAAGTCAGATTGCTACAAAAGATACATCAGACCACAGCTAATATAGCCATCCTCCCTCATTTTTCTTTCTCCCCCTTCCTACAGAAACAACAGGCGAAGGGAGGACCGCTCTCCAGTCAGCATGGATAGTCGGCCACTCATTCATCTTCAGGACGCGCCGATGGGCAGAGGAGACCAGAGAACGGCCACCTTTCAGAAACACCATTTCTTCATGGTGGGGATACATAGGGCTACGAGGGGGCAAGATCCACAAAACCCTAGCAGAACTGGTCGCATACAGAGACCCACCAGAATTTTTGGTCATACACCTAGGGGGCAATGACCTGGTATCAATTGGAAGGAGAAATTTAATCGAGGACAAGTGCTCCTCCCTAGCAGGCATTTCACCTAATTGCAGGTGAACAGAAATATATTTCTCGGCCATCCTACCCAGAAAGAAATGGCCAGGGGCCAACTGCTACAAATCGATAGACATTTCTAGAAGAAAACTCAACAGGGGGCTAGAGAAATTCTGTACAGCAAGAGGACTGGGCTTCATAAAGCACCCGGCCATTACACTGGGTGACCCGGACCTTTTTCACAAAGACGGCACCCATTTATCAAACCAGGGCATGGAACATTTCTTTAGAGAAATTACGGAGATATTTTCGGGGGAACGTGGTCAGCCGCCAACCTGCCCACGTGTGGCAGCATGGGCCCGTGAGGGTAACCCCAAGACCCGGTGCCAAAAAGTATGTTACTAAGATGATATGTGATTATTGTTATCTCCATAACCATATCTGTACAATAAAAACCTACGGCCTTTTATTGCCAACACTTGACAACAATGCGTGAGCCAAATTATTCCGGATGAGGGTATGGGGTCGGCAAATAATTATGCATGCATATGGGTTCAGCAGTTAAGAAAAGGTGTCAAAACCTGGCCCATTATGAAAGTGGACTAACAACCAGTTAAGCATTGCAAAGCATGCTGTTTATATGCTATAATGGCTGCATCTCTAACCACATTCCACAAACATACCCTTCCAAGGACATATATAAATATTGCCATATGTAAACACTGTGATATGTAACTGTAATTATATACTTTGTAACTTTAAATACTGCCTTTCCTTTGTACCTCTAAGAAATGTGCCCAGATGCCCCAGGGCTTGGCGCGCTATATAAATAAATAAATACAATACCATTAACACTGCATCAGTACCCAATAACCCTGACCCATCTGCTGGTGGCTGAACTTCCTACCATGAAATATTTAAATCCACTTCAGCGTTTAAAGTGCTTACCACAAGAAATGCAATGAACTGCGTATACGAGCAGTTCCCGCACTCTATCCATTGTTTTCCCTGCGCCCCCCTTGCCTTTTGTCTAAAGTCTCTAGCTGTACACCTGCCTAGACTCCATCCCAACCCCAACTGCCTCTGTATTCACTTCTCCAAATTTCTAGTTGTGCTTTAAATATGTCTGCTGTAATTTTATCAGGCCCCGACCCAATGCCGGGTGCTTTTCTGACTAATGATTGCAATGCGTACCTCCTCCATTGTGAATTTTAGTTCTTGGGAGGTAGCTGGATCAGCCACAATCTACCACTATTAGTTATATTCATGTGTGGCCTTGTTTCCGTGTACAGAGTGTAAAACTGTTCATATTATACGTCCTCATTTACGCTCCCATGTATAATATTCCTGGTTTCCAAGATCGCTTACAGGACCAATTTCCAGAATTGACAACTATTGTATTGACTAACTTGAGCAGCCTCCATGAGAGTGCTTCATTCTTACGATGGGCCAGCCTGGAAACCCAGTGTCCAAATATGAACACCACATCACTACCCAATAACTGCTGGGGGCCGGGCTTAAGTGCAGGGGAAATTGTGTAATGGTGAATATAAAACCAAGCATTCCACCATGAAATATTTAAATCTACTCCAGCGTAAGTATGCATTGTGTGGTCCCCAGATTACGAGGTTGCCGTTGGGGATTCAAGGACCATTGTGGCCTGGAGCGGAGCTTCCATGAGCTGAGGTTGGCTATGCTGCTACTGGCTGTGGGCCGCAGAAAAGGATCCCTGTGGGATATGTGAAAATGGAACACATAATTGCAGAATTGCAATGCATGGCTGTGTCTGATGGTTGCCAGTTGCGCCTGTCACTGCCATACACTCTATGATGTCTGCCTGAAGCGTTATCATTGCCATGATGATGGGGTCGCAGAACTTTCACCAGACGGGTGTTTGAATTATTCTGGGTTTGCGTTAATGTTAAGCTTGTCAAGGTACTGGTGCTCAATAGGTGTTGCTGACGTGCTATTGAGTGTAGAGTCAGTAAGGTGGATGCGCCCACTTTTAATTCACTGCAAATGCAGTGGGGCATAATAACAGATTCTTCTTCTTCATTGGCACCATTAAGAAATTGTGTGCACATTTCCTCGGTTGCTACTTCTTAGAAATGTGTCAAGTGAGGTCTTAAAGCATGTAAGTAGAGACGATTAGCCACAGTTCTTTGAGCTATTTGCTGCGGCCTCATGTTTGAGGTTGTTAGGTTAGGTTGTTATTTTGTTTCAGATTAGAGGTGTAATATTCTTTCTCCTTAGTTTGTCACAGCAAATGTGGTGGTCATGTGATGTGAGTGATTTGAAGTTCTTCTTTTAGCAGTGCCTGCTCACGCAGGCACCAGCCATAGGTGTGGCTGTTCTTACACTGCTTGCAGTCAGTGTGTGCAAAAGTATGTGTATCTTTGGCTCTGCCTGCCCTTATGGGATAGCTACAGGTTGTGGGGCTATCAACAGTCGGTGCATGCATGCACACTTAGGGTTTCTTTGTGTTGGTTGCATGCAAGGATCGGAAGCCATTAGACAGGGTGCCTACTTATGAATTTCCCAGCGGGTGCCCATCTATAGGGAAGGGGCCTCACCGGCAGTTATATGATTGCATTCGCACGTAGTCACCAACTTGGTACAAGAGGGCGCAGAACAGTGGAAGCATTTGATAGCATATATTGCATATACTGTGGAGTGAAATAGCTTGAATGCCATAACTAAAGGTCGGAGTCAGTATGAGGGCTTCCCAAAATGAAAAGCCTGCTTTGATTTAACATAGAAATAAGGCCCTGCAATTTCAAAGCAAAAAGGAGCGAAATTAGGCATCAAAACTTGGAGATGCCTAAAGATGTTCATTGCCTCATCGAAGGGAAAGACAAATGGCATAATTTGACAAAGAATGAGAAAGAAGAAAAATTATCCTCGAGAACTACAGTCCACAGAACCCTAAATGGGATGGCAGCATTGTGAGCTACAGTCACTGTGAAGCAGAGTGCATTTCGGCAGAAATATTAAAGGAAATGTGTAAATCTGTGTTTCCCTTTATATTAAAGAAATGCTTATGAAAATGTGTGCAAGATGTGTAATAGATGAACTTAAGTTTTGTCCATCATGAGCCCATCACAAGAGGAAACAATAATTTGCAGAATCTACATGGAGATGTGTTACGCTCACCTGGCTCCCACAGAGGCGTCGATCGGAACTGGACAGCTGCGGTCTCCACCAATGTGACGCGTACGGCCGAGATGACAGACTGGACTGGCCCACCTAGCTTCGTTTGCTTGGCCCGCAGGAATATTCTTCTGATGGTTTGAAAAGATGAGCTCTCCATCCTGCATTGAGCGCAGGGGCGCATTGATAACCAGTTGCTTCACTGGCTCGAAGGAATTGGTGAGTTCCAGAACAATATTGACTCCGAGATTCCAGGCAAGACGCCGTAAGTATAAAGTTCGTAAGAGTTCAAATGCCTGACTTTCACTCTTGTCCGATTCTTGCAGGTTGCAGCTTGACCCTAACGAAGAGTTCCTCGTGGCAACCGGTAGTATTCTGGTAAGGATTTGTATTTTCCAACACAGTTCGATAAAATAATGTCAATATGGAACCTGTTGCTTTCTCCCTTATTCAGGCGCTGAGAGAAAGTATGAAGTCTTGGGGAATAATACCTCTGGCGGTAAAATCAGGCAAGTCTATTGTGGTGAGGAGGGTTCCCCTTGTTAGTCCCTTTGTTTCACCTTGCTGTCCTTTTGTTTCCCCTTAGGGGCCGGGGTTCGGCGAAGATGCAGTGGAAGCTGCGCCGACCCGTGAAGAGGAATAGTACCCCCAGCGGTAAAATCAGGTAAGTCTATGGGGGGTAACTAATATTCCTCTGTGTATTCCCTTAGCTCACCTTGCTGTTCTTGTCTTCTCCTTAGGTGCCGGAGTGCAGTGGGAACATGCAGGAGGATGCGGTGGAATGTGAAGATGCTGCGAAGGCCGGTGAGTTCAGCGCGGCGATGCAGCAGGTGAGGCGACGCGCATAAAATAACTTCTTTCTTCCAGCTCAAAGGCGCGATGGATCGGAAATTCAGGTAAGGATTAAAGGTATTGCTCTTATTCCAACCTTTTCTCCTTCTTTCTCCCTTTTTCTAGGAGCTCCAAACTCAAGGTGGGCGTGGCAGAAGGCTGGATGCAGACTTGCAGGCACGGTGAGCGTTACGCTGCTGGATGCAGAATAACGCAAAGCGTGTGCTGCTCTTCGAGCGTGGTTTAAATAGCCTCCAAAGTAGTCCCAGGTAAGTATTCCTTCCCAGCCCCGCCCGAGTAAAAAATAGTCCCTAAGTAAAGTAGTCCCTTCCAAGCCTCTTTTGGCTTGGAGCTCTTGCAGCAGGGCCCGCATCAGGTAAGTTTGCAGCATGGTCTCCATCAGGTAAGTTTTAATCTATGAGCCTATGGCGCCAGGACTGACTCTCCATATGAGCCTGGTGCCATAGGCGCCAGGACTGGACCCAAATAGCCCCTAGCAGGGGTTATTGGGCTTGCTTAGGATAACTTGATGCCTGCTTCCGGGGTTGCTGGACGTGGTCTGGGTCCCCGGGGGTAGGCATCATGACAGCACTCCCCCCCAAGGCCCCTCCTAAAGTCGTTCTTCCCTGAGGTTTTGGTTTGTCTGGGAAATTTCGGTGGAATCTTTTCACCAATCGGGGTGCATGAACATGGTCACTAGGTTACCATGACCTTTCCTGCGGTCTGTAACCTTTCCAGTCGATTAAATAAAAGAGTTTTGACTTTATCAGCTTGGAGTCCAGGATGTTCTTAACTTCAAATTCGGGTTCTCCGTCTACAAGGATAGGGTCTGGTGGCTTGGTTAGTCTTGTGTCTGGTTGCACTGGCTTCAAAAGTGACACATGAAAGATGGGGTGAATTTGCATATTAGCAGGTAAGTCCAACTTGACAGCCACCGGGTTGATAATGGCCTTAATAGAGTAAGGTCCCAAATATCTGGGTTAAAGGTTCGTGTTCCCTTTAGAGGTATATGTTTTGTGGCTAACCATACTTGGTCCTCTATCTGGTATTGTGGAGTATCACTTCTATGCCGATCAGCATCTTTCTTGTATTTTTCTTTCGCCTGTTTTAACAGTGTAGTTGCTTCCTTAAAGGCTTGTGTAACTGTAGCGTGCAGATGGTCCACTGCGGACATTTCTAAGTGTTGGGGTGAGTCAAGGTCTGAGGTTCGAGGATGGTGCCCATATAAGGTATAAAAGCGGCTTTGTACAGTTCCAGAGTGTACTGAATTATTGTATGCATATTCGGCGATCCAAAGAAAGTCTTTCCAATTACTCTCAGTCTGATGTAACATACAACGCAGGTATTGTTCGAGAGTCTGGTTGGTCCTCTCTGTTTGACCATCGGTCTGGGGGTGGTGACTGGTCGATAACCTCACATCGATTTGCGCCAATTGACAGCATTTTTCCCAGAAATGTGAAATGAATTGACTGCCCCGGTCAGAGACCAATATGGACGGAAATCTGTGTATGCAAACAATGTTTTCAAGGAACTCCTTGGCCAGGATTGAAGCTGAAGGTAATCCCTTTAAAGGAATAAAGTGGGCCATCTTGGAAAAAAGATCCACAATAATTAAAATGGTGTTAAATCCATTGCATGGGGGTAGATCAGTAATAAAGTCTAATGATAAGGTGTGCCATGGTGTAGGTGGAATGTCTAAAGGTTGCAAGAGTCCAGCTGGTTTTTTCTTTTGACTTTTGTTTTGGGTGCAAATTCCACAAGACATCACAAATGATTTAATATCCTTTCGCCAGGTGGGCCACCAGAATTGTCTTTTAATTTTAGCTTCAGTTTTTGCAATACCTGGGTGCCCCTCCATTAGGGTATCATGATAACGGGAAATGACTAGCTCTTGTAGTTCCTTGTGTGGCAGAAATAGCCGCCCTTGGTAATAAGGCAGATCATTGGTGACAGAGTAGTCCGGGCCTTTTTTTACCCAGTCCTGCAGGGCTGTAGGATCAAAGAGTTGCTGGATCTTTACCTGAATGTCCTCTAGTGTCTGTAGAGTAGTCATGCCAAGAATTCTTTGTTTGGAAATTATATTTACTGGTTCTGGGTTCACTTCTGCCTCTCCCATCCCTATTCGGGATAAGGCATCTGTTTTAACATTCTTACAACCTGGTCGATAGGTTATTACGAAATCAAACTCGGCAAAGAACAATGCCCATCGGAGTTGACGTGACGATTGGGCCTTGGCTGTCTTTAAATACTGTATATTCCGGTGATCGGTGATCACAGTAATGGTATGAGTGGCACAGAGAAGATAGTGCCGCCAAGCCTTGAAGGCGGATTTAATGGCTAATAACTCCTTGTCGGTAACCGCATAGTTTAACTCGGGTGCCGAGAACTTTCTGGACCAAAATGCTACTGGATGAAGCTGGCCAGTTTCAGGGTCCTTTTGAGACATGACAGCTCCCATGGCTAGACTGGATGCATCGGTTTCCACTATGTATGGAAGTTCAGGGCGCGGGTGCTTTAATACAGGTGCAGACGTGAATTTCGCTTTCAGCTCTTGGAAGGCATTTTCAGCTTCTTCAGTCCACATAAAGCATTTATTTTTTCGCAAGAGTGCTGTGATGGGATGTACAACATGTGAAAAGTCTGGGATGAATCTGCGGTAGAAATTGGCAAAGCCGAGCATGCTTTGTACTCCTTTAACTGAACTTGGTGATGGCCACTTAAGGATTGCGTCCACTTTTCGTGAGTCCATTCGGACTCCCTTTGGGGTCAGGATAAACCAAAGCAATTCAACTTCTGTGGCATGAAAAACACATTTTTCCAGTTTTGCATATAGTTTGTGCTGGCGCAATTTCTCAAGGACTGCTCGGACGTGCTTCACATGGTCAGATTCTGAAGAGGAGTATACTAGAATATCACCGATATATACAACAACACAAACGTCAATGAGTTCACGAAGGACATCGTTCATGAAGTATTCGAAGGCTGCTGGTGCATTGCACAACCCAAAAGGCATCACCTGGTATTTGAATAACCCATACTTAGTGCGGAAAGCAGTCTTCCATTCGTCACATTCTTTTACACGTACCAGATGGTATGCCCCCCAGAGATCTAATTTAGTGTATATACAAGCGTCCTTTAGTTGGTCTAGTAGTTCAGGGATCAGAGGCAATGGGTATCGGTTCTTAACAGTTATCTGTTTCAATGCGCGGTAGTCTATGCACGTTCTGAGGTCACCTTCCTTTTTGGGCACGAAGAACAAAGCTGAAGATGCAGGGGACTTGGATGGGCGAATAAAGCCATTGGCAAGGTACTGGTCTAAGTATTGTCGTAGGTGAAGGTTCTCAGGTTCCCTAAGGGCATAGATCCTGCTACAAGGGGGTTGTGCAAAGGGTATGAGATCTATTTGACAATCGTACGATCTGTGAGGAGGTAAGGTGTTTGCCTGTTCTTTTTGGAAGACATCCTGGAATTCTTGGTATTCTGGAGGTAGTTGCATGACTACTGTGGTTACTGTGGCCAGGCCTGCGTTCTGACTTTTCTTTGTGTAACAGGTTTGTGCACAATCCGGGAAGGTTATTCTCTTCTCTCGCCAATCAATACAAGGATTATGTGTTTCCAACCAAGGTATCCCCAGTATTATTTGGAACTGTGGGGCTTTGATTAGATCAAACACAATAGTCCCTCGATGCCCATCCTGACCCAATAGTGTCATCTCTGCGGTGGAATGAGTTACAGGTCCAGAGGCAATTTCAGTGCCATCGACTGTGGTGATGACATCTGAGGTGTTTTTTCGGCAGAGAGGTAGATTCATCCTGGAAGCCAATTCATAGTCCACATAGTTTCCTATGGCCCCGCTATCAATGTATGCCCTTACTGCGTGCATACGCGATGGCTGCCCTGGATCTATGAGGACCATTGGTATGATGAAATGCGAGGTCTGAGTATCCTTCTTCAAGCTCGGCAAGCGGACCTCTACGCTTGTCGGGCGTGGTCGTTTCCCGAGTCTGACTCCATATGGCTTTTATCAGCAGCTCCTACCACCTTCAAGGGTGGTTTTACAGGGCAATCCCGTAGAAAATGCCCAGAAGTTCCACAATATAGACACAATTGCATTTGCCGGCTCCTTTCTCTTTCCTTCTGGGTTAAGGATCCTTTAACCCCTCCTATTTGCATGGGTTCTGAAGCATCTGCTCCTTTGGGGTTAGCGTGGGTTTTGACCAACACCCGATTCTCAAACTTGGCTCGATCAGCCTTTCTGTTCTGAAGTCTGTGATCTAACTGGACCACTAAGTCTATATATTCAGCGCAGTCTTGAGGTGGGTTCACGACTTGAGCCAAGATATCCTTGAGTTCTCCTCGAAGCCCTCAATGAAATAATGTGATTCGTTTTACCTGAGGCCATCCAGTTTCCACAATCAACCTATTAAAAGTTGCGATGTAGGATAGAAGGTCCTGGTTACCCTGTTGTAGGGACAAAAGTTCATTATCCAGGGCCTGTCCTTGGGAGTGCCGGGCAAATAGTCTTTCCATGCTCGTTTGAAAGCCCTGAAAATCCTGAGGAATTGGGTCATCCTGAGTAACTAGTGGAATTGACCAATCAGCTGCACTGCCGCTGAGATATGACAATACAAAGGCTACCTTGGCTTGATCATTTGGAAAGGCTCCAGGTCTGCATAAAAAGTGCAAGCGGCATTGGTTCATAAACACGGCAAACCTTTTGGGATCTCCAGCAAAGCGTTCGGGTGGAGCTAAAGGAATATTTCCTGGTAGGTTTATTTGCACAGGGTTACTCGATAACACAAGAGCTGGATTTCCCCCGGAACCAGGTAGGGGTGCTTGTCCAGCCTGGCTTTGCAATAGTTGCCTAGCAAGGTCATCAGTTCGCTCCTTTGACAAAATCAGTTCTCTCCTAAGAGCATTGGTTTCTTGACGGGCGGAATGCACTTCAGCCCTCAGTTGCCCTAGTAATTGGGCCAATTGGTCAGTCTCTGAGGTATCCATAACGCCTGGGTGGGAATTTGTGGGTATACTTTGCGTTCTGTTACGCTCACCTGGCTCCCACAGAGGCGTCGATCGGAACTGGACAGCTGCGGTCTCCACCAATGTGACGTGTAGGGCCAAGATGACGGACTGGACTGGCCCACCTAGCTTTGTTTGCTTGGCCCGTAGGAATATTCTTCTGATGGTTTGAAAAGATGAGCTCTCCATCCTGCATAGAGCGCAGGGGCGCGTTGATAACCAGTTGCTTCACTGGCTCGAAGGAATTGGTGCGTTCTAGAACAATATTGACTCCGAGATTCCCGGCAAGACGCCATAAGTATAAAGTTCGTAAGAGTTCAAATGCCTGACTTTCACTCTTGTCCGATTCCTTGCAGGTTGCAGCTTGACCCTAATGAAGAGTTCCTCGTGGCATCCAGTAGTATTCTGGTAAGGATTTGTATTTTCCAACACAGTTCGATAAAATAATGTCAATATGTAACCTGTTGCTTTCTCCCTTATTCAGGCACTGAGAGAAAGTATGAAGTCTTGGGGAATAATACCTCTGGCGGTAAAATCAAGTAAGTCTATTGTGGTGAGGAGGGTTCCCCTTGTTAGTCCCTTTGTTTCACCTTGCTGTCCTTTTGTTTCCCCTTAGGGGACGGGGTTCGGCGAAGATGCAGTGGAAGCTGCGCCGACCTGTGAAGAGGAATAGTCCCCCGGTGGTAAAATCAGGTAAGTCTATGGTGGGGTAACTAATATTCCTCTGTGTATTCCCTTAGCTCACCTTGCTGTTCTTGTCTTCTCCTTAGGTGCCGGAGTGCGGCGGGAACATGCAGGAGGATGCGGTGGAATGTGAAGATGCTGCGAAGGCCGGTGAGTTCAGTGCGGCGCTGCAGCAGGCGAGGTGACACGCATAAAATGACTTCTTTCTTCTAGCTCGAAGGTGCGATGGATCGGGAATTCAGGTAAGGATTAAAGGTATTGCTCTTATTCTAACCTTTTCTCCTTCTTTCTCCCTTTTTCTAGGAGCTCCAAACTCAAGGTGGGCGTGGCAGAAGGCTGGATGCAGACTTGCAGGCACGGTGAGCGTTACACTGCTGGATGCAGAATAACGCAAAGCGTGTGCTGCTCTTCAGGCGTGGTTTAACTAGCCTCCAAAGTAGTCCCAGGTAAGTATTCCTCCCCAGCCCCGCCCAAGTAAAAAATAGTCCCGAAGTAAAGTAGTACCTTCCAAGCCTCTTTTGACTTGGAGCTCTTGCAGCATGGTCTGTATCAGGTAAGTTTGCAGCATGGTCTGCATCAGGTAAGTTTTAATCTATGAGCCTGGCGCCTATGGGGCCAGGGCTGACTCTCCATATGAGCCTGGCGCCATAGGTGCCAGGACTGGACCCAAGTAGCCCTTAGCAGGGGTTGTTGGGCTTGCTTAGGATAACTTGATGCCTGCTTCCGGGGTTGCTGGATGTGGTCTGGGTCCCCGGGGGTAGGCACCATGACAAGATGTTGAATTGCAGCAGAGTGAAAGTCATTCATTGCTGGAATTGACAAAGGTCATTTCAATTGTGCCTTCAAAATCAACACTTTAATTATTCACATGTACATCTAAAGTCTTTAAATATATATTATGTTGCCCTTCTGTAATCACTGTTTGCAGGTAACCACTGTGCAAAGGTTTTACATGTAAGAAATGGTGCAATTCTAAGAGTTGATTTAAATGTAAAATGCTGTTCAGCAGAGGCAGGCCGGAATCCTGGTTTCATTTATTTGCTGTGGGTTCCGCCAGTGTGAAACTAGGTTTCAAAGCTCTGTTGTCAGGGGGACGAGATGAGGAATTCTCCTGCTCCCAGGTTTTATGACTAAAACACTTAGGCCTCATGGTTAATCTAAACAAAAGCCTTCCTCTTGACATCAGAGCCAAAACCAGATCCCTTCCAAGGGTGGGGACAGAGCTAAGGAGTAGTTTCACAACCATCGCAGAGAATGGGAGCTATGCTGTTTATGGGATAACTTGGGAAATATTAATCGCATACTTTTTATGTTCGGATTTCTGAAAAGCTGTCAGCGAGCTGCTGCTGGTGAGCCAAAAATGATTTTGGTGACACCAACATACCAAATGTTACAAGGAAAAACTTGATTGTGATCTCTGTATGAAGTTGAGAACCATAAAAACTTGAGATAATATGTAAAATATTATCCATATTCCACACACCGAGTGCCGTATTTTTCATTAATATGGTTCTGGCGTAAATGAGAAAATACTAAAGCTTTGCGCCAGTAGGTCGCACAGACCTCAAACAAGCTTTATGCTATTCTATGAAAATGTAGTATTAAAAACTGCTGGCATATGTGTCATAATATGATGAGAAAGGGCATTTATCATGCAGTGAGATTTCCTTGTGCATTAACCAGACCCTGCCCCCTGTCCCAGTTAGATGATTGATGGGGTTTCCTCCCTTGGCTTCCCAGAACACTCACACTTTCTTTGGACCCATGGGCCCACATATAGGAGGGGACCCTTGCACACTGCCCTATAAATTTTGCGAGAACTATGACACATCAGTAAAGTCACTTAACTTATAAGTAAGTCACTCTGCCTCAAATCAAGACTCTCCCTACCAAATCTTGAGGTGTGCAGCTGACCAAATCTGGAACCATACTTGCAGAGAGGGGCCTAAATCTTGGAGTGAAGTCAGGAGTTGGAGTGGGACCTTTCTGGAGGACAGAGAGAGGCCTTGACTAACTTCTTGATTGTCCCTGCAGTGATACCCTGGTGCTCCCTTGATGTCCATCAAGCCCTCTCCTGTAAGTATATACATCCCCAGCAACAGATTAAATAAGCCTGATCTTCTTCAGCATTGCCACAGAGATTCCCCCATGGAAAATCCCCCATCTTCTTTGTTTGTGTAATTCAGTCAATTTCCTATCGAAAGATATTTGACTTGTCCGTGCATTGCAGTAATTGATCCCATTGAAAATCCTTTGTGTTTGCCTGTGACTTTCAGTCATTTCCCACGGACGAATCACCAGTTGCTTGTGTAGATCCCTAATATGTTTCTTTCAGTAAATCAATTAATTTCCACATTATTTCACAGGATCGAGATAGTTAGAATTGAAAACTATCTCTACCCAGCGTCCTGTGAGTTGTTACAGTTATAAAGTGTTTCCCCAAAGAATTAAATGAATTGTGAGCTGAGAAACAAATGTGTCCGTTTGTTTAAATGGTGTTTTACAAAACAAATGTTTATGTGCATCTGTCATTTTAAACCCAAGCCGATTTCTGATTGTGAGTAATCTCTTTGCCCAGAGCCTACCTGTTATTTGCCTCTGTCATTTTAACTGAAAACCGATTTTCCTATCGTGATGACCCCATTGCTTAAAGCATGCCTGTCATTTGCAGCCTGAGTAAAAACTAGTGTCATTTGCATTTTCGTTTTCCTGGAAATTTCACTTAACCTTTTAAAAACTGTTTTTCCTAGTCTATTTCTCTTCCCCTACTATCTTTTGATAACGACATTCCAATTGCATTCCCTTTTTATTTGCCCATGTTTTGGATGTACTAAAATCGATTTTTCTATTATGTGCTGGCTAGTCTGTTCGTGTCAGGGTTGCACACCGGTACCTGGCGCAGGAGTGGATGTACCAACTACCCCCACACTGGTCTTGATACCTGCAAGACGAAGCTTACGCAGGCCTTCGCGACCAGGGCAGGGAAAGAGGGTTAGGGTCTCGTTGATTGGATAGGTTGGGGGGTTGTGGGAAAACCGGGAAAAGGAGTAGGGCGAGGTAATGGGTAGGTAGAGGGAAATTGGGTGAGGTTCAACTGCTGCACACCTTCATCGTCATAACACACCACATGATAATTCCTGCAGAGCCTGCAGGCTGGACCACACAGTACGCTTTCTGAAGTGTGAATCACATAAGCAACATTTGACCCCTGTGAGCAGTTCAATTGGCAGTGGGTAACCACTGTCACAGGTAAACTAGCATGCAACACTTAGCTTGGGTTCATTGTCCGGTCCGAGTGCTCGGTCCTTGGGAAGCTGTCAGTCTGTGCTGCGTCTCCGAAAACGGTGTGGACTGGTCACGTCTTCCGCTACAAAGAAAGAGTATGGGCCTCATTACAACCTTGGTGCTAAGTGCACCAACTTTACCACCATGGTGTAAACTCCGTTTACACCATGGTGGATGGCGGATTTACCGCCCCATTCCAAGGTGAGTGGGGCGGTAAATCCCCATTTCCCATTTTCCCTTCCCCATTCCCATTTTTGCCCCATAGGGCATAATGGGAGAGGGGAAGGCGCTAATTACGCCGCCGTAAATTACGGCGGCGTAATTAGCACCATTGTAGGTTAGCGCCATGGATTTTAACGCCTGCTAAAAGCATGCGTTAAAATCAGAATCAGGCGTTAAGGGTTAACGGTGGCGTTAACCCTTAACGCCTGAGTTGTAATGAGGCCCTATGTGTTATTCCAGGTCACACATACACACGGTCATTCACTCCATGCCGCATTCATACTTTCTTCTCCAGGCGCAAAACAAATCGTTAGTAACGTGTCAGCGCGAGCTTCGCCGCGCGTGGCTTGGGGTGCGGGTATTCTCTTTTTTATGGTGCCAATGTTGCGCTCCTCATTTCTGCATGACTCGCGCTGCTAACCGCTTTTGTCCCTGGGCCTGTACTTATCTCGTATGCCGGCGCAGGGGCGAGCGCTATGGACTGGAAGACTGTGCCCCCTGCGCTTCCCAAAACTCTCTCTACGGGCTTTCTCAGGATGGAGTATTGCGTGGCTTCGGTTCCCCGGGTATGCGTCCCAAACTTATCTGAGTATCGGCGAGGGGCCAGACTCTCAATCAGGTGGGGCGGGGCCCCTCGCACAGGTTTTCCTACGGAGCTCGGTGTCTCACGTCCTCCTCCACAGCGATCTCGAGCACAAGCCCCGTGTCGGTGTTCTCGCGCATGCGCGTTGGGGCGTACCACGCCCGATCTGATTCCTGATTGGCTGTCTGTGCGCGAGGCATGCTGGGAAGTGTAGTCTCGATGCACTTGCAGCGCCTGCAGCCTACAGGGAGGACAAAGCAGTCTCCTGTATGGCAGCACCCTTCCCCATCCCACCTGAACACCACACACATTCGCAACACGTGGCCCATAGTGCAGGACACCCACCAGTTTCTTCACTACAGGTGCCGCCGCATACTTTGCTGCATGCTTTTTGCGTGCCCCCCCAGTCCTGCCCCTGACATCACTCCCCCCCCCACGGAAGACCGGTGGAGGCCGGGGTTTATCTGGGAAGTTGCGATGGAAGGTGCGCAGCAGTCTTGGGGCATGTACATGAGCAGAGGGCTCCCAAGAGCGGTCTTCAGGCCCATACCCGACCCAATCTACCAGATACAGAACCCGTCCTGCCCTATCCCTTTTAGAATTTAGGATTGTTTGGACCTCATATTCAGGTTCTCCTAGTACTAGGACAGGTGGTGGTTTTTGGGTCGTGGTGGTCTTGGGGGCTGGCTTCAATAATGCGGTATGGAACGTTGGATGTATTCTCATTTGAGGGGGCAGTTTTAAACGCACGGCTACGGGATTGATGATTCGTTCTATGGGGAAAGGGCCCAAATATCGTGGTTGTAATTTACGTGGTCCATGTAAAGTTATATTACGAGTGGAGAGCCAAACCATGTCTCCCACTCGATATTGAGGGCAGGCTCGACGATGTTTGTCAGCATATTTTTTGTAGATGGTCTTGGATTGTACAAGATTATCCTGCGCCTCTTTCCACACCTGTTCCATGCATTTCCTCCGTCCTATTATGGTTGGAAGGGTCGGCTTGGATTCCGCCAATGCAACAGGGAGTACCTTGGGGTGGTAGCCATAAAGGCAGTAAAAGGGTGATTGCTTTGTGGAAGTATGGTTGGCGTTGTTGTACGCTAACTCTGCCAACCATACATGTTGCAACCAGGTTGCTTCCCGACTGGCAATAAAACAGCGTAGGTACTGTTCTAGCCCCTGATTGACTCTCTCCGTTTGGCCGTCTGTTTCCGGATGATAGCCCGATGTCAGGCTCACATCCATTCCTATGATTTTGCAGAATTCACGCCAGAAGCGGGAGGTGAATTGTGGTCCCCTATCCGTTGTTATGTGGGAGGGCAGTCCATGGAGGCGTACTATATGTTGAAGAAATAGCTCTGCGACTTGACCTGCGGTTGGTACTCCCATACAAGGGATAAAGTGTGCCATTTTAGAAAACGTATCAACCACCACCATGATGGAGGTAAACCCCTGTACTGCCGGTAAATCTACTATGAGATCCATAGTGATGGAGCGCCAGGGTGCAGAGGGTGTTGGCAATGGGCACAACAACCCTGCTGGTTTACCGTGGTCGGATTTATTGCGTGCACACGTATCGCAGTCACTCACATACTGTTGTACGTCTCGCCGCCACTGAGGCCACCAGAAATACCGTGATACCAGTTCTTGGGTCTTGGTCCTACCTGGATGGCCCGCAAGAGGGGAATCGTGGCACCAAGACATGGCCTTTTTCTGGAGTTTGGTAGCGGGTAGGAAGAGTTGCTGGCCGTGATACGGGAGTCCAGCAATTACCTGATGTTGCGGGTCTTCTGCACACCACTTGTGCAAATCCTGCATGGATAATTCTTGCTGAATCATCTCAAATAGTCCAGTCGTAGCACCCACTATACGTGCTAGTGGAACTATGGTCTGTGGAACACTTTCTGTTTTATTGGCAGGTTCAGGGTACCGTGACAGAATGTCGGCCTTTCGGTTATTAGTCCCCGGCCTATACGTAATTATAAAATCAAATTCCGCGAAGAACAGGGCCCAACGCAATTGGCGCGGGCTCAAGTTTTTAGCAGT
This sequence comes from Ambystoma mexicanum, assembly GCF_040938575.1. Classification (NCBI taxonomy): domain Eukaryota; kingdom Metazoa; phylum Chordata; class Amphibia; order Caudata; family Ambystomatidae; genus Ambystoma; species Ambystoma mexicanum. Next base: position 281,504,172 of record NC_090941.1, on the reverse strand, counting down.
CCGGATAAATTGTAAGTTCCTGTGATCGGTTATCACAGTCACTGTGTGCCGAGTCCCCATCAGATAATGTCGCCACTCATCAAAGGCGGCTTTGATGGCAAGTAATTCACGGTCTGCAATGGTGTAATTTGCCTCCGCTGGTAACAGTTTTCGCGAATAGTAGGCCACTGGATGGAGTAGGCCTGATTCTGGATTCCTTTGAGACAATATGGCCCCTAGTGCATAGCTGGAGGCATCAGTCTCCACTATAAATGGTTGAGCAAGGTCAGGGTGTCTCAGGACAGGTGCGTTAGTAAAAGCGCTCTTAAGTAGCCGAAAACCTCGTTCAGCGGTTTGATCCCACACAAAGGCGCATCCCTTACGTAGCAGTTTGGTGATTGGTGTTACCAATTCCGAGAAATTTTTTACGAAGCGCTGATAGAAGTTGGCAAATCCCAGGAAGGATTGTACCTCTTTCACGTTAGTAGGGGATGGCCAACTTAGTATCGCTTGCACCTTTTTCTGGTCCATTTGTACCCCGGTGGGTGTCAGGAAATACCCCAAAAATTCAACGGTGGTACGATGAAACTCGCACTTTTCTAACTTAGCGTAGAGTTGATGTTCCCACAATTTAGATAATATGGCGCGAACGTGCTGGACGTGTTCCTGAGGGCTACGAGAGTAAATTAGAATGTCATCTATATAGACAACTGCACAGATGTCTAGAAACTCTCGGAGGACTTCGTCCAAGAAGTGTTGGAAGGCTGCGGGTGCATTACAGAGGCCGAATGGCATAACCTGGTATTCGTACAATCCGAATTTTGTACGGAAGGCGGTTTTCCATTCGTCCCCCTCACGCACTCGCACTAGATGGTAAGCGCCTCTAAGATCCAACTTAGTGTAGATGACCGCATCTCGTACCTGGTCTAACAGAACTGGTATGAGAGGAAGGGGGTAACGGTTTTTGATGGTAATCCAGTTTACCCCGCGGTAATCGATACAAGTCCGGAGCTCCCCGGACTTCTTGGGAACGAAGAATAAGGGGGAAGAGACTGGCGAGTTGGAATGACGAATAAAACCGCTCTGCAGGTTTGTAGCAATATACTCGCGAAGATGCTCATTTTCTGCCTCTGTCAGTGCATAGATACGACTGCACGGGAGAACAGCTCCCGGTTCAAGATCTATTCTGCAGTCGAACGATCTGTGCGGAGGCAGAGTCTCTGCAGCCTTTTTATTGAACACATCCGCAAAGTCGGAGTATTCTTCGGGTAGGTCTGTGAAACATGTCTTGGCCGGCTGGTCCTTTTCAGTACCAATGATGCACGAAGCTATGAGGGGTTTTGGTTTACAATGTGTTTGGCAATAAATGGAGTTCAATGCGACCCGACCAGTAAGCCAACGAATATCTGGATCATGTTTACGTAACCAAGGTAGTCCAAGAATAATCCCGAACTGTGGTGCGGCAATCACGTCAAAGATAATCTCTTCCCAATGTGATTCCCCACATTGTAGGGTCAATTTTTGGGTACAATGAGTAATAGGACCTGAACTGAGAGGGGAGCCATCAACCGCCTGAACCGGCTCTGGTGTTTCTTTCGGGTAAACGGAGATCCCTAATGCTACCACACACTTGGTATCAATGAAATTTCCCGTTGCTCCCGAGTCCACCAGCATGGATACCATCCTCTGGTGTCCTGAATAGCCCAATTGACCCGATATCTTAATATGGGGAGCATAATTGGGATTGTCCGTGACTGGGGCCCTAACCTCTGGAAAGCTCGGTCGGGTGACCCCCACTACCGCCGAGCGGATACGTTTCCCTGACTCTTAGGCTTTGTGGGGCACTCTCGCACGAAATGCCCGGCTAAACCACAATAAAGGCAAACACCTTCTTTCCTCCGTCGCTCCTTCTCTTCCGTGGATAAGGGTCCTCGGACAGAACCTATTTGCATGGGTTCATCCCCACCAGACCTTTCTACCTGCCCACGAGGTCCACGAGACTGATCTAACCGGACCATCGGGCGAGGTTCACCTTTTCTTTTATCGCCCCGTCTCTCAGCCTGACGATGATCCAACCGTAAGGCAAGATCGATCATGTCGGAGCATCCCACTGGCTGTGGATCAACCTGGGCAATTAGATCTTTCAGATCGTCCCGCAGGCCTTGATAGAATAGAGACATTCGCTTGTCGGCAGGCCACTCTGCTTCCGCTACTAAGCGGTTGAAGTTAGTAACGTAAGTTACCAACTCCTTGTTGCCCTGCCTGAGCATCAAAAGCTCTCTATCCTTATACAGGGTGGCGGCCCGTCGATTGAATATCTTCTCAAACTCACCCAGAAACCCATCCCAGTCATAGAGTAGTGGGTCGTCCTTATGCACCAAAGGATTGGCCCATGCAGCAGCATCCCCCGTGAGGTACGAAATGACGAAGGCCGTCCTAGACTGGGTGGACCGGAAGGCCATGGATTTAGTAAGAAACTGGAGGCGGCACTGAGTGATGAAAGTAGTAAACTTCTGAGGGTCCCCAGCATAACGCTCTGGGGGTGCAAGAGGAACGGTGGGCTCTGGTGACACTTGCACTTGGACGGGGATCGGGGCTGAACCAGGTAAGGGCGAGGTCTGTGCTGCCAGACTTCGGACTTGAACCGATAAGGCAGCGTATTCCTGTCGAGATGCTGCCAATTCGTTCTGCAGATCCTGCAGGACCTTAGCAATCTCCTCCATGTTGCAAGAAACGGGGGAAAGTATCAAACCCACTCAGGCGCCGTGATTATTCGTGGGCTTGTGCTTCTGTCAGGGTTGCACACCGGTACCTGGCGCAGGAGTGGATGTACCAACTACCCCCACACTGGTCTTGATACCTGCAAGACGAAGCTTACGCAGGCCTTCGCGACCAGGGCAGGGAAAGAGGGTTAGGGTCTCGTTGATTGGATAGGTTGGGGGGTTGTGGGAAAACCGGGAAAAGGAGTAGGGCGAGGTAATGGGTAGGTAGAGGGAAATTGGGTGAGGTTCAACTGCTGCACACCTTCATCGTCATAACACACCACATGATAATTCCTGCAGAGCCTGCAGGCTGGACCACACAGTACGCTTTCTGAAGTGTGAATCACATAAGCAACATTTGACCCCTGTGAGCAGTTCAATTGGCAGGGGGTAACCACTGTCACAGGTAAACTAGCATGCAACACTTAGCTTGGGTTCATTGTCCGGTCCGAGTGCTCGGTCCTTGGGAAGCTGTCAGTCTGTGCTGCGTCTCCGAAAACGGTGTGGACTGGTCACGTCTTCCGCTACAAAGAAAGAGTATGTGTTATTCCAGGTCACACATACACACGGTCATTCACTCCATGCCGCATTCATACTTTCTTCCCCAGGCGCAAAACAAATCGTTAGTAACGTGTCAGCGCGAGCTTCGCCGCGCGTGGCTTGGGGCGCGGGTATTCTCTTTTTTATGGTGCCAATGTTGCGCTCCTCATTTCTGCATGACTCGCGCTGCTAACCGCTTTTGTCCCTGGGCCTGTACTTATCTCGTATGCCGGCGCAGGGGCGAGCGCTATGGACTGGAAGACTGTGCCCCCTGCGCTTCCCAAAACTCTCTCTACGGGCTTTCTCAGGATGGAGTATTGCGTGGCTACGGTTCCCCGGGTATGCGTCCCAAACTTATCTGAGTATCGGCGAGGGGCCAGACTCTCAATCAGGCGGGGCGGGGCCCCTCGCACGGGTTTTCCTACGGAGCTCGGTGTCTCACGTCCTCCTCCACAGCGATCTCGAGCACAAGCCCCGTGTCGGTGTTCTCGCGCATGCGCGTTGGGGCGTACCACGCCCGATCTGATTCCTGATTGGCTGTCTGTGCGCGAGGCATGCTGGGAAGTGTAGTCTCGATGCACTTGCAGCGCCTGCAGCCTACAGGGAGGACAAAGCAGTCTCCTGTATGGCAGCACCCTTCCCCATCCCACCTGAACACCACACACATTCGCAACACGTGGCCCATAGTGCAGGACACCCACCAGTTTCTTCACTACAGGTGCCGCCGCATACTTTGCTGCATGCTTTTTGCGTGCCCCCCCAGGCCTGCCCCTGACAGTTCGGAAGCTCTATTTCTCTGCTAGTCTAAGCAGCACTAAGTATCATTTTGGCCTCTCCCATAGCAGTTGTCCTAACTAAGTGAAATCCCATTTTACCTGTGCAGAAAAATGAATTATCCCATTCATTGCTGGCTTCCCATATTGTTTCTGACAACCCCATTCAAAATTTCCGATTTTAACCCGATGTTCCCAGTCCTTGCCACTGACTTCCCTTCAAAGGTGACAAGCCTAGTGTAGGTCTGGGGGTGTGAGGGTTGCTTGAACCGAAGAATCCTTTGTGTGCGCATGCACTTTCCTGTGGGTTGCATTAATTTTCATGGTGTTTTGAACTGTTGATAGTAGTGGTGAAATGAGTAAAATAAATCTGTGTGCCATACATGATTGAGTTGTCCTAGTGGGCCACTTGACCAAAAGTACTCTGAAGTTTGTGTTGCCACATCTTGGTGGCTATTGTAACTGTTTATTCAATGTTCCCATTAAATCACAAATTAATCAAATATTAATTTGTAACACACCAGCCTGGTTCCTGGTCTACTGTCACACGGGCTGCTGGTGGAGATTGGGTGTGAGACAGGTTGGAGGCCTCCCTAAAAACGAATTGGGATTGTAAAAATAAAAAGCGGTTTTATTGTGCGCCAAATTCATTGCAAGGCAAAGAGATCCCTGACTTGCTTGTGCTGCAAATATATCGTGACAATACTAAAGTCAAGAAAGAAGGAGATGCAAGCCTTCCAGTTAAATTCCAGTAAGCCATCACTGCCCCAACTCCACCTCTCCATAATCACCCAGGTTGTAGCAGCCCTCAAAAGACAGAGCAACATGAACTAGGATGGGAGAAGAACGTGCTTGCTAAACAGAAGGTACAGCTGCAAGGTGGAGTGCCACCACCAACACCAAACAAAAGTTCCCAATTTAAGGGAAAACAAGAAGTAAAGAAGTTTCTTGATTAAAAGGACAACAGTGCTTTGTCATGATCTACATCATACCCTGCATACCGGAGTATAACCATCACCCCAAAGGTGGTCTAAATGCCCACCTGAAGCTATGGCAGGTTTTCTACTCGATCATATTGCTGTCCAGAAGGACCCTCTGGAAGTTGGGTCAATGCACTCTAGTGCAAGAGAAACTACTACCCCTGAGAACTGGGCATACTTACCATTGGACAGCAAACATGTTTTGGGTCCACCTTCTGTGTGGATATATGCATTATGCCTTTTACCCATTTGTTGTGTTTTTGTTTAGCATTAGATGCTATCATTGTCTTCCCTACATTTTCAGAAAACCACTTGCATTATAGTGGCTTTTATACTCAAATAGAAACACATTAGAAATGCACTCACTCTCGTGTAGTATTTATGTATATTTATTAACTTGTAAAGATAATGTATGAGCAATGGAAATAGTATAGTCAAACAATACATAGTTCACTTCTTATTGCTAATATTAGGGAGTAGATACCCAACATCCTACTCTTCTATTTACTTAGAAAATATTTAAACTACTAACCAACATGTTTGTTGTGCCATAGCGCAATAAAGCTTCAACAAATCGAACTCACAATAGTGATGCTGTGGATTCCCCAGCCAGGAGAACAGGTGAGCTGTTTTCATTGCAGCACCTTCCCCATGCAAAATGTAGTCTGACGAACAACTATTTGTTGGATAAATTAATCTGCAATGGCTTCAACATCCAGATGTGTAGCTTCATGTGTGTGTCCATGGAGCAAAGCAACAGCATTTAATCGAGCTTGTCCCATTGTAGCTCTCAGATATGTTTTGATGCATCGAAGGCAAGTGAATGTTCGCTCTGAAGAACAGTAGTATACAGGGGTAGTTACTCCAATTTGAAGAAGTCATGCCAGTTCTGGGAACAAATTGAGCATAGGATGACCACTTTCACATTGAACAAATCAAAGACATCCTAACCAGAGGCTTATCTCTCTGAATATGTTCAAGGAACATATTTCTATGTAGCTCTATATTGCATTCATGGAATTCATGATATATTCACTGGTGGCGTTCACTGTAAAAAAAATTCTATGTTAACCATATGGTCACATACAGCTGTATTGAAGCGTTCTGACAAAGCTACCAATGTACGGTCCATGAGTTCATAATAACCTTGTATATAGAGGTCTTTGGGAAACTGTAAAACATGGAAACTGACCCTTCATCCAGGTGCTAGGAGAATGGATCCCTTTTCCTAGTTTCCACACAGTTTTCAACAGGTTTTCCTTGAATTACTTAATTTTAGATTCTTCGTCAATTCTTTAAGTTCTCTAAATAGATTTTGTATTGTCTTCAGTTGAACACTGTCCTTCAACTTGCTCACACTGGGACGAGTGAGAGACTCACCGAGCTCCCCTTGACTCTTCAACGTTTTACTAATATTCTTCAAACAGGCCCCACCGGGATGAGAAAGAGGCTCCTTGAGTCTTTTTGACTCTTCAATCCCACAGTCTTTTGGGAACTGACCAATGATCTACTTCTCTCTTGTCTTCTTGTTGCACTTTCTCAGGTTTTCCCTGCCCCCTCCCGGACGTATTACTGTTCCTGTTAACTTCTCTCTGAGAACTCTTCACCGGTTTCGCCAGGAGTTATTTTTTCTCTATCTTCTTCTGCTCTTCTTCAGGCGGCTTTACTTCATGGTTCATTCCTGTTGGCGGTCTGGGTGCAAGTTTTGGACCAGACGGTTCACTCATTATACGGTTCACTCATTATAGGTTGCGCAACCACCATAATTCCTCGTACTCCCCATGCAATCGCCTCTGCGGCTCTGCAGTAGGCTAGTGTTGGTGGTCTTGCCGTAGTTTTGTACTACACAGACCACCCACCAGAGGTCACACTACCACCACACTGACTCTCAGATTCATGGTTGTTGACTCTCAGCTGACTGATGGGATGCTTTCCTGGTGCCCCTCGGTTCGTTCTCGTCACTCCACACTGCTGCTCCGATACAGCCTTCCATCACCCTGTTTCCAACTCGCCGGCTTTTTGGTGACTTCCTTGATTGCCGACTCCTCCTTCTGGATGTCGCTCTCTTTGTCCTTCTTTACTGTTTAGTTTAAGTAGCTAAATGCCAGTTTGATTGAAAACAGCTGGTAAAACACTCTTCAGGCTTGACTGTAGCGGTCTCGGGTTCTTCTTCATCCTACCCTATCAGACTTTTTTTTAAACCTTTTTTTATTAAACAGCTTGGCAGCAGAACACAGGCGAACAATACACAAGGCAAGCACAAGGTAGGTACAGTTAAAACTGTACAGGCATACAGTCATTCTAGTCACAGGCATTCTAGTATGAACATTCTCTATCCAGAACGCATACAGTGCGAACACAGTGTAAGAGAGCCCTTAGCTCAGGATAGACAACCTGCATGAGTGGGTGTATTAGTTGGGGAAGTTGTAACCGGTGTCGCATTTAAATCTGACATATAGGAGCGAAACTGGAGCCAAACACACCTAGGCCTTGAGTGGGCTGGTTGTAGGCAGGACCACGCTTCCTCAGTGTCTGAGGCCCATGTGAGAGCCCTGAGCCATTGCGCATGTGTGGGGGGTGCGGGGCGAAGCCAACAGAGCAGAATGGCTCGTACCGCTAGGAGCATGTAAAGGCCAGCCAGTTTTTTGGAATTTCGGGGTAGCCCTGGAAAGTCATGGAATAGGCACTTCATTGGAGAGGGGTCGATAGGTTGATCAAGCATAGTAGATATGGTTGTGAACACCATCTCCCAAAATTGGGAGAGGCGGGGACAGGCCCAGATCATGTGTGTATAGTCATCGCCATCCTGCCCACACCTGGGGCATCTTGGGGAGTGATCACTAAGCATACGATGCAACCTGCTCGGGCTATAATGAAACCTATGTAACACCTTTAGTTGAATCAATTTGACACGGGAATTGAAAGACACCTGGTGTATATGGGCACACATGTGAGCCCAACTTTTGTCCGTCACCTCCACCCCGAGGTCCTCCTCCCACGCTCGCCTTAGCCCAGTGAATTTCGGAGTGGATCTGGATTGTATCATTGTGTATAGCCTAGATATTTTCCCTCTGGTAGGTGTGGGGGGAGTCAGTTCTTCAATAGCGGGATCGTCCGGTGGCATTGCTGGAAACATGGGGTAGTTTCTTTTAAGGGTTTTACGTAGAGATGAATACTGAAGCCATGCACTCGGGCCACCCCTCAAGGGCAGCGGCGGGTCGGGCCACTCAACAAAGCTACCCTGCTCAAATACGCCACCGAGCAACTCGTATCCCGCCTCAGCCCATCTGCGCACAGTCGACGGCGGTACTCGTTGGATCCCGGGGAGAAAGTTCCACAGTGGGAGATTGCCATGAAATGGATGAGGAGTATCTAGCAATTTCCACGTTTTCGTTAGCGCCAGGGAGGTGCAAGCCACCGGATTCAGTGTATCCCGTGCCAAAGGAATGGGTTGTATCACCAGGGAGCGGATGTCCCGGTCGCTGACCGCCAGCCTTTCGAGTCTAACATGTGGAGGAGGGTCTGCTGTGTTAAACCAGTAGGATGTGTATTGGATTTGAGAAACCAACCAGTATTTAAGAAAATCGGGGGCCCCAAAGCCGCCGTCAGCCATTGGGGTAGATAAGGTCCCGAGCTTGAGCCTGACTGCACCCGAATGCCACAGAAAAGACTTGATGCTGCGTGTCAATGCTTGGAAGAAACCCTCGCCCGGCCAAAGGGGAACGTTGGTGAACCTGTATAGTAATTGGGGTAACACTATCATTTTCAATAACCTTATTCTACCTGCCAGGGAGATCGGCAATCTGCTCCATGCCAGAGTCTTAGCCGCCAGGGGCGCAAGGTAGTTTTGATAGTTCTCCTTTAGGGTCGACTCAAACTGACGTGTTATTTCAATCCCCAGATAAGTGAACTTCGATTGCGCCCACGTGAACCCCATAGTGTCAGGGGGGGGAAAGGGTGCATTCCGTGAGTGGAAAAAGCATAGATTTTGCGCAGTTCACCTTGAGGCCTGAGATGTGCCCGAAGTGGATAACATCTTTCATTATCGGGGGTAAATTAGTGGAGGGGGACCGCACGAGAAGGAGTGCATCATCAGCATAGAGGGATACAATATCGGCTTGACTCGCCGAGCGAAGCCCTCTATGCGAGTGGAGTTGTCGAAGCATGTCGGCAAAAGGTTCTAACGCTATAGCGAAAATCAGGGAAGAGAACGGACAGCCCTGTCTCGTTCCCCTGGCAATATTGAAGAATGGGGAGCATCTGTCCGCCATGCGGACACTGGCCACAGGGCCTGAGTAAAGCACCTTGACCCAGGAGCGGAAAACTGGCCCGAATTTGCATTGTTCGAGCACCCGCCAGAGGTATCTCCAAGAGACTGAATCGAACGCTTTCTGCATGTCGAGGGTTGCGGCGACCGCCTGCACATTGGGGCTAATCCTGCTAATTATATTAAAGAGCTGTCTAAGGTTCAGAGCGGTGGAGCGACCTGGAATGAATCCCGCCTGGTCCGGGTGTATAATAGATGGCATACAGGGGGCAAGCCTGGTCGCTAACATTTTGGCAAACATTTTTGTATCACAGTTTGTGAGGGAAAGTGGGCGATATGAGCTGCACGGGGTGGCAGGTTTACCAGGTTTGAGAAATACCGTAAATTGTGGCTTTGCGGAGTGATGGGGGGAGTATGCCTGCCCCTACTGATTCCTCCCAGAGAGCTATTAAGTGAGGGAGTAGGAGAGTCTAATAGCATTTATAGAATACGACCGGGATGCCATCGGAGCCGGGAGCCTTCCCCGAGGAGAGAGAGTCTATGGCCTCCGTAAACTCCTCCGGGGTGAGTGGAGAATCGAGGGAACCAGCGGTCTCGGGAGAGAGGACCGTTAGGGGGAGAGCAGCAAGATAGGAGTCCACCTCCGCCTCCGCCTCCGTGGCCTCGTCCGAAGAGTATAGGGCTTCGTAAAAAGCGAAGAACTCCGAATTGATGGCCCGTGATGTGATAGCTAAGGAGACATCCGGACGAACAATCCCAGGTATATGTGGAGCACCCAGCTCATGACGGATGAGTCTAGCAAGGAAGCGGTCGGGGCGCTCGCCCTCTCCGTATCTCCTCGCCAGGCCGGGGCTATCTAGGAATTTTTGTTCTCGTTCCGCCAGAGAACGAAAAAAATCCAGCTCCACTCCTATAGCTGCAAGGGTTGCAGGGGTTGAAGACTGCGAACACTCGGCCTCCAAGGTCGATAGCTTGGTTTCGCTGACGGCGATATCCCTTCGAATTGTTCTAAGTATGACACTCTCTTTGGACAGTGCTATGCCCCTAATATATGCCTTAAAGGCCTCCCACAGGGTAGCCTGCGAGGACACCGAGTCCTTGTTTATTTAAAAAAACTCCTCAATGGCTACCTCGAGCTCCGATCTGAACAGAGGGTCAAGGAGAGAATGAGGTTTCATCCTCCAGTGTCTGTTACGGTCACAGTTCAGCCCCCAGCCCATGGTGATGGTCACCGGGGAGTGGTCGGATAGGGTGCTAGGGAGGATTGTTAATTGTACCACATTTTTAATCAATACATCAGAGATTACCCACCTATCAATTCGGGAATAGGAATCATGGACTGAAGAGTAAAAGGAATAGACACGGGAATCAGGGTAGAATAGTCTCCATGCGTCCACGTCCGCAAGGCGGGGAAGGGACGACAGTGCAGCATAGGCTGCCCTGGTGAGTTGGCGGGGCCTGGACCCAGATCTGTCATGGTTTATATCAAAAATGGTGTTGAAGTCCCCACTCCAGAGGATAGGAACCAAAGGGAAACCATCCAGAAGGGATGCGAGGTGTGTGAAAAACTCTGGGTCGTCTATGTTGGGGCCATAGATGTTCAGCAAGATCACCTCCCTATTCTGGAGTGTAGCAGGGAGAAGTACATATCTACCCTGGGGGTCTATTTGGGAAGAAATGAGTGTAAATTTAAGACTCTTATGAATAATAGTCATAACTCCACGACTTTGACTAGAGAAGTTGGTGAAGTATCTCTGGGGGCCCCAGGTTCTGGCAAATCTCATACAATGTTCAGAACGAGCATTTGTCTCCTGTAAGAAAAGGATCTTGGATCCATGCCGTTCCGCTTGCAGCTGTATCTGTCTAATTTTTTTAAATTGCCCAGTCCCCTCACATTCCAGCTCATGAAAGTTAGTTTGTTCTCCATCAAAGGAGCGGTGGCGTTCATATCACCAGGATGATAATGTCCAGTGGGCCGATGTAGCCGCCCTGTAGCTCCATTGACACTGCATTACCCTGCGGTCCGCCCTCGCTGCCAGCGCCAAACTTTTTTATAACAAAACACCCATCACAACCCGCCCCCATCCACATCCCTCCCCCAACTAGAGGAATGACAACCCAACCCCAAAACCCCTTAACCAAATCCAAACCAGTGGCATCAACGCCTGGGGGCCTGTGGGCCGGACTGATGACGCCGCTCCGGGCCTGTGGCATATCCAGCGAGAACAGGGTGCCTACAATGAAGCTTCGGACGTAACTTGACAACGATATTTGGCACAGTTTAACTTGGCACAGTCATGCAGAGTAATCCAACTAACATTTGTTGAGGAGTACAAGTGTGGTATATTCTTGGCGTCGGCGCCTCCCAAACGGGTACGCTAAGTAGCAGTAGAGGAATAGCTGGGGAGGAAGGTCAGCCTGGGAAATGTTTGTCGATAAACCTGGAGGCCTCCTCCGGAATCGTGAAGAATGACACCTGATTGTTGTGCTCGACTCGCAGCTTAGCGGGGTATAACATGGAGTATTTGACTCCGTGATCTCTAAGCCTTCTTTTTACAGCCAAGAAAGTCTTGCGCTCCCGCTGAACAGCCACCGAGAAGTCAGGGTATAGGTGTATCCTTGCTCCGTCCAGTAGAAGTTCACCTTTGAGTCTTGCGGCTCTGAGGAGGGCATCACAGTCTCGAATGTTAAGGACACAAGCTATAATGGGTCATGGAGGTGCACCCGGTTTGGGTTTAGGCGTCAGGGCCCGGTGTGCCCGCTCTATAGCAAACTGCGGAGAGAGCTTCGGTGAATCGAGAAGCGACAGCAATGTGTGTTCCACAAAGTCTTCCATCGGCTCTCCAATGCCACTCTCGGGGACCCCGATGATACGGAGGTTGTTACGCCTCGAGCGAGATTCCAAGTCCTCAGTTTTCTTCTCCACCTCTAGGACGCGGTTGGACAGAGCCGTGACCTCCGAACGCAGCACCCCCAGACCGTCTTCAGCGGAGCTCACCCTGGTTTCAACCTCCAACACTTGACTGTCAGTCCTCTCAATGTGATCCTTGATAGAGGAGATAGTGCCATTCTTGTCGTCTAACTTCGAGTGGAGCGTGGTAAAACCCTCATGGATAAAGTCCATCATGTACTGAGATTCTGAGGTAGCAAGGGATGAGGTAGTGGCAGGGGTCTGCTCGGAGACTTCCTCAGCAGAACTGACCGGAGTCTTCGTGAACATGTTCATGGAGCTCTGTTTTTTCCCAGTCCCTTTAGTCATTGTGGCGGTGATGCAACTCAGGAGAGATGAGGGAGAGCCAATGGTACCCCTCGCCTCCATGGACAGGACCAATGCGGTACAGCCCCCAGGGGATCCAGGCATGCGGCCTCGATGGCAAAGGTTGGCAGGGTACAACCCAAGCAGCGCTGGGGAGCCCGAAGTCAGGCACCCTGGAAGGAGGAGGAGCGGGGCCAAGGCAGAGCTTCGGGTGTCGTAGGGTATCCGGCACGGGGCAGCGGGCCGGATGATGTGGACTACAGGGGATCTCAGCCAGTGTAAGGGGCACCAGCCAGGGTATCCAGCAGGCTGCGGCCAGGCCACCAGGGGTCCGGGCCCCTCCAGGTGCCGACGAGAATCTAGTGCGCTCTGTGCCATACTGAGAGGGTGCAGGATGATGTTGGTGCGATCACTCCGTATGGGGTTGCAGGGGGCACCCTGCGTGGTGAGTCGGGGCAGGGGCCGGGCCACGGCAAGTCACTCGGCGGGAGCAAGCTGGTCACAGGGCGTCCTCTATTGGGTGCGGGTAGTTGGTGACCCCCGCGGAGCAGCGCAGCAATTTGTCCTTATCTCCGCTTCAAGACGGCCAGGGGTTAGCAGCATCCCCATCTCCCACGTACCCTGCGGCTGCCAAGGGTCCGGCAACCTAGTCCACGCCAGCGGGGGAGTGCAGCACCCGGCGTCCATTGGTGTGCCGCGGCTCTACCCCGGGCGCAGAATTCTTGTTGAAGGGGGGGGCAGCGAGGGGGACAGAAGGATGAAGGCCGATGTAGGAGTCGATGAGGGCCTGAGTAGGAGTCGCCCAGTGTGGGCGCAGGTCCAGAACACGAGGGTCACAGCGGTTACAGTTCTAATATCTGCGGTGCTCTGCGCCGGCACTGTACGGCCTAAGCAACTTCGTGGTTCGCTCCCGGTCGTCGCTGCAAAGGTGTTCCACCGCCACACGGGCCTCCACAGGGGTGGCGGGGTGTATCGGTGTCCGGGGGCCTGGACCGTCTGATTCTCCTCGAGTACCGGATTTCGGCACGTAGATGCGCGGGCGATGGGGGATGGTCGCGGCAGTTCCCGATCACAGGGTTCCCGGCACCATGTTTATTCGGGATTTGGACCAGATGGTCCCTGATCCAGCAGCTCGCGAATCGCAGCAGCCTGGTACAAGTTGTAGATCGTAAGTGCACAAGATCAGGATCTAGTGATCTGCCTGCCACGGAGCTCACGTTTCAGGCGGCCATCTTGTTCGGCGCACAACAGCGCCCCTCCCTATCAAACTATCTGACACAATACAGCAACACGTAGTCTTGGACTTTATCATATGTAAAGAAGGGTTGGGTGTTGTTATTACCCTGTTGTGTTGGGAGATAAAGAGGCCATGTCCCAGATTCACCTTCTTATCCCCAGGAGTGGAGTTCCTCCCCATGACATCCTCCTGCATGTTACCACCCCTATGGGGACTATCGGTTGGTCGCCTCACCTCCCTACCCTCGTGGAAAGGGCCTTCCCTCAGCTTCACTTCCCTGGCCTTTTTGCTAATTTGTTATGGGGAAACTGACTAGTCCTTCAGGCTCTCTGTACTGAGAGAAACTATGTATATACCTTTTCGGGTAACTTTATCATATTGCACACAGCATTTTTCAGGGCAGTGGAATTTCAAATGTGCCTAAAGAGAAGCTGGTGGCAGCAGTTACATTTTTACAGTTTTTGCTATAATTTTAGTTAGCACATTCGTGTTTACCACGCTTGGCTACTAACAGTGGCTAGTAGCCCAAGATGGCCATGACACGAGATTCTTCGCTTGTTCTTTGGTCATTTTGTTCTTTGGCCTTCTTCCTGCCATCTCAGGTCAGGAATTCCCTTTTATGGTCATGCCTTTGCTAGTGCATGCCATGCGTGTATAGACCCAGGAAGTAGGCTGGAACTGCCTGGTCCCAATACTCAAACTGGTGCCAGTGAGTCTAGTGCACATGCATGTCAGCCCCACAGTGGTCCCTGATTGGATCCTTGCTATTGGAGGGCTGGGTTTGACCACTCACCTGAGTTTAGGCTAGGAATGGGAGTCCTGCAGCCATTTCAGCAGATCAGAAGAGGAGCCAAGCATACTGTGTAGCTCTGCAGACAAAGGAAGACTTGAGAAAGAATCCTGAAGAGACCTGGTGAGTGTTCCTGCTGTTGCCCCGGTGAAGCCCTGCTGGAGTACCTGATCTCAGAAAACCCTTGCTGATGCTTCGGCCCTTAGGACTGGTGGGACCAACCAGTCTTGATGCCTTCTAACAATCCCGCAGCCTGGAGCCTTTGGAAGTGTCCCTGGACCACCTGGTGGACAGATTAGCTCAGTTTTGAGCTACTGTGGCAGAAGCATTGTTATTCCATGTTTTTGCCCAGAAATCGGTAGTATCCAGCTAGTTTCAGTATCACAATATCCAGGGATCCTGTTCTGGATGGCTTCATTTATTTGCGACTGGAGAAACGACTGCTGTCGCCCGTGTGCGATGACTGTCACTGGAACCGACCATCCTCCATCTGGTAGAGTGTCCTGATGAGCACTGCATTGGTGCCTGCTGCATGTCTTTGCTGGAAAGGGTTTCACTCAGCTCCTGGACCCCACCATAAACTACCTTGCACCCACAGTTCCTCAGCATCTTCTACTGGTTCCAATGGTGGGAAAAACGACCTCCAGTGACCACCATTCGACCTA
The DNA here is from genome assembly GCF_040938575.1 of Ambystoma mexicanum. Classification (NCBI taxonomy): domain Eukaryota; kingdom Metazoa; phylum Chordata; class Amphibia; order Caudata; family Ambystomatidae; genus Ambystoma; species Ambystoma mexicanum. Next base: position 281,488,923 of record NC_090941.1, on the reverse strand, counting down.
CCAAGTCCTTTGTGAAGATCAGAGCAAGGGCGGTGAGTAGTCACAATACTTACTGGTGCCCCTATCACCCCCATTATAAAGCTTGTGAAGAACTTTGATTTCAATTTCATTCCATTGCTTTTTAAACGTTTGTTGAAAAAGTTGCTTTTTAAACTTTGAAAAAGCTGCTCTAGAAGCTATGATAAGTATTTTACTTACCTGTATATTCCTTTGAAAGGCTTCTGGAACAATCTTCACACCTACAGGAGCATTTCTTAACTGTGTCCCAACTTCTAAAGGAACTTTGTGAACTTTTGAACACAAAGCCCCATTCAAGTTAGGGTTCAACTCATAAAGTAAAGGCTTCTATTCCTGTGGACTAGTTATAGAATTGCTTAATTACTTACCATCCCTTTCAGGTGTTATGGTTAATTGTATGCTTTGTATTAACCAACTGTGACTGTATATATGTTTTATATGTATACTGTTGTGTGATATAATTACCTGCTTGATTAATTTTCCTAGTGTGTTTTGGGGCCTATAATAGAGAATTGTTGTACTATTAAGTGTAATCATTGTGTATTTCACTGTCTGGACTCACTGTGGACCCCTGACCCCCACCCCCACCTCTCCTGAGACTTAGGCTTGACCACTTTTCCACGCTTACCTTCATTGGTTTGGCTAAACTCCCAGAGCTCCCCTGTTCACTACAACTGGGGTGGCCTCCAGAAATCTGTCCACCTGGCCCGATTTCAGGAATCCATCTTAACAAATAGGTTGCCTGGTATTTTGTGTTGTTTTTGTAATGCCTACCCTTCGCTAGTGTCTTGGTTTGTTTCTAGATTAGACTCCAAATGAGGTTTGTAAGAACAACCACATAGGTACGAGTATTTGAGTGCAATTTTACATTATAATGAGGCCCTATTGTCAATATGCTGCTCATGTAAAAACCTAAGATGTTTTGTTGTACTTCTTGTGTACCTTCATGTTTGTCATATGTTGGTTATATTGTCAAATGACAAAGGTTTCATGGAATAAAAATGGTTAATTGCACTCCGCAGGAATACACCAATAGATGGGCAGCCCACTTTCGCGCACCACTATTGACTTGTGACTTGCATATTTACAGATTTAATAACTTCTCGATGAATAACATATCAAATCACGCATCTTGATTTGATAGGCAACAGGTATGAGTGACTACTGCAGCCTTCCAGAGAACAGGGACACACTTGTTTCTGACAAGAGTACAAAAGGCTCCCTGTGCCTCCCTTATTTAATCAAGGTAAGAGAGGGTGTACTTTAAAAACGTCAAACTAATTTGCGATAAAGTATTCCTTTCTTTGCCACTTTACTGGACTTTGCACCTGGTTTGCCCGGAGTTGCAGTATGTTATCCAGCTTTTTGGTCGCACAGTTGAAGCAGCCCTGGGCGGGAAAGTCCCAGCGCAGGAAGGGGAAAATCGATCGGTACACGCGCAAGCCATTCTTGTCTTTGTCGAGCCACGAAAAAAAAGTTCCAATAAACCAACAGGTGCATTTCTGCTGACAACAAATTAATGAAATCCGGTTTCTGGACATCCCAAAAAAAAAAGCATGTGCAAGAAATTTCCCTCTCGCTTTCTGAGCACAACATGCCCTGAGCCAGCCTCTGTCTAACCTTAAAGTGTGGAAAGGTTAAGCTGGCTGCAGGAACCGATCCATGTGCTGTGATGCCTTCCAAATATGTCACCTCTAAACAATTTCACAAATCGAACACGGCGGGAAAGAGCCGCGGCATTCGAGGCAGTGGCTGTCGAGGACACCCGCGCAGGACGCCGTGTGTTTTCCTCATCAGTTTCTATTGCTGCCAGGCGGTGTCGCAAAACACTTCCTGTTTCATCCTCCACTTTGACAGGGTTAAGCGCGCGGATGGTCCACAGTTATGTGTGCTGATTCGCTTACTGTAGATGCTTTCCGATAGCTGTGCCATGAACTCTGGAGCGTGGAGCTGACAACAGACCAAGCGTTTCCTGAGATTCTCAATTCCCACATTCACCAATTCTCCATGGGCTGAAAGCAACTGGCAGCATCTATGAGAAATGAAGGCCAAGGGGAAAATAATCAACCCTTTCAAACAGCATATAACAAATTATGAGAACTAGCCTTATCCTGGACATCTGCTGCTGCCTTCAGAACACACCACCAGAAGTGTTTTTTATGAGGTATTTATTTCATGCTGCTTCTGTGGGGGATAATACCAGATTACTCACGAGTAATCTTCATTACTCTGAGCACTGGTCTGTAACGAAAAGAGCCCTCACCTGGCACGCCCTCCTGTAAAAAAAATCAACCCTTTAAGACTTTTTTATGTATGTTTATTTTTAAATCATTCCAAGCGCCACTCATTCCTTTTACAAAGGGCTACCCAAAACACACTACTGATGGGGTGTGACAAGAGCATTGCAAAATCTCTGGTGATGGGGACAATAACTCTGAGTAATGAAAATGATCAGTATGTGTTTTAGGCAATACGTCCCGTTTGTCTCCCTCTTCACTTCCACATTCTAAAGTGTCCGTGATACACCAAGCCATTAATTACCTAACAAGACAAAATACATTGTATAGTGGAAAGGTTTGCCCATACAGTGAGTGGCAAATGAAACACAGTGAAGGTAATTTGATCAGGCAGTCAAAACACCCGAAACAAAAAACAACATTTGCCCTGCCCCCATTATTAGTTTGTAACACAAAAATACATCTTTTGGATGATGTCCTGTTGAGGTATTCTAAATACCACCAAATGAGTTGCTATTGAACTCGGTATAAGCAGTTGTAACGTTTTATAGATGAGCATCCTTGAACTTGTGGTCATTCTGCAAAACCACTGCCTGATGTGAGAAACGAGTTAATTTCAATCTGATGGGTAAGGGTATCCTAAAGCGAGTAACTCCCCAAAGCCTGCTTTCCTTCCTAGAGAAACGAAAAACCTAACTGGTAAACATGCTCCCTGCCAAAGGTAGAAGATTTTCAGACTTAAAAGATGTACCTCCGAATGATATTACCTAATCAGAAAATCACAGGTAAATACGGAGCAAGCTCCTATCTCATCCGGCGTTCGACGAAGTGATGGCAAACACATTTGACCCAGAAGGGAATCAGAGTGGTGTCTCTGAGGACCATGGAAATCGCAGGTAGAGCCCTGGATGGAGACCAATAAAGGAGACACTGGTCAGGGATTTATTGCAGCCATAGAAAAGACTGGGGATTAATGATGCAAGATGTTGGGATCAACCGTGTAGCTCTCAGAACGCTTGAGTGCTGACCACCGGATTACCCGAGTGAAATGCAAAATCGAGCAAATCCTTAAAGACATAGTTCTCAATACGTACCATGGAGAACAAAACCTCCAATATTATCCCAAACTCTTTGTTTTGGGAGATTATTGGACTCATGAACGTGTGTGCTATTAAAGAGCCTAGTGTTTGAGTTGTCTCCATGGCAATGAGTGTTCAGGACATATGCTTGGGCTAAGATGTCAATGCCCCACTGATGGGCCTGGCATGGCTCTCCAGAACACCCCCACACTCTTTGACGTCATCAATTAACCTTCCATGATACCTGCTTGTGGGATGGAAATATAAAGGAAACAGATCAAGGAGTAACTACCACAGGTTATTTTTTAGCAAAATATTGTATTTATATGGGAATTATGGAATAAAAGTAAAAAAACGGAGCTACCAAAAAATTCTCAATCTTACATCTCCATATATAGGACGACTCTGGATAGCGATTCATAGCGTATACCCCAATACCATGAACAAAAACTGATAATCCACCACCCAACACTGGTTGACCACACTTCAGGCGAAAAATTGGAGCATGAACTTCACTGAGAAAACAGGGACTGAGGAAGTAAAAAACTGAGGATGCAAATTACCCTCACTGTAAATCCCCATTGAGAGTCACCTTGAAATAATGGAACCCCTAGTGCCCTGCTAATTCCCATGTGATCTTGTGATGTACAGTACATGCAAGTGCTGTCTGTGCAAGGAATGGAGAGCAAGAGCACAGGGCTTGATGCATAGCTGTAATGCACTCTCATTGAAGGACTTGAAAGGCTCCCATGTACTCCATATCCATGGGCTGAATGCCTCCCTAGGGTCAGTCTTTGACTGGAATCGACAATAACTACTTGCGGGCACTAAGGGTTCGAAGAAGTATCATTCTGAAGCCAGGGAATCATTGTCTGATTAAGATATGGAAAAAGCTCACCCCATTTATTGAGGCTTTGGAGAGTGATGTTACAGGAGATGTGAACCATTGCCATCTCATTGTACAAAATGGTACCACTCTTGCAGATAAGTAGATCCCTCGAAAAAGGTATGGACACTGATCTACTACTTATTGAAGCCGATGTCAGGTAGGAAAACACTGCCTACCACTGACCAAAGCCATGTACCAAAGAGTCAAAGGTACTGTGAGATAAACACATTGCACTTCTCCCAGAGAGTATAAAATCTGTGTTTTCTAAGAAAACCCCCTACATGGAGTCCCACTCAGAGAAAAGGAAACAGGATGTTACCCATGCATCAAGGTAGGGAATAGAATACATAAATATGCTGGCTTACCTACTGTAGCACATTTATTAAGGGAGACACCACCCTGAAAAATACATTTCATGCCAAAGCAAATGGGAAGATGGTAGAGTGTAAATGCTGGCTTTGTCAGGCCAGCCAATGAACCCCCTTGGATGTGAAGATACACCTCGTGGTGTGGTAGGAATTGAAGCAGATTATAGAATATGTGGAAAGATAACATCCAAAAACGTTCCTTAGAACTCTTTAATTGAGCTCAGCAGGCTTCTGAACCAGAAACTGGCATAAAATGGGTCAAATGTTCAGAAGGAAGATCATGTAGACCATTGTCCTTCAGTTTACTAGGCCATGGAGTAAAGGTTGTGTCAGCCAACCTAAATTTGGGGATGTTGCGGAGAGTACTATGCAACCACAATCCAATATCTGAAGAACCCCAAAATGTAGTCGACTTTGACTGAATGCAAGGACAGATTCAGCATTCATGAATGGTTAGGGCCTTCTTCCGCAGCGATATGAAGAATAAGGCAGAAATAACATGTCTTAATTTTCACAGCTGTAAAAAACGAGCATTTTTCCATGAAATCTTCCACATGCGAATCAAATAATTAAGTATCATAACAAGGATCATCAGAAGGAGAGGTTCCAACTCTGCCTTCACGCTGCCAATGCATGGCCTTGAGCAGCAGTAGCGGAAACAAAAACATCAAAGGCCAAAGGAAAACTTTCTAGCTGTTTTACAATGGAACACATTCCCTAGTTGTTGCCCCTAGAGTGCCTTTTTAAGAAGTCAAATTCTCACGGAGAACTAAAGTCCAGGCAGGCAACTTATAGTTTGAGAATCTTTGGCTGACGGAGGAGGTTGTGCTTATTAAGCTACAAGGTGTACCTTCTCACCAGAAAGCATGGTAGTAAAGGCCTTTCCGTTGCCAAGTTTGAAAACAAGAATAGTATAAACATATTGGTATTTCTTACAGGCCAGCCTAGCAGATAGCTGCACCTAGGAGGATTACTTGAAAGGATTTATGTGATTCTATTTAATCGAATTCGATTCCATCAGGGCCTTTTTTTTAAAGACATTTCACCGCAAATATATGGGGCGAGCCCACACATGTATTATTACTGCAACTCACCCCCCTCCCCCCACATACATTTGCAATGAAATTCGATGGAAAAGATTCAATGGAATTGAATTCGATGAAATCTCCTATTATGGAATCTACCTGTACTACTTGAAATATTGGAAGCATGTGCCCTTCAGGGACCTTTAGAGGTGGATGATATGAGAAAGGACCATGAAGAAAATTGTGTAACATGGCTAATATTCAAGACAGAACAAGAGGAAGACAGGGGTGGATCCATCGCTAGGAGACAAAGTATTCTGCAACAACTTTGGATCATTCCACTTTTTGCACTTAGGGAAAAATTACATGAAGCTGTTGATTGGCAACTCTTGATGTGGTCATGATTGAAACGAACTAATGTGGCACTACTCTGCGAATATATCCAAGGGTTAAGTGGTGTTTAGGGGAAGGGGTGTAAGTGGCAGTGGGAGGATAGGGATATGGGAGGCAACCCCTTAACTGACAACAAAACAAAGGTTGACCATGGGTGCAAAAACAGTGGTGACCAATTTTCCATCAACCAATCAGAGGTCGATATAACCATGTAGAACACTTTGGAATTTGTAATGACATGCACACACAATGGCTCAAAAAGACCCCCTTTTCAAAATGATGTACACACGCCATTGTGCTGCTCTGTCGTCAGATCGGGAGAGAGATGTACTCCCTCCACTGAGCCATCCTGAGGGTTGCTATGCAGCAAATCAGGAAGGGGCTCACTCTCATCCTCTTCTTGCTCTGAAGCTAGCAAGAGACATGAGACTTCTGCTCGCCTGTGGAAAGGCTTGAGGCTGTTAACATGGAATACCTGAGGGGCTACCCCAGGGGCTCCCATGTCAACCAGATAATTGACTTCGCCCATCTTGGAGATGATCTTGAAGGGTCCAGTCCACTTGTCTGCCAAAGCTCTAGGCTTGGTAGGCTCCATCACAAGGATTTCCTGTCCCGGAGTCCAATCCACTTGCGAGGCTTCAAGGTCATGCCAGTATTTATTCAGTTCCTTGCTGGCCTTGAGGTTTGCTGTTGCCTGACCCATCATCTGCGTCATCCTCCGTCTGAGACCTAACACGTAGTCCCCCACTTGCCTGGCGGGACCTGGAGGGGTGGCTTCCAAACCTTCTCTGATCAAGGCAAGGGGCCCCCTCACGGGATGTCCAAAGAGTAACTCAATGGGGCTGAAACCAACACCCTCTTGGGGTACCTCTCTGTAAGCAAACAGCAGGCATGGCAGGAGGACATCCCATTTCCTCCTTAGGGGCTCTTCCAAAGTGCCTAGCATGCCTTTGAGAGTTTTATTAAATCTCTCAACCAGACCATTGGTCTGGGGGTGGTAAGAGGTGGAGAATTTATAGGTTACCGCGCACTCTTTCCAAATGGTTTTCATGTAACTAGACATGAAGTTGGATCCTCTGTCTGAGACAACCTCCTTGGGGAATCCAACACGGGTGAAAATGCCCAGGAGAGCCCTGGCAACCACCTTGGCAGTAATAGTCCGAAGGGGTATAGCCTCAGGGTACCTGGTGGCATGATCAACCAGGACCAGGATGAACCGATGTCCACCTGAAGTGGGAGGGTCAAGGGGACCGATAATGTTGATGCCCACCCTCTCAAACGGTGTGCCAACCACTGGCAATAGCTGCAGTGGGGCAATGACACTGCCTCCAGTCTTTCCAGGCAACTGACAAGTTGGGCAGGTCCTGCAGTGGGACTCTACTGCTACTCCCATCTGTGGCCAGTAGAAATAGGCAGAGAGCCTCTGCTTAGTCTTCTTGGTCCCAAGATGACCAGCTAAGGGCACCTCATGCGCCAACTGCAGCAGGAAGGGCCTGTAACCCTGGGGTACCACCAACCTCTTGAAGGCACCAGGTTCAGGCTTAGTGGGCACACTAACAAGGAGCTCACCCTCCCAATAGATCCAGAAGGTCCTAGGCACTTCTCCCTGTGCCTGGGACAGGGCCTGTTTCCTCAGACCCTCGAGAGAGTGGCACTCTCTCTGTCCCTTACAGAAGTCTGCCCGGGGGGGTCCCCCTTCAGCCAACAGGCATTGAAGGTCGGGGTGGTCCTCCGGGTTGAGAACCTCTGTCTCTTCTCCCTCAGGAGTTGAGTTTGGGTGTTCCACTGGACCCAGCCCGGCCAGAGCATGGATCCCAATGGGTGCTGTAGGAACAGCAGGAAGAGAAGGAGCCCCCCTCACAGAGGTGGCCTTCTTGTTCTTCCTTCTTCTTGCTTTAGGCCGCGCCTTTGGCTCAGGTACCTGACTCACAGCCAGACCCTGTGTCACCTGTGACCTAGTGACTGCAGCAGCAGTGCGGGGAAGACCATCCGAGATCAACCCCAACTCTACTAGATCCTTTCCTAACAGAATGTTAGCAGGGATATTGTCCTGAACCAGGACAGGAAGCTTTGCTTTCATGTCTCCAATCATGAATGTGACTAAGGCTACAGGCGATAATTTGTGAGGCCCACCAGCTAACCCGGTGGTTCTCAGAGGAGCACCTACATAGTCCTCTGGCTTGAGCAGGGTCCTGTCCACCACTGTCATGCTTGCCCCAGTGTCTCTCAAACCAGTAGAAGGCTGGCCATTCAAGAGGACACTTCTCAAAAACCTACAGGTGTTCTGTGGGATAGTCATCATTACTTCTGCGTACTGGTCCCAGGCCCCAAGGGACATTAAGGAGATCTCTACTGGAGCACCAAATGTGATTCCTGTAGAGGAGGGGAGGACAGTGGCCTTCGCCTCAGACATGGGGTAAGGGTAGCTCAGGCTGACAGCCTGTACTCCAAGTGCCTTACCTTTACACTTGGAGTCACCTTTCTTGTGATCCAGAGCCCCACATTCCCAACAGGTGCCAGGAATGCGGGGTACGGTGCTGGACCCACTGGGAGCCTGCTTTGCAGCAGGTGGACCACTACTATTATTCCTACCCACAGATGACTTATCCTAGATTTTTGGGTCTTAGGAGAGGAAGGTTTTGGTTTACCCGACTGTGACTGCTTTTGGGACTCCCCAGCTTTCTGAGAGGTCCCCTTTTGTTTGTCCTTGTCCTTCCCACTGGAGTCCTGAGGGGACACCCGGTGGGAGACCCATTTGTCAGCCAACCTAGCCAGCTTAAAGGGATCCAAAATGTTCTGGTCAGCAACATACTGACGCAGCTCTGGTGAACAGGCTTCAGAAAAATTCTCAAAAAACAACAGGTGGGACAATTCAACAAAAGTTTTCACCTTGTACCGGACAATTCAACAAAAGTTTTCACCTTGTAACCATCAATCCACCCCATCATGTTCACGTGCTTAGCACTCACCCAGTCAACCCAAGACACATTCGCTCTTTTCTTAAAATCCCAGAACCTTTTAAGGTATTGGGTAGGTGTCTTGCCAAACTTGGCAATCAAAGCAGACTTCATGCACTCATACTGACCCCTTTCTTCCACACTCAGTTTCAGAATACAGTCAAATCCAGTCTGAGGCACTCTGCTTAACAAACACTTAGCCCAATCTCGCTTATCTACATCATGAATTGCACAAGCCATTTCAAATGCTTCAATCCATTAGAGGATATCTGAACCCTCCACAAACACGCCAACCAAATCTTTCATAAACCTGGTGGCTGGGGACCTTACACTCTCAATGGGTTTAGCTGAAGTCTCCACTCTAGCTTTCTCTAGCTGGATTCTCTGACATTCAGTGTCCTTGTCTTTGAGTTCAAGATCCCTATTATTGAGTTCCACTTGCTGTGCCAGCTCCTCTTTCTTAAGCACAGCTTCTATTTCCAACTTGCGGTATTCAAAGGCCAATTTCATCCTTAATACCCAAGCTCCACAGAATTTCTGGGGTTGGAATAGAGGCAGCAGGAATGGTGGCATTCCCAGAAACAGATTCAACAACAACCCCAGGGGCAGAGTCCTCATTGGTTGCATACCCCCCTTCAGGAGTTTCACCCTCAGTCTGGTAGTCCACCAGGGCAGCTATCAGCTCAGCCCTAGACTTATCCACAAATTCTAACTCCCTGGCTTCACAAGCACTCTGGAGAGCCTCTAAACTCATCCTAGTCAATTTTTCATTTGCAATAGACTCCATTCCTTGTAATGCAGTTATCTCGTACGCAACTAAACCTTAATTTAACAAAGTGCAGATATTTTGTGAGTGGCACCGTTATACACTGATTCTTAAAACCATAAGCATTCCACCGCTGCCACCAGTGTAAAGACTGGAGGGGGGTTTATGTACTCCTGCTCTCTATATGGTAGAGGAGAGGCACAGAGGACCCCAGCCAAGATTCTCCATTATTGGTAACGTAGTTGAGCAATCAAGGCCTAGCTTCTCAGGAGGTGATGCAGGTTGGGTCTTAAGTACAGTGTAGTCCCAAGCTCCCACAAAGGAATGTCCACACACTTTATTACTGAAAACACAGTCTTTATATAATTAATATTCAAGGTTATATATACTATCACAATAACTCACTTTGTGCTCAGAAAATCTACAATGGCAAAGATATAGTTCTAAAGTGGTGCCACAATTATTATCAGATCTCATTAAACTGCATCAACTATACTCTGGTTAAATGTCACACAGATCACTTAATAAAGGCAACCAACAATAGACATAGGAGGAAAGCAGTGGGTTAGAACAATTGGCAGAATACTGGCACCTACCCCTGGACACAGTTCTGTGTGGAGATCCCCTCACCTGGGCAAACTATAAGATAAAGAGATAAAGAGTCCATATATTGTTCTACCAGTCTTATTTCAATCAATCAAATTCTTTAATGTGATATAGTATGAAATGAATTCAAACTTTACACATATAATTTTTACATATTACAAATCACATATACATAGCATTATACTCAATTGAACTATATACATACTTATATTACAAGAAAATAGATAAAATCAAATAAAAACTAAACATCCTAACTGAGGATTAAGCATTGACATTCTATCACCCGGATCTAATTAAGGTCTTTACATATGGACTATCAAACTCACTCTTTTCAGTCTCTAAGTGGGTTCATCATATACCCCCTTACATTTCCTCCGTTTTAGGATGGTACTAAACCACACTTCAACTCCCGCTCGGCTTGTTGCCAGATGTTATAAAGGGCGATAAATAAATGCATATTGCTGGTATTGGTGCAATATAGCCAGAAGGACATTTCAGGTATAGTAGCATGATCATGTACAAAATCACCCAAATGACGAATAATTGTCGCTCTCAATTTCAGACATTCCGTAAGTAGATGTCGAGCTGTCTCTAAGTGATCAGGGGATTTACACAAGCGACATATACGTTTGTTGGACGGGATTTTTTCCCAAGCCCCTCTGTTGTACAGGGTGGGCAATTGCTCAAATCTAAATAAGAGAATGAAATGTCTAAGTTTACTAGAGGGACAGAGGGATAAATAGGTTTGCGGCTTCATAAAGTTAAACAAACGATATTTAATAAACTGATACGACTTGAGGTTGTACATGTGATTATAATTCTCAAGCCAATCCCATAAGTCCACTTTTTATCTAGGGCATATAGGATTTCCTTGGTGGTGTTAACCCTTCTATGTGTCCATCCAATGTTAGTTAGGAATGTCACCATATCTTTATAAAGGGGTGACGTAGTATATTTGTTGGTCACCTCCTGATGGATAACCGATAGGAGGGGATTGCTCGGATCATCAGTCATCTTGAGATATAAGCCAGCTCTTTTCTTTAAGACCATGGCTTTAAGGGAGGGTAGGCCCAGTTCTAATCTGATCAAAGCCATCGGTATTCCCGGGTGTAACCCGAGGATCCGTCTCCAAAACTTACCCTCCAATACCTGCAACCATCCCAGGTCCATCGTATGCAGTGAGTCAAGCCCATATATAATCATAGGTGCCATTACTTGGATATAGAGCTGACGCGTTCCCCAAAGGGTAAAACCACCCTGTTTTTTTGTGAATGAAGCAATGAGCGAAGTGACTTGCATGGCTCTCATGGAGCGCCCCTGTCTACACAAAGAGTAATCACCTAGAGGCTCAATATCCACTCCGAGATAGCAGTAGGAAGGGGCATAAGGAATGACACTTCCATGCACCATAAGATTCACCCTAGATGCTTTTTTACTCGTGAATCTTAGTACCTTTTTTTTATCTAGATTGATCTTCAGACCATTTATTCTGGCATAATCCCATAAAGCGGTAGCAGAACGCCTCAAACCGCTTATGGTATTATCAAAGATCACAAGATCATCCGCATACGCTAATACCATACAATGCACCTCACCCACTTTCGGGGGGCAGTTGTTCACTTCAGCCAGGGCTGCAGGGATGTCATAAACATAGAGATTGTATACTAAAGGTGCTGTAACACATCCCTGCTTAACCCCCCTGTCTTGGATCACATTACGTGTTAAATTACCTTCCTGGTCCAATCTAAGGCATGCCGTTGTGTTATGATGGAGTAATTTTAGATAGTATAATAGGTTAGATGGACATCCCAATTTCTCAAGTTTGGCCCATAACCTTATTCGCGGGATAGAATCAAATGCAGCCTGGAAGTCAATAAACAAAGCATACAGCGGGGGCTGCCCCTTACTGAGTGCCCGTGTTCGAAGTAGTTCCATGACAAGTAAATTGTGGGAGGTGGAAAACTCTCGTCTGAAACCGCATTGGAATCTACTGAGTATTTTAGCCTTGTCAACCCATTGTTGCAATTCACTGAGTAACAGTGCCGCAAACAATTTACCAGAAATATCCAACATAGATAATAATCTATAGTTATTAGGCTCCATACGGTTACCTTTTTTGAACACAGGAATAAGGATAGCTGTTTGCCAAGTGCGGGGGATTATACCTTGCTCTAGAATTTTATTAAAGAGCAGAGAGAATAAATCAGCCCAAAACAAGGGATGTCTCTTAATCACTACATTCGCCAAACCGTTGGGTCCAGGGGCTCTGGATGATTTAAGGCTAATCATTTTTTCCAATATTGCCTCTGGGGAAACATCTATGGGCGGAGGAAAGGGCACCTCTATCCCCTCTTTATTTGGGGTTTCTATATCACTCCTATTTCGGTCTAATAGAAATTTTTCCCACGTCTTCTTACTTATTGGGTTGATAAGGGGGCCCTTAACCTTCTCTCTATTTTCATTAAGGAGGGACCAGATACCACGAGGATTTCTAGTGCAAATAGTTTGCACTAATTTTTGATACCTAGTATTTTTCTCGCGGGCCTTGATATTTTTAACCACTGTTCTATATCGATTTTTAATTTTTCTTAACTTCTCGCGGTACCCGGCTCCATATGCACTCCCCCATTTAACGCTCCGAATGGCCGCTCTTAAATCTCTCTTGGCATCCCTGATTTCTCTGTTAAAATAGGGCGTTACTCCACCTATTTTTAACATATATCCCTTCTTAGCTAAAGCATGTTTACAAGTGAATCTAGATATCCAGTCCTCAATTTCATTTATAGTCATATGATCAAAATCGTGGTAGCCAAGAGTTGCAATGGTTTTAAGTGACTTCGTAGCCAAATTGATATTTTTCTCTGACCACACAATTCTGGAGCCTGCCGCGTTTGTTTGGATGGTGCCTGTGTTCAAAATCGACGGAGGGCATAAAAGGATACTAAATGAACACTGCAGTGACGCATGATCACTCCATTCATTTCGCCTCACAACCATATCAACCACTCTAGTCTGGAGCTCGGGGCACATAAATATATAATCTAGTGTGCTAACAGCAGATCCATTAGCCCAGGTGTATTTCCCTGGTCGATCTCCCAAAGTTCTGCCATTAATCATGGCCATGTCCCAAGCTCCAAACAATTTAAGCCAACCCAGACCCTCAACATCTCTCTTTCCATGGATCATTTCACATCTTGTGTTGAGGTCTGGATTTGAAGATATGTTTGATTCATCAGACATATGGCAATTGAAATCCCCCATGATCATCACAGCAACATTTCCTACTTTTAGCCACCAATCAGATAACAAATCCTCTATCGCCTCCTGCAGAGAGTCACACACCAAGTCTCCTGGTGGATTATATAGGTTAATTACTAAGTACCTTTCTAGGCCTTTCTCACCATGTAATTCAAACTCAACTGCCAATAGCTGTTCCTCAGCTTTACACTGTAATTTGCGAGACACAATTGAATTCACAATCCCGATTAAAAGCCCTCCATAAGGGCGCCCCTTACTGCCCCGTTTAGCGGGCACTTGATGTATCACAAAGCCGTCTAATAATAACGGGTCAAGAGACCATGTCTCTTGTAGGCAAATACAGCTATATTGGGCTAACATATGTGCAGAGCCTTCCGACCTCAATAAGTGAGAGAAACCTCTGCAATTCCAGGAGAGTAATGATAGACATCAGTGGTTCTTAATCAATTGCGGGATTGCTTCTAGTAGGGACTTCAGAGCTTGCTGTATTTCCATCAGGGCCGGGTTTTCCCCTCCCCTTATTTTAGATACAGTGTCTACCACAGTTACTGGTGTAGAATCCTCAGGTTCCTGTATAGGATCCTTCTCAAGGGGGTCGACGTCGATCTCAATGTCCACTACTGTCAACTCTTCTTTATATTTCCTGATCAATTGTGCCGTGGTTGGAAAAACACAGTGTATGGCTGATACATTGGGATTCGGGCATCCCAGTGGTTCAATAAACAAGAAATCCTCCGATTTTAACACGCGCAATTGAGGTATATGATACAATCTTGCTAGAAACTCCGAGCGTGCTAACCAGGGGTTTTTGCCACTTGGATATAAGTTCTTAATAAAGCATATACGTTGGGTAGCTATCTCATTCCCAACTTTTTTCTGGTCCATTACAATTGGTTCATCAAGATGATTCACCTGTAACTTAGATACGTATTCCCCCTGTGTTTGTATGCTGGATTCGAGGTCAGGATCTTCATATATCACGGGATCTTCATTGTCGTCCACTACAATTGGCTTTTCCTCAGATATCAACCAATCTGTCAAGGGGCCCTTAGTCCTAGCGGCCCTTTGGGCGGCTCTTACCATTCTCTTTCTAGCTTTTTTTGATCGTAGTTCAATCGCTGGTTTAGGGCTAGATGGAGGATGCTGAACCTCCAATGCAGCTACTTTATTCTTCTGTGCCTTTTTTGCCAATCTGCGTTGTTTACGAGTGAGGGGAGACCGGGTACTGTACTCCCGCTCCTGTTCGTCCCCTTCTTCTTGGGGTGACTCAGGAATCTTATTATTATCAAATACCTCCGGATCTTCATTTTCCTCCATCGCCACTTCTTGATCATTAGTCTCGTTACCTATACATAATGCCGCTGATAGATTAATCTCTGCCTCTTCTCGTGGTAGATCTTTATGCTCTAGCGCTATGGTAATGGCATTCGTATTGGCCAAGATGCGTCCAGACATCTGTAAGAGTATCTTGATGGCGAATTGTAGAGCCGCCACCGAGGATTGTAGCTCAATTATCTTAGGAGAGCTAGAGTGCTCATCAATGCTGTCTTCTATCTCGTTGTCGGGTTCATCCTCCATCGACGCCATTGCTAGATTAGGCGAGGCAGACAGACGTTCACTCCTCCCCACAGTATCTAGCTCCCCTATGACCTCAGTCATGCTGGTATCTTTGGGGGTCATTATATTACTAGTGGGTCTTAGTGGGGTTGGAGCCCGCATTCCTCTCTGTATCGATAAACATAATTCCAGGAGGGAATTGTTGTCAATGTCATCGAAGTTGGAGGTGTTTAAAGAGTTGTTACCCTTAGGATTTGATGTTACCAATTCCTCAATTGCTGTTGAATTGATGGAAGGGGAAGGATTCTTTGGAAAATACTCAGTGATGGTCCCTTGCGTCACTGGTAAGGTGAGTTTGACGTTCTTCTTGGTCTTGCCCCCTTTTTTCAGGCATTCTTTAATTTCCTTAATAGGGGGGCACTTAGATTTACGTAGATTGTAAATCGAATAAGTGGCCCTTTTGCCCCGCTGCATAACTATATAGCGGTTCACTAAGTTTTCAGAGTCCCAGGGATGTCAATTAGTCTCCACTAGTGTTTATACAAGGGGACTGCAGATTAATAAGAGGAATAATTCCCCCAAAATTACACTGACAAGCAGAGACAGATTACCTCCTTAATCTGTACTCTCCCCTTGTCCAAAACTCTATGGGGCTGCCAAATCCGGCTCAAGTGCTAAAAGCCCACAGTCTCCGGGTAAGTATGTTAAGTTCCCCTGTTATTGGAGCCACGTGTTCACTCAATCCCTCTGCGTATTAAACATAAAGTGCGGGAGCGACCGTGGTGGTATCTGTAGTAGCTAGCAGTAGACACCCCGGGCAGAGATATAGGTCGCCGCCCTGGTTGGGTTCCAAGTCCCCCCCACAGAGGTCCAGTGCAGCTCCCCGCTCACCTCTCCGCGCTCTCTGAGCTCCTATTTGCCTCCTCTATGCCGCCTACCGTGTCCTGCTCACAGTCTGCCACTTCCTCCCCGGCCGTAATATATATATTTATGGAGGCAGCACCGGGGCAGGCAGGCGGCAAACGGCGCCAAGGTAGGTACCTCAGGTACCTTGCAGTAGGGACAGCACGCTATGGAATGGGCCTCCGCACTTCAAGGGTCCACCCCATGCAGCCCAGTGCCAAACTCACGGGTCTGAGCTTCTTCGCGGCTCCCCCGCTCGTCACACGGCACTTTCAGGGCTACTCCTGTAGCGTTCGGCAGAAGCAGCTCCTTCCGCGGCCGCGGCCGCGCTGCACAAGTTAGAGTAAAGGACCCTACGTCCCCGTGACCGTCAAGCCAACGCTGCTCTGCGGGCTCTTCGGGCAAAACACTTCACGCACACACGTCTCGCAGCCGCTTCCGACAGTCTTTCCGAAAGAATCCTCTTTGGCAACTCAGCAATGAACTGTCAATTAAACGAAGGTCTTATTTCCTTCTATAATGTTTCTACCCCCTCCAAATGTACCTGGTAGAGCAGAAATCTACGAAAGGGCGTCGATGGATCCATCTTGAGTGACTCCCTTTAAAGCAGGAGCCACGGATCATCGAGAGGCGTCGAAGAAGGTGAACTTGGCGTCAACGGCATCGATGAAAAGTTCGAGGGTGCCGAGACCACGGCGTCGATCCAGGAGCTGCTCGTCGGCGACGTCCTGCGAGGATGAGGTGTGCGGGGCACCTCGGCATTGGGTAGTTCAGGACCACAAAGAGTTTCTGAAGAACTGTGGCCCGACAATGGTGTCGAGTCGTCAAAATCTTTGTGGTCTTTGGGTGGTGGGAAACCCACCGGTGGATTCTCCTCGGCGCATCGGCATCCTTGACTTTCTCCGGCTGGACTGGATGAAGCGGTCGATGGTGCGGACCACGGAGTCCTTCGATTCAACAGTCTTAGGCAAAGGAGCGGGCTGCTCCGGTCATCGGCGGCATGGCGTCAAGCGGTCAAGCTCTTCTGGGCAACACGGCTTCGACGGGCCTCCAGCGGTTACAGCGATACTCCGAACCCTGGTCGACGGCAATGGACTTCGATGCCATCGATGTCCGGGTGCTTCACTTCATTCTCCTCGGCGGTCCCCGTCTCCGGTCGGCAGCCTTCCGAGGGTCTGATTTCCAGGGAGCTTCGGCAAAGGTTAAGAGGGCGCCTAGCCAGGTCCTCTCTTGGATCAGTCCTCAACGAACTCGACAGCTTTCAGATCAGGTCGAAGCAAATGCAGCAGCAGTTCTTCTTCTTCCAGCTGGGCGTCGAGGATAAGCAGTTCCAGTTACTCTTCAAGTTTACACTCAGCTTCTGAACAATTTCCAGTGGTGAGAGGTCCCCAGATATACTATTCTGCCTCTCATCCACACTGCTGGGTCACACTCAGTAGCCAATCATACAGAAGGGCATTCATGCAGTCAGTCAGCCAATCAGGCATACAGTGCATTCAGGCCATACTCCTCCCTCACAGACACTCACAACAAGGAATGTGTATTGGGACAAGTACCCAGCCATTCAACACTACACACTGCATTCATACCAGTTTTGGGCAGGGCTGTCTCAGAAACCAGACATCCACAACAAGAAGTGAATATTGGTCACACATTCCAGTCACCCAGGTCCCACCCACAGGGTGTACCCACAACATACAGTCACTGGGAAGGCTCCAGCCAGCCTGGCCTGGACTTCCCAACAACACCATATATGGAACTTCCACCCAACAGCCAGTCAGGGGCAAGGGACAGAGCCAGGGCTTCCCAGGACTTTGGGAAAACAAGATAACAGGCAGTAGAAAGCAAGAGGCCGCAGGGGCCATCTTGTTTCCTATCAAGAATCAACTTATTCCAATGGCAGGGCCTGGGTATCCCAAAATGGAGGATACTCAGAGCACCTGTAAAATTCAGCATGGAGCAGCCACCAGCCCATACCCTGCTCTGTGGACCACACACAGGTGCCCAAAAACATACACTAGGGGCACAGGGTTGCACCCCCACATATGGGTGCCATAAGGGTATCCCCATGGGTCTATATACCAAACCAAAAACAGGAAGAGCTGCACTGCCAGGAGTCCCATATGGACTCCTGGGCAGAATACAATACAGAACACAAATGAAAAAGGACTACAGTACACGGACAGAGAGGCCCTGTCCCTCCAATGCATTTCCAGCATCACAATAGTTTAGTTGTGCAAATCTTTTGTGAGATTGGCATTTAATAAAAGTATTTTGGGCGCTACTAGGATTTATTAATGATATCATTTTGTTTCTATTTCTATTGAAATTTACAAATTAAATTATGCACTTTTCAATGAAAGATGTTTTGGTGGTTTTTAAAAACTGTTTTCGCAGTACATAGAAATATTAGGTAAACACGCATTTCGTCGACCACTTTTTCATCGTGGGACTTTTCATCGCCAACATTTTTTTTTTACAATTTTTTTTAGTGGGTGGGTGTTTGTGCGGGTTGGGGTATGATTATTTAAGTAAGGGGGGTTTTGGGGGGGTGCAGCCCCCCCATAAATAAAAAATAAATAAAAATAAAAATGTTGGCGAAGAAAGGGTCGGCGATGAAAAGTCCCACGATGAAAAAGTGGTCGACAAAATAACGTAGAACCAAATATTACATGTATTATAATGAAGTATATGTCTAACGTCTAGCTCCCCATGGCAATATTTTTGGATTAAACAGTATAGACTGCTCTGGGTCATACAACTGGGTTATTAGGAATTAACCCTATTTCTGGTATATAATCCTAGAAAAGACAGCCCAGCTGAACTCAACATGATCCCTGCAAAGCTACAGACAGCGGATAGTTATTGTTCCTGTTGTCAGGGAAGAACAGGGTCCTGAATAGAAATTGATAAGACTTTGCCAAAGCGGACAAAAAGTAAAACATCAAGTGCCGTGAGTCACGGGAAGCACGAGAAGACCCTGTTACCGTATTCACCATTTATTTTAAAACAATGCAAACAGTTTCTACTTATATGCCTGTATGGTGCAGAGTACAGAGTGTACAGAGTTATTCTGCCAGGCCTCTCCCGTGAATCCAAACCCATTAAGTTAAGGGTCTACTCAGTGAACTTTCATGGGTCCCACAAGCGCAGCAATGATAGATGTTATAAACCATTGTAATGGACTCAATTAAGTGATCCTTGGAACATTGAAGGCCTGAATCATCCCTGCCTTGATACAAACCCGTGCTCCGCAGATGGCACACATACCTGATGCATGCATGTAACCCCCGCTTTAATTAAAACATAAAGCGACACAGAACCCTTAATGCTGTGCTTCGATATATAGGCATCAGCTTTTAGTATGAACTGCTTTTGGGCACCCCTATTCCAACAACTGTGTTGATCACCAATGACAGTGCTCTCTGATCTCCTGCGAGCACTGCCATTTTGGGGCATGCAAAATTGGAAAACAGGGTAGCGTGTTGTTGCTCGACCCTTGCAGCGCTATCACCCAGCATTATAAGTACTTGTGGTAGGAAAAGGCAAAACATAATATGAAATCAATATCAATTTTAACCCTTTCATTATAGAGGCACACATTAAAAAGTATCCTGGCTGTCTTGCTGGAAGGATTAAATACATACCTTCCCCAGTGAGACAGGCAAAAGAACAGAATGAGGAGCCATGAAGTCAGTCGTTTTTTATCCAGAAGCGGAGCTGCTTGGCATGTTTAAAAAAAGAAAATAAAGCTGTAGACAATAAACATAGAAGGGCACCGGAAGTGCTTGGAAGTGCTGTGGCTGTTTGGCTGTGGGGTTCTGTGGAGCGCTATGTTTGCTGCTGTCCTGTCTGAACTGGATGTTTGCTCGGTCCGTTTATTGTGTTCTGCAGGGCTAAGTCGCCAAGAGGAAGCACGAGTGCAGACGAACCGCGCAAAGCGGCTTGAGAACTTTGGATGTTATTTCAGAATTCGGCCACCCTGCTAGGTGTGTAGCCATCCTTGCTCCACCCTCCCGCACCAGCCCCTCTGCGCCGCCCACCTGAACTAGCCCACAAGCCACAACTTCCTTAAAAGCACCGGTCACTTGAACCGTGCGCGCACCAGAAGTGCTTGGAAGTGCTATGGCTGTTTGGCTGTGGAGTTCTGTGGAGCGGGGTGTTTGCTGCTGTCCTGCCCGAACTGGGTGTTTGCTCAGCCCGTATGTTGTGTTCTGCGGGGCTGAGTCGCCAAGAGCAAGCACGAGTGCAGACAAACCGCGCAAAGCGGCTTGAGAACTCTGGACGTTATTTTGGAAGTAAATATTATTCTAAATTGTACTCTTCCTGCAGTGCTTTGCAGTGCTTTTGGTGTGGTGTTTTGACCTACACTAAAGCCTGCTTCTCTTTTTTTCTGCAGTCCGGCCCCCCTGCTACATGTGTAGCCGTCCTTGCTCTGCCCTCCCGGACCAGCCCCTCTGCGCTGCCCACCTGGACTAGCCCACAAGCCACAACTTCCTAAAAAGCAACGGTCACGCGTACCGCTAGTGCACCGGAAGTGCTTGGAATTGCTGTGGCTGTTTGGCTGTTCGGGTGGTCGGTGGCTCAGGGCTGCCAGCTCTCTTATAGCAGGTAGCTTTGGGCACAATTTATTACACAGCCGTTGTAAAGTGTGTGGGTTTTTGGTTGCACTGAATTTGGAATTGCAAGTAAAATTGTTCAACAATAATGGTCCACTTAAAAACTTAGTAAGTGGGGTCTAGAGTCATGAGGAGAAACAAAATCAGGAGCTGACTTTTTTCGCTGCGGTTAGTACGCCACGGGCTAGTCTGGCTCGGGCTGCGGCACTCGCCCTTGCCCTACCGGGCATGGATGAGGAGGAGCTTCTGCAGTGCGCTCAGGATTGTTCGGTAGCATTAAGGAGTAATGAGGAGATTGGAGACTCCTTGCAACCTCTGTTTATGGAGGATATACCGACAGAGAATGTAAATACTAACTTAAACTGTCCCTCACCATCATATGTACCTCCTTTTTTGGGTAGTAAAGATGAGTCCTACACCAACACTCCAATGATTTTCCTGCCTGAGAATTCTATGCTGAATCCAACCTCAGAGGTGTGCGATGAAGCAAAATGGGGGCTCAGAGAGTGGGCTGAGCTAACAACGATGCTAGGCATCTTCAATAGACTAACGCTTGCTGAATTGCGTAAGCAAACTGAAGTGCTCAATAAACTAGCTGAGGACTCTGCTTTGCTACCTTCGAAACTGGTTAATTCCCTACAAACTGTAATGCAGGGGTCATGTTTGGGAGATCCACCATGTAAAGTAGATAAGTGGGACATGACTGGAGTGGTCAAAGATGCTTGGCCTACTGTGGTACTCAGGGAAGTGATTACAATCCCTGATTCCTCGGTGGAAAATGCCAGTTGTAACATGTATTCAAATGAAGTAATGATCTTGCCTGAGGATCATGATGGGGGAATTGAGGGGACGATGATGCCATCAACTCCTGTACAGACGGTGAAAAACAAATCTGTCAAAAAACAAGAAAAAAAAACAGTCTAAACAAAAAATAAAATGTGAGTTAAACAAAAAATCATCCAGAAAATTTCTAAGAGACTATGGGGGTCATTACGACCCAGGCGGTAAGTACGCCAACTTTACCACCATGGTGTAAACTACGTTTACACCATGGTGAATGGCGGATTTACCACCCCATTCCAAGGTGAGTGGGGCGGTAAATCCCCATTTCCCATTTTACCCTTCCCCATTCCCATTTTTGCCCCATAGGGCATAATGGGAGTGGGGAAGGTGCTAATTACGCCACCGTAAATTACGGTGGCGTAATTAGCACCAAGGCGGTTTAGCGCCATGGATTTTAACGGCTGCCAAAAGCAGCCGTTAAAATCGGAATCAGGCATTAAGGGTTAACAACGGCGTTAACCCTTAACGCCTGAGTTGTAATGAGGCCCTATGGGTTTAAACATACAATGGAGGAGGGTGAGAGGGAGGTGTTGGCAACATCGGTACCCCACACTTCTCCTATTGCTCCCAAGAAAATGGATCAGGTGGTGAGATCTGCAGTGAATGGACTCCAGCCCAAACTGTATACCACGGACCAAGCCACACAGAGTAAATATGTGGAAGGCGAGGACCTGTTGTCCGACACAATGAAAAAAAAGGGATCCTGGTAACACCGTCACACAAATGAAGTCTCTAGAAAAAGGGTTAAATGCTATCTTTGAGATTTTCAAAGTGCCAGATAATGATCTGAGTAAAGAGCTGCAGACTGATGCTGTGAGTGATAACGGGACTATAGATGGAATAGGAACGGGGTTAACAGAGGTAACAGATGAGGTTGAAGCACGTAGGACCTTTGCTTCAATGATGAAAACTGTGCCAGCTGCATCTGGTATCAGGGGACAGTGCTTAACAGTGAATAATCCATTTACAAATAATATTTCAGTTAATGCCCCTAAATTTATCCCTGAGATGAAAGGGAAAAAAACAACTATGAAACGAACACTACGAAGTTGACCAATAAAATGACCTTAGATAGTGTGATTAAGGAAGAAATACTGATGCAGGCCGTTCAGAAGGTGCTGGCTTTAAGTCAAGGTCTAAAAGAGCCAACAGTGATTTCGAATGTGGAGTTAAATCAAACTCAGGAGTTCCATACATATGAAACCCCTGTTGTTGAAAAAACTATGAACAAAATTGAACCACTATTGTATTCAAATGAGGGGGTTGTGGAAAAGGAGGAAACTTGGTTTGAATATTGTATGAATAACCTAAGAAAACCAGTTTATCCTGAAAACCCAGGTCTCATTCTATGCTCAATGTTTAACTAGGGGGAGCGGAGGCCCCTGAATAGACCATTCATTCTATCATTATTTGCTTCAATACCTGAACTAAGTCTTATTGCCTCTGCAGAAATACTGCTGATTGATTTTATTCATAAATTTAGATATGACTTTGTTAGATTGGTGATACCGTCACCTGTTGTCTTATCTCTTCTGATGAAAGAAGCAGAATCCCTTCAATGTAGAGGTTTTGACTTGTTTACTTTTACCGCTCCAATCCTTGCTAAGGGAGCTCTAAGAAGCGGACCCATGTCAAGGAATGATGCAGCCTATGAGATAAAAGCTGGAACGAATCAGACCAGAAGAGAAGATAATCCTGATAGCCAGGATTGGAGGTGGTTGGCCCTTTCACTGAGAGACTCGATCAACTCACTGAAACAGTTGGGGAAACCCCTCTAGCAGGGGGGTCTTGTTGGAGACTAGTCAGTTAGAATTCACAAGGATGCTATCACTTGTTAAATAATGTTAGTCTCACTGATAAACTTTCCACATTGGATTTTGTCCTAATACAGGAAACATGCTCTCAGGAGAAGCTGGGCTCGGATGGGTTTGTGATGGATGAAATATGTGCTACGGGTGGTGGTAAGGGACAGCCAAAGGGTGGTTTAGTGTTTTCTCACAAAATATCTGCGCATATCAAAAAAGGGGGGTTGGAGCAATGAGCAATCGTTTCTGGCTCTTACTTTTATGATCGGTCCCAACGTTGGTGGATACCCACAGCTCATAGTTAACGTTTATTGGGACCCACTTGTCTACACAGATGCCCAATTGGAGAGTGATCTGACCACTTTAGGGGATAAAATAGACCTATGGCTCTTTGATAACATTGGAGGCCAAATTATGATTGCTGGAGACCTTAAAGCGGATTGTTTGGTTGATAGGGTCGTGGGGGATGCCCTATACACAAAGGATAGAGGAGAATTGCCTAGCATTTCGGTGCTGGACTGCCCCAGGGCAGGACAAAGACTGATATGTGTGGGATATTTCTTCTCTCTGAAAGATAGTGAGCTAAAGACTCTGGGTAAGTCTCTCATAACCAGGACTAATGTCTGGCAGAGGGACTCCCAGGACCCCCCTTGTTAATTTGCATATTTAAGTAACTTTGGGTC
Organism: Ambystoma mexicanum; assembly: GCF_040938575.1. Lineage (NCBI taxonomy): Eukaryota > Metazoa > Chordata > Amphibia > Caudata > Ambystomatidae > Ambystoma > Ambystoma mexicanum. The sequence continues at coordinate 281,464,917 of NC_090941.1, read as the reverse complement.
TCACCCTAAGTTACTAGGGGAATCCAGATGTGGACCCCTTGCTCACTATTCTTAGAGAGGCACAGATCCACCCTACTGATGAGGTCCAACCAGACCGAAACACGTGGCTGGGGTTTCTGTTGGTACTCTTGTTCAGAGGAGAATTGCCTAGCATTTCGGTGCTGGACTGCCCCAGGGCAGGACAAAGACTGATATGTGTGGGATATTTCTTCTCTGTGAAAGATAGTGAGCTAAAGACTCTGGGTAAGTCTCTCGTAACCAGGACTAATGTCTGGCAGAGGGACTCCCAGGACCCCCCTTGTTAATTTGCATATTTAAGTAACTTTGGGTCTCACCCTAAGTTACTAGGGGAATCCAGACGTGGACCCCTTGCTCACTATTCTTAGAGAGGCACAGATCCACCCTACTGATGAGGTCCAACCAGACCGAAACACGTGTCTGGGGTTTCTGTTGGTACTCTTGTTCAGAGGAGAATTGCCTAGCATTTCGGTGCTGGACTGCCCCAGGGCAGGACAAAGACTGATATGTGTGGGATATTTCTTCTCTGTGAAAGATAGTGAGCTAAAGACTCTGGGTAAGTCTCTCGTAACCAGGACTAATGTCTGGCAGAGGGACTCCCAGGACCCCCCTTGTTAATTTGCATATTTAAGTAACTTTGGGTCTCACCCTAAGTTACTAGGGGAATCCAGACGTGGACCCCTTGCTCACTATTCTTAGAGAGGCACAGATCCACCCTACTGATGAGGTCCAACCAGACCGAAACACGTGGCTGGGGTTTCTGTTGGTACTCTTGTTCAGAGGAGAATTGCCTAGCATTTCGGTGCTGGACTGCCCCAGGGCAGGACAAAGACTGATATGTGTGGGATATTTCTTCTCTGTGAAAGATAGTGAGCTAAAGACTCTGGGTAAGTCTCTCGTAACCAGGACTAATGTCTGGCAGAGGGACTCCCAGGACCCCCCTTGTTAATTTGCATGTTTAAGTAACTTTGGGTCTCACCCTAAGTTACTAGGGGAATCCAGACGTGGACCCCTTGCTCACTATTCTTAGAGAGGCACAGATCCACCCTACTGATGAGGTCCAACCAGACCGAAACACGTGTCTGGGGTTTCTGTTGGTACTCTTGTTCAGAGGAGAATTGCCTAGCATTTCGGTGCTGGACTGCCCCAGGGCAGGACAAAGACTGATATGTGTGGGATATTTCTTCTCTGTGAAAGATAGTGAGCTAAAGACTCTGGGTAAGTCTCTCGTAACCAGGACTAATGTCTGGCAGAGGGACTCCCAGGACCCCCTTGTTAATTTGCATATTTAAGTAACTTTGGGTCTCACCCTAAGTTACTAGGGGAATCCAGACGTGGACCCCTTGCTCACTATTCTTAGAGAGGCACAGATCCACCCTACTGATGAGGTCCAACCAGACCGAAACACGTGTCTGGGGTTTCTGTTGGTACTCTTGTTCAGAGGAGAATTGCCTAGCATTTCGGTGCTGGACTGCCCCAGGGCAGGACAAAGACTGATATGTGTGGGATATTTCTTCTCTGTGAAAGATAGTGAGCTAAAGACTCTGGGTAAGTCTCTCGTATCCAGGACTAATGTCTGGCAGAGGGACTCCCAGGACCCCCCTTGTTAATTTGCATATTTAAGTAACTTTGGGTCTCACCCTAATTTACTAGGGGAATCCAGACGTGGACCCCTTGCTCACTATTCTTAGAGAGGCACAGATCCACCCTACTGATGAGGTCCAACCAGACCGAAACACGTGTCTGGGGTTTCTGTTGGTACTCTTGTTCAGAGGAGAATTGCCTAGCATTTCGGTGCTGGACTGCCCCAGGGCAGGACAAAGACTGATATGTGTGGGATATTTCTTCTCTGTGAAAGATAGTGAGCTAAAGACTCTGGGTAAGTCTCTCGTAACCAGGACTAATGTCTGGCAGAGGGACTCCCAGGACCCCCCTTGTTAATTTGCATATTTAAGTAACTTTGGGTCTCACCCTAAGTTACTAGGGGAATCCAGACGTGGACCCATTGCTCACTATTCTTAGAGAGGCACAGATCCACCCTACTGATGAGGTCCAACCAGACCGAAACACGTGTCTGGGGTTTCTGTTGGTACTCTTGTTCAGAGGAGAATTGCCTAGCATTTCGGTGCTGGACTGCCCCAGGGCAGGACAAAGACTGATATGTGTGGGATATTTCTTCTCTGTGAAAGATAGTGAGCTAAAGACTCTGGGTAAGTCTCTCTTAACCAGGACTAATGTCTGGCAGAGGGACTCCCAGGACCCCCCTTGTTAATTTGCATATTTAAGTAACTTTGGGTCTCACCCTAAGTTACTAGGGGAATCCAGACGTGGACCCCTTGCTCTCTATTCTTAGAGAGGCACAGATCCACCCTACTGATGAGGTCCAACCAGACCGAAACACGCGTCTGGGGTTTCTGTTGGTACTCTTGTTCAGAGGAGAATTGCCTAGCATTTCGGTGCTGGACTGCCCCAGGGCAGGACAAAGACTGATATGTGTGGGATATTTCTTCTCTGTGAAAGATAGTGAGCTAAAGACTCTGGGTAAGTCTCTCGTAACCAGGACTAATGTCTGGCAGAGGGACTCCCAGGACCCCCCTTGTTAATTTGCATATTTAAGTAACTTTGGGTCTCACCCTAAGTTACTAGGGGAATCCAGACGTGGACCCCTTGCTCACTATTTTTAGAGAGGCACAGATCCACCCTACTGATGAGGTCCAACCAGACCGAAACACGTGTCTGGGGTTTCTGTTGGTACTCTTGTTCAGAGGAGAATTGCCTAGCATTTCGGTGCTGGACTGCCCCAGGGCAGGACAAAGACTGATATGTGTGGGATATTTCTTCTCTGTGAAAGATAGTGAGCTAAAGACTCTGGGTAAGTCTCTCGTAACCAGGACTAATGTCTGGCAGAGGGACTCCCAGGACCCCCCTTGTTAATTTCTACACACAAATATGACTTTCCATACACCTAAAGGTGGAAACCCAAAACTGAGAGCCATTCTCTGGTTACAATTTTGTGATCTATGGGGACTAGAATTGACTCACAATGATCATTACACGTGGACAGCAAGAGTTTTTTTTCAATAACTGATTTTATTTTTTTGTCTGCAGAATTGTATGAAAAAACTTCTAATGCCAATGTTGAAACAGTAAAAGTCAGCGATCATTGTATGCTATTTATTGAAATAGACTGTAGGAGCCAATCTTAACAACTATCTAGTTACTATAAAGAAGGTATTCAGGTGAATCCAACAGTGAATCGAATTTTCCAGGGCTCAGAAATTGACCTCAACAATGATAAAGGAATACGTTGAAGCCCCATTGTGTCAGAGAAGATTTAGCTACTCGGTAGAGAATTTTGCACAATATATTGATAAGAATACCAAGGCCATGGAAAAAATAAAAAGGAGTTGGGTTTAACTCAAAGAAAACTTAGAGACATTGGCCCTCATTAGGACCCTGGCGGATTTTTTCCGCCGTCGGCGGACTTTTCCGCCATGGCGCAAAGTCCCTTTACGCCATGGCGGATGGCGGACTTACCGCCCCATTCCGAGGTCGGCGGGGCGGTAAGTCCCCATTGACCCATTTACCCTTCCCCATTCCCATTTCGGCCCCATAGGGCTCAATGGGAGTGGGGAAGGAGTTAATTACGCCACCGTAAATTACGGTGGCGTAATTAACACCAAGGTCCCATAGCGCCATGGATTTTTACGCCCGCAAAAAGCGGGCGGAAAAATGACCATGGCGCTATGGGAACTCGTAGTTGGCGGTAAGGGGTCGGCGCAGCTAACGCTGGCGCAAACCCCTTACCGCCAGGGTCCTAATGAGGGCCATTGTACTGATTTGGAGGTCTACAACGAAAATCTACAATGCAGAAAGAGTTACGGCAACTCCGTAAACTGGGTAAGAATTATATTGATTGGCTTAATAAGAGGGAAAAAAAATAAGCAGAATTACAAAAACTGGTTGATTAACCATAGAAGCATCAGACCGCAATTAGACAGTGAATTGATGCTGACTTCTTTAAGAGGTAATAACTCAGCACATTTCTGTAATCTTATTAACAGCACTGAATGCTGCCAGAAAGCTATGGCCAGAAATCCTATAACAGCAGAGGTATGGGAAGGCCATTTTGGGAGGCTATGCAAAAGGGGAGATCAGATGTACACCTCTATTTTTGATTCTAGAAATGTATGGTCTGTTGGTAACTCTGTGGAAAAGTGTGCAGATTTATTATAAAATCAAAAAAGTCGGGGGCTCCTGGTCCAAATAACCTTTCAAATAAAATGTTGAAACTTAACCCACTATACTGGGCAAGAATTCTAACTATGTTATTCAGTGGTGTACTGATGACCAAGAGCATTCCTAGCTCTTGGAGTGTTTTCATTGTATTACCAATCTTTAAAAAGGGCACTCGTATGTGCCCTACCAGCTATAGGCCAATTGCGATCGCCGATCCAGATTCCAAAATATAGCTGACATAAAGATTGGATTTTGAATAACCACATTCTTGATAGCAAACAAATTGGCTTTAAGAAAAACTGTGGTACTGACTGTGGAGGTTTAATATTGCGTTGTCTACAAAGTCAAACGATGAGAAAGGGAGCAAGGCCTATGTTTATAGCGTCAATGGACTTGAGTATGGCATTTGATCTAGTTGACAGAGTTACTTTGTGGAAAACATTGAGTGCTTTGGGCATGCCAAAACATCTTCTTGAAATTGTGATTACTCTTTGTACAGATACCAAACTTACAGTACGTTTAAATTCAGAAGGATTGTTATCACCCGAGATACCCATACATAACGGCCTACGCCAAGGCTGCATGCTAGTACAAACGATTTTTAACTTATATGTAAGTGGGGCAGAGAATGCTTTGAAAAACAAGGTTTTAGTTTTGTCTAAACTGAGGAATGTTTGTTTATCTTGGCTCGCCTATGCGGATGATTTTTTGTTATTGAACAACACTAAGGTTGGCCTTCAACGCCTCATCACTGAATTTGAAAAGTTTATTTATCAGTTACAACTTAAAACTTGAATGCAAAAATCGAAGTTGCTCTGAGACAAATGCATCTTATTGAAAAGAAATTTGGCAAGTTTACAATGAAACCTCTGAAGGAATACTATAACATGAAATTGATTCCAAAGCTTTTATATGGTATGGAATTGTTTGCCTCAGATTTTATGGAGTACCTTAAGTTGCTTAAGGGTCGACTATGGAGAGGTATTTTATTTTTCTTGCCAAAATGTATCTCGAGCAAAGTCATCAGATATGAATTCGGGATACAATCTCTTCACTCACTGGTGCTTGGGCAAAGACTCCTTTTATGGAGGAAATGTATTCTGCCTAGGGGCAATGATTTATATGTCTCTGCTGGTAATGCCACAGCTTGTATGTTTATGAAGAATTTGCACATTGAAGGTGAAAACAGTCTGAAGACTATGGGTATTGCACGATGCACTTTATTAAACAAACCCAACAAGATCAAAACAATTATTAGAGGTAATGATTGGCTTGATACCTTAATGGTATCCAATTCAAAATTGTATAGCCAGACTTATTCTGCATGGAAATGTTTCCCAGAAATGGAAGGATACTTGTGTAAATATCCATCTAGGACGACCAGGAATGTATTTATGAGTTATCGATTGAATGTGTTGGCAACAAATTAAATCAGGAATTTAAGAATGAAAATTGGGGATGGCTAGCAATGGTTACGATTTTGTAAAAAAAAAGAGGGGGGTGGAGGAAACACTACAACACTTGTTACTTATTTGTCCTGCTCTTATGGATCAACGCATAATGTATTTTACTCAATTTGTGAATTCTACTGCATGTGTCAATCGAGAATGAATACAGCACAACCTCATGATGAGGGCCTGAGTAGCATCTACCTTTGACATGCTTATAGAATGCTTGGATTCAGAGTGACCTCACACCACCACAGTGACTGCAACTGATCCTGCAGTGCTCATTTATCTTTCAAGTGTATTATAAAGTGCAATATGCAGCCTCACCTCAGTACTTCTTCACTGATCGTTCTTTCTGGCCATAATTGAGTGATGAAGTTGGTGCATGGGGAGATCCCATACAGTTTGTGTTGGACATATTTTGGACTAGTCTTAATCTTCATTTAGTACTTATGTATTTGATAACTACTCACTGAACTTGCTGATATGCTTTTCGCAACAAGCCCTGTTCACTGTGCTTTGCCTTCGATAAGCCGGAGTGTCTATGGAAGGGAACATAGCAGAGGGCACACGGGCAACTAAAAATATTGTGCACTATGAATTACGGAAGAGAGGTTAACAGCCTTTTGGGATATTTTTGAACTTCTCCAAAAGAACAATTTATCGAGTGTGTGTTTTCCAAAGGTAAGGTACGATTAATTAATAGCATCTTTGCTGTTGTTCTCTAAGCTAGAATTCAGTCTGCGCAAATCAAAATTCCATCTCTCATTCATAGTGTCCCACACACAGACAAACAGGATACAACCCATCTTGCTCTCTTACAACAAAACAGCACACAAAGCATCCATCCATCCACACGTAAACACTCACATTAAACCTATAACTGATTCTATGTCACTACCACCTGCTCTGCCTCTTTTCTTTATCATTATGGGGGCTAAGGTGATTAAGAACATCTCTGCAGCTAATAAACTATACAGCAGAGGTATCTTACTAGGCTGCACACTGATCTCTGCAGCAGGCACATTGACATGCAGCGCTGTGTCACTGGGATGTGAATTTGTAACTGCTGAGCATGCTCACCAGCTTCCTTTAGGTGATTTGCATAACATGTTCAGTCCATCAGGTTTTGCTAGAGCTTGAAGGCTACTATTTACCAGTATTCTATGCAGCTCAATATAGAAGCACTGGAGTAGTCATGTGAAATAGAATTTGTAAAGTACATTTGAGTTGGCCTCCCTTGAGGCCATTGCTAACATGTGCTATATAATGAGACTTATATATTACCACCCATTAGTACCTGGCGAAGGGGTGTGGTGGCTCCCAGCCAATGGGAAGTCTCAGAACGCAGGCATTACCAGACGGTAATTCCGCCGCCCTGAGCATCCTAAGGGCTGGCAGACGTCATCTCCCCTCGCCGGGGAATGAGGTAAGTCTTCGTCTCCCTCATCCACAGAATTCCCTCCCCACCAACCCACCCCCACTTACCTTCTTTTCTTCCTATTCCGGGAATGGAAACGCTGGGAACACTTGTGACCCCAGCGCGTCTGCTCCCGATCTGCGACAGGCCGCCATGGAAAGGAAGAAGTAGTCCCTTCTCTCGTTTCCATGGTAACAATTTTTTTCGTTTACTTTTTTTAAATAGCCACCATGGAGAGAGAGAAGGGACTACGTGTAGTTCCTTCTCCCATTTCCATGGCAGCCATTTTTTTGTTTACTTTTTCCTATTTTTTTCACTGGACTTAGTTTTCCCTTCCACAGCAGCCATTTATTTTTCTGTGTCAAAACCCGAGAGAACAGAACAAAAAATGCTTTTAGTTCCCTGGTTTTATGGGCCAGGGTACTAATAGCAATAGGCCACTCGCAGGGGGGGCATTACCACTTCAGGTAATGCCCAGGGGCCTTCATTACTATGGGCACCGGGGCATTACCTGATGTTGTACTGACCCATCTGCTCTGGGCCTATTGCTTAGTTAAATGATGAAAGGCTGGCTTGTGAACCTTACGGAATAGGATTTGTGAAAAGTTTGGAAAATTGTAATTGTAATGCCAAACAAAAACACAAAGCTCGAAACCAGTAGCACATTTTGGGGTGCCGCTGTTACAGTGAAGTCACAGCCAACTATAGAGTCAAACTCTTGTGTTTGTGATTGATGGAATCACCTCCATTACTTTGGAGCTCATTCCCATTCACTAGCCTGTGTTTCACAAGGAACACACACTATAACTCATTGCCATGAGGGCCTCCGAAGATAGCAACTCTCCGTATGGGAGCATGATTAGCCATGGTGTACTTCAGCTTTAAGAGCTGCAAGCAACCCAGGCAGCTGTCCCTCAGTGCAATAACCTCATAAGACTTCTTTTTTATAAGAAGGGGGGACATGGGTCTCTGGTTCATATAGACGTATAACTCTCTTGAATCCTTCTTCTAAATTATTCAGAAAGTTTATATATTGTAGATTGGTTGGAAAATTATGCCCAATTAAATTATGGCCAATTTGGATTTAGGGATGAGGCCGCAAAGAATGTATATTTATATCACTTATCGTTATCAATTATATCTGTTAATTACTAGCTACACATCAGCTGGGAAGGAACAGGGTCTTTTTAACCTCTGTGGGGCAGACCTCCGCTTTTGATTATGTTAATAGAATTGTGCTCTGCGATAGGTTGGTTGAACTGGGCATCTCAGATCCTATCCAATTTCTGTTGTTGTAACCTCAGAAGGACTAGATAGGGAGGATGAGGTGAGGGGTTAATGGAGAGTTAACAGAAGACCAAGTGATTATCTGCAGAGGTCTAGGCCAAGGGTGCTTCATGGCGACGCTACTCATCAATATATATAACAACTCTCTGGCTCAGGTTTTGGAGAGCCTGGCCAAAGATGCACCATTACTTAGTAGAAGGTGGCTACCTATGTTATTATATGTGGATGACACTGTTTTCATAGCAAGGACAACTAACTCGTTGCAGAAATTTGTGGATACAGATGTTTCATTTATAGACTGTAGAGGCCTTAATGTGAATACAAAAAAATCTAACGTTACCCAGTAAGCCCATTATGGTGAAGGATGCTGAGTTAGCCAGATGCAAGTCACATGATTACTTACCTCTCTGATCTTAGGACAGTTTTAAGTGATCCGAACATATTAAGAAAGAACTTGACAAGACTAATCACTCAAATAGCGGTATGTTTTGTTTGGCCTCACACTGAAGCCATGAACCAGTTGATCAAGTGTTGAAAGTTTTCTCAGCTAGATCTGTGGCAATCGTCAAATACGGAGCAGAGATGAAGGGATATACACACTGTACATTATCATAAAAGGTCAAAATAAAGTTTTGAGGCAATTGCTGAATGCTCCAGAGCCTAATCCTTTTCTATATTACACTTGGAAATGATTGTTCCATGAATGGAGGATGTTCTGCCAGTTCAGCCAACATTTTTGTGAGTCTCGATACGGGAGCATAATAAGGCAGATCTTACACGGTTTACTATTAAGAAATCTTGAAGTTGTCTCTGGCAAAAAAGGTTCTCTGTTTTTTGGGTATTACATGGCCTGCGGTAGCGGCCATGTAGTTATGGTTAAGTTGCTAAACCCATAGGAAGAGCACTTTTTGAGTGGCTTATAACTTTGCTCCCCATGGACGGAGCGGACACAGATATCACTAATTTGGCCATGCACCCAAGACTCTAGGCCCTGGCCACAACCACCGCAGTATAACACACACATAGAACCAAACACCCTTCAAATATCCACAACCCAAAAGTTTGTGTACTGTTTTATTTGTAGAGTTTGTATGTAATGTTTTGGCTAGGCTATGCAGTTAAGATTGTAGAGTTTGGTAACAAGCACTGCAGCGTAAGATACCCATGGAAGTAAATATTTTAGATTGTGGTCTATTATTAGATGTTTGCTTGAATAGGTGTGTTATGCAGTGATGTTTGTGAGTCCATTTAGTATATACTTACTGTTTGACTTTTTGTGGTTGTATGCAGTTTTTTCATGACATAGGTAATTGGAGCAGACATTCTTTTTCAATCTCTGTGATAAAACAAAATATCATATGTTAGTGTAGGTAGTTCATAATGAGTTATTGTATTGCATAATAGACATTTCTGTATGTTTTCGACCCTCATATTTAGTACTTTAGAAGTACTATAGTTCAAACCAGTGTACTGTGCAATTTGCTCAGTTTCTGTGTTTATTTATTAAATGATTGGGTCTGTGGGAAGAAAAATCCATGCTGGATTAAAAAAAAAACCTTTTTATGTTGTTGTACAATATATTTCTTTCATTGTTTTCAGTGTTTCTTGCTAATCTTCTATCTGTTGGCTTGTTGCAGTTTTTGTTGGGCAGTTAGATACCTGTTGGCGTATTCTAATTGTTTATTTCTGGTTCATGCTATTCATCTATCTGTTTGCTTGTTGCTGAATTTTGGGGTAGTTAGATACATGTTGGTTTATTCTAACTGTGTATTTCTTGTTACATTTTAGTGGTATTAATTTCTCTGTTTGCTTGTTGCAGAATTTTGGGGCAGTTAGATACATGTTGGCATATTCTAACTGTTTATAGTTTTGAAATTGAAGTTTTGTTAATGTTTATGCAAAGATTAGCTATTCAATTTTGGTTTTAAGAATATTAAATAAGCGTTAACAAGATTTGCTGGTAATCTATGTTTTAGAGTAATGTTAATATCATTACATTCAAACCATCTACATTTCTTTTTTATATATGCAGCGTAGTGACCTGCATTGGTTGTGGCTCCTGCGTGGTAGTTTATACCTACTGTTGTGAAGGTTTTCTTACCAAGTGATACTTGACCATGGGCCTGATAACGACTTGGCCATTACCGGTAATAGCTCTACCGCCGAACTCCCCGGCGCTAATAGCGCCGGATCACGGGTTTCTTTGGTAAAGTAATTCCCCATTCCCCATTGAGCCCATTCGGGAATGCCCCATTCCCCATTGGGCTCAATGGGGAATTTTCACACTCTTACTGCCGGCGGATTTCCCGCCGGCGGTAATAGCGTGAATTTTCGGCGGATTTCCCCCCAGCTCAGAGCTGGGGCGAAATCCGCCGAAGCCCTGATTCGGCGGACCCTTAAATCCGGCAGTATTAGCGCTACCGCCGGATTTAAGGGTTACTGCCGAAGTCGTGATCAGGCCCCATGTGTGAATCCAGTCAGCTTGCAGTTGTTTTTGGTACCATCTGCATTATAATGTAAAAACATTACTATTACGTATTTACTATGTATCTGTAGGTGGAAGGATTATCGGAATTTCAGGTAGTACATAATCTGCCATGGTTTGCATTTTGTACAAGTTGCTGAAATGGAATGGATTCACAGTTAGGTATGGCTACATACACAAAGCGTTCATTAGGGACTTGTTCCGGTGCCATATGGCTGCCGAGAGTGCATGTATGTTTCCACATGTATGAAATCTAGAAGATTTCATTTATAGGTATGTTTTTGTTTTCCAGTACTTGTAGTAAGTACATTAGACATTCTTGTGGATCTTCTTGTGAGTTTATAGTGAATTTGATCATTCCAGCACAGTAGTCCAATTCCTGCCTTATTCCAGAAACACTGTAAGTGTTGTTAGGATTGTTGGTTGCATTTCTATGAAGGACTAACATTTGCAAACACAATTGGTTTGCACTGTGTAAGTAAATGTTGTCAATAATTGGCAATTGGAATAGAATATTTATTGCTACATTTGCGTTGCAATTTACACCAGCTGTATTTTAAAATTTGAATGACCTGACAGTTCTGTGTCAAAGTCATTTGTTTGGAGTGTTTGTTGTTTCTTTGAAGAAGTAGTTGAGTTAGTTTGAGCAGTAGATTCTTCTTTGGTTATGTTACTTGATGAAGTATTAGCTTATTTTACTTTCTTTGGAGGAATTGCAGTGAGCTCCTGTATCGTTTCAGTCTGGCATAGTTTTCTTTTACAAAGTTTTGCTTTTGGCCAAACAGGATAGGTTTTTAGATGGGGGGTGTAGAGTGAACGCAGTCTATTGTATTCTAGAATGCAAGGAATATCAGCATTTACTTTACTTGCATCGAAGTTGATTAGAAATAGTCTGTCAAGTGTACGTAAGTGTGATAGTGCTACATAGTTCATGCCTTCTTTAAAGACTGTGCTACCAATATCTATCAATGCTTTATCTAGGGTAAGACCTTGTGATTTGTGAATGATGACTGTGTATGCTAGAGTTAGTGAAAATTGTTCTCGGCGTACATACATGTCTTTGAAAAGAAGGAAGCGGGCTGTTGAGCGGCCTATCTTTTTAACTTCTGATAGTTTGTCAAAGAGAATATTGACAAACTGAATGTTGTTGTCACGTGGGTATTTTTGAAAGCCAACAACTGTATCGAGTGCTCCATTAACTAGTCCTTGCTCCACGTCAAGGTTATGTTTAAGAATTACTCTGCAATTTAAATATAATTTTAATATTTTCTCCAAACCAGCTCTGTTGGAGATAGAGTTTTCTAAGGTATTTAGTCTTGTTGTGGCTTGTTGGCACATGGATAGTGTCATACCATGTACATCCAGTTTGTCTGTGGAGCAAATGTCAATTATTGGTTGCATTTCAACAATGTTTCATTGAATTTTGAACAGCTTGTAAGAGTTGGCATCAAGGACATACAATTGACATTCTTGTGTGCTAATTGTTTCATGACATCAGTAGCATATGAGTTATGGCCATAGAGTATATGGATGTGTCTGGTTTTTAATATAGAGTGTGTTTCTTTAGATAGTACACAAGTCTTATACTTTTTAAAATGTTGGCATATGTGAGGTCTGCAGACTGGCGCAGGTTTTCCGTTAATTCTCTGTATTGGAAATGTTGCCAAAGGTTGACATTTTCTATGCTGCCAAGAGTTTTACGGCACAGTTTGTGCCCTAAGGTTTTAAAAATACGTTCAGCTTTCACTGGTGCTAATTGAAGAAGATCTCAGAAAACAATAATGTGTTTTCCTCCAAAGAGCTCTTCGTAGTCTGTGTTGAGGACCTCTCAACATTAGGTTGGAGACCATGCTCACCTCATCTATTAGTAGCATTTAATTTGTTTTGGTGTTGTACTGGAAGGAGTAGTAATCAGTGTAAAGTGACAACGCCTATGTTGTAGGCAGCTACACCTGTGGGGGCAGTTAAAACAGCTTACAGTTTGTTGTTTGTCAATTGTTGGAGGAACTTGCTGATGATTTTGATTAAGAATGTTTTACCTGAACAAGCTTGACCACTGACGTATAGCAGTATATGTTTGTAGTCTTGGCAGGTACAGTTTTTATTTTCATGTTGCACACCATATTCAATTTGTTTTGCTATTTCTTAGAAAATGCTACGCTGCTCATTGTTCAGTTGTGATTTCAGTACAGCAAAGTCTTCTGTAGATTGTTCATACTGACACATGGTGTTTTCCACTTCTGTCATGGCTATTTCTGCCTCATTTGCTATTAGTGGCTGTCCAAGTGGTTCTTGGTTTCCTGTTACAGAAGGTTGACTACTGTCAGGAGTGTCCACATCTAGTTGGGCCTGGAGTTTTTCTTCGTGTTACTGTTCATTGTGCAACATTGTTTTCTACTGTGTAAAGTTTACATCTTTACTTTCATTTGCTTTGAAAGCGTCTTCATAGGAGTCATAGGTATCTAGTAACTCTTCTTCTTTTCTGCATGGTTTAAAATGTTGTAGCAGAGACATGTAATACAGTTCTTTATGTTGAGGAGTTTTAATGACAATTATATATGATTTATTATGCTTTATTTGGTAAGTTTCACTAGGCTGCCTTCACAATTTGCCACTCTGTATCTACCTTTCTTTTCATCTGGTTTTATATTATTTTTGTATGTGAAGTTTTGGGCTACGTGGTATACGCACTTGGTTTCCAAAGTGGTACTCCTGTTTGGGTAGTATGTGTCTAGTAATTTGTTTTTCAAAATGTCTTGGCTGTTGGGATACTTTGTAGCTATTGTTTCTATGTCCTCATATGATTTGAGAACTCTTTTTCTACATTTAGCAGGACCAAGACTTAGCCATACTATATTTTCAGATTTTCCATAAAAGGCAGTACTAGTTCAACGGTCTGCAGCTTCATAGCAGCCACATTCTCTATGAGAGAGCATTTTTATGCCTAAGCTGTACAATTTCTGTGACAGTGTTTTGTCAGATGATATCTCACCCCAAAGGTCTTGAAGCTCTGTTTTTTCTGGTTTGGTTAAGTAGGCTGTGAAATATCATGCAACTGCAGTGGAATTGTCTGCAATGTACTGCACATCTATGTTTGCATTGTAATCATTGATATATTTTGATTCGTCTGTTCTTTTTATGTAATATGTGTCCTTAGGTGATTTACTTTTGACACTATGTCTAACTGAAGACATGAAGTTGTTTACTTGACCTGTTGTTGTAACTGGTTTAGGGAAACCAAAGCAGCATTTGGTATAGTATTTTCCTTTGTTTTTATATTTGCGACAACAATATTTCCCACATTTGTGTCTTTGAAATTGTAAAATGTTTGCATGAAGGTCACTATGTGTTGTTTGTGAAGGAATTTCACAAGTGACATATATTTGGATAAACTGCAAAACAGTGGCATCACTGCCCTGACCAAATTTAGGAGCATTTTAATTCATAAAAGCATGTGGATGTGTCGTGCTCCTCTGGCTTGGTATTCGTTTCTCCAAAAGAAGTGTTGTACTTCTCCGAGGGAAGGAACAGTTTTATTACAAATAAAGTGAAGCATAGCAATGAAGCGATGAAGGAAATATCTTGATACATTTATAGGATCTAGAGAGCAGAGTTCTCCTGGTGTTTTTATATCTATGTTTGTTTTGTTTTTGTTTGCTATGCGTAGAAAATCGTGTAAATCTTCCCATGCATATTCTGCACAACTCAATGTAACAAACCAAGTGGGTGGGCTAAGGTTTCTTATCATACAGCGTACATGTCCGGGAAGTCGGAACCAGTATTCTTTTGTACCAGGCATGTTTGCTAAATGATTTGTAATACTTGACTGTAAAACCTCATCTTTTTCTTGCACTTTTTGTAGTAATTGCGTAGCTGACATATTTTGAAAATGGGTACCAGATTTTAATGTGTGTGCAACTCCGTAGCATAGAGTTGCTAGTTCATTTTCAAAGAGAAGGTGGAATATGTATTCCACGTTTTGTCTGAATCTGGGGTCGTCAGAATACATTTGTAAAGAGCGATATTCTGATGCTGTTATTTCTGTGGGTCTATCATCATACCTTCCTCCTTTTCCAGTAGGAAAGAATAGAGGAAAGGCACGTGCTTCTATACTTTTTTCCCATATGCTGATTGGAGAGCCTTTGGCTTGTCACATTTGGTACGTTTCCAGTGCATCATCTATGGTGTCTTTAGAGTGTCATGGATGAATTGTAAAATGGTTTAAAATATTGGATTTTGTAGCAGGATCTAGAAGTTGAAATTGACCAATTTCTGGTGACTCTTGAATTATTTCAATGGGTTCTCTCAGGTTTTCTTCAATATTAATTTCTTTGTAGTATTCATTGTTGTCTTTTAGATATTGCAGGGCTTGTCTAACTTTATGTAAGTCCTCGAATTGTTGCCACATTTTTGTTGTCTTTTGTAGGTACGCTATTTACTAAGACAATTAAAGATTGATCTATTGGACGTTGCACTCCTAGAGTGTGTACAATTTCTTTCATTTCTAATGATAAATAAACTACTTTTCCACTAATGCCTTTACTAATACAGAGGAAGGTAATTTTGCTGTTTTTGGTTGAAGGCGTATTATTGCTTGAAATGGGTGCACTGTTTGAATTATGATGCTCTCATATAAATGTAGTTGTTGCAGGGGTTTTGGTAGTGGGAATAATTCCAAGTTATTTGTGATAGCACGTGAAGGTGTTTGGTTGTTGTCAGGTTTTGCAGTGCAGTAACTGCAAAGTATCAAGGGGTCAATCATTTCGTATTTGTTTTCTGCGATAAGGTAGAGAGCTAATTGGAACCATTTGGAATTTTCATTGTATTCTATTTTGTATGTTATGTCTACAGTTTTTGTGCTACTTTTATAAAAGTTCCTGCAGCAACACACACACACGCAGTTTGGTACTTCAGCGGATGTACTTTTAAACTTTAGTATTTCTTTTTTGTATGTGTGTAATAGAAGGTTGCTCTTTGTACAGTAGTTGTTAGTTTTTTGTAAAGCTATTGCATTTGTAAGTGGCTTTCACTTCCAAAATATTTTCTCTGGATATGCTCTATTTTTTCGAGTTGTTGTTTGGCTGTACCATGTAGAAGATTGTTATTTAAATTGGCTAGTGCTAAAGCAGGAATTTTAGCATAGTAGAGTTTATGAACCAGATTTATTATAGTTGAATGGTGTGTTGCTATCATTCTGATATGGTGGAAGGTGCTTTTGCAAAATAGGTACGGAAATGCAGGCTAATGAATGTCCTTGTAGTCCTGTGTATTTGCGAACTGGACAGGAGTCCATACTTTTTAATAGTTTTATTTTCAATTTGTCTTTGCCTTTCAAATACTGATTGAGGAACTGGCGTAAAGATGTGAAAGATGTTTTCCCTATGTTACATATTGATGTTCATGGCCATTTGTAGACTGGGCGCATTGGTTCACTGGAATGGAGAGTTGATACTAAGTTTTCGGGGGATATTTTTGTGAGTGGCATTTCTTGTTCCATAATTATTAAGTTTTTCATACCCTTGTCCACTACTATGTATGGCAATTGGGTTTCTTTGCTTTTGTTTGTATGCTTCTTCATTGGAATATGGTTCTGTGCTGGTGGTGTGACTCCACTCACCTCCACAGATGTTTCCGAAGCTATCTTTGTTGATATTCCGTTTATTGAGAAGTCTTTTTTGTAGTTTAGTAGATAGTTTTGTTTGTGGTTTCAATCTGTTTAAAATTAAAATCCATCATTTCCTTTTGAGAAGGATTGCACTGTCTATGAGAGCTTCCAGGATACATTTTCTATGGTAGGGTTTAAGGGTTGTGCATGATTTCTCTCCTGTTTTTATAAGGTTCTGAAGGACTCTGTGGCAGAACATTTTTTGTAAAATAATTGTTTTGGTATGCTTACTGGTGGCTACATCGAAATGTATAGGTGCATTGTTAGCACTAGTGGTAGCTGCAGTGTTTTAATAACTTTCTGTTTAGTTTTTCATTTTGAATGAGGAGGCAAAGTTTATTTACTGGAAGCTGCTTTTGTTTTGCTTAGTGACTGTATTCACTGTTTTGTTTGAACTTTTTGTACACATTCTGCTAGAGGTGGATGCTTATTTTGTACACTTTTATTTTGATTTGCTCTACTTCTGCCTTGCTTTCTACAGAGTTGCTTTTTGGTAGGCATTTTTTGGGGTCTGTTGGAGAAAAAAGAAAGTGTGGGTTGGGACGTTGTGCGATGTATGTGTGCATTGTACATGAATGTCTGAGCATGATGGTAGGCATGTATGTAGAGGTGTGTGATTGTGGAATGGGCTGTTACTTGAGGTTGGGAAGGCTATTCTCGTATTTGTGAGTTACTATACTGGTGTTCAGATGACAATACAAAGTGTGCACCTGCTGAGGTGCAATCAGTAATACTAAATCTAACGCTGCAGGGTTAATACAATAGTTTGTTTTACAATACAAGAATTCTACAGTGTTTGAGTAACAGTTACAACATTATGGCAGTATTGCACTTACTTTTTTGGATGCAAAGAGTAGGTTTCTTTTGAGTTCTGTTTTGTACTTCAGACGCTGCTGGTTTTCAGGAGAGTGGTCTTCACTGCAATTGTGAAAGAAATAAGTTAGTACATATGTGTGTTTATAGCACTCTTGTTAATGTAGACATGTATTTCTTTGTTTTTGCAGTAATACTGCTTTCTGTTAATTGTGCATAGCATGTACATGCAGTTCCCTTTGTCTATTTGCACTCTGGATATTTTACTTAGAATCTGTCGGTTGAACTTGCCTTAGAAATGATTACAATTGTAAGCAGACAGAGCACACTTGGCTTTTTAAGGCACTGTTATTTGATGTTAGGAGATAAGAGAAATAACAATATGTTTTTCTTGCTACTTATACAGGGTAAATGGCAGGAACTCTGTTGAAAAGCATGCAATGCATGTATTTACAATGCAGGGTACCTGCTACTTACCCTGGATAAATAGTAAAAATGCCATGCTGTCATTTCTCTCATCTGCTATGATCATGCTTCACTTTAATGGTGTGCGTTTTACAAGTTTTCATTTACCCATATTACAACACAAAACAGGAAACCTTGTATTGCATGCATTTGAATATGGTTCTTGCCATTTACAATTATACTGTTATTTCTCCCATCTTTTAACATTAATGATACTTTGTGAGACAGCTGTGTGTGTTGTGTCTGATTACTATTGTAATCATTTCTAAATGAAGTTAAAATGATAGATTCTATGTAAAATGCTCAGAATGTACAGAAAGTAAATTGTATGTACATCCTATTCACTATAATGCATGAAATGCTATTATACTTGAAATGTGGATAAATAGGTGGCAGTGGTTACAAAAATGACAGAAAGAATGAAGAGAAGGACAGTTTGCACATTACAATTAGTAATATGGGTAAATGAACATTTAGAGAGCACACAGCTTTGCAAGTGACACTTGATAATAGCAGATGGGAGAAATGACAGTAAGCTTTTTTTGCAGGTTATGCAGGATACGTGACAGTTACTCTGCTCAAATGCATTTATACAAGAGTTGTACATGTACTGTGCACAACATATTCATACCTGTAGTTTGTGTTCATGCATGTGCATGAATCTGCAAGCAGAAATATTGGAGAGTTTTACAGTAGTTATTGCTGTAGGTGCTTTGTAATCACAGCAGAATTGTACTCAGATTGATCAATGGTACATCTAAAGTGGTGAACTGTGATGATTGAGTTAGATGTAGAGTTCTTGGATGTGATTGGTGGATGGTTGTGTGACTGCTTAACAGTAGCCAATGATGAAACGGTACAGAGAGGGAAGTGGAAAGGGTAGAAGGGCTGCCCCTGTGTTGTGGGGTCCGTGGACACCGCAGCTGTTCATGGACAGGGCACGCTATATCCGGGGCTTCACAGTATATCTGGCATGGAAATAAGACTAGGGGAATTAGCCAATCAGGTGTGAAGTTTTCTATGCAGGAAGAGAGGGTGTGTGTAGTGAAGATGGCAGAGGTGAAGAAAGTGAGGGTGTTGGTTGTTGGAGATTTATTTGTAGATGGTGTGGAGAGGTATGCTATGTTTAAACATTAGGCTGCCAGTTTTGGTTTTTAAGGAGTGGAGGTTTTCTGGTCCACTGTGCCTGGTTCCAATATGCAAGCAGTGGTTGGAGCTTGTAAAACTTTCTGCATGTGGAAGAGTCCAGGTGTAGTGGTACTGCATTGGGGTGGTGTCTATTTGGGATACATCAGTGCTCCTAGTTTGTTGAGTACTGTTGAAAACTTTGTTCAGGCACTGATGGAGGTTGTTCCAAATGGGAAGGTGATTTTTTCTGAAATATTGCCTAGGGTACTATGGGACAATTGTAATGTTTTCTGTCCCCAGCAAAATGATGCAAGGTGTTTGGTGAACAGAGGGATGTCTGCTTTTTTTGTTGAGAAGTGGAACGTTGTCTTTTAACAATGACAATATTGATTTTGTTAATGGTGACTATTTTAAAGCAGATGGCATTTCTTTATCTATATTGGGAAATGCTATGTTATTTAAAAATATAAAGAGTGCTTTACAGAGGATAATGTGAAGACATCAGGAAGAAAATAAGCGGAAAAAAATAAAATGAAAGCTGTTTTTTATAAGCACTTTCCAAAAAAACAAAAGAAGGCTCTTTTCAGAGCCAACCTCAAAGGGAAAGTGGGGCACACTATTTACATTTTCATTCCCTACTCTGAGATTTTACGATTTGTCAGCGGACATCGTGGTTGTTCCCAGACAGCGCGTATTACATACGGGGAATTTGAAGCTGAGAGGCATGCAGATGAGACTGTGCAGGGCAAGGGATTGGTCAATAAGGTTTACTGGGTGTGATGTGCAAGGAGAGACTTTGGCAGAAAGTCTGTTTCTGAGAGGAGAGGAGAGCAGATAGCTATGGCTCTGTCTTTCAGAAGGAAGATTGTCTGGATTTTGGGTGACTCGTGGATAAATTGGTTGAAGGTGCATGCAGATCGCTGTGGAGTGGCTGTACATCTTGGATTCCCTCATGTGGATGTCCACTGGCATGGAGTGCGTGGAATGAAGTGGCTGGATTTGGTACCTCTTTGTGTTACTTTGGTGACACAGCGTCATCCAGACATTATTATTATTCATTGTGGAGGGAACAGTTTAGGACATGTCTCTGGAATCTCTTTGCAATTTTCAATGAAAGAAGGACTTGGGAAAGTCATGGACATGTTTCAAACTCCTGAGTAATTTTTTCTCGTATTGCGCAGAGACAAATGTGGCTGCGTTCTTCTTCATTTGGTCCACAAATGGAGAAAGTGAGGCACAATGTCAACAAGGTTGTTTGTGCCTCTTTTTTAGAGATGTTGGCATGTCCTCTTTTCACAATGAAAATATTATGTTTCGTAGAACTCACATTTTTCGCAAAGATGGAGTACATCTTACTTTTTCTGCAAAATATACAAAGTGCATTGTGACCCTTTTTGGAATTATAGCAATCCTTTTTCCAGTAGGTGTTGTCCACTTGAAGTTTTCAAAACACAAAAAAACACCAGAAAAAGGCTCTTTTCAGAGCCACCACTTCCTCCCAGAGAAGAGTGCAATAGTTTGATAGTGCAGCACCCCAAACATTTTCAATGTCCGCAGACTTCCAAAAATTCACAGGGCCCTGCAGCATTTCATTCGCACTTCTATTTTTAAACTATGTAAGTCGGCTCTGAAAAGAGCCTTTTTTTTGTAAATGGAGAAAGTTAGGCGCAATGGGCCTCATTACGACCCAGGCGGTAAGGGGTTAACGGCAGCGTTAACAGCGCCGACCCTTACCGCCTGAGTACGAGGTCCCTTAGCGCCATGGCGCTTTTAACACCTGCTTTTATTTATTATACCCTATGGGGCAAAAATGGGAATGGGGAAGGGTAAATGGGGATTGGGGACTTACTGCCCCGCCAAGGTCGGAATGGGGCGGTAAATCCGCCAACCACCATGGCGTAAACGTAGTTTACGCCATGGTGGTAAAGTCACGGCCCAGGCGGTAACTTACCGCCTGGGTCGTAATGAGGCCCAATGTCAACAAGGTTGTTTGTGCCTTTTTTTTAGAGGTGTTGGCATGTCCTCTTTTCACAATGAAAATATGATGTTTCGCAGACCTCACATTTTTCGCCATGATGGAGTACATCTTACTTATGCTGGGAATCAGATTTTTCAGCAAAATATACAAAGTGCATTGCGACCCTTTTTGCAATTATAGCAATCCTTTTTCCAGTAGGTGTTGTCCACTTGAAGTTTTCAAAACACAAAAAAACACCAGAAAAAGGCTCTTTTCAGAGCCACCACTTCCTCCCAGAGAAGAGTGCAATGGGTTTGATAGTGCAGCACCCCAAACATTTTTAATGTCCATGGACTTCCAAAAATTCACAGGGCCCTGCAGCATTTCATTCGCACTTCTATTTTTAAACTATGAAAGTCGGCTCTGAAAAGAGCCTTTTTTTTGTTGTTTGTGTTTTTTTTAACAATACACAAAAGGAAAGGAAGGGAAGAGAGGGTAAAGAAGGGGCACCAACCACAGGGATAAGAAAGGGCAGGTGGAGAGAGGAAGATGTAGGGTCGGCCTTAATCAGGTAGTGAGCAGTCCTTCTCATGCTCCCCGACTGCAGCGTTGAAAGCACTTCGAAGGGTCTCCCACCTGCAGAGTACTGTGTCGTAGTACATACACAGTACTGTGACCTTCGAAAGGTAAGGGTCTACTGTGTCACGTATGGCCTGTGAGGCAGCTGGAGGGATGCGCTGCCCCACAGGAGTGCCTCATTGTGGTGGCAGGAGCAGAAATGGGGGATGCTGCAGAGGAACTCAACCTACTACGTTTATCGCAGGGGACAACCCTCTGAACTGCCCCAGCGTGGAACAACCTTAGGTGTCGCTTCATGGAGGTAGTACCGTAACTGTACAAACCTGGTTTGCCATGACTGAGCACCATCTGGCATTCAGTGCAGCGCACCTTGTTTGGCACGAGCTTTAGGTTCTCCTTCAAGAGTGGCAAACAACCTCCACACCCAAGATTCACAGGGGCTGCTTGTAGTAGGGACTTCCACTACCTCATCCTCTTCATCCGCCTCTACATCCTCACGCCTGTTCCCCTCTCCAGGCCCTTGGGAAGGTGGTGTTGGTGGTGGAGGGGGTGGGGTTGGTGCTGAAGCTGAGGCAGTAATAGCAGGAGCAGCTTAGGATGCCATCAGGAAGGTTATGGAAATCAGCAACCAGGAATCAGGAACATCAGGAACCTGCACCAATTGACAGGAATGATAGGCGATGTCAGTATAAGCCAAAGAGGCAGTACTCTGTCTTGGAAATCCAAAAGCAGAATAAAGAGATCCTCAGGGGTGTGGCCTTTTATAGGGGTGCTGATGTGCGCTTCGCAGACACGCGCGCTGTCCGCAAACACTTCGAACACCAAAAAGGGTTAAAAAAGTTCCAAAAAGTATCTAGATAGCTAGGGACATGGTCTGGGACATGTGCAAGGGTGAGGTTTCACAGGAAAATATCTTGGATTGCTCAGAAAAGCACTTTTTTGTGTCCGGGGGTCCGGACTGTGTTCGCGAACAAGGACCCACGCTTAGCGTGGGTGTAGTCACATGATGACGTCCCGGACACGTTCGCGAATGGGATGGGTGTCCATAGGACACCAAATGCGCGGGGTCAGTTGTATGCATGCATGTGGGTGTTCTACGGACAGTGTTCGGGTCCCTGAACTAATTAAAAGTACGACACACGTGCAGCGGACAGTTACGGACAGGTGCGATGTTCCTAGAACCCGAGGCTGGGATACGCATGCATGCGGGTGTTCTACGGACAGTGTTCAGGTCCCCAAACTAATTAAATGTGCGTCACAACTTTGCGGACGGGCTATGTATTCTACGGACATATTCACTCTGGTTGCGGACAATGTGAACAGGGAGGATGTTCTTAGGACACCTTGTTTTGAATAATGACAGACATGCGGACAGATTTTGTGTCCTGCGGACACCTCCATTTTGATTGCGAACAGTTGCAGACAGGAATAGTGTCCTTAGGACACCCCCATTTTGGTTAATTGCGGACATCCCGGACACCCGTGCTGTCTGCGGACACCCTAACAGCCTTTTTTAAAAAAAAAGAAAACACAGAGGAATATAGTAACAGCATATATAATATTGTATTATTGTACAAAAATAAAGAAATTATGAAAGAGAGGGGGGAGCAGAAATTGAGACAAATACAGGGGAATTAGGGTTTTCTATATGTTGGACGGTAGGGCAGGAAGGGATTGCAGTCTCATAACGTTTTTGGTGATGGGGATTTTTTGGGGATGGTTGACTCGGACATGGAGAAGGGGTACAGGTGCATGTGGGACAGTGATATTTAATTTTGTCCATGATGTGGTTTTCTACAAAGTTCTTCAAAATAATTAAATTGGTCATTAATTGATCAATTCTTTTCTCTAAACGCTGTAGATGATTTTCCAAAGTGTCTGTTTGAGTATTATTCTTATTTTCTGTATGTTCTGTTAAAGAAAAATAAATGTGTTAAGTAAACACAAAAACATTTTTATTTATTGGCTTACTTAGAAAAGAGCAGTGTCTACCATTAGTATCACTGTTTTCACTCATTTCGTCCTGAGGAAAATGTTCTTCTAGCCAATCCAAAGTACTAGACATTTCTGTGTAAAAAAAAAAAGATATGTTCTTTTTTAGAGTATTGTACTATAGAAAGTTTATAAATAAAGGAATTAATATAGTCTACTTACCAGATTGTTTTTAGTTTTCCTCTTACTGCTATGTAGGTTTGCTGTTGATATTTGTTGTGCAGTTTCTGAATAAGGCATCAGTGAGGTAATTCTGTTGAAGGCATATGAATTATTTTTTGGTATGTTCCCTTATGTTTATAAACTATGTAATTGGACTGTTGGTATGTTACATATATGCAGTTTTCACTTTTTGTTTGTTTTTTAATGTAATGTATTTATGTGCTGCTCTTTGACCATGTTTAGTGTGTTTATTGCATGATACGACATTGTAAGATACTCCCAGAGTTTTTGGATAGTGTTGATGTTGACCGAGTCCGTCCGTGGACATGCGCATGGTCCGCGGACATCACAACCACTACCGTAGGACACAGGGTTCAGTATGTTGTATGGTATATCTATATAAACTAAAGAAATCCTACAAAACAATTATCAAATTCATGATATCTAGATATATGTATTCAGTTAAAAAAAACTTTGTTAAGAGGCTGTTATGGTTAAGTTGCCCTACTAAAACATATGAAATTCAGTGGAAAAAACTTTGTTAAAGGGATGTATGGTTATAAGTAAAACTGAAACACCCATGAAATCCACCAGTTATAGTAAGGTAAGCAATCATAACTCATGCCACCAACTTGCACTGCTAAGAATAACACCTATGACATCAAATATGACATCACAAATATCATTGATGATATCACTGATGACATCACATGTGCATTTATTTGTCATAGGAAATCCTTACAAAGGGTTGTGAATGTAAAGTTGGCAAAAAAGTGTCAGGGATGATTGAGAGATGTGTAATAAACTACATACTTCATTACGCTCCAAAGAACATTCCATTGCAGTGTTCTTTCTAGTATATGTCTAGAAAGTATATGGCCCACTCTGAATTGTTATGGCAAGTGTGGTGAGGTTTCTTCAAGGAGGGGCAAAGTTATAGGGGGGGGTCCTAACATTTTTATTTTTTCCACAGACTGAATGGAAAATAACTTTGCTAATACCTACAGCTCAAACCGCTGGACGGATTTTCATCAAATTTGCAGCAGGAGCAGCAGCTTGGTCCCGAAAGCGTACTTTTGTAAATTTGGTGAAAATCCATTGAGTACTTTTTTCAAAAACGGGCAAAATGTAGGTAAAAAATAAGTGGTATCTGGGTCCGCTCCACGGACTCACTTCCCTGTTCGCTCTGCGGACAGGACTCCAATTGAGTATAAAGGCACCATCATGTCCACGGACATATAACATGCTTGCCGATTTGCTTGGGGTGAAGCGTGAGGTGCGTCACATTTTCCCGATGCGCCCACCATTGATGGATCCGCAGATATCCGCGGACAGCACAGCGGCAAACAGAGTCGAAATCCAATTTTGAGGAGTGTGTTGGGGGGAAGAGTGGCTTGAGAGGGTGAGCCAGTGAAAGATGGGTCAAATGTATGTGTTTAGGTGGAAGAAGGCTGTGCTGTGATCGTGGTGACCACGTACACCGTGGTAGTCTGCGGACAACAGCAACACTTGGCAGATTGTTGTGTATTTTACTATGTTATTATGTATTGCTTTTGGGTAGTTAGTAGAGTATTGGGTGGAGAGGGCATACTTTGAGAGTTTGTGCATTGGTAGGAAGTACTGTCTTAGTATGTCAAATGAATTGGATAGGGCTTGAGGTGGTTGTGTTATGTTTTTGGGTTGTGGTAAGTGGGCAGGTGTTTGCTTGCATGGCTGTGTTATTCTGCGGTGGTTGTGGCCAGGGCATAGAGTCTTGGGAGCATGGCCAGCCATGCACCAAACATTTTGACAGTGGCATGTGGGTTGCTTAGGGGGTATGTTATCAAGAGTTTGTCTACTGGCTGCCAGTAGTGTAATAGTATTTGTAGGAAAGTGGACGTGGTTTGTGGCAGTTGGTTTGTTGGACTGTTTCCAGAATGTTGGATGTGTGATATTGTATGGCTGGCTACAACTATTGTAGTATAATACAGGTATGCACTGAATGTCGTGACTGACTCCAATCATTGTATACTTACTGTTTGCATTGTTGAGGCTGTAATCAGTTCTTTGCATGGTATGGGAAAATGTAGCAGAAATAGTTTTTTCATTCTCTGTTATAAAAGAAAAGATCACATGTTAGGGTGGTACTTTGTAATGTGTTATTGCATTGCATAGCAGACATTTGTGTACTTTGTGGACCCTTTGTGGACTTTACAAGTACTATGCTTCAAACCAGTGTATTGTGCAATGTTCTCAGTTTTTGTGTTTGTTCGCATAGTCATTGGGTCTGTGGGAAAATAAATCCATACATAATTTAAAAAAAACGTTCTACATTTATTTGTTGTAATAAGGTACAGTCTTTTTCGGTGGTCGATTGTAGTAGGAGGAATTGAAAAGGTGTATGGTTTTTGGTTTCCAAGTGTTGGTACTATTCTTGCAGTTAGATACCAGTTGGCATATTCTAATTGTTTATTTGTTGTTGCATTTTAGCAATATTTGTTTATTCGTTTGGCTGTTGATCTTTTGTAAGTACTGAGGTATTGCACAGTAATGTTGCAGTACTTTGGGGCAGTTAGATACCTGTTGGTGTATTCTAACTGTTGATAGTTTCGAAGTTGTTGAGGGTATGTTTATACGTAATAAGTGTTGCAGGGTTTCCTCAGAAAAATGTATATTGCAGTATTATGGTTGCAGTTAGATACCAGTTGGCGTATTCTGTTAACAGTTTTTCACTTCTGCAAGGTATGTTTTCAAGCATGTTTTCTCTTGTTGGTGGATGTACATTTTCACCGTTAGATAGCTTTTGCCTTATTCTATCAGTTTGTGGATTTAAAGGTTCTTCAGGACATTTTGTAGATGCTCATACTCAGATTAGTGAATACATTTTGGTTTTAAGAATATTAAGTGCGCGTTTGCAAGATTTGCTGGTGATCTCTGTTTCAGAGTAATGGAAGTATCATTAAATTCAAACCATCCACATTTCTTTTTAGTGTATGCAGTATAGTGACCTGCATTGGTTGTGGCTCTGTGTGGTAGATTATGCCTACTGTTGTGAAGGATTTCTTGCCAAGTGATACTTGTCCATGTGTGAATCCAGTCAGCTTGCAGTTGTTTTTGCTACCATCTGCATTGCAATGCAAAAGCATTACTATTACGTATTTGCTATGTGACTGTGGGCCTCATTACGACCCAGGCGGTAAGTTACCGCCTGGGCCGTGACTTTACCACCATGGCGTAAACTACGTTTACGCCATGGTGGTTGGCGGACTTACCGCCCCATTCCGAGGTCGGCGGGGCGGTAAGTCCCCAATCCCCATTTACCCTTCCCCATTCCCATTTTTGCCCCATAGGGCATAATGGGAGTGGGGAAGGCGTTAATTACGCCACCGTAAATTACGGTGGCGTAATTAACTCCATGGTACCTTAGCGCCATGGATTTTAACACCTGCTAAAAGCAGGTGTTAAAAGCGCCATGGCGCTAAGGGACCTCGTAGTTGGCGGTAAGGGGTCGGCGCAGCTAACGCTGGCGTTAACCCCTTACCGCCAGGGTCGTAATGAGGCCCTGTGTCTGAATGGTGGAACGATTATCAGAATTGCAAGTCGTACATAATATGCCATGGTTTGCATTTTGTACAAGCTGCTGAAATGGAATGGATTCAGTTAGGTATGGATACATACACAAAGCGTTCATTAGGGACTTGTTCATGCATTACATGGGTGCAGAGAAAGCATGTATGTTTCCACATGTATGAAATCTGGAAGATTTCATTTATAGGTATGTTTTTGTTTTCCAGTACTTGCAGTAAGAACATTAGAAATTCTTGTGGATCTTCTTGTGTGTTTATAGTGAATCTCACCATTCCTGCACAGAAGTCCAATTCCGCCTTACTGCAGAAACACTGTAAGTGTTCTCAGGATTGTGTGTTGCATTTCTGTGAAGGACTAACATTTGCAAACACAATTGGTCTGTGCCGTTTAAGTAAATGTTTTCAATA
This sequence comes from Ambystoma mexicanum, assembly GCF_040938575.1. Lineage (NCBI taxonomy): Eukaryota > Metazoa > Chordata > Amphibia > Caudata > Ambystomatidae > Ambystoma > Ambystoma mexicanum. The sequence continues at coordinate 281,437,285 of NC_090941.1, read as the reverse complement.
ATTGGTGGCAATTAGAATAGAATATTGATAGCTACATTTGCATAGCAATGTACACCACTTGTATTGGAAACTTTGAATGGACCAGACAGTTCTGTGTCTGAGTCATTTGATGGAAGTGCATGTTGTTTCTTTGAAGAGGTAGTTGGCTTTGTCTGTGCAGTTTGGTATGCTTTTATTTTTCAGTAGATCCTTCTTTGGTTGTGGTAATCGATTAAGTACCAGCTGCTTTTAATTTCTTTGGAGGTACTGTTGTGAGATCATGTATAAGTTGAGTCTGCAGTAGTTTTCTCTTACAAAGTTTTCCTTTTTGAGGAACAGGATACATTTTGAGATGGGGTGCGTAGAGTGCATGTAGTCTATTGTACTCTACAATGCAAGGAATATCAGAGTTGACTTTACTTGCATCAAAATTGACTAGAAATAGTCCTTCAAGTGTACATAGGCATGACAGTGCTATGTAACTAATGCCTTCTTTAAACACTGTGCTGCCAATATCTATCAATGCTTGATCTAGGGTAAGACCTTGTGATTTATGAATGGTGACTGTGTATGCTAGAGACAGATAACATTGTTCTCTGCATACATACATGTCTTTGAAAAGAAGAAGAAGAAATCGGGCTGTTGAGCGTCCTATCCTTTTAACTTCTGAAATTTTGTCAAAGTGAATATTGACAAACTGAATGTTGTTGTCACGTGGGTATGTTTGGAAGCCAACAACTGTACCAAGTGCTCCATTAACTAATCCTTGCTCCACATCAAGGTTATGCTTTAGCATCACTCTACAGTTTAAGGACAATGTTAACATTTTCTCTAAACCAGCTGGGTTAGAGATAGAGTTTTCTAAGGTATTTAATATTGCTGTGGCTTGTTGACACATGGGTAGTGTCATACCGTGCACGTCCTGTTTGTCTGTGGAGTAAATTTGAACTATTGGCTGCATTTCTTTTTTTCAGCATTTTTTCTTTGAGTTGGCATCAAGGACATATCATTTTTGTGTACTTATTTTTCCATGACATCAGTAGCACATGAGTTATGGCTGTAGAGCACATTGATGTGTCTGGTATCTAATATAGATAGTGCTTCTTTAGATAGTACACCAACCCTAATACTTTTCAAAATGTTGGCGTAGGTGAGGTCTGCAGACTGACGCATGTTTTCAGTTAGTTCTTTGTATTGGAAATGTTGCCAAAGATTTATATTTCCTATGCTGCCAAGAGTTTTATGGCACAGTTTGTGTCCTAAGGTTTTAACAATAGGTTCACCTTTCACTGGTGTTAATTGAAGAAGATCTCCGAAAACAATAATGTGTTTTCCTCCAAAGAGTTCTTCGCAGTCGGTTTTGATGATCTCTTGTAATCTGAGGTGAATCAAAGCCAACATTAGGTTGGAGACGATGATCACCTCATCTATTAGGAGCATTTTCATTTGTTTCAAAACTCTGCATAGTTCCATAGCCACTTCTGCAGAAATGTTGGTGTTCTACTGGAAGGAGTAGCAATCAGTGTAAAGTGAAACCGCCTATGTTGTAGGCAGCTAAACCTGTGGGGGCAGTTACAACAGCTGACAGTTTGTTGTTTGTCAATTGTTGGAGGAAGTTGCTGATGATTTTTAATAAGAATGTTTTCCCTGAACCAGCTTGACCATTTACATACAGCAGTGTAGGTTTGTAGTCTTGACAGATACAAGTTTTAGTTTTGTGCTGCACACTATGTTCAATTTGTTTAGTTACTTCTAGGAAAATGCTACGCTGTTTATTGTTTAATTGTGATTTGAGTATAGCAAAGTATTATGTAGATTCCTCATACTGGCACATGGTGTTTTCTACTTCAGTCATTGCTAATCCTGCTTCATTTGCTATGAGTGGCTGTACAAGTGGCTCTTGGCGTCCTGTTAGAGATGGTTGACTGCTGTCAGGAGTGTTTATATTTAGTTGTGCATGGAGTTCTTCTTCTTGTTGGCGTTCATTGTTTAACATGGTTTTGTACTGCGTAAAATGTATATCTGTTATAGTGCTCGGCTTTGGCGACTCTATTTCCTCCTCACTCTCTCAACTCGGCTGGCTTCGCTTCCCTTCCCAACTTAAATTTCAATTTCTCTGTTTGGTCTTCTAATCTCTCCATGACCTTGCTCCCCCTATCTCTCTTCTCTCCTCTCCTTCTACACTCCCTCTCACTCTCTCTGCTCCGCTGACCTCTTTCTACTTACTGTACCCCCGTCTCCTTGTGATGCTTCTCGCTTCTGCTCCTTTCAGCTCCTGGCCCCCCTACATTTGAACTCCTTACCTCTCTCTATCTGCTCCACCACCACATACACCTCCTTCCACACCTCCTTGAAAGCCCTTCTTCTCCACTCCCCCTTCACCTCCTACCTTCTCTCCTCCCTTCTCCCCTCTCCCCATACCTCCTCTTTCCTCCCTCTCACATCCACTTGACCATATATCACATAATTGAATCTTGTTCCCCTTCCCTTTTCTACCCCCTTTCCCTTCCTTCTCACTTTTCCTTCATCTCCAATATCCAAGGAAACTGTTCTACATATTGTTACGCTGGTTTGTCTCATGTTTGTTAACTTGCTTCTTCCATTATTGTATCTTGTTGTTTTATTGTAAAGCGCTTTGGTTTAAAGTGCTATATAAACTTAATCAACATAAACTTTTGCTTTGAAAGCATCTTCATAGGAGGCATGGGTATCTAATAAATCGTCTTCTTTTCTCCATGGTTTAAAAAGTTGCAGTAGGGCCATTTAATACAGTTCTTTATGTTGAGGAGTTTTTAATGATAATTTCATAAGATTAATGAGGCTGAGTTTGGTAACTTTAACCAGGCTGCCCTCACAACCTTTGACTATGTATTTTTTTTCTCATATGGTTCAATATTATTTTTGTATGTGAAGATTTGGGCTATGTGGTATAGATACGTGGTTTCCAAAGCAGTACTCCTGTTTGGGTAGTATGTGTCCAGTAAGTTGTTTTTCAAAATGTCCTGGCTGTTCTGTTGGAAGCATTTTTGGCTATTGTTTCTATGTCTTGGTATGATTTGAGAACTCTTTTTCTGGATTTAGCAGGACCAAGGATTAGCCATACTATGTTTTCAGATTTCCCATACAAGGTGGTGCTGGTTAAACGGTCTGCAGCTTCATAGCTGTCACAGGTTTCCCCCCTTCTCACCTGTCTGTATTGCCTGATGTCCTCTTTAGGCGGAGTCTTCTTTCGTATGGTTCGGGACTTAAATAAGCCCGCTCGGCCATCCTCGGCTTCCAGATTACGTTCAGCTTCGATGTCCAGGATCAAAGGAAAACTCTGGGAATATTCAAAAAGGAGTAGGGGGGCACACGGAAGCGACGCAGGGATTCTGGGAATATTGGATAAGAAGGAAGAGGTCGGGAGAAGGGAATCCAGGGGCCAGGGGATAGCAAGTAGCACAAGAGAAGGTACGGAGCACACGTCCGATCACAGCTAGTAGCAGCGTTGAGGCGCGCAGGGGTGTGGTTTCTTTATAGAGGACGCTTCGTAGAACGTGAAGACTGGTGAGCAGCGTTCTGAGCTTGCCGCCATGTTGGTAGTATTATGGGATGTAAGGCCCGACGTCTCAGGGACCAGGAGGACCAGAAGGAGCGAGTTTGATGGATCATGACAATAGCAGCCACATTCTCTATGGGAGAGCATTTGTATGCCAAAGCTGTACAATTTCTGTGGCAGTGTTTTGTCAGATGACATGTTGTCCCATTAGTCTTTGATCTCTGTTTTCTCTTCTTTCGTTAAGTAGGCTGTGACATATCGTGCAACTGCAGTGGAATTGTCTGCAATGTACTGCACATCTGTATTTGTATTCCATAGAAGCCAATTATTGTATTGTAATCATTGATGTACTTTGCCTTCTGTTCTTTTTATGCAGTATGTGTTCTTAGGTGATTTGCCTTTGACACTGTGTCTAACCGAACACATGAAGTTGTTCACTTGCCCTGTTGCTGAAACTGGTTTAGGGAAAACAAAGCAGCATTTGGTGTAGTATTTCCCTTTGTTTATATATTTGCGCCGACAATACTTGCCACACTTGTGTCTTTGAAATTGCAAAATTGTGCATGTAGGTCGCTATGCGAAGGGATTTCGCAAGTGACATATTTGTGGATGAACTGCAAAACAGCGGCATCACGGTCCTGACCAAATTGAGGAGCATCTTTAATCCACAAAAGCATGTGGATGTGAGGTGCTTCTCTGGCTTGATATTCTTTTCTCCAAAAGCAGTCTTGCACTTCTCGGAGGGGAGGAACTGTTTTATTACAAATGAAATGCAGCATGGCAACAAATTGATAATGGAAGTACCTTGATACATTAACAGGATCAAGAGAGCAGAGTTCTCCTGGTGTTTTATGTCTATATTTGCTTTGTTTTAGTTTGTTATGCGCAGGAAATTGTGCAAGTCTTCCCATGCGTACTCTGCACAACTTAATGTCACAAACCATGTGGGTGGGCCAACATTGCATATCATACAGCGTACATCTGCGTAACGTCAAAACCAGTATTCTTTCGTACCACACATGTTTGCTAAAAGATTTGTAAAATTTGACTGTAAAACGTCATCTTTTTCTTCAACCTTTTGAAGTAACTGCAGAGCAGACATATTTTGAAAATTGGACCTGATTTCAATGTGTGTGCAACTCCGTAGCATAGATTTGCTAGTTCACTTTCAAAGAGTAGGTGGAATATGTATTCAATGTTTTGTCTGAGTATAGGGTCTGCAGCGGTATTCTGATGATGTTATTGTCATGATTCCTGCCCCTCATGTCTCCAGCCCTCCAAGATGTCAGGCTGGAGCCAGGTCACGATCACCTACATGGCCCTCAAGGGCCTCTCCATCCCTCCAAAGACCCACTTGGAGTCAGACTTGGCGCTTGTGGCACCAGACTCACTCACTCCCATAGGATAAAATTGGGGATTGGACTTTTAGTGCATTGATGGAGACAAGATGGATGCCCCCACATATTTCGGTTCCCAGAACTGCATGTGCGGTCTAGTCTTTTGGGTGTGGTTCAGCCCAGACGCACCTGGGATACCCAGAGACTATTTAAGCCACACCCAGGCTGAGAAACATGCTTTGCGTTTCCTGCACCTGCAGCGTGATACTCACCGTGTTCGGATCGGTCTCCAGAAGGCCTGCATCTTTCTTCTGCGCTCAGCTCCTGCAAGACCAAGAACACCGTTAGGAACAGCCTTACCTTGAGGCGCTTCTGCCCATCAGTCATCGCTCCTTCTGTTCTGCGGGCATCTTCAGCGGTGTCATTCCCATCCCGACATGCCGCTTCCTAAGGAAAAGGGAAAAGAACAGAAGAAAGGCATTAGTAAGCATTCTGCAAATCATCGCTTATTTTTAAATACTGTACGAGTTTCAAACGCTTACCTGAATTCCAGCCGCTCTGGGGAAACTCTGTCTCCGGAACTTCTCATCCATCTGCAAGAGGGAAAAGACACTCCAGGTTAGCATGGAAACATCTAGAGGCGCCGCATACCATGCTTACCCACCGCATTTGTTCTTGATAACAGGAAGCCACACTGGAAACGTAGCAGCACCTAAAAGACACAGAAAAAGAACTCATTTCAATGCAAATACGAAAGGGGAGCATCGCGCATTGCGCTCTCACTCACCTTCAGCGCTACTCATCTCAGCAGCACGCCGCCACCCCCGGAAGCTGGCCATCATCTAAGGAAGGAAAGGAACGAAGTTAGAGAACTGTTCAAAAGACTCATTATACTTACCTGTCGGACTCTTACCAGTGAAGTAACAAGGCAGCAACGAGCCCGCATCAATCAATGCGCCCCTGCGCTGAAGGCAGGACGGAGAGCACACTATCCAAGAAAACAAGGTGAGCTGTGGATCAAAGGGAAGGGTTGGACCCCGGGGAAGAAGGGGTTCAAGCACACAGAGACAATAGGGAGTTAAACTCTACCACTCCTTTGTTGCAGGCCCAGTCTCCAGTCGAATAGCCCCCAGGGAAGGGTTTGAGGTTGTAAGAGGTCAGAACAGGCTGAGTGAGGTCCCCGTGGATACCAGGTGAGCGTTACAGTTATTTGGCTGGGTCTTTCATCATACCTTCCACCTTTTCCAGTAGGAAAAAGTAGAGGAAATGCTTGTGCTTCTACACATTTTTCCCATAAACTGGTTGGAGATCCTTTTTGTTTGCCGCATTTGGTATGTTTCCAGTGCCTCATCTAGGGTGTCTTTGGAGTGCAGTGGGTGAATTGTATAGTTGTCTAAAATATAGATTGCTGGAGTAGGATCTAGAATTTTAAATTGGCCAGTTCCTGATGAGTCTTGAATTATTTTGGTGGTTTCCCTCAGGTTTTCTTCAATGTTTATTTCTTTGTAGTATTCATTGTTGTCTTTTAGATATTGCAGGGCTTCTCTAACTTTATGTAAGTCCACTAGTTGCTGCCAAATTATTTTGTCGTTTGTAGGTAGGCCATTCACTAGGATAATCCAAGATTGATCTATTGGCCGTTGCACTCCCAGAGTGTCTACATTTTCTTTGAGATCTAATGGCAAATAAACTTATTTGCCACGTATGCCTTTCGGTAATTCAGAGGGAGGCAGTTTTGATGTTTTTGGTTGAAGGGGTATTATTGCTTGAAATGGGTGCACTGTTTGGATTATAATGCTCTCATACAAGTTAAGCTGTTGGAGTGGTTTTGGCAGTGGGAATATTTCCAAGTTATTATAGCCTGTGAAGGTATTTGTTTGTTTTCAAGTTTTGCAGTGCAGTATCTGCAAAGTATTGAGGGGTTAGTAATTTTGTATTTGTTTTCTGCTATAAAATGAGAGCTAATTGGAACCACTGGGATTCCTCATTGTCTTCTATTTTGTACATTATGTCTACAGTTTTTGTGTTCTTTTTATAAAACGTTCTGCGGCAACACACACACACACACATGCTTTGGTACTTCATCAGATGTGCTTTTAAACTTTAGTATTTATTTTTTGTATGTGTGTAATAGTGGGTTGACTTCTGCAAGGTTGTTGCTACTCTTTTCTAAAGATATTGGGCCTCATTACACGTTAGGCGGTGAACCATGGCGCTATTAGCGCCATGGTTCATGCCGGTAAAATGCCGGCACCGCCTTGGTGGAAAGGGGAATTACCGCCCTATTCCAAGGTTGGCGGGGCGGTAATTCCCCCTTCCACCATTGCCCTTCCCCATTCCCATTTTTGCCCCATAGGGCATAATGGGAATGGGGAAGGTGCTAATTACAGTACCGCAAATTTGCGGTGCCGTAATTAGCACTGAGGTCCCTTTGCGGGTTGGTTTTTAACACCTGCAAAAAGCAGGCGTTAAAGTACCAACCCGCAAAGGGACCTCGTAATAAGGCGGTAAGGGTTAACGGTCACCGGTACCATTACCGGTGACCGTCAACCCTTACCGCCTTCCGTGTAATGAGGCCCATTGAATTTTGTAAGTGGGTTTCACTTCCAAAATATTTGCTTTGGATGTGCTCTATTTCTTCGAGTAGTTCTTTGACTGTACCATGCAGAAGAATGTTATTTAAATGGTCCAGTGCTAAAGCAGGACTTTTTGCATAGTACAGTTTATGAACAAGATTTCGTACAGTTGAATGGTGTGTTGCTAACATTTTGATATGGTAGAAAGTGCTTTTGCAAGTAGTTGCAGAAATGCAGGCTAATGAATGTCTTTGTAGTCCTGTGTATTTGCGCACTGGACAGGAGTCTATAGTCTGTAATATTTTTAATTTTTAATTTGTCTTTGCCTTTCACATATTGATTGAGGAACTGGGGTAAATATGTGAAAGATATTTTGCGCATGTTACACATTGATGTGCATGGCCATTTGTATTGTTAACTTTTTCATACCTTTTCATACCTTTTCATACCCTCATCCACTGCTATGTATGGCAATTGAGTTTGTTTGCTTTTGTTTGCATGCGTCTTCATTGAAATGTGGTTCTGTGCTGGTGGTGTGACTCCACTCACCTGCACAGATGTTTGCAAAGCTATCTTTGATGATATTCCGTATGTTGCGAAGTCCTTGTTGTAGTTTAGTAGTTAGTTTTGTTAGTGGTTTAATTCTCTTTAAAACTAATATAAATAATTTCCTTTTGAGAAGGATTTCGCTGTTGATGAGAACTTCCAGGATTAGTTTTCTGCTGTAGGTTTTAAGGGTTTAGCGTGATTTGTCCACTGTTTTTATAAGGTTCTAAAGGACTGTGGTAGAACATTTTTTGTAAAATAATTTTTTTGGGAGTTGCAGTTTTCTTAATACATTTCTTTTTAGCTTTACATTTTGAAAGAGGAGTCAGATTGTCTTTCCTGCAAGTTGCTTCAGTTTGTCTTAGTGACTGTATTAGCTGTTTTGTTTGAACTTTTTGTACAAATTCTGCTAGAGGCGGATGCCTATTTTGTCCGCTTTTAGTTTGACCTGCTCTATTTCTGCGTTGCTTTCTACAGAGTTGCTTTTTGGTAGGCATTCTTTGGTGGAGAAAAAAGAAAGTGTGGGTTGGAAGGTTGTGCAATATATGTGTGCACTGTGCATCAGTGTCTGAGTATTAGGCTAGGCATACATGTAGAGGTGTGTGGTTGTGGAATGGGCTGTTACTTCAGGTTGGGAAGGCTGCACTTGTGTGTTAATATACTGGTGTTCAGATGACAATACAAAGTGTGCACCTGCTGAGGTGCAATCAGTAATAGTGAATCAAATGCTGTTGGGTTGATACAATTGTGTGTCCTACAATACAAGAACACTGTACTGTCTGAGTAACAGGCAGAAGACTACGACAGTATTGCACTTACTTTGTTGGATGCAAAGAGTCGATTTCTTCTGAGTTCTGTTTTGTACTTGAGACACCACTGGCTTTGAGGAGTTGTGGTCTTCACTGCAATTGCGAAAGAAAGAAGTTAGTACATATGCATGTTAATGGCACAGTAATTGCACTTGAAGAACAGATTAATTATATTTGCAGAAGGATTTCTTGCCAGGAAGAGGTACTGTATGTGTTAAATTGCACATCTTTGTATATGAATGGGGACTTTGGAGCATCAACATCATTGCTAAAGCGGTTAGTGGTGTATTTGTAAGTTTGTCCTAAGAGGTGCACTTTTGAAAGTGTATGTGTTGCTGTTGCACTATTTAGTGTGGAAATGGATTAGTGGAAGTTGTAGTAGGGCGAGAAAAAGGCTTGGAAAGATGTACAGATTGGAAAGGAGAATATGTTTGTGTGTGGAATTCCATTAATGTTTCTGCACATAGATGCTTGCTACATGAGTTGAGGACACCTTTCAGTTCTTTCATTTATTTATCCACATTTCAAATGGCACTGTTCTGAATGTACACATGTATTTGTTTGGTTTTGCAATAATGGTACTTTCTGTTAACTGTGCAAAGTATGTACTTGCCCTGGTTTGCCAACATACATGCAGTTTCCCTTCTCTGTCTGCATTCTGGGCATTTTACATAGGATGTGCCACTTCAACTTGCATTAAACATGATTCCAATATGGTTTTCTTTTTTTCATGTGTAAATACATCAGAGAGAGTGGTGATCAAATGGAAATATGAAGTTTTAAACAATGATGCAAGTGGTCATTAAAAGAAAAGTTTATAAGCACACAGCTTTGTAAGTAAGTGCCACTTGATGTTAGGAGATGGGACAAATGACTGTATGATTACTTAGTAGATTATGGAAGGTAAGTGGCAGGCACTCTGTTCAAATGCTTGCAGTGTATGTACTTGCAATGCTTTGGTAAGATACAAGCTGGTATCCTGTTCTTGGTGCATTCTAGGAATTTCATAATAGGTGTGTTAAGGGGGAAGTGGGTGTAAAAATGACAGAAAAGAAGAGAATAACAGTTTGCACATTACAATGAGTGATATGGGTAAATGAAAACTTGGAAAGCACACAGCTTTGCAAGTGACACTTAATGATAGGAGATGGGAGAAATGACAGTATGCTTTTTTGCAAGTTATACAAGGTAAATGGCAGGTACCCTGTTCAAATGCATTTATAAAAAAGTTGCAAATGTACTGTACACACAATATTCATACCTGCAGTTTATGTTGATGCATGTAGATGTGGATGAATCTTGGAGAGTTTTACAGTAGTTTTTGATGTAGGTGCTTTGAAATCACAGGAGACTTGTACTCAGAGTGATGAACAGTACATCTAAAGTGCTGAACTGTGATGAGAAAGTTAGATGTAGAGTTCTTGGATGTGATTGTGGATGCGTGTGTGACTGCTTAACAGTAGCCAATGAGGGAGTGATGCAGAGAGAGTGAAGTGGAAAGAGAAGAAGGGCTGCTCCCGTGTTACGGGGTCAGCAGACACCACGGTAGTCAGTGGACAGGGCGTGCCAAATCCGGGGCTTCTCAGCATGCCTGGCATGGAAATGGAACTGGGGGATTAGCCAATCAGGGTTACAGGTCATTTGGTCGAAAAAAAAGGTCGACAGGACAAATGGTCGACGCAATTTATTTTTTGTATTTTCACTTTTTTTTTGGGGGGGGGTCCCCCAATCCCCTTTTTTTGCTAAAAAAAACCCCTTTTTTTTCCTAAGCGAAAACCTGAAAAATATATATATAAATCAAAAAAAAAATTCGACCATTTGTCTTTCGACCAAATTGCATCGACCATTTGTCTGTCGACCAATTGTCTGTCGACCAAATGACTGGACAGCGCCAATCAGGTGTTGAGGGTGTGATTTATAGGGACAGAGGGTAATCCTTTTTTTCATTGATGTGTGTAGTAAAGATGGCTGTGGTTGGAGAGATGGAGAGAGTGAGTGTGTGGATGGTGGGAGATTGTTTTATGAGAAATCTGCCTATGTATGCAGAGATATATGGCATTTCTGCCAATCTTGGATTGGAGGGAGTGGAGGCTTCGTGGTGTGATGTGCCAGGGAGAAATTTGCAAGGTGTACTTACACTTTGTAAAAATATGGCTGTTTTCAACAGTCCAGATGTACTGGTGATTAATTGTGAAAGAATATTTTTGGGGTATGTAAGTGCAATAACTTTGCAGGGTGACCTGAAGCAGTTCCTGAAGGCATTAATGCACCTCTTTCCATGTGCAAAGATCATCTTCTCCCAAATACCACCTAGGGCTGCATGGATTTGTTGCAGTGTCTTCAATCCTCAACAAGGCATAGGAAGGCATCTTCTTAACCAAGGGATATCTCTTTCATGTGTGCTGTTGGGATGTCATAATTCCAAAATGAGAACCTATTGGAGGATGGTGCACGTTTTTTGTGATGGCATTACTTTGACGGATTGGGGTAATAAAATCTTTCTTAGTAATATTCAAATTTCAATCAGAAGGTTGTTTTGAAGCTATGAAGACTGCATTTAGTAGGTGTAGCAGAAGAAATCTGAAAAGGTCCACAAAAAAAGGCTCTTTTAAGAGCCACCCCCAAAGGGGAAATGTGTTACTCTGGTTGCAATTTCTGTCCCCACCTTCACACATTGCACGATATGTCCACAGACAGTGTGTGTAGTCTGCGGAGCGCACGTGCCATATCCAGGGATTTTGAGGCTGGCAGGCATGGAAATGGAACTCTGCAGGCCAGGGGATTGGTCAGTAAGGTTTACTGGGTGTGGTGTGTAAGGAGAGACTTCGGCAGTCTGTTTGCTGAGAGGAGAGCAGATGGCTATGGCTGTGTCTTTCAGGAGGCAGAGTGTCTGTATTTTGGGAGACTTGTGGATAAATTGGTGAGAGGTGCATGCAGAGCACTTTGGAGTGGCTGCACATCTTGGATTCCATCATGTGGATGTGCACTGATATGGAGTGTGCGGAATTAAGTGGCTGTATTTGATTCCTCTTTGTGCCACTTTGGTGACACACCATCATCCAGACATTATTATTATTCATTGTGAATGGAACAGTTTAGGACATGTTACTGCATCTCCTTGCAGTTTGCAATGAAAGAGGGACTTGGGAAAGTCATGGACATGTTTCCAAACTCCTGAGTAATTTTTTCTCATATTGCACAGAGACAAATGTGGCTGCGTTCTTCTTCATTTGGTCCGCAAATGGAGAAAGCGAGGCGCGACAAGGCTTTTTTGAGAGATGTTGGCATGTCCTCTTTCCACAAAGAAAATATTTTGTTTCGTAGCGCAAATATTTTTCGCAGAGATTGAGTCCATCTCACTGATGTTGGCAATCAGATTTTTCTGTGAAATATCAAAAATGCATTGCAGCCCTTTTTGCAAGTATAGCAACAATGTTTCCAGTAGGTGTTGGCCACTTGAACTTTTCCAAACACAAACAAACACTACAAAAAGGCTCTTTTCAGAGCCACCACTTACTCCCGGAGAAGAGTGCAATGTTTTTGATGGCGCACCACCCCAGAAATGTTAAAAGTCTGCGGACTTCAGTGATGGATGTCATCAATGACATTTGTGATGTCATCTTTGATGTCATGGTCGTTAGTCTTAGCAGTGCACAGTGGTGGCGCGAGTTATGGTTGCTTAGCTTACCATAACTGGCACATTTTTTCCTTGTAACCATAATATGGATAGATTGTTTTTGCACTGAATTTGATAGGTTTTTAATATGGCAACTGAACCATAACGCCCCTTTAACAAAGTTTTTTCACTAAATATATATATATATATATATATACATATATATATATATATACATATATATATATATATACATATATATATATAAAACCATTGAACTCTTTGGGCTTGAAATCTTTGTTCTGATGATTACCCGAATCTATACCAAACAAGGAGAAAAACCCTTAGAAAACATGTTTTTTTAGTAATGCAGTAAACTTGAGTGTTGACTTTAAAAAACGAAAAGACCAGTTCAACGATACTTACCATTTGCACCCCAAAATCCTTGCTTGATGTAGATTTGGCTCAGAATGTAACTGCTGCTGCCGGAGTGATAATGCAATGGAAGAAAACCTAATTTAATGCTATTATGTACTTTGTACACTGCCCAATTAAAACAATATTTGCAAGTGGTATTTAGAAAGCACAACATAAAACAAAGTGTGGTTTCAATGTGTTTCTTTCCAGATATTTCAAGCCCTTTTTACTTGTTTTGCTGTCGCTGACTTCCTTTCCTTTGCATTTTATGTGAGGAAGAATTACAATAGACTGTAGCGGGCAGGTGGATTTATTTTTATATACTTGGGGATGTTTTTATATGTATATTTTTTATATGTTTAGAAATTTATCCTTTTCCCTAATGTCTATATTTTTGCATATTGGACATGATTATGAATGTGGTATTTATAGATGTAGTTGTGCTTTTAAAGTAAGGTTTTATGGAGAAACTTTACAACATAAACTTGACCTTTAATTCTTTGTTTGGTGTGTCAACAGTACCACTAAACCAAAGTTCTGGATGAACAAATGTTTCTGTACAGTTGGCAAATTAGTTTTTACTGCTTTCGATCTATGTAAATGGGTGCACCAAATGGACACTTAGAATTGTTTCTTGGGATGGGCAAATGGGGCAGCTGCCAGGGTTGCAGGGACTTCGAGGGTCCAGGCACAGCTATTCCCCTCCAGCGTACAGAAATTAATTCATGGCTGCTTTTTCTGTTTATGTGGTTTGTGTTTGTTATTTCAAGTACAAAGGCAGAAACAAGATGGCACAGAGTCTGTCAAGTTGGTTTTAAGGATGTCTTTTTTTTATCAGCAGTGCATTTTAGATGGGGAGCAGTTAGAGATGGATGGCTGTGGACACAGATGTGAGTTTGGGAATTGGCAATCACCATTTTTAGTGTGATGTCCTTTAAGAAGCGCCAATGTAGTGGTATTAGAAGTTTGGGGTGCATAGCAACCTACATGCTATGTAAATAATTACTACAAGGAAGTGACCTTATTATGCATTTACTTTTACTGGGGATATCAACTTCTCCACAGTACAGCTGTAAAACCCAGAGACAATGTGTGTATGCTCCCAATAATTGAAAAACACATGCCCAAACACCTTAATGTACATGTTGAACAACCTACATCTCCCAGATCCTCACCTGGATCTCGATGAATAAGAACTCCCTTCCTCTTCCCCTCTCAGCCACTTATTAGTCATACAGAATAAACATTTAGGTTAACTGTAAAGCTCCAATGTATGCCCAGATCGACACAGGTTCAACTATATGAGCAAAGTACTGTGCCACCTCCCCAAATACACACACAAACCCACACTAGCAGCACAACATGCTCTGTTCAACCGATTTCAGGCTTTTTCTGCAATGACCATATCACCCCCCTATACTTTTGTGCTCACACTAGATCCTCCTTGGAGCTTGATTGCTCAATCTCCAAAACAAACACTACTTTACTGGATGTACTCTTATAATTGTGTGATTTCTTTTCTACTCCTTGACCTTTCCCAGTTTAGTGAACAACTGAACCCTCATCTCTTCTGCTAACCGAGTAGCTAATTGATGCCTCTTCCATCCCTGTAAACTGTTTTGAAACAAATTATCTATCATTGTATAAATGTATATGGCGTGTTGCATGAACCCCCGGATACATTCAATGATTCAACCACTGAACTGACCATGGCCATGACAATAAATGTGTATACATGCATAGAACATAAATCAATTAAAATGAGACTGTGTGTGTAAACATATTGGCCTGGAGACTTCAAATATCACAGCTCACAAATCTGTACTTGATTGACAAGGAACACCTATGACCACATGTGAAGTATCTTCCAGCTGCCGGGAAACATTCTCACCATGGCAAAGTTTTCTGCCCTAAAGTTAGAAAATATTAAATCAGGGCCTGATTTGTGTTGCTCGAGCACTGCAAAAGTAATGCCCCTGCTCAGAAGGGCATTCTTGCTTTAGCTGGAAATAAGGAAACGTCACACACACCATCTGGCATCCCTAAATAACATATGGGGGTGCTGGGCAGCAAGGTGACTTGGCTAGTTAGTATGTTCACAGAACAGAAAGAATGGTATACAGAAAGAATGGTATCCTAATGTTAGGACTCCCCTGTCCCCTGCACACCTTCGTGCTGTAAATACAGCCAACAATTGCAAAACAGATGGTTTAAAATGTAAGTTAGACAAAAACACAATGTAATAATTCAAACTGTGGTCTTCGGAAGGTTTACAGGCTTCTTTTATTTGTGTAGAACAAAGCCCAATGTGTTTTTGTGGCAAACCCCCTTCTTCAGGAGCAAAACTGTAATTACAATAAATAATCATTCCATTAATAATCATCGAGTAAACCAATGCCACGCTCATAAAGAAATTAGTCATCACCATGCACTGAGTGAAATGTAACAGTCCAGTCACCTGTATTCAACACAGATTTCACAGGTATATGGCCCATGCATAAAAAATAAATAAAACACCTCCTGTGCAAAAAGAGTAGTATCACCAAGGTATTAGTCAAGTGGCAACACCCATGTGGTGAATAGATAAAGGCTAAATGAAAATTAAAAGGCTAGAGAGGAGATTTATTCTGACAACCCCATCAATTACAGGAAAGATTCGTACCTCAAAAAATAAAACAACAATATGTGAAAGGCGTATTGACGTGAGCAGAAGGCGCACCTATTGAAATAACATGAAACCATGGTCAAATAACCCTCATATAAGATCCAGAAACCTTGTCAAAGGAAAACGATTCAACCAACATACCTTTGCGGTATCAACCAATCAGGTACTCTGCCCCTTTTCATAGTAAGAGAGCTCCGGATAGCCCAACAGCACTGGTAAAAAGAAAAACACACAAACCGTGTTTTCAAAAACAAGTGCACCTCATCTATGCCAACTGTGGCAACTCTGTGTTAGGAAACGCTTACCCTGGAAGTCAGGAATTCACACGCAAAAGATTCAATCAAATCTCCAGAAATCCAAACCCGAAATGCTGAAATCCCAGGTCCATAGGTCTAAGGGCATTCACTGCAAATGTACCTTTATCAGCCTTCACACTAAACAGAAAGAAAAAATTAAGCCGCTCATATTGCATTCGCAATTGCTCACACTGACTACCCAGAGCACAACCAAAATGTTCTAAAATAAAGTGCAAATCTATTCATGCTCAACGTCTCTAGACTGCTCTCAGGAAACGTCTCCTCGTACCTGTCCATGTAAATATTGCACAATACTGCAGCCTCTTAAATAGAAGACTGTTCTTCACCCTGAAAACACCCTGAGTAAACCCACAGTGCGTCCCAAGTGGGTAAACATAGAAAACGGACAGTTCAATACCCAAGAAAGAACTGCAACATTGCGGCCATGTTTAACAGATCAGATATCCTATTAAGCCTATAGTATAAGTGTATACTTTCTCTAAACAAGTAATCTCTTGAAATAATAGATTATCTCTCAGGCCTGTGCCACCCAGGGCAAACTAACAAAAGGAATTTCAGCAATTGAAGGGACAAAAAGGAACGCTCAACTGTAATCACTCAGAAACATTATACCCATGATTAACGTGGACGTGATCATAGATAAAGGGGAACAAGGTTCAACCATGCTAATGTAGTAGTGATCAGTATTCAAAGCCACAGGTAAGCCACATGTAGCAAAGAGAGGCTACATGAGAAAATACATATTAAAGTTGACCAGAGTTAGTATAGGCAGGGAAAATATAGAAATATAGAAATATAAAATAAAGAATTAAAAGTCTAAAAATACATTTTCACAAGAATTTATTGAGATTGAACCCACATCTGACTCACAAGAGTCAGCAATCTACTGTCTATACAGAATTACATGTATAATTCACAGATGACATACAATGATCGTATTTCCTGAAGTGACTTCCCACAGATATCTACCTCGTGTATCCAGAGCTGACATAGTAAGACCACCATACTTCACGTACATTAATAATGTATAGCTCACATAATCATGATCGAAGTCTATCTCACAACTGTAGATCATGTTCACATTATCTATAGTTCAAAAGTACACCTGACTAGGCGAAGTAAAGAATTGTGTAAATATTCCCACCCTCTGTGCCTCTCAGTTATAAGAAACAGTGAAGGCTAAAATCCTTATTCTGACCTTTAGGATGTAGTGTGTCTAACCAATGTATTGTGGGGTGAAATATAGTCCCTGAATGCCAGAAATAAAGAGTGATTTGTAAAATCCCATTGAAGTATAAGGCAAGCACAGAAATGGTGATGTCAGACATGTGGCCTATGGAACCAAAAACAGGCCTAAATCTCAAAGGAAAGAAAGTGGGCTTGAATCACAAAAGTGGGAAGATATGTGCAATGCATTTCAGCAAGGAAAAGAAAGACATGTAGCTGACAATGCTGTTTTACTCAATCCATGGAGAGCTGCACTTTTATTTAAAGAGACAGCAGTGTGTACATTATTTTCAATGTAATACCAGATTGTGCTCCAGTCATCGAATGTGAAACTGAGCTCATTGCAATTATAATACATAAAAGAAATTCCGTTTTCCTTCATCCAAATGGCAGTATGCTAAGAGAAGTGCTCACTAGACTTTCAGAGTTTGAACATGGTTTTCTCACATAACTGCCCTATATGCACAATCAGAAGTGATACTCATGTATTTTGCAACTGTGAGATTAAAGAAGTACATCACATATGAATATAAGGCCCAGGTGCCTTATAAAATGTCATGTGAAATGCATTGTGGTGAGTTTACAAGCCATTGCTTGCAAATCTTACATTCAGCCGGTCATTTCTCCTAAAGATGAAACTTAACCGCCAAGACCTTTCCTCTGCTGCCCTGGAGAGAAAGGTCTGGTTGTCAGCCATCAATCAGGGCCATTACTTAAAAATATAGGAATAAATACATGGTGGAAACAGATAAAGCCATGCCTGTTCTTTCAGCAGAAGTGACCTTGAGGACACAATTCCCATAAAATGTCCATTAGAGTTGTAATCACGGCCATCATAGGCTTTGAAGGTGGAGGCAAACATAAACACGAGCTAGCCTCTGGTTAGTCACATACTTAAGAGTAAATGCAACTTTAAAAAAAGGGGGAAGGCTGAAGTTTAGTTAATGGGAAAATACCTACTATTGCACTAAAAGGGCAGCGTATATGCCACAACAGTCATTTCAGACTTTTATTAAAGGTGACAGTAACCCCCTTTGAACCGTGCCAAAATGATTTTGTTGCGATAAACCTAACTAAAGTTATTAATAAAAAATTGATTGGGCCCTTCCCTTGGTTCCGAGAGATTTGAAAGTTAGTCTGAGGGTGAAGGAAATAATTAACATGGGAACTACAAAGTGGTACATTTTTCACTGATACAGCTCGTGTCTAATTGAAGAAAACCTGTATCTCTGCATGGGAAGGACATGCTGACTTCAGATTAGCATAATCTGATTTGCCTTAAAATGTAGTTCTTAAAAGTATATTCATACATGTAAAGATTTGAGATTTTTAGAGTTTTGAACATGCATAGCCCACATGTCAGTTTGGGATGATGAAGCTTTCTCCTCCCACAGCTGTCCAGACTCACACCCATCATCTCCTTGTCCTATTAGCACACAGGTGGGTAGAAAAAACCAACCAATCCCTTTTCGCGGGAACCATGACAAGTTTGTGATGTAATTTGTCCTATAAGTAGACCAGTTTGTATTAGAACTGGGCTAGTTCACTTATTGTGGGAGGCAAGAAGAAGTTGCTGAACTCTTTGAGAAACATCCAAAGCACAGAGGCTCCAAACCTTGCATTGGAGACATGAACCAGGAGATATAGAAGCTGATTGGGACCCATTTGAGGAGTCACAGGAGACTATCCTTGACTGACACCCTTGCTGTCCCAGAGGTACCCTGCTGTTCCCTGATGTTCATTACAAGGCCTCTCCTGTAGGTAAAACGATCCCCAAAGCCATAGATTGTGTAGGCTCTGCATTTTCAAGCATTGTTTAAGTTATTTCCCCATAGCAAAATATCATGTTTTTCTGTGTAGATCCTTATCATATATATTTAAAGTAAATCAATTAATTCCCCTATATAAATCACGGGATGTGTTTTGTTCACATTTGAAACCAACAAGCTCTTCCCAGTGTGCTTTGAGCCGGTATAGACATAAAGATGTGCCAAAAGAAGTAATCCCAAAACTATGTTTCCACGTGAGTGTGCAGAGTGCAAAAACAAAATTCCCCATTGACCACCTTCATTTTAAATCAGAAGTGTGAAGCCTGGTATTTCCTTTGCATGTGGGGTAAAAAAAAAAATTGCCCCTTTGTTCCCATTGTGCTCTGACCAAAACCACAAAGCCCTGCCTGTTCTTCTTAGGTGTTGCAAAACCAATTTAATGTTCACATTGCTTTTCTTTCCCTCATAATGCATCTGTGCTAATAAGTTGAACAACGATTTTCCCTTTGAATCCTTTTTTTTCCAAAGTGTGAATTTTATCAGAATCCCAAAACGATTTTCCTATTGTGTTCCCACACTCTGCCACTGGCCTTCAATTCAGAGGGGTCAAGTCTAATTGATGTTTGAAGGGTCGAGGTTGCTGTTTTTGAATTGTTCTTTTTCTGTATTGGTGGATGATTTGAAAAGAAATTGTGACTGCATATCTCAGTATTATCTCTGTGTTGGTGCCTGATGTTAGTCTGTGTGACAAATTTGGTTAAAATAAATTAATAAATATATATTCTTACTACATACTGGCCTGGTTCCTAGTCCATTGTGGCACTGGGTATTTGTTGGGGTTGGGTGCGAGAGGGGTTGGAGACCTTACCAAATAGGACCTGAATCAAAATCATAGTGATTTGTTGTGCGCCACATTCAATAGGGTAAAGGGAACTCCCTGAGTTGAGTGTGACGGCGTAATAAACCGCAACAATACTGGGGGCTCGTGCCCAGATTGGTAGAGAGTTTCCACCCATGACAGTGCAGTAGCAGCAGATTATTCATTTAGGTGTAATTACATTTCAGTGGATGGAAAGTTGTGTCGCATTATGAAGGCGCCATTCAGCCCTGTACCTTGGGTTTCAGGGCAGTCTGTAGATACAATAGTGTTGATTTGAGTTGTCATTGTGAGTATAAACTAAGCAGGAACAGGGTTGAGATTTTTCCCTTGCATAGAGAGCATGTTAGATGCAAAACACATTTCAGAATGAGCACTGTAGAAATCAATATGACCAGGAAGCACCTTCAATCCAAATTGTTTATTAAAGGTGAATGAGTAGAACAGGAGCATGAAATGTGGCAATTTAGAATAATGCAGGAGGTTACCTCTGCAAATGTTAAAGTGTGGCAGGATAACGGGCTGTTACATCAGACCCTGACAGACTTTTATATGACCCGGACCAGCAGAGATGAGCAAATTAAATGGCTCAGCTCAAAGCATATATGTACTTCCATATGATGATCATGGAAGAAAGATACCGTGATAGTGTAGCCTCTGTGAAAACCAATCTTAGCTTTTGGATTAAGCACAGATAGCGTTGAAACAACAGGAGGAAAAAACGCAAAGGAGCTAAAGTTCAGAGTTAAAATTTAAAAATGTCATTCAGCAGCTAAAGGATGAGTTAGTGACACAACCGCAAGCTAAGTTAGAGCGTGAAACTACATTTTCTGCACTGAAAGAGGAGTCTCAAGAAAGTGTTGAAAACTTGAGCCCGAGTCAACATCCCTAGTCATTAGGGATGTCAATTCCCAGGGTGAATTTGATCCGATGCACCAAGATCTCAAAACTTTGAAACAACAGAGAGAGCAGTTCGGCAGAAGAGAATAGCAAATTCTGTCAGGAGAAAAGTGCCCTGTTTCAGGAAGTGCGTCAGTTAAGGACTGACATGGAGAAAAGTGAGTTATGTTCTCAGGAACTGACTGACATGAGGAGAGAAAATGAAAAATGAATGGAACATGTGAGGCAAGCAGAGTTTGACATAGATTAGGCAACACAGACCAAAAGTGCACAGAGGGAGGAGATTAGTCTCCTGTAAAAGAAGAGGTCTGAATATGCCCAGACAATACAAGCATCACAGAAGGAATATGTGTCCCTTTGTGAGGAGAACAAGGGACTCGGTGACCACGTATTGGCACAAAATAAAGTACTAGAAGCTACTCAAGCACTGGTATCAGAGTTGAAAGCTCAGGCCTCTATATATCACCAACAGATAGGGGCTGAGAAAAACAAATCTGAGAGATTGGAAAAGGAAATACCCAAATACAAACAGGCTTTGAGGCACCGCGACCAGTTAGAGTATGGAAAGGCACCCTCAGATCACAGAGTGATGACATCCTTATCAGGGACCTCAAGCCAGCTCACAACATTATATGCACAGAGTGCTGCTAACATCATGCCTGCCAGATTGCAAGAAGGGGAAACATGAGGCAGCTGGACTCAACCAGGCCTACTCCAACTGAGCTGGAAGGCCAGTCCTTATAAGACATTGATGGGTATTCATCTCTACCCAGATTTAAAAATATCCTAGCATGTATTTCTGACCAGAAGGGTTCCTATGATGAGAAGATCAGGGAGTTAGACTGACAGAAACTAAAGTTACAAAGGGACCAACTGGTCTGCTTTGCAGATAGAAATGAACCGCCGTCCATGCCTCAAAAGAGTGTTTTAAAAACCTTCACACATACAGGGAGGTGGGGGGAATTCTCTACCATACCCAAAAGAAGGGATGAGGAAGATGAGTAATCCCCTGTGCAAAAAGGCGAGTCCAAGGAAAGTGACCCTGAGAGCCCACAGGACCACAGGGGAGAAGAGAGAAGATCCCGTCAGTCTGGGGGTTGGGGGAAATCCCAGTCTCAGAGAGGTAGGGAGCACCTAGCGAACAGGGAGTGTACCACCAATAGTATCAGCTCTGCGTTAGAGGGCGAGTGTACTCAGGTGCAGCGGAAGAGAAAGTCTGCCAAACAGGAGATAGGTCTTGTGAAAGACCCAATTCAGCAAATAAAGGCCATAACGAGCTTTATGAATCCCTACCACAAGAATGCCAAATACTCAGTATGGGAGCATCTAGAACTGTATGACCAAATGATGATGTAATTTGGTATCAAGAATGATCAAAATTCCATGGAGTTCGTCAAATGGACATTCTCCCTGGAATACTCCTGCTTCTTTGCAGTAGTGGAGGACCAAGATCACCAAAGATGGTCCAACTATAAAGCAGCTATCCTAAAGCATTTCTCTGTTCACATGAACCCTCAAGAGGCCCGCAAGGTGGCCTAAAACCTGCAGTGTGGAGAAGGCCAAGCACCTAGAGAGTTTGTGCAAGAGATGAAGCGGGCATTTGCCCAGACCACTAGGACGGGTGAACACAAATAGCCTGGAGTTCATTAACACTTACTTCAATGCGCTCCACAAAATACATTATGACCCAAGTGGTAAGGGACTTTCATGAGTGTAGGACCCTGGATTGGGTGATAGAACAGGCCACCCAGATTTATGAAGTACAAAAGCCCTCTGAAAATAAAAATTACCCTAAAATCCCCAAAATGTCAACCACACCTGCTGCTGCAAAGGTGAAAAATACCCCCATCTTGGACTTGGAAATGGGGAGGCTAAAAATAATCATCCCACTAATACTAATAAGCAGAATGAGAGGCAGAGGAGACCCTCTGATGCAACCCAATCGGGTGATAGCCAGGCAGGATATCTGACCAACGCTCCATCTGACCCTGCCACTTATATCAGCTCTATATACAAGGGTAACAGACCCATCTTGGGGTATGTATGAACTCCCCCGGCACAAGGGGGGTGGTCCAATCAGGTAAGTACTGCTCCAGAAAACCTCCCTCAAAACCTTCCTCAGAACTTCCCTCAGGAGAGAAGAAATACTCCACCCCTCAACCTTAAGTTTCTTTCTCAGATACCCTTCAAACCCCAATTTCCAGAACAATCCTCCTCTCTCTCTCTCTCTCTCTCTCTCTCCACTTTCAGGACACTAGATTCCCAAATCTGGGAGTAGGGAGACCAAGGATGGAGAGTTATCAGGGAAACTCTCAATATCCAAGCTACTCTGGGAGAAGGGACAGCTACCCTTCCGGGAGCAGACCCCCCCTAACAACCAGAAAAGATGTTTCAACTGGAGCACCAAGTCCAACATTTAACACAAGACCTGGGTCGCATGTTGAGGGCTCAGCAGAACCCTCAAATAGAAATTGCTGTCCAGAACAGCCCAACACCCAGTTCTGATGCTCCGGAGCAATGACAGGAAGAAACCTATGACAACCAATAGGTTCCAGAGGAGGAGGAACGGGGGAAGGAAGATGCAGAGCCGTAGAGGAAGCTTCCTTTCTCACCAGAACAAAACCCCTTGAAACCTCTGAACCTAAACACAAATCTTCTACCCCCAAAAAGCTGGAACCTATTGAACAGAGGGTAAGTAGAAGAAATGAAGAGCCAAAGAGAACCCACTTTGTGGAGGAGGTCCGCACCATCCCGTTTGAAGGGGAAGAATCCCTGGAGGATTCAGGGAAGAAAATCCTCTCTTTCAGGGATGGAAGGATCCCTCCCAAGGAAAAATGGGTCCCAAAAGACCCTGATTTAGACTGGGTAAGTATGGAGACAGACCTAGTGCCACAAATTCTTAAACCCCAACAATGTCACCCCGATGACCCTGAAAGCACTGAGGGATCCTCCCCCCAAACAGGTTTGGGTAACTGCCTCAAGGAAAAGGGGGGAAGCAAAGAACCAGGGGAAAAAGAGGACTTCCCAATTCTACAGATATATGGGTGCAAAATCTTCATTACAGATTCTCAGACTCCGACACAGAAAACTGTCCCAGATCACACAGTGTCGGAGTTCAATATAAAAAATTAACCACCAAGCAGGCACTATATGCACATTTTCGTTGTCCCCTTGAAGAGAGAGAAGGAAGATGTTATGCCTCTGTCAAGGTACAGGGTATATGTGCATTATCAACGCTGGTGGATACTGGATCCCAAGCCACCCTCCTGCCCAAAAATGAATTCAGGAAGGGGGGAGAGTCACCAAATTCCCCTCACACCTTTTCCTGGACAACTCCAAAACTTCTATGGAAATTGTATTTCAGTCGAAGGGACTGCAGATCAGGAGACCAAAATTGGGCGACATGAAGTGAAACACCCGGTGATAGTCGTCACTCCAGAGGGCACACCTTGTCTACTGGGCAATGACCTCTTTCAGAGGTAATCACCCCTGATTGGCTGCATGAACAAGGTCCTCTGGGTTTAGGATTAACTGGGTAATCACATTTAAACAAAGTACAAATTATGTGAGTTTAAATGGCACATGCCATATGATTAAACAACGCTCCGACAAAATATAATTCCACTTTAGGAACAATCAAGTCCCA
Source organism: Ambystoma mexicanum (assembly GCF_040938575.1). NCBI lineage: Eukaryota > Metazoa > Chordata > Amphibia > Caudata > Ambystomatidae > Ambystoma > Ambystoma mexicanum. The sequence goes on along the minus strand of NC_090941.1, from coordinate 281,413,066 downwards.
GACATCACTGTCATCTAAGTAGGAGAGCAAACTGGTGATGGGAACCCTTCTCCATTTTTGAAAATTGACCTTCCTCCTAGTTTTAAGTGGCATTCCATAATGGAAGGAAATACCCTGAAATTGTATACCAATCCATAATCTGAAGACAACCCAAATCCCATGACAAAAGGTGTTGAAAAACCAGCTAAAGGTTTGACCGACATACAGAGAAAGGGTAAACAGCTGTTTTCCCCCATTCAGGTAAATGGGGGGGGGGAGCCTGTTCTCGCCAGAGTATGCCTGAATAACAGTAGATGCTTCATCGGTGAAGCATTATCCAGGAAACTCCCAAAAGATCAGACTATTCCCATGTTTAAGATGATTGATAAGTGGGAAATGGGCCTGGAAACTCCAAATTTGAAACATCTCCTGCCTAGCAGGTGCATGCTAAAAAATTCCATTGGTGACAAAAGCATAGAACATAACAGTTGGGTTGTGACAGATGTCCCCTCCGCCTTTTACTTAGGCAGTGACATTCTCAATCGATTCACAATTAATTTAGACCTAATTAATTACAAAGTCTGGTCCAGACTGAGCGGTAACCGCATGGGCTTTGACAAAACTAAACAAGCATTTCTGTCAGCTATATTGCTGCCATATGTGGTTTAAATTAAAATGGGAGAAGAGGTCACAATCCAAGGACAGGTACGACAATTTACAATTCCCCTAAAAATTAAGCGCGGACAGAACCTCAAAAACAAGGACGCTCATATAAATTTGAATTATCACCTCCAGCAGCAAGGTTTGTATTTAAATCTGACACCCCTGGTTGACCAAGAACATGACACCATTCGAATATTTGTTGATAACCACGACCCTAGAATTATCACTTTGGGCGCAGACAACTTTATTGGAATGGTGGTTGATGCCCAACATTATTCTTTTGACTTAGGTAATGAGATCATTGGACCAATTCCAAATGACTGTTACAATTTTGACGATCATATCCCTCCGGAAAAGATTTTCACCCCGCAAGGAGGAATTTCTTTGTGTGCTCCTCCTGCCCTTATGGTGGGGAAGAGGTGACCTGTGACATCAGGAAGCATAAGGTGATATATCAAGTCAACAGTGACTACCTCCCATCCTTGAAACCTCATGTCCAGGCCAACACCATAACAAGAGATCTCTCCACCCAACTGGAGGATACCGCCGAAATTGCCAAACCTGGGGTCTTTCCAGGCTTTAAGCAGATGGTCGAAGAACGAATCAATCTCGCTGATGCCTGTGAGACCGAGGAGCAAAAGCAGAAGCTGAAACAGGTGTTTTGGGATTTTTAGGATATCTTTGCCATGGATTAGTACAACGGTGGATGCACAAAGATACATTTGACCTCCATACACACCGACCCTGAGATGGCTCTAATGTTTGTGAAGCAATACCGGTCTCGCATCTATGGAGTCACTCACAGAGATTATTAAAAGCTTAGAATCCCGTGGGATAATTTGTCCAGTCCACCGTACCTTTAACAACCCGGTACTGGGGATGCTCAAACTCAATGGCCAGTGGAGACTTTGCACAGACCTTAGGGAGTTAAATAAGCAGGTCCACATGTCAAGATTGCCCTTTCCCTACATCGATCAGGGACTGGCCCAGATCCAAGGGTCAAAGGTTTGTACCACCATTGACCTGACCGACGGTTATTCGACAGTACCCATGAGTAGGGAAGACCAGTACAAACTTGCCTTTATCTTTGGCGGGGCAGCAGTACACGTGGTGCTGAAACCCCTTTGGATACATAAACTCTGGCAACAAATGTAATATCTTCCTACATAAGGCCATGCCTGACTTGGGCTAAAGGGGAAACTTAGCCTATGTAGATGATGTCTTAATCAAGAGCTCAACTGTGTAGGAACATATAGCTGAAATATGCTTTGTTCTGACCCAGTTGCAGAAAGCTGGAGCAAAACTGTCCTTTCAGAAGGCACAGTGGTGTAGACCATTGTGAACTTCTTAGGGCATGAAATCCCCACTGAGAGTCTCAGTCCCCAGGTGAAAAAGGTGGAAGCATTATTGAAATTGAAAGGCCCTACTACTCTGTGTGAACTAAGAAGCCTTCTTGGACTCACTAATTATAGTAGAAAGTTTATTGAGGACAACGCAGAGGTCACATGAGCCATGGTCCATTTATTAAGGACCAGGGTCAAGTGGGAGTGGGGTCCAGAACAATCTGAGGCAGTAAAACAACTTAAGAGAAGCCTTTCCCAAGCACCTTGTTTGGCTTATCCCATAAAGAACAAGGAATTCTTCTTGGAGACAGAGTTCTCAAATACTTGCTTACAGCAGTATTATACAAAAGCATGACAAGGTCAACAAAGTAATCTCATATGCGAGCAAGACTGTGTCCTCTGGGGAGGAAAAAATTCAACAATTGCGAAAAAGGCACTCCTGGCAATGGTGTGTGGGCGTTGAAAAATTACTGCTGTTCATCCATAGGAAGCACATCACTGTTGAGACTTATCATCCGCCCTTGAATATCTTCAAAGTGATCAAATCCGAACAGGGAACGTGAAAAATTCCAGAATAACTTCCTGGATTCTGTCCATGCAAGGCTTTCCTGTGGAGGTCAGATATGGCCAAAACAAGAAAAGAGTTCTCTCTAGCGCAAGGTTTGGCTAACTTGCATGACTGTGCTCAAGAGAACTGTTCTTGAGGACAAAAGTCTAAAGACCAAAGAAAATATGGAGGCATACCTTACTTCCCCACACAAAGTCTATGAGAAAGACACGTGCCAGGGGATACCCACAGTTTACGTGGATGGGTGCTCCTACCCTGTTGATAATCACAGGGAAAAGAACTAGTGTCTGGTGTTGGGAATTCCTGGGTGAATGATGCCGCAGAGCACTCTGCTGGGTACAAAATAGGTCCTTGGAGTAGTCAGGTGGCAGAGTTGATGGCGGTACATCAAGCTATCCTCACTGTTGTGCAACACCAACTCAAAGAACTGGTCATAATCACGGATTCAGATTATGTCAGGAATGGGTTTGTGGAGCACCTGATTAATTGGAAAAATTGAGGCATGCTGTGTGCGAATAACAAACCGCTCAAGCATGGAAGATTAATCCAAGCAGTTGATGATCTGGTCATCTCAAATGAGATGACAATCTTTTGGAAAAATATCAGAGGTCACTCCAAAATAGAGGGACCAGACAAAACTGGAAATGACTTGGCTGACCAGTTGGCCAAAACCGGAGCCATCCACAGGGATCTCATAGAAACTGAATCCCTCTTGGGGGAAATCCAGATCGCTGCTTTTACCAGGTCCCAAACGCATGCCCAGAATGAACTCTTAACTGCCCAGTGGAGTAAAGAAACCCTATATGCTGATTTGATTTCGGCACAAAAGGTGGACCCGATTATTGGGAAATGTTATCGACATATTGAAGACCCCGTGAATTTTCCTCTGACAGAATACGATTTTATCGGGAAAGTGGATCTCCAGATGTTGATGAAGTTTTCCAAAATGTTCCGAATCCAAGATGGTTTCTTGGTACGGAGATCCATATCTGGATGTGACCAGTGGGTGGCACCAACTTCATTCTGAAGCCTGATGTTAAGTCACACCCATGACGCGGGCACTGCTGGTCATAGGGGGTTTCATACAACTTTAGAAATCTTACGAGAGGTCACATACTGGCCACACATGGGTCAGGACCTTGACCTATACGTGAAGGGGTGTCTTGTGTGTGCTCAGTTTCAGCCAAGTTCTCTCAAACACAGAGCACGCCTACAGAAAAGGGGAATGACACTGCCTTGGTTGGATTTGCAAGTCGATTTCATCGGGCCAGTGATTCGCTCCTGTAGAGGAAACAAGTACATGTTGACAGTGACATGCTTGTTTACCAGGTGGTGGAATGTCTTCCGGCCCCAAATTGCAAGGCAGAGACAACTGCCGCTGTAATGATCAATCACATGTCCTCTCGTTTCGGCCTTCCCCAAAGGATTGAGTCAGACAGAGGAAATAATTTTACCAGTGAGGTGATGACAAAAATGTAGGAGATACTAGGGGTAAAGAGAAAACTCCACATTGCCTACCGCCTAGCCTCGAGCAGCGGATTTTAGAGGTACAATGAAGGAATTGTGGGCATCTTGAAGAAGTTTGTGGCAGATTCTGGACCTAGTTGGGACATCCAATTACTGCTTGTCCTGATGGCCATCAGGTTTACACCATCTTCTGTGTCAAAAATATCTCCATTCAAGCTCATAACTGGACGGAAAATGGTGCAACCTCAGCATCTACTCTACAGAATTCAAGAGCAGTCCCTGATCAACGTGTCCACGACCACCATGAGTAGATTGAGAATTTATAAAAACACCTTTGGCACGCTTTTCCTTACGCTCAGCAAAATTTGGAAAAATTAAGCAGAGGGGGATGAAAACCCACTACGACTTAAAGACCACCAAGAAAGTACAAAGTAGGAGAGAGGGTCTACCTGTACAATTTCCAAAGGAACCAGACCAAAGAGCAGAAGATCCTCCCCTCTTGGCGTGGTTTTGAAATTTCGATAAAATCTCACATGCCACTTATAAGATCTGCATCCCTAAAGGAGGGCAGACGGAAGAGAAATGGGTTCATATCAATCAGTGAAAAGCTGTCATCCCAAACAGAACTTGCGACTGATTGAAGAACCCAGTGAGGGTAGAGTGCAGGAACCATCTGAAGAATAAAGGTAAAGAATGGGAACCCAGAGGGAGAAAATCACACCTTTACAGGGAGTAGAACAACTTATACTTATCAGGAATGTACCAAGAGTAATTGTCATTTTCTGAATTGTAGATGCCAAGTGAAAAGTAATGTGTATCTTGTTGTTTTGTTGTAAATTTGTCAGTCAATAATACTGGGGAAATTAGTACGGTATAAAATACTTAACCTCTCTTTTATTCTTGGCAGATTAAATAACTCCTTGCCTCTACAGGCCAGAGGTGGAGCTACTGGAAGGGGAGGGGTCCAGGACCAAAACCCAAAATCCAAACAAAGTGGAGTGCAAACCAAACCACCACTCCCTCAGGACGGGGAAAAAAGTGGACATGCTCTAAAGGAGCTTCCTGGAATGAACCCAGGTCACAAGGAAACATAAACCCCATCCTCTCCTTGCTCTTCTCTCTGTCTCACTGGAATCAAACAGCCAGGACGGTGGATGTGTGGGGTGAAATATAGCCCCTGAAAGCCAAAAATAAAGAGTCCAGAGTCATTTGTAAAATCCCATTGAAGTATAAGACCAGCACAGAAATGGTGATGTCAGACATGTGGCCTATGGAACCAAAAACCAGCCTAAATCTCAAAGGAAAGAAAGTGGGCTTGAATCTCGAAAGTGCGAAGATATGCGCAATACATTTCAGCAAGGAAAAGAAAGACATGTGGCTGACAATGCTGTTTTGCTCAATCCATGGAGAGCTGCTTTTTTACTTAAAGAGACGGCACTGCATACATTATCTTCAATGTAATACCAGATTGTGCTCCAGTCATTGAAAGTGAAACCGAGCTCATTGCAATTATAAGAAATAAAAGAGATTCCTTTTTCCCTCATCCAAATGACAGTATGCTAAGAGAAGTGCTCATTTGACTTTCAGAGTTTGAACATGGTTTTCTCATATAACTGTCCTATAGATATGGACAATCCAGAAGCGATACTCATTTATTTTGCAACTGTGAGATTAAAGAAGTACATTACATATGGATATAAGGTGCCTTATAAAATGTCAAGTGAAATGCTTTGTGTGTGAGTTTAAAAGCCATTGCTTGCAAATCCTATATGCAGCGGGTAATTTCTCCTAAAGATGAAACTTAACCTCCAAGACCTTTCCTCTGCTGCCCTGGAGAGAGAGGTCTGGCTGTCAATCATCAATCAGGGCCATTATGTAAAAATATAGAAGGAAATACACTGCTTAGATTTAAACCACGGTGGAAACAGATAAGGCCATGCCTGTTCTTTCAGCAGAGGTGACCTTGAGGTCACAATTCCCATAAAATGTCCATTACAGTTTCAATCAGGGCCATCACAGGCGTTGAAGGGGAGGCGAACATAACATGAGCCAGCCTCTAGTTAGTCACATGCTTAAAGGTAAATGCACCTTAAGAGAACAAAGGGAAAGGATGGAGTTTAGTTAATGAAAACATATTTTTGCCTAAAAGGGGCAGCGTATATTCCACAACGGTTATTTCATGCTTTTATTAAAGGTGACAGTAACCCCCTTTGAACTATGCCAAAATGATTCTGGTGTGATAAACATAACTAAAGTTATTAATAGAAATGTGATTGGCCCTTCCCTTGATTCCAAGAGATTTGAAAGTTGGTGTGAGGGTAAAGGAAATAATTACCATGGGAACTATGAAGTGGCATATTTTTCACTGATGCGGCTCCTGAGTAAATGAAGTAAAACCGTATATCTGCATAGGAAGGGCGTGCTGACTTCAGATTAGCCTAGTGCCCATGTCTCTCCACCGGTACGCCACTTCTTCTGCATTCTGGGCAAGGTAGGTGCTTTAGGCACCCCAAAAACCTGCCTCTCTGCAACTGCTTGTTTTTCTTGTTGTTGGTTTTGCCCCTCAGTCCATCAATCACCCTCTCCTTCTCCCCGTTCATTTCCGCATCTATTTCCCAACTCCTCCCGCCTCCCATCCCGTCCCCACCCGTGATTGGTCCACCGTTGCCTAGGCCTAATGCCCATGTCTCTCCACCTGCACACCACCTCTTCTGCGTTGCAGGCAAGGTAGGAGCTGTAGGCGCCACAGAAACCTGTTCCCCCACCCGTGATTGATCCACCATTGCCTGGGCCTACTGCCCTTGCAGGCAAGGTAGGAGCTGTAGGCCGCACAGAAACCCGTTCCTCTGTAGCTGCTTGTTTTGTTGTTGTTGGTCAGGCCCCTCAGTCCATCGATCGCCCTCTCCTCATCCCCGTTCATTTCTACATCCATTTCCCACCTCCTCCCGCCTCCAATCCCGCCCCCACCCCTGATTGGTCCACCGTTGCATGGGCCCAGTGCCTGTGTCTCTCCACCTGCACGCCACTTCTTCGGCGTTGCGGGCAAGGTAGGTGCTTTAGGCGCCCCAAAATCCTGCTCCTCTATAGCTGCTTGATTTTGTTGTTGTTGGTTAGGCCCCTCAGTCCATCGATTGCTCTCTCCTGCTCCCTGTTCATTTCTGCATCCATTTCCCACCTCCTCCCGCCTCCCATCCCACCACCGCTAGTGATTGGTCCACCGTTGACTGGGCCTAGTGCTCATGTCTCTCCACCTGCATGCCACTTTTTCTGCGTTGCAGGCAAGGTAGGTGCTGTAGGCGCCCCAGAAACCCATTACTCTGTGGCTGCTTGTTTTTTTATGTTGTTTAGGCCCCTCAGTCCATCGATCGGCCTCTCCTTCTCCCCGTTCATTTCCGTATCCATTTCTCACCTCCTCCTGCCTCCCGTCATGCCCCAACCCGATTGGTCCACCGTTGCATGGGCCTAGTGCCCGTCTCTCTCCACCTGCACGTCACTTCTTTGGCGTTGCATCCATGGTAGGTGCTATAGGTGCCCCAGAAACCCGCTCCTCTGTAGCTGCTTGTTTTTTGTTGTTGGTTAGGCCCCTCAGTCCATCGTTCGCCCTCTCCTTCTCCCCGTTCATTTCTGCATCCATTTCCCACCTCCTCTCGCCTTCCATCCCGCCCCCTCCCCTGATTGGTCCACTATTGCCTGGGCCTAGAGCTTGTGTCTCTCCACCTGCACGCTACTTTTTCAGTGTTGCGGGCAAGGTAGGTGCTGTAGGTGCCCCAGGAACCTGCTCCTCTGTAGCTGCTTGTTTTTTTGTTGTTGGTTAGGCCCCTCAGTCAATCGATCGCCCTCTCCTTCTCCCTGTTCATTTCCGCATCCATTTCCCACCTCTTCCCGCCTCCCATCCCTGATCGGTCCACTGTTGCCTGGGCCTAGTGCCCGTGTCTCTCCACCTGCACGCCACTTCTTTAGTGTTGCATGCAAGGTAGGTGCTCTAGGTGCCCCAGAAACCCGCTCCTCTGTAGCTGCTTGTTTTTTTGTTGTTGGTTAGGCCCTTCAGTCCATCGATCACCCTCTCCTTCTCCCCGTTCATTTCTGCATCCATTTCCCACCTCCACCCGACTCCCATCCTGCCCCCACCCCTGATTGGTCCACTGTTGCCTGGGCATAGTGCTTGTCTCTCTCTACCTGCACGCCACTTCTTCAGCATTGCAGGCAAGGTAGGTGCTGTAGGCGCCCCAGAAACCCGCTCCTCTGTAGCTGCTTGCTTGTTTTCTGTTGTTGTTGGTTAGGCCCCTCAGTCCATCGATCGCCCTGTCCTTCTCCCTGTTCATTTCCCCATTTATTTCCCACCTCCTCCTGTGTCCCTTCACACCCCACCCCTGATAGGTCCACCATTGTCTGGGCCTAGTGCCTGTGCCTCTCCTCCTGCATGCCACTTCTTCAGCATTGCAGGCAAGGTAGGTGCTGTATGTGCCGCAGATACCCGCTCCTCTGTCGCTGCTTGTTTTTTTCTGTTGTTGTTTAGGCCCCTCAGTCCATCGATCGTCCTCTCCTTCTTCCCATTCATTTCCACATCCATTTCCCACCTCCTCCCGCCTCCCATTCCTGATTGGTCCACCGTTGCCTGGGCCTAGTGCTCATGTCTCTCCACCTCCATGCCACTACTTCGGCGTTGCAGGCAAGGTAAGGTGTCCCAGAAACCCGCTACTCTGTAGCTGCTTGTTTTTCGTTGTTGGTTTGGCCCCTCAGTCCATTGATCGCCCTCTCCTACTCCCCGTACATTTCTGCAGATATTTCCCATCTCCCATCCCGCCCCCCTCCCCTGATTGGTTAACCGTCACTTTTTAACTTGCCCTCCCAGGGCAGTCCTTTGCCCATGCAGCCCCTGCAGCTAGGGGCCACAAGGCAAAGCACAGCTCCAAACTGTGTCTGCAAGTGTCAGCAGGGGAAGCCAGTGGCCAGTCATCAACCAGCAGCGACTACCAAGGTAGGTGTGGGCCAGGTGGGGAGTAGAGCAATCACTGTAATCCGGAAGCCCTGCCACTCTATCTAACCTCAAACCTATCATGCAAGGCTAGTAATACTGACTTTCCTCACAACTGTTTGAGATATGTGACTATTGCCCGAGCCACTTAAGCTAGTACTGTGAATATCTGCTTGCGTTGCACTGTTTGAGAATTGTTAATATTACATTGAGCCACATCTAGAGAGTATGACTTTAAGATAGTACTGTGAACGTTAGCTTGCGCCGCACTGTCTGAGCACTGTTAATATTGCATAGTGCCACAGATAGAGAGCACGACTTTAAGATAGTACTGTGAATATTAGCCTGTGTCGCACTGTTTGAGAATTGTTAATATTGCATTGAGCGACATCTAGAGAGCACGACTTTAAGATAGCACTGTGAATATCAACTTGCATGACACACTTCGAGAATTATTAATATTGCATTGAGTCACATGTAGAGAGCACGACTTTAAGATAGTACTGTAAATATTAGCCTGCGGTGCACTCTCTTAGAATTGTTAATGTTGCATTGAGCCACATCTAGAGAGCATGACTTTAAGCACTGTGAATAGTGGTAAGAATGTCTGGAGTTAGGAGGAATGGTGGGCCCTTGCGCTATCAATTCATTTGGTCGATTGATTAGTTATATCCTACAGCCTGATACATGGTTTGCTTGGGAAACAAAACTCAAAAGTTCCCAATGGTATTATGTATTGGTGAGTATGCCAAACTTTTTTAGCAATGGCGCTGGAGAATGGGACCATGTTTGCGATTGCTGATAGAAGGAAGTCTGCAACACTTTATATGTATTCACATACAGTTCACATACAGAATTTATTATTAATTGTTATTATAGTAGAGACCAAATGGCCTAGCACAAGTGTGCTAGGAGCATGTGAGAAAATCCAACACGTGTTTCGACCAAAGTCTTTGTCAAGACAAAGGGCGAGTGGTTGGTGATCCTTCTTAAGGATGTCTTGGGCCTGTCAGTTGGTGCAGTACCGGTTCCTAGTAACAGGCTGATTAGCCACTGTGCGTCTGCTTGATAGCGGATTGTAGCTCTACGGTGTGGATCACAAAGTTTGCATACTCACCAATAATGTGAATAGTGGCCTGCATCACACTCTTAGAGAATTGCTAATATTGCATTGAGCCACATGTAGAGAGTGCCACTTTAAGATAATACTGTGAATATCAGCCTGAGTCGCTCGCATTGGAAATTGGCCCGTTGTCTAGGTGTCTCAAATGTAGGTGTGCTAACTACTGTCTGAAAATCTTTGAAACCTAGGCCTTTCTCCCATGTTCTAGGAATCACAAATTTAGCTGCTCTAATTACTGCCTGATACTCTCTGAAACCTAGGCCCCTTTCGCATTGTTTATGTGTTCTAATTATTTCCTGTCACTCTCTGAAACTTAGGCCTTTCTCCCATTATCCAGGTGTCTCAAATCTCACTATTGCATGCTACTCTTTAAAACCTAGGCCTTTCTCCCGCTGGCTAGGTCCCTCAATTCTAGGTGCTTTAACTACTGCCTGCCATCCTTTGAAACCTAAGCCTTCTTCTCGTCATCTAGGTATCACAAATTCCAGTTGTTCTAATTACTGCTAGCTACTGTGTGAAGCCTAGACCTCGCTCCTGTTGTCTAGGAGTCTCAATTTTAGTTGTTCTAATTACCACCTGCTACTGTTTGAAGCCTAGGCCTTCTCCCATTGTCTAGGTGTCTCAATTCTAGGTGTTTTAACTACTGCCTGCGAATGTTTGAAACCTAGTCCTTTCTCCCGTTATCTAGGTGGCTTATATCTAGGTGCTCCAACTACCACCTGCCATTCTTTGAAACCTATGCCTTTCTCCTGTTTTCTAGCTGCATCAAATCTAGTTCTAATTACTGCCTGCTAATGTTTCAATCCTAGGCCCCTGTCCTGCTGTCTATGTCTCCCAAATCTAGGTGTTCTAAGTGTTGCCTGCAATTCTTTGAAACCTAGGCCTCTGTTCTGAAATCCAGGTCTGTCAATTCTAAATGTTTTAAATACCACTAGCGCTCTGTGAATTCCCAGGCTTCTCTTCTCTTGTCTCAGCATAGCAAATTAAGGCATTTAATTAGCACCTGTCCATAGGTGAAACATTAGCTTCTCTCCCATTATCCATGTGTCCCATATCTTGGTACCTGACCACTGCCTGCCATTCTGGGAAGCCAGGGCCTCCACCCCGTCATCTAGATCTCAGGAATCAAGGTGTTTAACTTATTGCCTGGCCTCACCAAAACCTAGATCCCTCTCCAAACCTCTGAGATCCTAAATCTAAGAGTATGTAATTTAAAACACCAGTGAAACCTAGGCTCCCACTATCTTGTCATCTCAAGCCTCTACGCACTCTATCAGTACCTACCACAATTGAGTACTAGGCCGCCCGACACCCAAGAAAACCCAGGAGCCTCCAAAGCTAGTAATGACCTCCAATCACTGCACCCGGCTACCTTCTGCCCATAGCCCAAGCAGCCGAGCCACAAGTCCAATGCCTAGTATTCCCTTACTCCCTTGGACACCTTAACCCAACCGACGGAATGGACAGACTCCCTTCGAGATCATCCAGGCATCATAATGCAAGAGGAAATCCCCAATATTGTCCTAGCACAAGACACGACAGGAGGGCAACTGCCCTGTAAACTCTACACCAAGACCAACACCTACTTCTGAGGACCCAAAATGCCCTGACGCAGAAACGGAGGCTGAAAAAGGGAGCAGGAACATGAAACAACTAATACAGATACACAAATTCAGCTGCCTCCAATAGAAGCCGCCTTGAATACAGAACACACCGGGCCAAATATAACCATGAACAGAACAAACATAGTAAGAGAAAAATTCTTATACCTTACACCACACCTCGCAACAACCGCAGAGATTCGATACTTCAACAACACTGACATCTTGAAACAAGCAAAGAATCCCCCCAAACAACTGGAAAAAAAACTGGAATACCCAAGAAGAGATTGCAATGATACCAACTCCCTCACTCCATAGATCACAAAGACAGAAGGACATTTTCGATACCCACATCATGTCACACGCGACGACGAAGCACTAGAAGTCAACAACCCAACTATCAATCTAACAGTCCGATTCAATGAAGAAACAGCCTTTGCTGTTCTTCAACCAATTGGCATCAATACAGAAGCACCCCAACTGAACACCCACAAACCAAAATAAGGAACAACAAATAAACAAAAACACACCAAAAAGATCCATTGCAATTAAATCAGCAGAAGGTCAATGTCCAAACATGCCACCGAAATCTACGACCTCTTATGTGACGGAGGCATCGACATCCTATTTGTAAATGAAACATGGCTAGATGACAACTATAAGATCACTCTCAACAACTGCCTGCCTGATAACTGCCTGATAACTCCAAGTGCATCCAAGCAAACAGGAAAACCAAAAGAGGTGGTGGACTGGCAATCATCCACAAGGAAAACATGGAAATTAAACTGGAAGACCCATTAAAAATGTACAAATGCGAATCTCTAATCCTATGCCTATCAGCAAACCCTAGAACACCTGAAATTCATACTGATATACAGACCGCCAACTTACGGCTCAACCTTCGTAGATGCCTTCACGGAAGCAATCACCAAGCTAGCCATCGAGCAGAATCACCTGATCATCCTCAGAGACTTCAACATCTGGTTCAATGAAGAAAGCACAGCCACACAAAAATCTCTAGCCAGCCAACTAGCAACAATGAATCTACACCAACTAATCAAAGGAGCAGCCAACAAAAAACTCATTTGAACTGCACCACCAATTCAAATACTCTGCAGGGACCACCTCATCATTCCCTTCATAATCACACTGGCCATTCCAATAAACAAACTACATGATAAGCCACCGATCATCATGAAAGGAAATTGGAGAACCATCAAAAACTCCAACCTTACTGAACTTCTGGAACCCAGCAAATCACAAGCAACAACTATGGACAAAGCTGACCTGGACAAAAAAATTGTTCTACTCCACAACTGGATTGCAACAACAATCGACGGGATCGCCAAAGAAAAACCTTTTACCTCTTCACGCAGAGAGGCAATAGCAAAATGGTTCATCCCACTATTCAGCGCCATGAAAAGAAAAAAGCGAAAACTGGAACTAGAATGGTGGAACAAAAACGACGGCAGAAAAAAAATCAAATTTCAACAACATATCCGCTCATACAAAAAGGAAATACAAAAAGCAAAAAGGAAATACTATGACAACCAAATCTTCAAAGCACCAAACACCCAAAAATAACTCTTTAAAATCATAAATGAAATAAAAAAAATCCACCTGTCTGTTAAAAACATGCCAACACCATCGAAGAAACTGTGCAATGATCTAGCAGACCATTTCAAAAACAAAATCTTTACCATCCAACAGGCCATTAAAAACAGAGCATGTAAATAGACTATGGAACCCACCTTACCGTACGAGGAACGCACAATCAAACTCTGAAGCGTCCCCCAAATATCAGTGGAGACATTTGTCAAACTGGTAAATCAAAGCAACAAAACAGGTCCCCCACGGAAACCTGCCCCCGGGACATATGCAAATCAATCCTCTCACAAGGAACACCCATGGAATATCACAGGAATGTCTTCAACCTTTCAATCTCAACAGGGAAAGTGCCATAATCCTTCAAATTAGCATACATCAGGCCGCTACTCCAAGATACAGCAGAAAATGCCGAGGAACTCTCCAATTACAGACCCATCTCCAACATCCCGTACCCAGCTAAACTGCTTGAAACATACATACACAGAACAACCCAAGAATTCATAGAAGAGCACCGCCTACTAGACAAGGCACAAGTAGGCTTTAGACCAATGAGAGAAAAAGAATCAGCACTCCTCTCAATATGGGATGACCTAAAGGCAAACGCAGATTCAGACAACAGTACTGATTTGATACTTCTAGACCTCTCTGCGGTATTCGACACAGTTAACCATGACATCCTCATCATGAGACTGGAAGAATTTGGAATCACTGACCGCGCCCTACTATGGACCAAATCCTTCCTAACAAACAAAACAGAGACCATATGGATCAAACCTTTCAAATCCAACCCAAGAGGGTCCTCCTGCGGAGTACCACAAGGATCATCCTTCTCCCCGTCATTATTCAACAACTACCTGTCTCAACTAATCAAGATCATCAAAAGACACAGCCTCACCTGCTAAAACGATGCTGATGATACACAAATAGTCTACAAAATACAAGACAATTAAGAATAAAACAGAACATTAGAGAACTGTCTTCATGAAATATACAACTGGATGAACTCACACTACCTCAAACTCAACCCAGGCAAAATAGAAATAATGATCATCACAAAAAACGGTGGATACAAACCAATACATCCCCTGGCCAAGGGAACTCGGTACAACCCCAGTCCCATCGTCAATTGTAAAAAAACCTGGGAGTCCTGATGGACAACAAACTTACTCTAGAGCCACAAGTAAATGCTCTAATCAAGAAATGCTTCTTTTTCCTGTTAGCAGTAAAAAGGATCCAACCATTTCTGTCATTCGCCAACACAACATTCACCGTCATCGCTCTCGTCATGTCCAGAGTAGACTATGCCAATAGCCTATGATATGGCATTTATAAGGTGCCTATACACAAGTGTTTCAAGGCGCGACGAGGAAAGGGAGGAGGAACATGGAGAAGACAGACAACGAGCCTACTAGGCCAGGTGACATTCAGATCGCGCAAGTGCATGGGAAGGTGAAAGGGGGAAAGTGCAGGTGGTAAGGGGGAGGAGACAGTGCAGTACATGGGATAATAGAATAAATGACAATAGTAAAGTAAGGCTAGCAGGTGGCAAGGGTAAGTGCACACATCAGGTGTCGAGTGCTGGTAGTGGGACTGTAAGGATACAATAAACAGTCCCCAAGTGCGTGGGTTGCAGAGAAGGCAGTGCAAGTGTATGTGACTGGAGGGGGAGGGACCTGGGCCCGAGATCAGAGGGTGGCAAGGTAACCAGTGCAGTTTCAGTTTCAGCCAGGTGGTCAGCAGGGGAGAGGAAGAGAAAAAGCAGAAGCAAAGAAAAGGGTTTTGAGGTGCTTCTGGAACCAAAGATGATTCTCCTCAAGTTTCAGGGAGGCAGGGAGGCTGTTGCAGAGGGAGGCCCCAGCCAAAGAAAGAGATCTACCACCAACTCGTTGCTTGGAGAAACGACTGACCCTGAGGGAGTTGGAGGCTGATGAGCGAAGGGCTCGAGAAGGAAGATATTTAGGAAGAGAGAGTTGAAGGTATTGAGGCCCCCGGCCCCAGAAGGCCTTGTGGACAATGCAGAGGGTCTTGAACTTAATCCTTGCAGCCACTGGGAGCCAGTGCAGAGATTTCAGTCCTGGAGAGACACGAACCCTGGGCTTGAGGCCAAGGACAAATCTTGCAGTCCTCTTCTGGATGAGTTGCAGAGGGAGGAGAGTAGAAGCAGGTAGATTTAGCAAGAGGCTATTGCAGTAGTCTAGCATAGAGAGAACCAGAGCTCTGGAGACAGTAAGCTTCTGCGGGAAGGAGAGGAAAGGAGGAATAGCTCTGAGGAGGTGCAGCTGGTAGTGTGACTTCTTAGAGACATCAGAGAAATGAGGAGAGAAGAAGAGGGCATGCCTGAACGGCTTCTAAAAAAACTACAACGCATACAAAATGCACAGCCAGAGTGCTCCTCAAATTATCCCGAAGACAACACATCACACCAGCACTGAAAACACTAAACTGGCTACCAATAAAACAGCTAATCAAAGTCAAATGATATGATATAATTGGTTATTTATAACTCGCTTAATACCCAGAGGTTTCTAAGTGCGGACACAGGAATCGAACCTGTGTTGCTCTGCGTCGTCTTGCTTCCAAGGCGAGCACGTTGCCCCTGAGCTATCCCCCCAAGAGCATTACGCAGAGAGCAATCCATGACCAAGGTGCAGAGTTCCTAAGAGACAAATTAAGCCTACATAGCCCAACAAGGACGCTCTGAGATCGAGCAGCGACATCCGTTTGGAACCAAAACCCTACAACAAAAGAGCATTTGGAAGATCTTCTTTCTCTCACCTCGACCCAAAAACTTGGAACGAGCTACCAAAGAACATACGTAACACAAGAAATCAGCTGCTATTCAGAAAACTCCTCAAAACCTGCTGCTTCACCCTATAACTCAAAGAACACCTATGGGGGCATATACACAGCTGAAACAATACTGAATGAAGAAACCAATTCTCCCGGTCCCCCTAAGCTATCGCCCATAAACAGAAGTTAGGGAATAACAATCCACAGCATATCAACTTACCAACTGAGAGATAGATATGATAGGACGACTCCATAGAATGAACTCAGATAGATCAGGATGGAAGGGCAAGGACGCTATACGAATAACACCTTGGCCTACGACTTCAAACAGGCAACAATGGACCACCAACAGAAAATAGATAGCAAGGGCGCGGGTGACTGCTAAATTACAGTACCAATACCTGAGTGGGGGACAAGACACGTCCCTTCCTATTACACTAAGCCCAAAAGTACACAGCTGATAATGTGACATGCCATCACTCATAACAATTAGATGAACAGGAAAGGAAGGAGGAAAATATGCCTACCTATAGGACAACCGGATACATAGAACAGGATTTATAAGGATTAAGATATATAACTCACTACCCGTATGCTGAAATTGCTGCATACCTACCCAACACGGAAATTCCACACAACCATCTTCTCGCTCAGCAACTCGCACGCACTTCACCACACCACAACACAACAATAAACAAACAACACATAAACCGCACCAACAGCACACGGGGTCTTGCATCGATCTGAAATTCACACCAAATCTTAGTGCACAGTGAAACCTGAGCTGAAGCTTCCAACAGCACATAACTTCTCTCACTTTCCTACTCCCTCTTCTCCTGACAAACCCAGCACGCCTTCTTGTTTGCAGATCCGCCTGAGCGCCTGGGGACCAATTCCGTTGGTGACGGTGCGCTGTATAAACACCTTTAACATTAACATTAACATCATCTGATTTGCCTTAAAATGTAGTTCTTAAAAATATATTTATACATGGAAAGATTTAAAAAATTATGGTACTTTCCATGTTGATAGTATTTTAGAGTTTTGAACATGCTGAGCCCACATGTCAGTTTGGGATGACAAAGCTTTCTCCTCCCACAGCTGTCCTAACTCACACCCCTCATCTCCTTGTCCTATTAGCACACGGGTGGGAGGTGTGTAGAGAAAACCAACCAATGCCTTTCACTTATTCTGGGAGACAACCAGTTGCTGATCCATTGAGAGACACATCCAAGAAGAGAGGCCCCAAACCTTGCATTGGAGAAAGGAACCAGGAGACATAGAACCTGATTGGAACCCCTTGGAGGATTCAGAGGAGACTATCTTTGACTGACACCCTTGCTGTCCCAGAGGTTCCCTACTGTTCCCTGATGTTCCTTGCAAGGCCTCTCCTGTAAGTAAAACTATCCCCAAAGTCATAGATTTTGTAGGCCCTGCCTTTTCAAGCATTGTTCTAGTTATTTCCCTATAGCTAAATATCCTGTTTGTCTGTGTAGATCCTTAGCATATTTAATTAAAGTAAATTAATTAATTCCCCTATAGAAATCACAGGGTGTGTTTTATTGGCATTCGAAAGCAACAAGCTCTTCCCAGTCTGTTTTGAGTGGGAATAGACATAAAGATTTGCTAGAGGAATTAATCCCAAAACCATGTTTCCATGTGAGTGTGCAGGGTGCAAAACGAAATTCCCCATAGATCCCCTTCATTTTAAATCAGAAGTGTGAAGCCAGGTATTTCCTCTGCATGTGGGGTAAAAAAACGAAATTGCCCTTGTTCCCATTGTGCTCTGACAAAAACCATAAAGCCCTGCCTGTTCTTTTTAGGAGTGGCAAAAGAAATGTTCCAATTGCTTTTCTTTCCCTCATATTGCATCTGTGGTAAGTAGAAAGATGTTTTTTCCCCTTGAATCCTTTTTTTTCCAAAGAGTGCATTTTATCAGAATCCCAAAACGATTTTTCCATTGTGTTCCCACTCTCTGCCGCTGGCCTTCAATTCAGAGGGGTTAAGTATAATTGATGTTTGAAGGGTGAGAGTTGCTGGGAGAAAAGTATTATAACCAAGTCAGCAATCACTGTGTGTCTTGAATTGTTCTTTTTCTGTATTGGTGGGTGATTTGAAAAGAAATTGTGACTGCATATCTCAGTATTATCCCTGTGTTGGTGCCTTTACGGAAGTAATTTTTTTTCTTGTGTTGCCACAGCATTGGTGGCTGATGTTAGTCTGTTTGTCAAATTTGGTTTAAATAAATTCATAAACATATACTCTTACTACACACCGGTCTGGTTCCTAGTCCATTGTGGCACCGGGTATTTGTTGGAGTTGGGTGCGAGACGGGTTTGAGGCCTTACCAAATAGGACCTGAATCAAAATCATAGTGGTTTGTTGTGCGCCACATTCATTGGGGGGAAAAGGAACTCCCTGAGGTGAGTGTGACCGCGCAATAAACTGCAACAGTATCCAATACATTTCTCATTGAAGTAAACAAGAAGACTTGCCTCCCCCTCTGTTGAAAGTTCTAACTACTTCAAGGACCAGGAATCTGATTTGGGAAATATTGGGGTGTTTCTCTTGGAAGTGTCTTGCAACTGGGGACCGTATGCTATTGCTACGCATGTTAGACTTGTGTTCAAGCCGACGTTCTTGATGTTTGGGCGACATATCTCAGGCCACAAGGACATTTAATGCAATAAATTACCCCAGAGGTGGAGCAAGTGGGAAAATTGCTTAGTGCCATTTTTTGGCCAGTTTAAGGATGTGAAATGATGTTGCCTTTAATGATATTATTGCAATTGCTACATGACAGGCACAGAAATGTTCCTTTCTTACGTGCATGTAAGTTCCTCTGGGTGTTAATAGGGGGTTTCTCTGCCCTTACAAGCCTGTACCTCAAAATCATGCCACGTTTAAACGCCATCATCAGTGGCTTAGGGGACAATCTCATTAGTTGAGGGTCAAAATGTAAACACTTCAAATGTCTCTTAATGATGCAGGAGATCTGTGCACTCTGTCTTGAGAATTTGGAAATATAGAGTAACATGGTATCCTCACTTTGTTTGTTATACTTCAATAGGGAGTCCCTCTCCACTAGGTTAACTCTCTGTATTGCCTCTGACAGGACCTCATCCGGTTAACCTCTACCTCTGAATCTCTCTTCCAGGTGTAATTTTAGTCATTGATCTTGGATGAGAACAAATTAACATCAGTTGGTTTATGGTACACGTTAGTAATCTACTGTCCTCCTGAAATGTGAAGTTCAACATCCCAAAAATGTATTTTTGGAGAGCCAATCTCCAGTGTAAATGTAATCTTAGTATGTACCAAGTTGAGATATGAACACAAGCTTGGAACTCTGCCGTAGAGCCAGCCCAAATTCCAAGAATGTCATCAATGTACCTCTTCCAAAATATTATATTGTGGGACCAGTTCAAATTGTCCAAGAAGTGGTGTTTTTCAAAGAGGTAAATGAAATTATTTTCATAGGCTGGGGCTGAGCCCATTGATGTGCCAGATGCTTGAGCAAATAAAGAGCCCCTGTATCTGAAGTAATTATTGAACAGGCTGATCGAAAGAGTTCAATAATTAAATACTTATTTGCTCTTACTAGTTCAAAGTTCAGAAGCAGCCACTCTACTGCCTCGATCCCTTCATTGCGGGGAATGTATGTGTATAAAATACACACATCCATTGTAATTGAAGTCCAATCTTCCTCAGATTTGTTAAGAGCATGAATGCTAATGAGGAAATGTGTTGTATTTCGTAGGTAAGTATCAGTTTTCTGAACAAGCAGCTGTAAGATCTTATCTGCATAGATAGGTAATGGATCAAACACACTCTCTGTCCCTGTGACAGTAGGCCTTAAAGGTGGCTGTGTGAGATGTTTAGGGATTTTGGGTAGGCCATAAAGAAGAGTATAATTTCCACATTCTCCACTTGTGACACTATTTGGCACAGGAATCAAGAATAGAAATGATCCTTGCCCCATCCTAGCTCATCTAATTAGGAATACCTGCATAGCCTTAACAAAGTACTCATGGCGCGTAACACATTGCCTGGTTTTGTTATAGAGCACCATTAAAACTTTTTGCACTAATTGAAGGGTTCTATAATCTCCATAAAAACACTGTTAGCTCTCTACTAATTAAAACGTGATGACTGAACTAAACAGAGCAGCTAGTATCCACTGAGATGTAAGCAGGCATCTCTCATGTAGCTCAAAAAGCCTATGAAGCACTGTTTAATCATTATTTAATAATCACTCTACAAAGTATAAGGTGGTTAGCTCACCACAGCTCCTCTGATTCTACCCGTTCATATATGTACTATGTTGCTAAATATGTTAAGCATTACAGAGTTATTGGCTGCGACTCTGTAGCTATGTTTAAGTTGGTGTAACACTAGGAAGAGGCATGTTTGAGATGCTTACAACTTTGAAGCTATTTGACGGATGTGCACCAAACTTACCAAAAAAGGTATACTTGTCCTGCTGAATGTTTTTGCAACATTTCATGAAGTTTTGTCCAGGGGGCTAAAGGTTTACGGGGGATTTCAAGTTGCATTTCCTATTCAAACTTCCATAGGGAATGTGTGCACTCACCTACAGAAAGAAATGCTGGACGGATTTGCTCCAAAGGTTTGTGAGGAGGTGGAGTTTGGACCAATGTTAGTGCTTGGTGGGTTTGCTGAAAATTTGCCCAGTGATTTTTTTAAATACCTAAAATCTGGAAAATCTTTATGTTCATTTTTGCAGATGAATTACCAATTTTGAATTGAAAAGCTTTAATTTGAATGGCTAAAGACAAGGCAATTAGGTCTGATTGATTGGTTCTGGAGTCCCAGACACTCTTAGGTATCTTCCAGATCCAGATCTTAGAATGAAGATGGATTCTGATAGACTTATCTCTGACTGGAACATTTCAAAGCCGTACATCCTGTATTTGTGGGCCCCTTGCAGGACCCTCTGATCCAGTACTCAAAAGTGCACTGGACATATTTTTTCAAAAGGGCCATATAGGGTCCATCTTTGGGGTTTGGGTTTTCCTGGCAGGAGAGTGAGCAGGGGATGGCACAGAGGGAATGTCTATGGCCCTTTTTTAGCCACAGAAACTGCAGATTCTGACCGCACCTACAGATGTCGCTCTGTGGAAAAAATGTCTGACTTCCGGTATAAAGGAAATGTTTTGGATAAGTTAGAGGCTGGGGAATGAGGGTATGATGAATCATTCTGGGATGTGTTTTAAGAAGTGAAAACATTTTTTTTATCCCAGTGGTATTTCCAGATCCATCCTAGGCACCATCCTAGGTCCCCGCAGAACACTTCTAAGGAATGGGCTCTCAAATGTTAAAAACGGCCAAATCAGAGTGCTGGCCTTACTCAAGTGTGGATGAGGACATGCCCAAGAGGAGTGAGATATAGGGCCCGATTCATGACATTTTTTGCACGGTTTAAAGTGACTTTGCACTACTGAAAAGTGACTTTGCACTGCTGACACAAACCCTGATTCATGGAACTGTGAAAAGTGTATTTTTGCAGTGCACAGTCATCGTAAAGTTCATTTTGTACTGCAAAAATGACTTTGCACTGCACAAATACACTTGGCACAGTTCCATGAATCAGGGTTTGTTTTGGCAGTGCAAAGTCACTTTTCAGCAGTGCAAACTCACTTTGAACCATGCAATAAATTCCATGAATCGGGTCCATAGACTTTTTTTAAAGAAAAAAAAAACTGTGGCCCTGATTGATGGAATTATTTGTGTGTAAAACGGGGATTTGCGTGCCATTCTGCCCGCAAATCCCTGTTTGTTTGACGAATGGGGATTTGCAGGCAGAATGGCACGCAAATCCTCGTTTTACACGCAAATAATTCAAGTAATCAGGGCCTGTGTGTTTTGGCTACAAGAACTCTAGTTCCTGACCGGATCTGTGGATGTTATGCTGTGCAAAAAATGTCTACCTTGAGGTATTAAGGGGTTGTTTAATACAAGTTGGAAATAGGGCAGGGCTGAGGGTATGATCAATCAATGTGGTTTCCGTAAGTGGAACGAAAACATCTCTGTGGTATCTGCGGAAATTACACAGACCCGCAGTTCCTTACCCATTGATCGGGTTCCAGATGGAAAAGTATGCCATTGCCGGTTACGCATGCTAGGTGGTATTGGGGCTTTGTTATGTGAGATGTGTGGTTCATATATGATTGGTGGCATGGACAAAGAGTATGGTGTACATGTGCTTCTCTTTGGCCAGTGCCCGGCATAGCGAACATACTAACCATCTTGTTGTATATGCTGTGTGTACACAATTTATTTATTGCCCACTTTGCAGTTATCGACGTTGTGTTTACATTCTTTGACAAACCTGAGTGTGTGATGGGAGTATGATGTCACTGTTAGTATGCAATGTGTTGATAGAATAGGGTCTGGTGCCCAGAATTGTGCCTGTAAAGTGCGTGTGAGATGTGCTATGGTGGCAAACTGTCTACGGGCCATGGATAATGATTTGTTATTTATATGGTGCTTTCGCCACAGCACTAGACAGCGAACATACCTGAATGCAATTATCACCCAACCGAAGTTGGTACTCCTTTATCAACCTCTGAAGGATAAAAGGCTGAGTTGACTTTGTCGGGATTCAAACCTGCGACCTGCAGATGACACTCAATTTGCAGCTGCAAGTGCTGAACCCGATCTGGGAGCCTTACTGGAGGCTATTGCCAGTGGTCCAATCAGCCACTTTGGGGTAAAATGGACAATGGGCTGAGCCAGCGGCCACACCCATGGTGGCTTAGTAGGGCTGAGATGTACCAGGTGAAGTGGCCACTGGCCATAGACAGAGTCCATAGCCAGTGGCCTAAGGATTGGCAATGGCTGTAAAGTGCCCACTGATCGCCCCGTGGCCACTTCGAGTAGTTTGGTAGGGCCTGGGGCACAAGCCGGAACTGTTGATTTGATATTGTATGTTAATTAAAAAATATTGAAGTTCAGTAAACCATAACTGTGTCACCACCATTGCAAAATAAGCGTGTCTCTGTTCCTGCCATGCGCTGCCCATTGCTGACCTGTAATGCGGGTTCAAGAATGATAAGGACATAAAAAAAAAAGAAAAGGCAAATGGTTTGCTTATATTTCACATGAGGCCAAGAAGAAGAAACCATATATGGTTTGTTTCCATCACATGTAAGTGGCAGCACCTGAAAAAAAAGAAAAAGTGCAGAAAATGAAGTCGAAGACATAATTTCCAAGGGAATTATCTTCCAGAGATGGCGCTGGTCGAGATATATTATATGATATGATAAGTCATTTATAACGGGCCTGTACACAAGTGTTTCTGGGCGAGACAAGACAAGGAGGGGGAAACAGAAGGAGGACAAAAGAACAATCTTACTAGGCCTGTGTAATTCAGATCGCGCAAGTGCGGGGGAGAGGGAGAAGAGAAGTGCCGGGGGCCGGGGGAGTGCAGGTAATTCAATAAGTGCTGCTGGAGGGTGGCTCATAAGTGCAGAGAGAAAGGACTGTAGGGTTGCAGAAACAGGCCCTTAAGTGCTGGGGGAGCCCAGAGGTAGTGCGATGGCAACTAAACATGCAGGAGCCTGGCCCCGAATTCGGTGGGTGGCAAGGTGACCAGGGTGCAGAGCAGTCAGGGACATCAGCAGGGGAGAGGAAGAGAGAATGCAGAAGCCACAAGGAAGGTCTTGAGTTGCTTCCAGAACCGGAGGTGGCTCTGCTCAAGTTGGAGAGAGATCTGACCCCCACTCTCTGCTTGGAGAAGCATCTGACCCTCAGAGAGTTGGAGGTGGATGAGCGGAGAGTTCGAGAAGGAAGATGTTTAGGAAGAGAACATTGGAGGTAGTCCCAGTCCTGTTCTGGATAAGTTATAAAGGTCGAAGTGTAGAAACAGGTAGATTTAGAAAAAAGCTGTTGCAATAGTCAAGCTTCAAGAGGACCAGGGCCCTAGAGACAGTGAGTTTCTGGGGGAAAGTGAGAAAAGGCAGAATACCTCCTTATGTGCAGCTTGTTTTACGATGGTGATGGCACAGTTATGGTTGTTTTAGAAACCATAACTGGTGAATTTTTTAGGTTTTGTTTTCTTGCACTGCAGCAGTAATTTCATTTAAGAACGTTTTTTTCACTGAATTATTAGGGGGGGGGGTGTTTATTAGGTCAAATGAACCATAACGCCCCTTCAGTGGAGTTTTGAACGTATATTTATATATGACATTATCACATACAATGTGTTTATATTTATTTATTGTGCATCGGTTTCCACTTAAACCTTTCACAATGGCCATCACAATATAACATTTATACAATCAATACAACTAAAAGATACACATAAAACCCCATCGGTCAAGAACACAACACGTTTCCCTAGATAAATTGCCATACACCGGGTTTATCCAATGAAAAACCTGTCTCTTACTCACATTTTCGGCATACTGGCAGTATATTACATAAAAATTGTATTTTTTTTTAAACGCCAAAACTGCAATGGCTAACGAAATCTGCTGGGCTTTTGAATGATCATGTATACACGAGTACGGCCTTGGTTTCTGCTATACACACTGCTATGTCCCATTGAGGCCTCTCTTCCGCAGGTTGAAGGGTAGCATTTAATGGCACCATTACAAATCTATTACAAAACCCTGGTGGAGGGGAGTAGATGCAGCACCTCCTCCGTGTGCCTGTACCCACGTGCGGAATACCTTAATCCTTGTGCATTATCGGACGCATCATAATTATTAAACAGCCCGCACTTAATTCTACTTGAAACATACGACACTGCTTTTGAGATTAAACAGTCACACCTTTCATCCATTTAGCGTTCGTTTATCGTTTTAAAAGTTCTCATTTCCTTCAGCAAAGCTAAGCAACATCCATGCAGAACAGGGGGAAACTCTTGGTGAGAGGGAATCCTGCTGAATGCTCGTTCTCCCTGGCCTGAAGCGGGCTTTTAAAATCACAAGGGCTTTATGTTCTGCGCACTTCACTGCGTCGGCGCAGTGCCCGGCGTGCATGAAACGTGAGTTACGCTGCGTAATTAGCACAGGGAATACATAACGCGGCGCCGCCGCCTCACAAAGGCCGCACTTGTTCGGAAAGCACAATAGCACTTACACAGTGATTCCAGGAAATGTTGTTTTGGTAAAGCCAAGCACTGAGGAAGTGACTTCCTCTCCTCTTACATGTTCATCAACAATCCGCAGATTGTAAGTACGGAATGGAAACATTCGGCGTTCCAGGTATATACAGTTTACGTTCTGAAGCGCGAAGCGCATATTGCAATACTCACCGCCACTTAAATTGAAACATTAGCCTCCACGTTGGGCTCGTTCACTGTGGCGTCTATTCGGCGCCCTTTAGCTGGCCACCACATACGTCTGCGCTCCATGTACATTAAGGGATGTATAGTCTCCACAGGTGAGTGAATCGGGCTTTTTGACTCAGAAGGCCTGATAAATGAGTTCGAGCAACTGTTCGCAGGGCAAATCTGCGCTGAGTTAAGGTGAGCTGAGCATTGTTGGAGGGGAAGTTAACTGCTTTAGAAGATTCTCCCAGGAGTGTGTGTAGCTCTGGCACCAAGGGGCCCAGTAGTGCAGCTACATGCATTGCTAGCCCTCTGAGGGAACTCCAAGAAGAGAAAGATGCAGACACCAGGGAAATACAGGGTTTATTTGTGTAGTGTGTTCATTTAGTTTGTGTGTATTTGGAAGAATTCATCCAGCCCAATGTTAAAAGCAAAGGAAAGAACAATAGGAAAGAATTCCTCAGCTCAAGAATGGGCTAGTGAGGGTGGCGGGGGCAAAAAGAATCCTGAAGGATTTGAAAAAAGAACAGTTGAAGAGGACAGTTGAAGAAGAGAGACAGAGAAAGACACTTACATGAGGGTTCGCTGCCTCGAGCGGCCCTCTGGGATCCGAATCCATCCAGTGGCACCGGGTGACACATGGGGAGTACTCCTAGAGACTACTATATGCAGGGGGGCTGAGCTGCTATGCCAGGGGCAGCTCAGCCACCAGACCGAACAGGCCCAGTAACATTCATGGCACAGGCAGCGTGGCAGGGGCTGCCTGGGCCCACAAAGAACAGCTCTGGCGTGCTCCAAAGGCCCGCCTCTTGGCCAGCGAGGCCGGCCCCTCAGGGAAGTCCTCCCGGGCTATGTATGCCAGGAGCAGCCCGTGAGGTGAAGGGAGGAAGCAGTGGAAACCCCACTCGGTGAAGAAATAAGCCCTGGGTTGGCCTCAGAGGCCGACCGGGTGAAGAGGAGGTGGTGAAGTCCCAGGCTGCTCTGTTAAGCGGCTCGGATGAAGAAAGTCCCGGGCTGCCCAGTGGAGCGGCCTGGATAAAGGGAAGCAGTATGGCCCCTGTGTCTAACGTCGCATTACAGAGGGGATGGGCCCGAAGATCTGTTGGGCTGCTGGAGGTGGGATCGAGTAGGACCCAGCCAATGGGCCCTTCCAGAATAATATCAATACCCCGGGGCACGCAGTGAAGTGTGGGTGGAACCCGACTTGCACATGGGGCCGCCCAGGTTGCTGATGGAAGACGTGGCCCCATGTGGTGGACTGGGCAACCATGCAGCATGAAGGCGGTTTAGGGCCCCATCAGGAGTCTTCAGCCAGGCCCCATCCAGTGTCATTCTGAGGACAGGCCGCTTAGGGCCTGATTCATATAATCATTTGTGTGGTAAAGGCATGAGAAATCCCGTTTGTTGATTCATGGAATTGACTGCGCTGCACTTTTTTGTACTTTGTGGGTTACTCTGCGCTGGCTTGTGAGCGGCAGAGTCCCTTGCATGAGACATTTATTTATTTATATAGCACGCCAGTGTGGGCGTGGATTGCTCAATGGGAAGGGAAGGGGGCAGAGAGCACTATTGCGTGGAACGATACGTATCCATGGAGCCGACCGCAGGGAAATGGCCACACAAAGCCCTCATTCTATCCGCCACCTGAGGGCAGGCGTACAGACGCATAGGATTCAACACGCATAGATAAGATCTGGTGTCGGTTTTAGGTGTGTATGTACGCAGCTGGGGATCCGATCTAACTTCAGGGTTCACATACGCAGGGTGCAGGAACGAGTTATGGGGGGTCGCATGCAGGTTTTCTGAGTTTCACCTGAGTTACGATAAATCGTAGCCATGTTGTTGGGGTGCCGGTAACAGTTACATTGGACCACGCGCAGCGTCCCCGAGATGCAGACCTGCTTGCAGGAGACCCTACGCTCAGTTTTGAGAGTGCATGTATTCGTGCCCGGAAGCACGCAAAGGTAGCTGTTTTTGTTTGTTTTTGCTTTGCGTCGGGGCGTGTCAGGGGCGTTCCGGCTGCGACCTGCGTATAAGGTTACTATGCTTAAACAATTCCATGAATATGCGGCACACGCAGAAACACCTCTGCGTACAAGCTCTCGCTGTGTCGTTCTCGGCTCACAGGCATTGCGGCATCTCTGTGCACTTTTCCATGAATCGGGCCCTTAGCCTGCAACCAGCACTTTACAGCCTGTCATCAGGAGCAGCCCTCCACCCACTGATCCAGAGGCAGTTCCCCAGGACTGACCTAAAGGTACCGTACAGTGGTGACTGACTGCAGCAGTCATCCCATTGTGACATAGCGTTTTTTGATGTATATATGTTGTCAGTCAATGTATATAGGTATGAGTAGTGATGAGTATATATTTATTTAATTAATGTCATGTAGGGTAAATGTTAAGTAGGGGGAAGTAGAGAGTTGGGATAAGTATTAGGGCGTATGTTAGGTAGGTTGACCAGTTAAGTAGGGGTAGGATGTAAAGAGGGCCATGGTTTTGAATAAGGGGTAGAGGGGAGGTAAGGGGTAGAGGGGAGGTACTCTGGGTGAGGCAGCAGGATAGGGTGGCAGCTTGCCTGAGGCCCCTAGAATGACAGGATCACCCACAGAGGCCATTCTCTGGCCTCACACTCCATGTGGGTGGTACTTGAGTTTAGGTAGGCGGGTCTGTTGTGCCAGACTCACCCTAAGGGACCCTGAGGCGAGACCCCTCCAAGGAATGGTGAACTGACGTAGCAGGTGCCCATTTAGGTGGAGTTCATGCCAGGGGAGTCCTAGGGAAAAGGTATACACGATTCTATTAAATAAAAGGGATCCCTGTTGAAACCCCTATAAAATTCACTATGGAGTATGTGTACATTAGTCATCTAAGAACTCACAGTGTAGCCCAGCTCCTGTTAACATTATGCAGAACGGCCCATGGAAACTGTTTCCAAATATGAGGAGGGATGTCTTTTGTAAGATGATGAGTTGTGCTTTCATCCAATTTGTGTGCATGGTTAAGCTCTTAAACTTCTTTTTGTCAAACCTGGTTTCAGACTTTTACAAAAATCAAAATGAAATGGCTTGGTCAGTAAGAAAAGAAGGGTTTAAAAAAAAAATGTGTTTGGTTAATCATTTTAACCATTCAAAATTTCAATTTTTACAAAAGTAAACATCATAAATATAAAATGTGAGCTTTATTTTTTCGGCTATTACCTTGTTTGAAAATTAAAAATGTCATACATCCTAATAAAATAAGATTAAGATTTACATAATCAGTCTATCATCAATACAAACATTGATTACTATTCAAATTCTTTTTAAGAGATCTGTTTAGAGGTGTTCAAAGAAGAAAAGGCTACATCCAAAATATTCATTGTCGCAATTCTGACTGAGATCTTACACGTAGCGAATATCTTAGACCAGAATTCTTCACTATTTCTCCTGATGGCCATTTTTGGCATATGGGAAATGAGGGTTAGACGTTGAGGCAAACAAGCTTTACAATCAACAATAACATGCTGAAGCGTCTCCTTGTTCATCTCTACTTTGCAGAAGCGACAATAAGCCAAATCTTTTTTAATTATACCTCTTCTGGCCAAGATTTCATTAACCGGAAATAAATTGAGGCAAAATCTCAGAATGCTTGTTCTTAGTTGTGCAGATGGGCATTTAATGAGATAGAAGGGTTTAATTGTTCAAGTGAATCAAATAGCATTTCAGAGCATTCTTTCAGCGTTGCAAGCAGGTCGACATGCTTCTAGCTATTCTGCTCTTCTTGACAGTCAGCAGGGCTTTCTGTTAATGCATCTTTCGGGTTGGGGGGGCAGGTACAATTATATAATTTCCATTGATCAGACAGTATGGATTACTGAATCATGATTTGTTTTACAATAGTATTGAAAGAAGGCAAAAGAATATTTATCCCGTGTAGGAAGGTGCTCAGATTATTTTTTTAATGGAAAGGTGATGCTACTACAAAACAGTTTCAAAGTGCTCTGGTAGCGACCAGCCGAGAAGACAAAACGAAATACTGGGTGCAAGACACAATTGACCCTGTTATTAATCGTAGAGCAATACAAAGGCACAGATTCCCTTTGATATCAGTGTTCATGGCCAAGTCAAGTAGCCACAGTTCATCATCACGTACTGGCTGTGCATGGAAACAGACGCGTTGCTAGGAGGGCCTGGGGGGGGGCTATAGCCGCAGGTCTTTTGATTGTAGCCCCGGATGGAAGCTCAGGGACTAAAACCAAAAGGCTAACTAGCCCTGAGTCCTGACAGTCCCGACATTAGCGTAGCCCCGGATCTTTTACAAACCTAACAACATCCCTGCATGGGAACATAGCACAGAGAAGGGCAGTGAACCTCTTGAGACCACTGCCCCTGCTTAGCCGGCAAACTTTGGTGTGCAGAAGCAGATCTCCATATTCATTGTTCAATTCATTCAATAGTTTTGAAAAATGGTGGTGATGAAAAGGCTGTGGTTGAACAAAATGAATAATTGGCATCAACTTTTCTATTATAGTCTTCATTCCATCCTGACTCCCTACCCTTGCATAGAGAGTCTCCTGGTGAACAATATCATGAACCCCAAATAGGTGTACTACTTAGGGTGTTGTTAGTAACACAACAAATACATGATTTCTAGCCACCATACAAAGGCAACCATCAGTTGTGACAGCTATTATCTTAACTGGTGTGGCAAAGCAGGCATTTTTAATAACATAATGAACTCTTCAAAAAGGTAAGCCCCTGACTGCCTCTAGCATAGTTTTTTTTTTCAGAAGCACTGCCTTTCCCAAAATCTCCTAATTACCCTAAAGCACAATTTGCCACTCGGAGCATCTTTGCCGCTTCTCACAATTTGCCACTGGGTGCATCTTTGCCACTTCTCATATGTGGGCTGCCTCTTGGCACTTAAGAAGTTGCATTCTGCAAGACCCAGTTACATTACATTACTTAACACCAGCGAGGGCATAAAGACCACCCTCTTCCTGCTTGTAGCCCATTTAGCTGCAAGGCTCTTGAGTAAAGGGAAAGCCACGTAATATTTTGGGGGGCATGGAGCTGCAGTGAAAGAGCTTTCATCCATAATTTTTATGGATAGCACAAAGTCAAAGTGGCAATAGGGGCTGCAATAAAATGACTGACCGGTTCTACAGTCTGCAGCTTCATGTATATTAGGGTATCACTACAAAATATGCTAGACCATTACTGCGAGCTGGAAAACCTCTAATTAAAAAACAACGGATTTAGATGAAAAATGGATGGGGGTTGAGGTATATATTAAAATGGTGGTACATATGTGGAGGGATGGGGGTCTCCCCCATATTTAAAATAGCAAACATGTGTTTTTTAACATTCAAGGTTTTCGACCATGCAGTAAAAAACCCGATATTTTAAAGCAGGTTCTATATATATTAGATGGTGTAAAATAATTGACAACTTGAGATTTCCACAAGCATATTAAAAATGCAATTCATCCTCACATATGATAGTGTGGGCCGGTCTGAGAGAGAAGAGTTTTGAATGAGAAGTGCAGGTTCTTAACAAGCACTCAATACCAATGCACTCTCACCTATAAGAGCACTGTTCCCAAACAGGCAATTTCAATATTACATAGCCATCATCCAAGGAAAACTATGTTTTAACACAAATATTCTGCATACATATGTATTATACAAGTGAATTTATAATATCAATTCCCTCCCTATTTCCATTCTGTGGCCATATTAAATAGGATATACTGTTTGACTTCCCACTTTACTTGATCACGGGGGACCTGTTTCGTATGGGGAAGACACGAATACAATGCAAAAATACTGAGAACCAGCCTACCCCTCCTTTTTTATGCCTTTGATAATTTCACGACATCAAGGGCTAGAACGTCATTAAATAATCATCTGCACATTCACAAGTCTGTTAAAAGCAGTTCACTGATTCACTACTTCTTTTAAAACCAGTTCACAAAACAAAGCACAATATAAGGTCACGTCCTGATGTAAAGTCTAAATGACGCACCATAAACTAATTAATCAAAATAACCACAATCAATATAATATTCACGCCGTGGTGTTTGTGCACTAAAGTGTCAAACATCATTATAAAATACCACATAACATCACATATACATAAACCATAACAATAAACCACATGTTCCATTTCTCATGTACTGATAAGAGCACTTAGATTCTATATATCCAGTTTCATGAGATCTTTCTAAATATCATTGGATTTGATATGCTGTACAGAGGCCTGGTATGTTGTGGAGGAAGAAAATTTGTCCTTACATGGACAGTCTAGTACATCTATCTAGTCAGACTATGGGTCGACACAGTATGTTTCGGCCCCTAAACAAGATGCACCTGTCCAAGGACATTCTTGTAAGATCTTAAATGGGCCCTTCATCAGGACAGAAACGTTTCTTTAAGTGTGGCTGTAGATAGCTGTAGATATAGCAAGCCCTTCTCCTTGAGTAGGGAACTGCAAAATAAACAACAAAAAGCGATCTATTAAAAAACTTTCTTTGGAATACTTGTTATTACTACAAGTATGTTAATGGTCATAACCTAGCACTAATCTTTTTCCTATTGGCATGCGTATTGGGCTGTTATGATTTCAACTCCACTTTAGGGAATAAATCAAAAAGGGCGATGGATTCACACTCCATAAAAAAGAAAAAGGATAACCACCTATCACTGTGTTGTCAAACTTTTGTTGACCAGCTATACATATACAATGGTTGTTATATGAATTATTACTAACGTTGTTATAAATATGGGGCAAGTCAGTGGAAAATGTTTTTTTTTCTATTGTATCTTTTCCTTTTTTTCCTTTTTTGCTGCTACTAAATAATGAGCTGAATGGATAATTAATTATTTAGGCATTTAGCCTTTATTTGCATGAAATGTTTTAGGTTTATTTCAAACATGCACGCCCCACATTATTTCATTACAGATTAATATTGGTGTTCATGGATGTAACAATAGCTGAGAAACCAGAAAACCCAGACATTTCCGGAAAACTACACTATCCATGTTGCCTAACCCAAGGGCTGTCTTTAAAGCTTAATATATACTGCTGTTTCTACTGTACTTCTAAGTATCAGACTCTCATTCAATATATTATGTTATTTAGCCTGATACCTCACAGTATTTGCCCTGGTAATAATACTACAGTAAAATTCTGTGATTATCACCAGCTATTTTCAAACCCCCACAAACATTTTTTACACAACCTTAAACCACCTTATGGGCCAGGATAACATAGTTTCCACATAGTGTCATGGCCAGATACCCTCTCTACTTTTGATGATCACTCTGCTTGCACTTCATAGATCATACAGCTCCGCTGTGTGCGGCCGCTTCGGTTTAAAAGCCGAACTAAAGATGGATACAATACAAATTGATAAACATATGGCTTCAAAATTAGCACCACAGAGGCGCTGTTAAAGGGTACTCCAAAACTGCCCATGTGTGCGAATAAGCTCTGACCTACCTCTCAAGATTCTGCTATTCGTCTGGCTCATAGCGTGCAAACTGAGTGGCAGAGTCAGCACTAGCTGCCATTGTTAAACATTATTGCGTGTGTTTTGCTGAAACTCAAACGTTCCCTCTACATCTATGGGGATGCCTGCTCTCCATTTCGGAAGGGTTTTGCACTACTTTCCTATACACAATCTCAATAAATCTTTAATTTATTAGGGTGTGCAGACATACTTTATTCTACAGAAGAAATCTACCAATTTAATGTGTGTATGTTGTATAAATAACCCAACAATGCCACATCATTGATATTACTACCCTTGCACTCAGTTAACACTGGCCAATTTAGAGGCAGTTCTAATGAATACAAATTAATTAGACAGTTAAAAAAAATCCATAGAGGAAATACCAAATGTCCAATATTTTCAGATCTCCAAGACAGACTATGCACAAAGATATTTCATCCCATGCATGATGTTGTGTACCAGATGTAGGCATTATGATAAAACTCAGCACATGAACAGACCCCATTCTATGGTTGTGTTTAGTCCTTTATTCACAGAATCTGATCTATAAATCCATCTGTGTTCCCCTTTTCTAAGTGTCGAGTCACAATCTCCTCCTCTCAGTGGTTCCTTTATTGTTTGGATAATTAACCAAATTATATCTGATGGTGTATGGGTTTTTTCTGACTTCTGGTGAATGTGCAGCTGGTTTAATCAAGTTCTAGCACTTGATGACTTAACCCAAAATTATCAAAGGCGTAAAAAAGGGAAGGGTAGCAACATAAGCACATGCAGTTACTTTCCTATTCGTAATGATCCAGATTTGCGTGAAACCAAATAAAGCATGTATGTTCACTTTTACCATGTTGCCTGTACTCAGGTGCGCACCGAAATGGCAGAAAACAAATACCATGTTTGTCTGTGTGTAATACAAGGCGGTAACTGGGATTCTCATGTCCTTAGTAGTCACAAAAAAGATAGTATATGAGTTGCACGGTCAGATACAGCACTAAATGTAATCACCTGCCTCAAATTAACACACATTGAAAATAAATAACCAATAAGAACTATTTCATGTTTCTCCCTCTTCCTCAAATAAGTTCTGTTTCAATTTTCTACCTCTCCCTCAACACAATTCTGTTTCAATTATATACTTTTCTCTAAAATAAGGACTCTTGTGAATATCTGCCTCTCCTTCAACTACTCTACCAACCTCCTGTCTCTGCCTCGGCCTGCAAGACTGATCGCAAACTCCAAATGTACGGGCTTGATATAACCTCAGAGGTCCGAACTCAAATGAACCTTTCCAGGTGAAAATGCAGGTGTTTTAAAACACTGGCCCCCTTATGTGGTGATGCATTATCCCCCGGAACTGAACACACCGCATTGAAACAGACAACTGCGTTCGGCATGTTTCTAGGTATGCTAGGGAGGTGGGACATCCAGGAGCGGCAGCATGGATAGGCGCAGGATGCCAAAACCGCAGGTAAACTGGGTCACTCATGGGGACAAATACGGTGCTTAGTGGAGAAGAGAAGTGGGGGGTTGCTGTCACGACCCTGTTACAGGCCCAGGGGTGGCGGGCTAAGAAGGGGGAGGGAACCACCCTATTACACAATAGGGAAAAGGTGGACAGGGATGGTGGCTGGCTGGAGCAAGCGTGTGGGTAGGGGCAGTCTAGTTGCGCCCACAGGAAAGAGCAGAAGGCAAGGGCACTGCTCATCACCAGCCAAGAAGCACGGGGCACGTGCGAGCCCGGCACGTGCAGTAATTCACCTGGCACGTGCATGAAGCCAAAGCCCTTACGCATCTAGTGCCAGCAGGGTGTGGCGCAGGACTATAAAGCCGAGCCCTGAACCGCACCCTGTGCTTAGCGTTGTTTCTGCTCCTAACAAGAGTAGTGTTTTGCTTATGGCTCCTGCGCTCAAGCATGTTCCCGAGTTGAACGCCTCAATCAAGAGCATTCTTCTGCATCCAGTTGGGACTCCTTCAGCATCCTGTGGTCCTTCAGCATCCTTCAGCATCCTTCAGTCTTTCCGCATCCTTCGGTCCTTCAACATCCTTCAGCGATCTTCACGACTTTGGCCTTTCATCACGGTCTTCGGCCTTCAACATCCTGTTTAATGCCACTCTGCGGCAGGCTCCATCCTCCTCGCATCCGCGGGGACCTGTTATTCCCTCGGCCCTTGGTGTCCGACGCCCTGTTCGAAAGCAAGCAACAGGGTTAGTGTCCATCTTCCGTCCTTCGCCCATCAGAAACACCCCCCACTTAAGGACTTGAGAACTTACCTGTATCCCGGAACGAGCAAGTCTACTACAAGGCTCCTCCACCAGTTCAACGCCCGCGCTCCCACACCTGGAGGGAGAGAAGAACATAAGACAATTAACAAAGACAACTCAACTGGGACAGAGACTGTTACCAGCTTCAATCCCTTTTCGGGACCCATCTCCAGAGCCGTGATTGCTGACATAGAACCACAGGTGAGCCGCATCCACACGCTCCAGCCAGCCTCGCAGCTTAAGGGAATTAGAGGAAGGGAGAAGGGGGGAACACTACAGTACTTTCCCACAGTACACTTACCCTTTGTTCCCCTCTTAGGTTCCACCACACCCCTGGACACCAGAATGCAAGTCCCAAACACACCCAAACCCCTCCCAACCTCACTGCCCCCTTGGAGGTCTTTCCTCCAGGAGACAGGTGGGGGAAGGTGTGGTTTTGAACATACCACCGGGTGAAAAGGGGATCAGCACGGGGACCAATCTGCAGTACCGTACGGACCTGGCACTCCTGCAGGGCACCAGAGGTAAGCGTGACAGCTGCATCTCTTTCGCACTCTACGCTCGCTTGGGCCTCTCTAGCACCTTCAGCTGGGCTCAGTGGTTTGTGTTTCCCCTTTGCTTTTTGCTCTCACTTTCAGCATGTTTACAATCTGCTTAGGGACATGAACATCAACTGCCAAACTCAAACAGGCAGAAGGGAAATAGAGTGTAGTATTTAATTGTCTATTTACTAGTATCAGAATGTATTACAAGTGGTGAAATGCTGTGTCAACAGGGTCTAGAATATGGAACATTAGAAGGTTTAGAAATGAAGCAGTGTTGAACAGTAGCTCTTGCAATATTGATGTGTCCGGTGGGTTTGAACTCTCATGCTTAATAAACACCATTAATAACTCCAAATTGCGTGAGAGAATTCTCCATTGGCGACGAGGATGGGATCAGAAGAACGGCAGAGCCCACTGAGTAGCCGTTGACTGTGCCATAGTTTCCACTGTGTGAAAACTGATAAGGACCTGCTCACAGAGAGGCACTGCTGCCTGTGATAGACAAGTGAAGAGACGGAGTAAAAGGGCCATCTCAACAAAGAAGTCATCCAGCTTAATTCAAAGTGAGCAGCAAGTAAGGTACCTTTAATAGGAGTAAGTGCAGCGCCCATGCATAAAGACCTGATTGCTTGGTGAACACTTAATTAAACGATGGACTGACCAAGCACGATAAACTTGGAGCGCGTATGTCATTACAAGCCAAGCCGAAGAAACAAGCAGCGCACATAGCATACAAGAGAGCCACTTTGACTGCATCACTCAGGGAGTTATAACTGCCGAAGATCGTATTACGTGTAATACATTTAATATTGCCGTCCAATTGTGCCATTACAAATAGACTGCATTTTTTTAAAAAGACACTAAGCCTTGCCAGCGCATGAAGCTTCGTTCTATCTCCTGCTGATCGAGCAACTGTGATAGTGAAGCAATGTATAAATCCGAGGAAATAACCAGAAGACGTAAATGTACATGCCGCCATATTAGTTTCAGCTACCCCTACCGCATCAATTACCAAAGCAACTGCTATTACCTTAAGTCAACAGTGGATGTTTTATTGTCACAGCAACAGTAACGGTGTGAGTTCAACAGCATTTGCTCAGGTTGCAACAGCATTTGCGCAGGTTGCAACAGCATTTGCTCAGGTTGCATGAAGCACATAAAGCATGTAAATCAGCCTCATCATTATAACATTACCTACAAATGAACAAATATATTTGATGTCACAGCAACAGTAACGCTGTGAGTCAACAGCGTTTGCTCAGGTTGCAACAGCGTTTACTCGGGTTGCATTAAGCACATGAAGCATGTAAAGCAGTAGCCTCATCATTTTAACGTTCCCTACAAAACGGACGAACATAATGATGTTGTCTCTGACCAACTGTGAAAAGTTAATTCAAGCAGCAGTTAAAGGCAAAGCTATTCATGTAATAAACAGTCATTTGTTTTGGTGTTTTTCAAAGTAAGCTATACAAGTATTCTACACACAGCAGAGTAAGTCCAAAAGAATTACATTTATACCAGTGCATCTTGCCTTTCACTATAAGCACTTTGATATCCACCATGCAAGGTTTACCACCTCCAAATAATTTTTTGGATACTAAAGTTGAACCAGCTATACCATGGAAACAATTGAAGACCATTATGTATTTGCGGCGCATGGTTGGAATTTCTCCAGTGAATGCAAAAAGTGCTTATTGACACATTGTTTAGGAAATTACAGACAAGAGCAGTTTGAAAATCTGCCTGCACTTTCCGAAGAGGATGCTTTAGGTCTCACTGAATATGAGAAATGCATCAAAATGTTAGATGTACAATACGAGAAATCGGTGAGAGATATTATTTTGGGAACCGTAAACAAGAAGTTGGTGAAACAGTGGAACAGTTTATTACAGCCTTACGTGGTTTGGCTACCTCATGTGAATTTGGTACTACCCTGGATGAGCAACTTCGGGATCAGTTCATGCTAGAATGTAAAGACAGTAAAGTAAGGGAAGAAATGTGGTACAAAGGGAATCCATCTTTTGATGAAGTGCT
Organism: Ambystoma mexicanum; assembly: GCF_040938575.1. Taxonomy (NCBI): domain Eukaryota; kingdom Metazoa; phylum Chordata; class Amphibia; order Caudata; family Ambystomatidae; genus Ambystoma; species Ambystoma mexicanum. The sequence continues at coordinate 281,375,317 of NC_090941.1, read as the reverse complement.
TAGAGTTGCAAAAGAGGTGGAACACACTAACAAATGTGTGAAGGAACTGGAGAAATGAGTAGAGTGTGAAAATAAGGAAGAAGAGATATCACTAGTGCCAGAAATTCTGGCAATTCTAGGAAAGGATTCTGTAAAAAGGAAATTAATTCTGAGGAAAGATCCGACATATGTGAAGAAGAAATCTTCTAGATTCAAGGAGAGGAGAGAAACAGGGGAGAAACGGAGATGCTACAGATGTGATAGTATTCATCATTTAGCAATCAGTGAAAAGTGTCCTGGTATCAAGGAGTTGTGCAAGAGGTGCAATAAGAAGGGACATTTTACTAAATGCTGCAATACCAAGATGGAGAATATAGACCATACTGATGAGCTATGCGAAGCATTTGAAGAATCTACTTTTGCAGTAGAAGTTTCACTGCATAACACAACAATTAATAGAAGTGGATGACAAACCACTAAATATGGTAATTGACTCGGGCGCCAAATACACGTTATTACCCAAGTTTTTATTTGAGAAGGAATTCCAAGCAACTACCACATTAAATAAAGTGGATGTTAGGCCTGATACATATGGTGGTAGGTGCATTGAATTGGAAGGATGGTTCTGGTCTGTGATGAAATTTAAAGACAGGTCTGCGAAAGGGAAAGTTTATATCTCGAAGAAAGGCATGCAACCACTACTTAGCTGGTCACATCAAAGGCGGTTGAAGATAAAATTGGATCCTAATGCGGAGGAGACAGTGTATGCTGTGGATCAGAAATCTAATAACAAGACTCTCACTCAGCATTCAGTGTTTAGAGAAGAATTGGGAGTTCTAAAGAATTTTCATCACAAGATTAAGTTAAGGCATGATGCCATTCCGATAGTACAGAAAGTAAGACCAGTACCGTTGGCAATAAAATCGGCAGTGAAACAAGAACTTGAAAGAATGGAATGTCCTGATGCCTACCCCCGGGCATCAGGACCAAGGCCCTCAGCTCCGAGAGCAGGCATCCAGACATTTGTTTAAACCTCAGCAGACCCGGCTAGGGGCTGTCTGGGTTCAGTCCTGGCACCTTAGGCGCCAGGCTCATCATAGAAATCAGTGCTGGCGCCATAGGCCCAGGCTCATAGACTTTACTTACCTGATGCAGACCATGCTGCAAAAGAGTCCAAGCCTACATGAGGCGTGGATGGGACTATTCTGTTACAGGGACTATTTTTTACTCGGGCGTGGCTCCAGGGAACTTCTTACCGGGAACTACTTTGGAGGCTATTTAAACCACACCCGAACAGCAGCACATGCTTCGCGTTATTCTGCATCCAGCAGCGTGACGCTCACCGTGCCTGCAGCCAGCATCCAGTCTTCTGCCGCGCCCACGTGCCTGCAGCCAGCATCCAGTCTTCTGCCACGCCCGCCTCGAATCCGGAGCTCCTAGAATAAAGAAGAAGAAAAGGACAAGGTTAGAAAACAAACTTATTTCAAATTCCTCACGTAATTCCGGAACCATTTCATCTCCGGACTTGGAAAGTACATCAGTCCTGCACGCGTTGCTTCGCCAGCTCCAGCACGGCACCATACTCACCAGTTCTCACAGCATCTTTCGATCCAGCACTGTCTCCATCATTTCTTCACCATAATCTGGCACCTGGGGACACAAGAAAAAACAAGGTGAGCCAAGGGAATCAACAAATACAACCTCTTACCACCATAGACTTACCTGATTTACCACCGGTGGTATTATTCCATAACTCTCCACATTTTCATATGCCGCATCTGTAAAGAGGGAGAAAACAACACGTTAACGCATGCAATAGTTACCGGACAGCGTTGGGTAACACAGACTCTTACCTGAACGCCAGCAGCAGCTACAAGACCTTCTTCTCACAAACTCAGTTGCAACTTAAGGAAGGAAGGGGACAAGAGTGAACATCGGGCCCATTGAACTCTTTGAACTTGATACTTACCAATCCCGCCAGGGACTTCAGAGTCAATACTTACTGAAACTCTCCCAACGCCTTCAAACCAGTGAAGTAACTGGTATCTACGCGCCCCTGCAAGACACGCAGGATGGAGAGCTCATCTTTTACGAACATAAGGTGAGGTTACTAAGGGGATATCGGAGGTGATTAGTGGGGAAGAGACAGAACAGCTGGGAGGCCATCACTAAAACCCACAGGTGGTTAATCCCTGTCTCCACTTGCAGGAAAATACTTCTTTGGGTCCAGCAGACAAGACTTGGCGGGCCAGTCCAGACAGTCATCTCTGCACTACGCATCACGTTGAAGGAGACCGCAGCTGTCCGGGTCCGATCGACACCCCTGTGGGGTCCAGGTGTGCGTAACAGAACGCGAAGCCTCTCTACAAATACCCACCCGGGTGTTATGGAAACCTCGGAAACCGACCAACGGGCTCGATTATTGGGGGAACTTAGGGCGGAAGTACATGCCGCTCGCCAAGAGACTAATGCCCTCAGGAGAGAACTAATTGTCTCAAAGGAGCGCACGGATGATCTGGCTAGGCAAACTGCAAAATCAAGATGGCAAACGCCCCTACCTGGATATGGGGGAAACCCAACCCCCATTTCATCAAGCAATCCTGTGCAAGTGGTTTTACCAGGAAATATTCCGTTAGCTCTACCCAAACGCTTTGCTGGGGACCCCAAAAGGTTTGGCGTGTTTATGAACCAATGCCGCTTGCACTTTTTATGCAGACCGGGAACCTTTCCAAATGACCAAGCCAAAGTAGCCTTTGTATTGTCATATCTTAGTGGCAGCGCAGCGGATTGGTCCTTTCCATTAGTCAACCAGGATGATACTCTTCTCTGGGATTTTCAGGGTTTTCAAAGGAGCATGGAAAAACTATTCGCCAGACACTCACAGGGTCAAGCCCTGGACAACGAACTTTTATCCTTACGACAAGGTAACCAGGATCTGCTAACCTATATTGCAACCTTCAATAGGTTGGTGGTGGAAACCAGGTGGCCGGAGGAAAAACTAATTACATTGTTTCATCGGGGACTTCGGGGAGAACTCAAAGATGTCTTGGCTCAAGTTGTGAACCCACCTCAGGATTGCACAGAATTTATAGACTTAGTGGTCCAGCTAGACCACCGACTTCAGAACCGAAAGACTGATCGAGCTAAATTCGAGAACCGGGTATTGGTTAAACCCAACGTTGCCCCCAAAGGAACAGATGCATCTGAACCTATGCAGATCGGGGGGTTAAAGGACCCTTAACTCAAAAGGAAAGAGAAAGAAGACGACAGATGCAGTTGTGTCTGTACTGTGGAACCTCAAGACATTTTTTACGGGATTGCCCTACAAAACCACCCAAGAAGGTGGTAGGAGTTGCTGATAAAAGCCACATAGAGCCTGATTCGGGAAACGACCATGCCCGACAAGCGTAGAGGTCCGCTTGCCGAGCTTAAAGAAGGACACTCAGACCTCGCATCTGATCATCCCAATGGTCCTACTTGATCCCAGGCAGCCATCACATATGCACGCAGTAAGGGCATACATAGATAGGGGGCCATAGGAAACTATATGGACCACGAATTGGTGTCAAGGATGAATCTACCTCTTTGCAAAAAGACCACTTCCGTTGTCATCACCACAGTTGATGGAACTGAGATTGCCTTGGGGCCTGTAACTCATTCCACTACAGAGAAGACACTGTTGAGTCAAGATGGGCATCGAGAGACTATTGTGTTTGATCTAATCAAAGCCCCACAGTTCCAGATAATACTGGGGATGCCATGGTTGGAAACACATAATCCTTGTATAGATTGGCGAGAGAATAGAATAACCTTCCCGGATTGTGCACACACCTGTTACCCAGAGAAAACTTTGAACAAAGGCCTGGCTACAGTTGTTAACCCAATCGTGCAGTTACCTCAGGAATACCAAGAATTTCAGGATGTTTTTCAAAAAGAACAGGCCAATAGATTACCTCCTCACAAATCATACGATTGTCAAATCGACCTCCTACCCGGTGCACAACCCCCATGCAGTAGAATCTATGCCCTCACGGAACCTGAAAATCGTCACCTACGGCAATACTTGGACCAATACCGTGCAAATGGCTTTATTCGTCCTTCCTAGTCTCCTGCATCCTCAGCTTTATTCTTCGTGCCAAAAAAGGAAGGTGACCTTAGAACGTGCATAGATTACCACGCATTAAATCAGATTACGGTAAAAAAACGATACCCATTGCCTCTGATCCCCGAATTACTAGACCAAGTAAAGGATGCTTGTATCTACACTAAGTTAGATCTCCGAGGGGCATATCATCTGGTACGTGTCAAGAAAGGCGACGAATGGAAGACTGCCTTTCGCACCAAGTACTGATTATTCGAATATCAGGTGATGCCCTTCGGGTTGTGCAATGCACCAGCAGCCTTCCAGTATTTTATGAACGATATCCTTCGTGAACTCATTGACGTCTGTGTCGTCGTATACATTGATGATATTCTAGTGTACTCCTCCTCAGAATCAGACCATGTTAAGCACGTGCGTGCAGTCCTTGAGAAACTACGCCAGCACAAGTTATATGCAAAATTGGAAAAATGTGTTTTTCATGCTACGGAAGTTGAATTTCTTGGTTTTATCCTGACTCCAAAAGGAGTCTGAATGGACTCTCGAAAGGTGGACGCAATTCTCAAGTGGCCATCACCCAGTTCAGTCAAAGGGGTACAAAGCATGCTCGGATTTGCTAATTTCTACCGCAGATTCATTCCGGACTTCTCCCATGTTGTACACCCCATCACAGCACTTTTGCAAAAAAACAAACACTTCTTGTGGACCGAAGAGGCTGAAAAGGCCTTCCAAGAGCTGAAAGCGAAATTCACATCAGCACCTGTCTTAAAGCATCCACGCCCTGAGCTTCCATACATAGTAGAAACTGATGCATCCAGTTTAGCCATGGGAGCTGTCCTGTCCCAGAAGGATCCTGAAACCGGTCAACTTCACCCAGTAGCGTTTTGGTCCAGAAAGTTCTCAGCACCTGAGTTAAACTATGCGGTTACCAATAAAGAGCTATTAGCCATCAAGTCCGCCTTTAAGGCTTGGCGGCACTATCTTCTTGGTGCCAGGCATACTATTACCGTAATCACCGATCACCGGAACCTGCAGTATTTAAAAACAGCCAAAGCCCAATCATCGCAACAACTTCGATGGGCATTGTTCTTTGCCGAATTCAATTTCGTGATCACTTATCGACCAGGCTGCAAAAATGGCAAAGCAGATGCCTTATCCCAAATAGGGATGGGAGAAGCATATGCAAACCCGGAACCGGTGGCAATAATTCCAGAGCAAAGAATTCTTGGCATAACTACTCTACAGACACTAGAAGATATTCATTCAGAAATCCAACAACTCTTCGATCCAGCAACCCTGCAGGACTGGGTAAAGAAAGGCCCGGACTACTCAGTCGTCAATGACCTACCTTACTATCAAGGACGACTATTTCTACCACACAAGGAAATACAAGAACTAGTCATCTCCAATTACCATGACACCCTGATGGAAGGGCCCCCAGGTATCGCAAAAACTGAAGCGAAAATTAAGAGACAGTTCTGGTGGCCCACTTGGCGAAAAGATGTAAAGTAATTTGTGATGTCTTGTGGCATTTGCGCCCAAAACAAAGGCCAGAAGAAAAAACCAGCTGGCCTTTTACAACCTTTGGATATTCCACCTACACCATGGCACACCTTGTCTTTAGACTTTATTACAGATCTACCTCCATGTAATGGATTTAACACCGTCCTAGTTATTGTGGATCTTTTTTCCAAGATGGCCCACTTCATTCCGTTAAAGGGGTTACCTTCTGCTTCGATTCTGGCCAAGGAGTTCCTCGAAAACATTGTTCGATTACATGGATTCCCTTCCGTATTGGTTTCTGACCGAGGTAGTCAATTTATCTCGCATTTTTGGAAGAAATGTTGTCAACTAGCACAAATCGACGTGAGGCTATCAACAAGTCACCATCCCCAGACCGATGGTCAGACGGAAAGGACCACCCAGACCCTTGAACAGTACCTACGCTGCATGCTACACCAGACCGAAAGCAATTGGAAAGATATTTTATGGATTTCCGAGTACGCATACAATAACTGCATACAATAACTCTGTACATTCAGGAACCGGACAAAGCCCTTTTTATACCATATATGGACATCACCCTCGAACCTCAGAACTCGATTCGCCTCAGCACTTAGAAATGCCCGCAGTTAGTCATTTGCACTCTACTATTACACAAGCCTTTAAGGAAGCCACAGAACATTTGAACCAAGCAAAAGAGAAATACAAGAAAAATGCTGATCAACATAGAAGTGAAACTCCACAATACCAGATTGGGGATCAAGTTTGGCTGGTTAAAAAACATATACCTCTGAAGGGAACTCAGACTTTTAATCCTAGATATTTGGGACCTTACACCATTAAGGCCATTATCAACCCGGTGGCCGTCAAATTGGAATTACCCTCTAATATGCAAATTCATCCTGTCTTTCATGTTTCACTTATAAAACCAGTTCAACCAGGGACAAGATTAACCAAACCACCTGACCCCATCTTGATAGATGGAGAACCTGAATTCGAGGTAAAAAATATCCTGGACTCCAAGATGATTAATTCAAAACCTTTTTATTTGATCGATTGGAAGGGCTACGGACCACAAGAAAGATCATGGGAGCCTAGCGACCACGTTCATGCACCTCGGTTGGTGAAAAGATTCCATCGGAACTTCCCAGACAAACCGGGGCCAGGGGGAAGATCAACTTTAGGAGGGGCCTTGGGGGGGAGTGCTGTCATGATGCCTACCCCCGGGCATCAGGACCAAGGCCCTCAGCTCCGGGAGCAGGCATCCAGACATTTGTTTAAACCTCAGCAGCCCCGGCTAGGGGCTGTCTGGGTTCAGTCCTGGCACCTTAGGCGCCAGGCTCATCATAGAAATCAGTCCTGGCGCCATAGGCACCAGGCTCATAGACTTTACTTACCTGATGCAGACCATGCTGCAAAAGAGTGAGGCCTGGATGGGACTATTTTGTTACAGGGACTATTTTTTACTCGGGCGCGGCTCTAGGGAACTTCTTACCTTGAACTACTTTGGAGGCTATTTAAACCACACCCGAACAGCAGCACATGCTTCGCGTTATTCTGCATCCAGCAGCGTGACGCTCACCATGCCTGCAGCCAGCATCCAGTCTTCTGCCACGCCTGCCTCGAATCCGGAGCTCCTAGAATAAAGAAGAAGAAAAGGACAAGGTTAGAAAACAAACTTATTTCAAATTCCTCACGTAATTCCGGAACCATTTCATCCCCGGACCTGGAAAGTACATCAGTCCTGCACATGTCGCTTTGCCAGCTCCAGCACGGCGCCATGCTCACCAGTTCTCACAGCATCTTTCGATCCGGCACTGTCTCCATCATTTCTTCGCCGTAATCCGGCACCTAGGGGACACAAGAAAAAACAAGGTGAGCCAAGGGAATCAACAAATACAACCTCTTACCACCATAGACTTACCTGATTTACCACCGGCGGTATTATTCCATAACTCTCCACATTTTCATATGCCGCATCTGTAAAGAGGGAGAAAAACAACACGTTAACGCATGCAATAGTTACCGGACAGCGTTGGGTAACACAGACTCCTGAACGCCAGCAGCAGCTACGAGACCTTCTTCTCACGAACTCAGTTGCAACTTAAGGAAGGAAGGGGACAAGAGTGAACATCGGGCACATTGAACTCTTTGAACTTGATACTTACCAATCCCGCCAGGGACTTCATAGTCAATACTTACCGGAACTCTCCCAACGCCTTCAAACCAGTGAAGTAACTGGTATCTACGCGCCCCTGCAAGACACGCAGGATGGAGAGCTCATCTTTTACGAACATAAGGTGAGGTTACTAAGGGGATATTGGAGGTGATTAGTGGGGAAGAGCGAGAACAGTTGGGAGGCCATCACTAAAACCCACAGGTGATTAATCCCTGTCTCCACCTGCAGGAAAATGCTTCTTCGGGTCCAGCAGACAAGACTTGGCGGGCCAGTCCAGACAGTCATCTCTGCACTACGCACCACGTTGAAGGAGACCGCAGCTGTCCGGGTCCGATCGACACCCCTGTGGGGTTCAGGTGAGCGTAACATGGAAGCAGAAGGCATCATGAAAAGAGTTGGATCTTCTGAATGGCTTTTACCTTTAGTGATAGTGCACAAGCCCAATGGAAAGTTAAGACTGTGTATAGATCTCAGGAGTACAAGTTTGTGATCCCTGATAGGCATCCCTTGCCTAATATAACTGAAATACTGGGAACAATTAAGAACACTAAAATAATGAGTACTTTAGACTTGAGGTCTACATATCACCAAATTATGTTACATCCTTTCTCCAGAACATTACTGCTTTTATTACTACAGAAGGTTTATTTCGTTGTAGAAGGATGCCATTTGGTCTTGTGTCTGCTGCTGCTGTGTTCCAGCGGGTGATTTATCAGTTATTCCATCAGAGGCAAGGTGTGCTATGTTTTCAAGATGATGTATTAGTTTATGGTCAAGATCAGAAAGAACATGACAGTAGAGTTTGTAAAGTATTGAATATTTTTGAAGAGGCTGGTCTGACACTCAGTAAGGAAAAGTCTAAATTTAACAGATCTAGCATGAGGTTTCAGATAAAGGTATCAAACCTAAGGAAGAGTTAGTTAATACCACATATATTTTCCAAGTCCGGATAGTAAAGATAAACTGATTTCATTCTTGGGTATGGCTGAGTATTACAGACAATGTATTCCTAGATTTGCAAGCAAAATGATTCACATGAGGAAACTAGTAAAGAAGAATGTGAGGTTTGATTGGGATTACTGTTGTGACGATGAGTTCAATAACATAAAGAATGATTTAAACAATGCTCTCACATTGAAATAGTTTGATCCCAATAAAAGGAGCATACTCACCACTGACACCAGTAATCATGGTTTGGGGGTAGTGTTATCAAAGATAGAAGCTGGTATGGAGTACCCGATTGCATTTTCTTCAAGAGTGCTGAAGGAAGCAGAATGTAATTATTCCACTATTGAAAAGGAATTATTGGCTGTTAAATGGGCAATTGAAAAATTGTGTTCATTCACCTGGGGAACCAGATTTGTGGTGAGATCTGATCATAAACCACTTAAAGAGATTCTTACAACAAAAGGTCTTGATAAGGTTTCATCAAGAATCAGAAAATGGGTAGCTAGTCTACAGGAGTACAATTGGGGCATGAAATTTGTTCCTGGTGTGAACAATAAATCTACTGATTGTTTGTCGAGATTGACTAATTTTGTTGAGAATGTGGATGATGAAGGAAGTGATGAAGAACAGATATTGTCTGTGCACCAAGAAATAGTATCAGAGCATGATTGGGTGCAAGCAATAGAGTCTGATGAAACTCTCAAGAGGGTGAAGGAGCGATTGGAAAGTGGAGCGAGAGGTAGTGAAATTAAGACAGGTGAGCACTCTGATGCCGTAAGGCATGTATTTGATGAACTGCATTTAAACAAAGGCTTAGTGTTGAGGAATGGAAAATTGCATCCACCTGTTGGGGTTATGAAGAAAATACTGCAGCTAGCACATGCAGGTCATCTAGGTATGACCAAGATGAAACATTTGATCAAACAAGATTTTTGGTGGCCTGACGTGGACCTAGAAGTTGAAAGAATGATTAGAGAATGTTGCAGTTGTGAAGATTCTGCCAAAGGATATGGTGCGAGACAGGAACCCATGACTAAAACATTCATACCCACCATACATTGGGACCGTGTCGGTTTAGATAATGTGGGTCCAGTACGAAGTCAAGGTACGTTGAAATATTGCATAGTGCCTATTGATATGTTGTCCAGGTGGGTAGAGGTTAAGTGGGTACAGAACTTTTGTTCAAGGGATATCATTTAGTTTCTGGAGAGTATTTGAAATGGCAAGGTTATACGACTACAATTCTTACTGACAATGGAGTGCAATCGGTGTCGGAGGAGATGAATGAAAGCATTTCTCAGTGACAATGGGGTTGAACATAGGAGTAGTTCTATTTATCATCCCCAGACCAATGGCGTAGTTGTGAGATTCAACAGGGTAATAAGATTGTGGCACATAGATACACTCCTCATTCCACCACAGGGGTTTCCCCTTTTCAAATGCTGAGAGTTCGTAAACCTAAAACGAGGGTATGTCCTGCGTGGTTAGGCAGAGCATGTATTAAGAACATTGACTTTGAGGAAGTGGAGAGGAATATACTTCAGAGACAGACATGTAATAAGCAGTTGTTTGATGTGAGGAAGGCTGTCAGGAAGTGTCAGGTTGAAGTAGGAGCTGGGAATAGTCAATGCCTGGAGACGGTTTGCATTAAACAAACATGTAAGAGACCGTCATATCTTAAGGATTATGTGAGCTAAACTCCTGCCTTTATAGGTTGCATTACAAATCATATTGTTTAATGTTGTGAATTGTAAATTGTATATAGTTCACCAGGTTATTCCTTTTTCAAATCTTGTTATGTTATATGTGTACCAGTTCATAGCTTAGCAGTACCAATTTTGTTTGCTGTTATATAAAGAAGGGAGGTGTGTAGTATTTCATTGTCTATTTACTATTATCAGAATTTATTGGAACACTGTTTTACAAGGGGTGGAATGCTGTATTAACAGGGCCTCGAATACGGAATATTAGAAGGTTTAGAAATGATGCAGTGTTGAACAGTTGCTCTTAAAATATTGATGTGTACGGTGGGTTTTAACTCTCATGCTTAATAAACACCACTAATAACTCCAAATTGCGTGACAGAATTCTTCATAGAGTTCATGGATTGACAGATGCTCTAAAGCAGGTTGTCCCACTACAAGCATTGAGGGCCGGAAACATGTTGGATTTTCAGGATACCCCTCATTAATGTTCATGAGAGAAATGTACATTCAATTATTCTAATTGTATGCACATTTCTTCTCATGAATTTTAATGAGGGTTATTGTGAAAATCGGTCAGTATTCTGGCCCTTGAGGCCTGGAGCTGGACAACCCGGCTCAAAAACAACCGCATCACACAGAGCAGAGGCCCAGGGACTGAGAGAAACCAACCAGTGTGTGAGACTGATGCAGCATGGTGGAATTTAGAGTGTGAAGCCCCACAACACATTGAGAAAGCCATATTTGCAGAATCCCTACATGTGAGGTCTTGAGAAAACCTCTGTGAAAAGCTACTCCATAAGCTGGTTATGAAAGTCAGAACTCCTGAAAGCATCTTGAGGAAAGGTTTTGGAGGATTACAATACCAGTTGGATATGGGAGTCAGAACTACTCTATCATCTTGAGAAGAAGAGCCTGAGTGATTACATTATATCTAGGGTATACTGAAGCCAGAACTCCTAAAGCAAGAATGATTACAATGCATGCAAGAGAGGGGAGTTTGCACCCCTAAAGTAACTGGAGAAAGCGATGCAAAAGGAGGACAAATGGTAACTAATCTTGGGAGCCAACACTCCTAAAACTTTGTAAAAAGAAGAAGACTAATAACATCTCGATCCTGACCTACTGAAAGCCACACCTGACACTTTAGCAACTAGCTAACAAATAAAGATTAATTTCACTTGTATATCCTTGGAAGCTTCTTTAGTTGTTTCATTCTGTCCCAGGTTGCATGAAACAAATCTGGAACAATGCAATAGTGTCTCGGGGCAATTCTGTATGCTATGTAAAGTGGGATGGGCTTATTCTGGAGCCCATGTGAAATGAAATGGGGCCATTGTGTAGCCAAAGTTAAAGTGGTATGGGAATTTTGTGGTGGAGACAGTCTGAAGTGGCATGGTGCAAATCCAGCCGAGTAGTTCACAAATTAAGTACTCACCTTAAACATGGGGGACCTTGCACTTTTCAAGTTTGTTTGAATCCCGGCAGGGCGACACAGCTCTTCAGCCTTCTGACGTTGCGATTAAGAACAAAAAGAGGCATGAGGCTGTGTTTTGGGAGCCGCATAGCCTGACGTTGGTGGACCATTTGAAACTGACACAGCCATTTTCTGTGGGCAATGTAGAAACTAGCAGGACAGTTGCTTAACTGGGACAAAAGCTTTATGGCAGTTTTGAAATCGGGATGACAATGTTTTGGAAGCAATGTGCATGTCATTTTCTGGGGCAATATGGAAAAAGCAGGTGTAAGAGCTTAATTGGGCAACACGTTTGTACTCTGGCCTGCCAATTTATTGGCAACAATGCGCTGGAGGTTTCCGGCAGTGTGGCAACTGGCATGTAAGTGTGCTCATTTGGGGCAAGACTGGTGTTTTACTGTTGAAACTAGCATAGTCACTTTTTGGGGCAATGCGAAACAGTGAGGAAACTGTCTTTTTTTCCCCTCCCGAGCTTGCCAAAGCTGAGTCTGCAGTCCCAAATGCAGATAGAACTAAACTTTCACCCTTGAATGGGACAGAACACTGCAGAGGAGTCAATGGGCCTCATTACGACCCTGGCGGAAATCGCGGTGCAAAATGCACCATGGAGCACGGCGGAAAGCTGCCGATAGCGCCATGGGGGTTGGCGGATTTTCCGCCCCATTCCGACCTTGGCGGGGCGGTAAATCCCCATCCCCCATTTTACCCTTCCCCATTCCCATTTTTGCCCCATAGGGTATAATGGGAGTGGGGAAGGCGTTAATTACGCCACCGTAAAATACGGTGGCGTAATTAACAACAAGGTCCCGTAGCGCCATGGATTTCTCCGCCCGGAAAAACCAGGCGGAAAACGCTCCATGGCGCTACGGGAACTCGTAGTGGGGCGGACGGGTCCGCCGCGAATAACGCTGGCGTAAACCCACTCCGCCAGGGTCGTAATGAGGCCCAATGTGTTGAACTCCCAACACAAGAACTGATGTCTTGTTAATGCAGTGAGTAAGGAAGAGCTTTACAGACGACTGCTCAGCTATTCTATGTCAGGAGGTGTAACCCTGAAAAATATGGGACTCAAGAGTGCCTTGTTACACATAGAGACATCCTGAAATGCCATTTTCTTCTTGAACAAGCGGTTGCCCTGATGCATTGTTCAGAAGAAATCAAGAACATGAAACATATGTCTGCATTTCCCCCACACTTATAATGGCTGGTGTTAAAATATATGTAATTCACTTTAAAAAAAACCATTCTGAATGCATTAATGCTGGTTGTAAATAGATTAATGCATTAATTGTATTGTTATGTGCGGAGAATGGCAATCACACAATGTATATTTTTGCAATGCATTTTTTGAAAAATAAAATAATTAATTTAGTGATTCAGGCATGTAAAGTGTGCTGACTATCCCAAATCTAAATGTGCTACTTTGTGTGATAAATGTATTGTTTGCAGCCGGGATGTTGCACATTTAAACCAGTTCCTTCTCTTTGTGTAATGTGAAACTGTCATGGCAACATACTGCTCTGAGTAAATGCTGGCTTTGCCATAGAAATTTGCCTGGAAATTCTCTGGGAACCAATAAGACACCCTGATATTTTTGAGAACCGTGAACTATTTGAGCAATACTTCGATATATGCAGGAAATAACCCAGCTGTATACTCAGTTTGTATTTTTTCCTATACATTCTGATTTGTGTTTAACAACTAGGTCAAGAACAATGTAGTGCATTATATATCCTTGCACAGATTTGAAACCTTTATAATCATATCTCCTTTGCCCAATATTTAAGACTTTTGTAGGCTCAACTGGCATATGATTTAAATATGCGTAAAGGACATGTTTCACAGTGCTGTAATGGCACGCTGTACAAGGCAGTGCTTCAGTGATGTAGCACACATAGTTGCTTACTGTTCATTCAGAGTACTGTGGCAGTCCTGCCGTCTGTATTGTTATATATCAGGTGTCCCCCTTCACAACACCCTATGGCATTTTAACCAATTAGCTCTGAAAAATGGGGGATAGATCCTGTACCCCAAACTCGTTTGGTGAGTGGTACTTTTGATGGTTTGTTTCATGTCTTGTAATTTTATGCTTCTATTATCCTGTGTATTCTTGTTGTTGAAATGTAAAGCGCTTTGACGTAAAGCGCTATATAAACTTAATAAATACAAATACAAATACTTACAAAATGCGCTTGTTCTTCTTCTTGCTGATAGATTTTTATCCATCAGCGGTGATTTTTGGATACCGAGGCTTGAGCCTCATTACTCCATCTTCTCAGGTTGAGTGTGTAGTCGTGGGTTTGTATTCTTCTTGGTCTGTGTGGTCTTGTCACAGTAGGGCTGGTAACACAGGGTCTTCGCAGTGACTTACAAAATGCGCGCGATTGGTGACTTTTAATCCCCTTCCCTACACCCCACTCCCTGTTTTGTAGCTCCAGAGCCGCCACTGGTGTTCAATGCAGTTTGCAGATGGAAAGTCGTAGCACTGAGTCAACTAGAGCTGCAGAAATTCATCCATGCAGAAAACGCCCACTTGAATTCCCGGTCTAAGAGCACCAGCCACGGATGCGGTACAAAGAAAGGTGTTCCAGCCCGGCCTGATTGACTCCAGGAGAAATGGCAATGGAAAACTGCTGTAATAGTTTATGCACAGGAATTACACTTCCTCAGGTCTGCTCAAACACTCCATAAATCTGCCCTTTAGCCTCTGCAGAGGCACCGCGAATTATATGGTAGTGTCGGGTCGAATTTTGGAGTTAATTACGAAGTGGTGGGAAGAGAATGCACAATAAATACCTACATATACCAATTATAATTTTGTGGCATGCATAAATCCACCTAGTGCTGAGGCCAATTGAAAGCAAATCATTCTTATATCCAGGGAAGCCATGGCACTGAAAGCGAGGCCTATAAGTGTAAACACCCCAGACGAAGCTGCACCACACAGACGTCCTCCTGTTGCTGCTTTAGGGGTAATCTGCCCTCCCGCACTTGTGACGATAAAGGTGGCCACCTAGTCTTGCGTTGTTTTTATGTTATGTTATGTTACATCTTGTGTGCACTGGAGGAGGCTGGAAGTTAACCCCATGAAGTCTAGTGTCATGCATTTGGGCATGAAACTGAAATACTGGAAATCTCTTACCGCAAATGGGAAAATAGTGCCCGGATGCCGCATGTATGTCTACCCGGCATTGCTCTTTAGGGACAATCTGGCTGGTCTGCCTCACAAAGGTACAGTGAATGCTCACAAGGCCTAGTAGGACCGCTTCTTTCTTTCTTTCTTTCTTTCTTTCTTTCTTTCTTTCTTTCTTTCTTTCTTTCTTTCTTTCTTTCTTTCTTTCTTTCTTTCTTTCTTTCTTTCTTTCTTTCTTTCTTTCTTTCTTTCTTTCTTTCTTTCATTGTTATTATATGTGCCTTTCATTCCCATGTTCCCTCCCCCTAGCCCTGTCGGTGCTTTGAAACACAATTTACTTGATGTATAAGCGCCATACAAATACACAATAAAATAAAATAAAAATGAAAGAAAGCCAGTGCAATCAACAGTTACGTTAGGAGATTTCCACATGGTCTAAATAACTACTTCTGGAGGATGGAACTGCGATTTGATAAGTTGAATTATGGGAACAAATATGGACCTCAAAACATGCCTCCCTTAACCGGCTGATTGTGGCATACGTGAAAGATGGCGAGCGTCCAGGGGAAATCCAATGGCTGACATATGTGCACAGGCAATCTACAAGCCTGGGCGCCGCATATTTGTACAATAACCCTAGTAGTAGTGCAGGCAATTCCAAAAGGATATTAAAACACATTATTAGAACAATGCAGAGGTGATAGTGAGGAACAGAAGACAGTTGTCAGGGCAAAGCTACGTAATTTCATACATACAGGTATTCTGGTTTACCTTTGCCGACTGATCAACTGCTGGCATTAATTAAGCAATATGACCTGAGTGGCGGGGGCCTTAATGAAGGCCCCGGGGCATTACCTGAGTCGGTAATGCCCCCGCCGCGAGGGTCACATTGCTATTAGTCCCCCCACCCGCAATATATGCGTGACCAGGGCACTAAAAGCTATATTTTCTGTCCCAAAACGCTGTGGCGTTTCGGGACAGAAATAAAAAAAAGAAACAACCAAGAAAATGGCCACCGGGAAAGGGAAAACGGAGTCCGTTTTCCCTTTCCATGGCGGCCATCGGGAGCAGACGCGCTGGGAACAGAAGTGTTCCCAGCTCGTCCGCTCCCGAAAAAAAAGAAGCAGAAGGTAAGTGGGGTTGGGAGGGAAGAAGGGAGGGAGGGGAAGAAAAAATAAAAAATAAAAATATGTATATGCGTCCCTGTCTCCACACTGCTGGAGACTGCCTTCGTCCCCCACCGGGGACGCAGGAGCAAGAAGGTAAGTGGGGTGGGGTGGGGTGGGGAGGGCAGGCAGGAGGGAGGGAAGGGAAAGAAAAAAAAAAAAAGCTTACCTGAGTCCCCGGCGAGGGGCGAAGGCAGCTGCTCAGCCGTGGGGAGGCTCGGAGTGGGGATGGCCCAGCTTCGAGCCTCCTCATTGGCTGAGGGGCTGCCACGCCCCCCACTGAGGACAAGGCGGCTGGAATCCGGGCAAGAATCGAAGGATTCTCGGCCGGGTAAGGACCCGGCGAGAGCCAATCAGAATGCGTGTTGCATTCTGCTTGACTCTTGCCGGGTACTAATTATTGTTATTCCCTTAAGTTAAGGTAAAAGTCCCTATCTGACGCTTATAGGCAGGTGGTTACACAACGAGGCCCCAAACATGCTTTGTCCCTGCAGGTCTAGGGAGGTTGAGTCTCTGACGCACTTTGTTTTATTTTGTTCATTATAGAGGAAATTTAGCGGGGGGGTCATACCATACACCTTATGGAGAGACGTGTAGGAGGGCACACACTATACTTATCACATACCTATGCCGAATACTTGACCTGCCTCTTACCTGTCTCCAACCCCGCTTACCTGGGTCCAAGATCACCATGGTGAGCACCTCTGTGACGTGGAGAAGGGAGGCAAAGGCAAAGATTAGGTCAGGATTTTCCCCAAGTACCCCTAAGGAAAAAAGACACTAGGTTAAAGTAACTGGCACACAAAAGGAAAGGCGAACAAAGGAATGCTTGTGTACAGTTTAGTTGTTGTATGCTCATGTATGTTTTCATCTTCCAGTACACCAGCAGTTTTGTTAAAAAGAAAAGGGAAATCCCAGGACACTATACAGATAACCTAAACCTAAGCAGCTTCATATGTAAACCTTACAAAAATATAAAAAGTCCTTTTAAATCTTAAAAGAATGTATAAAGACCATAGAAAATATACACAAAGTCTATACAGTGCAATGAACAAAAATTATATATATATATATCTAAGCACCTTACCAAGGCTTTCTCGAGGTCCTTGCTGCTGCTCTTTTTTGATGTTCTTGGGTGTCTCAACGCTCTCTTGAGATGGTTCTGGCAAGCAGTTCATGCTGTGGCAGGCAGAAGAGCAGTGTGTGGGGGCTCCAAAGTCTTAGCTTGGACTGTGCTGCTTAGGCAAATGCAGCCCAGCAATCAGAGGGGACATAGTCGCTGGACTAAGGCCAGTGAATCGCTCTGGCTGAAGCTACTTTGAACAATGAACTGTTCAGTAGGACTGCAAGTGGTCTTGGGGCAGAGGCATTACACTCCTCATCTGAGGTGGCGAGACCGGAACTCCTTCAGGGCAGCCACGAATAACCTGAAGTATTTTGATCATATGTTCTTTTTTTTACCTCTGGTAATGAAATAGGACTAACAGCTCCCATAAATGTTTCATTTGTGTAGAGTGGGAGTCGGAATAGTGTGCCGGAAGGCCCGATCTACACGTTCAAGAACATTCAATAGCCAGGTTTCCTATGCCCTATAGGAATGATCATTCTGAAGGACGGTTCGGGCTACTCAGGAGGGAACAGGCTAACGGGTGGACTCTGTTTTACCAACATTGAAAACGAAATGAGAGTTTGATTATTCTGATAGCTCTGCTTAGTGAGCTCTAGGGCCACAGAGTGCCCTGCAGGGGAAACAGAGGGGCACACACAGCTGACAACACCGAAGCCTGCGACAAGGAAGACTGCGGCTCCATTGATCATTGCACGCACACTGTTTCATCAAGCCCCCTAGCTAGAGATAGCACTTGGGCAGGCATCCACCTCCTGCCTTCACAGCTTTATCTTCCATTCATTGCCCTGAGGAACCCCTTGCGAGAGGAACAAGAAGACAGTAATAATCTAAGAGGAGAGAACAGAGAACAAGAAAATGGGGGCATTAAAAATAGAAGAAGAAAGCAATCAAAGGAAAACGACTGATGAAAAGATGCAGGGGTGGTCTGAGCAAGGCCAATTTCAACAGGTTACCATGCTCGCCACATGCTTTGAGAGGGTGCTAGTCACCTCTGGTCCAGATGATCCACACTGCGGTGTCAGAACTGCGGGTTCCACTGCAATTACATCTAGATGACATGGAGAGCAGTTTGTAAACAATGTATGTGACATCACTTCTAGATTTTAGGTCATTTTAGCATCCTTTATTTTTAGCATTATTGTTGCGCTGAAATACGAAATCTTTAAAATGTGTAATATTGTGTTTGAGTGCAGTGCCTAAAACCGATTGCCTGGATAATATACCAACTCTTACCTCTGAATTTTCATCTCACTGTGTTTATTCCACTTGAAACACTTCCCGTGTTGTAGTTAGCTTAAGGAACTCCAATTCCCTTTGGTTTGGTAGTCATTGGGGCCTATTTCCTTTCCTGACAGGTGCGTCAGCGCCGGTCCGTCTGGGAGATGCCAGTCTGCGCTAGTCCACGTTGACCCCTCTGGGATGGATACTCAGGATGGAGTGAGGAGTCGTACCACAGACCCGGTGAGGGAGAATTGTGATGATTCTTGTAATAAACATAAGCCCCATAGACAGGTTTTCAGTGGGATTGGTAACCCTAGGTCTCCTGGGGGCAACCAGACGTGGTCTCCCTCTCACTGTGCTTAGAGAGGCATCAGCTTCACCTCACTGATGATCCCCAACAAGGGTGAAACACGTGTATGGGGTTGCTGGTGGTACTCTCGTTCAGATTGGAGTTGCCATTGTATTTCGGTGCTGGACTGCCCCTGGGCAGGACAAAGACTGATATGCAAATGGATATTTCCCATCTGTGAAAGGCACAGTGAGTAAAAGCAGTGGCTGCGAACTCTCAAGTGGTTAATAACCACTGAACAGGTTATCATGTCTGTTCTTGCGAGAGAGGGGCGCCCGCTACCTTTGTAAAACTATTTTTTAAGGAACCTGGGATTGGTAACCCTAGGTCTCCTGGGGGCAACCAGACATGGTCTCCCTCTCACTGTGCTTAGAGAGGCATCAGCTTCACCTCACTGATGATCCCCAACAAGGGTGAAACACGTGTATGGGGTTGCTGGTGGTACTCTCGTTCAGATTGGAGTTGCCATTGTATTTCGGTGCTGGACTGCCCCTGGGCAGGACAAAGACTGATATGCAAATGGATATTTCCCATCTGTGAAAGGCACAGTGAGTAAAAGCAGTGGCTGCGAACTCTCAAGTGGTTAATAACCACTGAACAGGTTATCATGTCTGTTCTTGCGAGAGAGGGGCGCCCGCTACCTTTGTAAAACTATTTTTTAAGGAACCTGGGATTGGTAACCCTAGGTCTCCTGGGGGCAACCAGACGTGGTCTCCCTCTCACTGTGCTTAGAGAGGCATCAGCTTCACCTCACTGATGATCCCCAACAAGGGTGAAACACGTGTATGGGGTTGCTGGTGGTACTCTCGTTCAGATTGGAGTTGCCATTGTATTTCGGTGCTGGACTGCCCCTGGGCAGGACAAAGACTGATATGCAAATGGATATTTCCCATCTGTGAAAGGCACAGTGAGTAAAAGCAGTGGCTGCGAACTCTCAAGTGGTTAATAACCACTGAACAGGTTATCATGTCTGTTCTTGCGAGAGAGGGGCGCCCGCTACCTTTGTAAAACTAGGTTTTCAGTGAAGCCTGGGTCTGTAGAAAAGGAATCACCTCCCCAGAAAAAATGCCCCATCTATTAAAACGGTGTTACTGAACACAAGATCATTGGATAAACATGCACTTGAAGTGTGTGATTACATTTTAGACTCGGAGATAGATATTATGGCTATGACAGAGATATGGTTACAGGAGTCTAGTTGCCCTAACATTGATTTAGCCACCCCAACTGGTTATTGCTTTTTCTGTCAGAATAGAGATGTTAATAGAGGTGGAGGGGTGGCCATTATAGCCAGTTGTATGTCAGGGTGCTGAAATTTTGTTTCTTAAAGGTACTCTCTCCCTGACTGTTTAAATATTGTATTGTTATATTGTCCTCCTCATGAAACTGTATATTTTCAGGACGACTTTGCAGAGCTTTTATCATTGTTGCATAGACCCAACGCAGCTTCAATTGTGGTGGGTGACTTTAACAATTGGCTGTTTAACCCGCTTGATCCTCAAGCTCTTCAGCTCGAGAAGCTGTTTGCCATAAATAAATGTGTCATTGCGAATGGAAAGGAACCCATGCATAACCTGGGCAACACACTGGACTGGGTGACCAGTAGAAAATTGGTCCTAAGCCCTATTGTTTTCCAACCTTGCATATGGTCTGACCATTCTCTTGTTTCTTTTGTGTTTATGTTGCCTTGTATCTACCATCAGAAAAGTAACCCTACGTGCAAAGTATCTAGTCGCAATTTCAATAAAATCAGTAAAGAATTTTGCCTATCTTCATTGATGCTAACTGCATCTGTTTCGGACTTCCCCAGTTTTTTGGTGGCGGAATTCGACGAATGCTTCTTGACCATGCTGGATCATGTTGCTCCCATTACTATTAATAGTGTAAGAGAGAAGGGAAATGACCAAAAATGGTATGGCAAGGCTTTACACATCTTGAAAAAGAAAAAAAGGAGAGTGGAACGAGTCTGGATAAAGGACCAATCTCCAGCTAATAGAGAGGAATGGCAGATCCTTAAGATAATGTATAGATCTGAAGTTTTATTTGCTAAAAAATCTTTTTTGGGCAATCAAATCGCCCATCAGAAAATAATTCTAAGGAATTATTCCAGATTCTCAGTGATCTCGAAAAGCCCCCAACTATGTTACAGAAATCCACCCCCACTAATGCCGATTGTGCAAATATTCAAGCTGCATTCGCTGCTAAAATACTGACAGCCCAAACTAAAATCCAGGCCAATTTGGCGGGGATGGAGTTTTCAAATTCCACTATACCGGTTGATACCTCGGACCAGTTAACTTCTGTGGGGTTTGCATTTAGGAGTGCATCTGAGGATACTTTGGCTAGTATTATGTCCATTATGAGGTCCACCACCTGCTCTGGAGAGCTGTTGCCATCCAGAATTATGCTGAATAATAGGTTCTTGTTCCTCCCTTTTCTTACTTGGCTCATTGCCGCCAGTTTTTGGATGGTTGAGGCATTGAAAAGGGTCTCTATTACCCCTTTACTGAAGAAATCTGGCGATGATCCCAAAGACTACTTCAATTTTAGGCCCATTACCATTGTACCAATCTTCTTGAGGATCTTGGATAAAGTGATCACTCTGCAGCTCCAATCTTTTTTGGAAAAATCTGAAGCTTTTCATTTTAGACAATCGGGCTTCCAGACCAATTATGGCACTTAAGCGCATTGCTAGATATGAAACCAGAGATGCTTCAGGTCATGGATCAAGGCCAGGGCGGGCTGCTGATGTTGTTGGATTTATCAGCAACCTTTGACCTTATCGACCATGATAAGTTGTTGGACAGGTTGAGGGTTTCGAGTGGCATATCTGGTAATGCCCTTGCATGGATCAAATCCTTTCTGACAAATCGTCAGTCACTGGTTGTTTGGGCTAATGCACGGTTCCCTGAGGAGCTCCTGAAATGTGGGGTCCCTTAGGGTGTGTGCATGTCCCCATGTCTTTCCAATGTTTATTGCTGCTCTTTGTGTGATTTATTGGCCGGGCTGGGTGTTCATTTTACCAATGATGCTGATGACACTCAGCTCGTGTTCAAACTCAGCAGCAATTACGCAGAAGACCCAGAAACCATAAATAAAGTGTATACTGCCATCCAACAATGGACAACTACAAATGGCATGCGCCTAAATGCCAAGAAAACTGAGATGATGATTTTTGGCTCATCTCAGGCAAGATCCAAGTTGGATTCACAATATTTAGCTTTTTGTGTGGAAGGCCCTGTTATACCCACTATGAATATAGTCAAGGCACTGGGAGTATTCTTTGAGTCTTCCCTGAACATTAATGCCAACACAGAGAGTGTAATGAACAATGAACCATATACACTGCGTCTTCTAAGGCTGGTCAAATCGTATGTTTCAGAGACAAACTGTGCCACTTTGGTACGTGCCCTAGTGATGCTCCGGTTGGACTATTGTAATGACCTGATGTTGGGATCTAGTAATAATAACCTCAGACGACTTCAGGTCCTTCAGAATGATGCAGCGTGCATCGTTAAGAATATACCGAGACACAAGCCTATTTCTGTCCATAGGAGAAACCTTCATTGGCTCCAGGTGGAGGTTCGCATCCAGTTCAAGGCCTTGATATTAGTGTATAAATGCATAAATGGGCAAGCCCCGAGTTATCTCAAAGAAATTGTCAAAATCTGCACTCCGACTAGGTTCACTAGATCTAGTGAAGGATTCTGCATCTCAGCTCCACGGAGCAAGAGGGCCAGAGGTCTGGGCAGGTCTTTTATCACCCAGGTGGCTCCCTTGTGGAATAAGCTTCCTCTGTCTCTACGTGCTGAAACCAATCTTATGAAGTTCCGGAAAGGAGTTACAATTGTTGTCTTTGGTTGATCTTTTTCTAGGCGCCTTCTTTTCTTTATTCTACTGTCCACTCTTTTTCTTTTTGCGCCCTGATGCCTGCGGACTTTCGGCGCATGTTTTGCGTTTGTCTGGCCATGTGGGGAGATTCCTTAGACTTACCGCTTCCCGGCCCCTGGCAAAATGAGTAATTGGACTCAGACAGGCAAAATATCACACTTAGACCATTAGGTATGGCAAAACAAATAAACGGCTCATTATTGGTCCTTTATTCACACCTTATATATGTATGAATACTCCAAACACAAAAATACACATATAGCCCGTTATATAAAGACATAGGAAAAGAGTTTGTCACTGTTATCAATGTAGCAGAAGACACCTTCATTTTAGCCCGTATAACACTGCTTAGTCCCAGAGCAGGTGGGCAAAGAGATCACGTGCAATTATGGGGTCTGGAGCGGAGCGTCCTTCCTCTCGGCGGAACTGCATCACCCAGGCGTCCAGATTCAAACTGTCTTTTCGGAGGAATAACCTTGTTTCTTTATGGGGCCTGTCCCCCCCTTCTCGTTGATGACTGCCCTCGGCCGAAGAGCAGATCAGAAGTGGAAGCGGGCAAAGAGGGGAGAAAAACAGCCAGAAGTGGAAAACCCCAGCTTGCCTCTCCTCGCTTTCTCCCAGGACCCCTTATCACTGCACCTGCAGTGCGCTCCAACTCCCTCTCAGTCTCGTCCTTCAGCGGACAATACAATAACTATTCCCCACAGTAGTTCATTCAGCAACAATATTTATATGACCTTGCTTTGCCGTCACTGCCGGGATGCACGTTTATTCTGCTGAGCCCATAAAAAGACGTTGGCTCTCACTACGGTGATGGGAGATGGGAGATGAATGTCCAAGATGGCTGCGCACTGGCACCATATTGTTTTAGCTTGTACTTCTTGTTTCGCATAAGCATTACAGCGCACTATAAGTGCAAATAATAATAATAATGGAGACGCACCTTAGGGGCATGAGAAGGACTGGCCAAATCGATCAGCTGAATTAAAAGGAAGGCAACCCAGAGAACAAACAGTATGATGACCAAATAGGCTAGCAAAGTCCTCCCTAAAAGTAAGGGCACATTCCTCAGATTAAAGGAATCCTTCCTCAAAGACAAATGTGTGGCATCCACCTCTAGACCCCCCACCTCGGAGGAAGTAACAGTGAGCATTAGGAAGCAGGTCTCCCAGGAGTGTGGCTCTGAATCCGATAATGAAGATGCAGGTGAGCAGCCATCAGGCCAGTCAGAGGCTGAGCTGACTAGCAGACATGCCACCAATGTTTCCAGATAGAGGAAGAACAGGACAGGGTATTTTAAAAGTGGACTCCCTCACCCTGGCAGGATGACTATCTCTGGACTGACATATGCAAGCTCTTTACCAGGGAGGTAAGGTACAGGCTCAGGACAGAATTCTCTCATCGTAACATTGCAGAGAAGGTTATGACCAGTCCAGAAATAGATTACAAAACTCTTACCTTTCTTGGCAAGTCAGTAAAGGAGCCTGAGAGTGGCATCGACATAGCCTTGAAGGCCTGTCAGGACAAAGTGCTCAATTTCGTCATGCCAGTTGCCAATATACTCGATCCAGCATTGAAAGCTACGGGCAGATTCTGGACAGTTTAATGTAGAGGGCAGTATGCCTGCTGTGGACTGCCAATTGTGCATTGTCGAAGGAGAGGGGTATAATGGCCTTCACATGCATATTGACAGATGATTGGGGACTTGGTGCCATCAGAGTCAGGTTCAATGACCCAAAGTTTTCCTTTTGGAGACACATTTGCCAAAGAGTGGGCAAAATTCATCAGCACCTACGCTGCTTTGGAGAAAGCTAAAAGGGTTTGTACACCTAAGGTTATCTCCACGGCCAACAGAGACAGAAGCCATTATGTTGGCCACTATCATATCATCAGAAGCCTCAGACCAAATACAAGCATACCAATATTGGCAGGAACACAAGCAGGACACCGTCTTCCCATCCAAAGAATGTGGAACCCGCACACGTGGATGCAGGAGAGCAGCGAGACAGCAATCTTGATCAACTGGTGGGTGCTTGCATCACATCACAGCCAATCGGGGGCACATGACATTATTTGCACACAAGTGGGACAAGTTTTCAGGTGATGTCTTGGTGTGCCAAGCATTAAGGGGGTTCTTCAACCCCCAGACACATCAGGGGCCCTCCTCAGATCCCCTTCTCGCAATATGATCCAAAGAGCATGGGCTTAGAGGTCCAGATTTCAACACGGAAAGGAGACATTGCACCCACTCAGAGACATCCCAAGGGGTTTCCTGAGCAATCACTTCTTTTTTTTTTAATAACAGATTTTTATTGATTTTATAACATACAACCACTGGTCCTTATCGGGCCAGATCTCGATAACAACAACCATAACATTCGATGGAGCACACGCTCAAATAGATCACATATAATACATATCTTATAATAGGTCCTCTACTGCAATGTCCACATCCTACATTCAACAGTGTTACGTTATCAAAAGTTCAAAAGGTTCACATCTTGTCTTCCCATCGTTGCCAAATGAGCAATCACTTCTTGATGAGTAGAAAGCAAAAGGTCTGACCAGTCATAAAGCTTCTCCAGTTGAACAAGTGTTTGGGTTTATCACCACTTCAAAATGGAAGGGGTGAACATGCTCAGCGACATCCTACGACCAGATGACTGGCTGGTGAAATTAGAGTCACAAGACGCTTATCTTTCCATTATGAGCCCCTTCATCGCTCTCAACAGCTTCAATGAGAAGGCCATTTCTGTACATTTGTGAGTCTGCCCTTTGGGCTTTTTTTGGCACGGTGGTGCTTCACAAAATTATGAAGCCGGTCATAGCCGCATTGAGTGAACAAGGTATCGGCATAATAATTTACTTGGACGATAATGATTTTCATGTCTGAGGTCAGTGACGTGTTGTCATGTCAGGTCCAAAAGCAGTATCACTCCCGCAGGAGCTGGAGTTTGTGGTGAATTGGGAGAAATCAACTCTGTCTTCTTCACAGGAGATGGAGTTTCTCTGATTTACCATGGATACTATAAGAGCCACTCTCAAGCTTCCTCAGGAGAAGATCCGAAACATAAACAGAGAGATCAGTCAGATGCTTGAGAAGGAGGAGTTTGTGCTCAGAGAACTAGCCAGGGTAAAAGGTCTCCTTGCTTCTTTGATTCAGGCTGTCTACTAGGCCACTGCATTATCGGGCTCTGCAGAGCCTCACAAGTGCTTATCTTTGGAGGAGTGTTTCCTATAAACAAGGCGTTTCTCTATGCTTAGAGATGAGGGTGCAGTTGCATTGGTGGCTCGAACATATAGGGGCCTAGCAGAGCAAGGGCATATTCAGTCGGTGCTACATCTGGTGATAGATTTGGATTCAAGAAGGTCAGGTTGGGGAAAAAGCTGTGGTCCATTATTCACAGGTGGGAAATGGTCTCCAGCAGAGCTATATTTGCAAATAGACTGCTTTAAAGCTGCAGACCCCTTTGCAAGGGGTGGGCAAACTGCTGCATCCAGTTGAAGATCTATAACATCCTGGCAGTGAGATACTTAAACTACTTAGGTGAAACCCACTCCAGGATGCTAGGAGAGATCGCAATGGACTTCTGGCATTATTGCCCAGAGACATTCATATCAGTTATAGCAGAATACATCTCAGGGCTGATGAATGTCATAGTGGAGTGAAACTTGATTTGTTTGTTTTAAAATTTTTAGAAATTGGACATCTTATTGTGCCAACGTGAGATATATACCCTTTGATATTTAATTACTGCTTTGTATTTTTAATCACATCTTATTAATTATTATTTTCTACTTTCTCTAATGTGCTTAAGGTTTTGTTAACTAAATGCACAATAAGTTTAAAAAATATTAATAAAAGAAACTTGATTTGCCTCACGGATACTGGCGATTGGAAGCTGGACAGGGCGATATTCATGATGCTGCAGAGGGACTGGGAGGCGTTCCACATGGATCTTTGTGGATCTCGCATGAACGCTAAACGTCCCCGGTTTTTCATTTGGAAGCGGGCTCCTCTGGCAGCCACCTCAGATGCTTTCCTTCAGACTTAGGGGCCTGGAGTAGACTTTACATTTCCCCGTCACAATGATAATGAGTGTCCTAGTCAAGGCAAGGAGGGAAATGAAGGAGCTTGTGCCGGTAGCACCCCTATGGGCAATGCAAGACTGGCTTTCAGTTCTTCTGGATTTTTTTAATGGATTTTCCAATCTGTCTTCACCACAGCTAGCATCTTCTGATCAACAGCGGGGACGCTGACACTCTTGGCCTGAACATTTCTGGGCTCAACTCAATGAATATCTTCTATTTCGGCTTGCTTGCCGCGTTGCCGAAAGGCTAGGAGATATTCATTGAGTCGCAACTGCCGTAAATATATAGAATTGCCAACAACATATAGATCTGAGTCAAATCGCCAATTGAGCAGTAATGGTACAGATGAGCCCCTAAGCCTCAGAGGAAGAGAACGGCTCGAAACACGCGATAGGCTGACGTTCAGTTCAATAAATCACATGCAATTACGCATTGAACAAACGGACCTCGTGTGCAGTGTGATTGTACTTATCTATATGCATAGCTTACAAACAAGGGGGCAGTGCCTGGCACCTGGCACCCAAATGTACCAACCACGAGTGGCGCCTGATGTTTTTTTTTATTGGAGGGATGTACATATTTGCCACAAGTATGTGAGAATGACCAAATGTAGCATGGGAGAAACTTTTTTGAATAATGGGTTAACATGGTGCATTATAAAGCACACTGTTTGTGAAAAATTGTGTAAAAAGCCAGACAGTTTGCGATCGGTTTTGTTGAGACTCATGAGAAAAATAATAGATGCAAGTCACCATCAGTGCACAGGAACATTCCCCATTGCATTGTCGTGCCTGCCCCACAATATATGCCAGTAAAAAATGTTCATGCTCGCTGTGCCCATACATTTCGATGCTGGATGCACCAATATATGCCAGTATTCCGATATACCAACATAGTCATGTCTGCTTTGCGTGTAATGCAAGTAATCATACTATCAGTAGACATGGCCAAGCTTGTTATGCCAATATATGTCAGTACCCCAACGTAAGAACATACTCGTGTAGGCTTTGCAACTAAAAATGCCATACCACAATAAAAAAAAATGTCCAAGCTGGCTTGAATGTAGGCCAGTCTAGACATGTAGGTACACTTATCATGCTGCCTTGATCATAGGTGCTCAGTAAAAATGGCTTTCCACAGTAAAAGATAGCTAGGCTGACAGCAACAAAATGCCAGTCTAGCCATGCAATAATGCTCATTATGCTTGCTTGCTTTATCATAGAGGCCAGGTACAAAAATACATGCCCAGAAAAAAATGGCATGCCAGAGTAAACAATGGCTAGATTAGAGGGACCAAAATGCCAGTCTAGCCACTTAGTAACACACATCAAGTTGGCTTTGCTCAGAAATGGCTGTAAAGCATGCCATATAACATAAGGCAATGCCAACAATGCTTCAGTGCTTCCAGAGCCCCCATAGACTCACATGAACACATAATCACATTCATACCCATTCACCCACCAGACACTCACCCACTCACTTTAACTCACATTCACTTACACATGTACCAAGAACATTCACATTGCATTCTCCGCATGAACAGCCACCCAGAACATTCACACACAATCACATTCATACCCATTCACCCATCAGTCACTTGCGCATACACCATCTCTTGCATTCACCCAGACTGCATTCTCTACACATGCACCGACTCACTCAGAACACTCACAGTCACATTCATACCCATTCACTAACCTGTCACTCAACCATACATCTTCTCTCATTGTCAGTCACACTGCATGCTCCACACGGCACCTGGCACCCACCCACCTAGAACATTCACAGTCACCTTCATATCCATTCACTCACCTGTCACTCATCCATATACCTCTCACATTCATTCAACTTTATTCTCCACATGAACAGCCACCCAGAACATTCACAGACACACACACACATAATCACATTCATACCCATTCACCCACCCGTCACTCACTGAAAAAGCTTCTCTCACATTCACTCACACTGCATTCTCCACACACGCACCCACCAAATTCATACCCATTCACTCACCTGTCACTTACACATACACTTTCTCATAGTCACTCGCACTGCATTCTCCACATGGCACCCACCCACACAAAACAGTCGCATTGAATCACATTTACTCACCTGTCACGCATCCATACACCGTACACATTCACTCACTCTGCATTCTACACACTGGAAGCCATCAAGAACAGTCACACACACAAAAACATATTCACATTCACACCCATTCACTCACCCATACAGCTTCTCTCACATCCACTCAAACTGCATTCCCCACACAGGCAGCCACTCAGAAAAGATTTAACCTGAAAATGGGGAACGGGGGGCAGAGGACAAATTACCAGGGTAATGCCCTAACTCTCTATACTTTTTAAAACGATCAATTGGGCAAAACACATCTGTCTCAAGATTTGTTACAGCCAGTTTGAATCCAGTTTACAAAATAACCACAGTGGTTAGGGCAAAGAAACAAGAGGAACAGGGCTGTGGCGAAGGACAGAAAGGATACAGAGAAGTTCTAACTGTCCCTACATCCTATGTACACCTCCAACTAGGTAGCACTGATGTATCGCTTATCAAATAGTGATAGAAAAAGAGAAAAACTGATCACTTCTAAGTGGGGAAATACATTTAGCCTTGTTTTTGCCCAAAACCACTCTCTTCCACTATGTGTGCATATTTGGAAGAGACAAGGAGCCAGTAAGTAAGATAAAAAAGTCAGCGCATTAGTGGTTCAGAATTCAGACATCTACTAGGGTGTATATGAGTTTAATAGCCTAGAGATTGTCTGTTGACCCTGATGTGCTGGGGTTTATAAAGACACAAAATACAAACAGACCATGTTTGTATTACAGAACAACATGAAGACACTACAAACTCCACTCTCCGTCTCAAGATGCTTGTTAGTTGTCAGAGGGTGGGGCTAAGTAAAAAAGGTTGCTCACACACTCAATAGGTCAAATTTAGTGCCTCTTAGGTGTAACAACCACTGTCGACCGGTTTCAGTGGCATATATAGGAATGGAGCCACTTTCATCAGGACAGGCTTCGGTTTCCGTTAGCTTGTTAGGTCAATAAGTACTCACCAAGTTTTGGAAATATAAACAAAAAGGTGGATATATACTTTACCACCTTTGCAATGGTGCCATGGGACAGGATCAGTGAACAGAGGGAGCCTGTGGGCAGAAATGATACACGAAAGTCACCTATAGGCTAATATCCGCCAAACAAATGGCTATGAATTAGCATGTTATTCACTGCTATTCATATATTCAACAATAGGTAGTATCAATGCCACATTTTACCAAGGATAGTTTCATAAAGGACATTCCTGTCCATCATATTAGAACATTTGTCAATTTGGTCGCTGCAAACCTACCAAATGGCTTCTGTGTCAATTAGTAGCAGGGCCTCAGTTATGCAAGATGTTATCCAATTCTTAAGTGCATTATTTGGGCCCCATTTGCAGGGTCAGCAGAGGTCACATCAGACAATGAAGAAGATTACCCTCTGGCCTTATAGTGGGTATCCCTGTTTGGTTTTGGAAACAACTAGAGTTCTCCGGAGGTATATGAATGAGCTCTGGTCCCGAACAGGCACTCTCTATCTATTAAGAGAGAGAACACCAGTGTCATAATTGCTCATGTGCATGGTTTTAAAGTCACAGGTAAGGCGGACTGAAGATCATTGATGACTCCATGTAACAGCACACCAGGACGGTGTGAGCAACCCCCTGCATGGAGCATATGCTGCGTTATCGAATTGCACACTAACTGATTCTATAAGGGGACCCAAGCGGTAGTGGACTTACTTATTTTGTAACTTGTTTGATCCACTGTGTGCGGTTCCCTGCATCCCTTCCGCACTCTCCAAGCGTTCTCCGGGACTCGCGGTATAGAAATACTGAAGTCACGTGATGATCGTAACGTGACGTGTCCAACGTGAAATCGGACACGTGATGCAGAAGGCAGGCAAATGCCCGTACCAGTTCATGCCATGACCGCTTGGACAAAGTCAGGCAGCGTCCTGCCTCCATATTTGGGTTGCTTCACACAGCCACTAAAGCCCTTATAAGAGTGAAATTGTAGGCATTACTAGTTCTTAGTATATGAGTTGCTTTATTACTCATAATCACATTTCCAAATTGGGTTTGAGCTGACACTTGTTTCTCCCACTTCGGTCTTTATCAAGGCTCATTTTATCCTGTTCATAAGTATTGTAGTCGTGCTCTATTATCTTTGTATAATGGCAATTCAATTCTTGATGCGTTACCAGATTTGATACTTGAAGCGTCCTGTAAGGAATCACCTCCATACGTAGATTGTAGTCTTTGGCGGTGATTCCTTACGCTTCAAGTATCAAATCCGGTAACACATCAAGAATTTAATAGCCTTGAAAAAGACATTGTGTCGAAACACGTGTTCGCTGGTCTTTTGCATAAGAAAATGAACTGGACTTAACAAGCCCACTTAAGACTATGGGACTTTAAACTCAAACTATACTAAAACGTAATGATCTTTTGTCAAACACATTGTAGAGCTGCATTTACCAAGTGCAAAGTGCGAGGGGTGTTTCTCTTTCACTTCTTTGTTCACATCAATGCTCTGGTGGTTCGCCACAGCGAAAAGGAGGAGAAGGAGTAGGAGGAGAAACTTCTAATGCAAGTATTTAAGGATTTAAGGACAGCTCAAGGACGTGATTGGTGGTAGCTATCACATATTTCAAGTGGAACGACTGCCATTATCTCCCTACTCCTATGGGAAATTGTGTTTTTGTTTTGATGATTTAAAAGGCTACTGCTTTAGCAGAATAAAGAATAGTGAAGCATAATGCTTGGCTCTGGGTCTTTAATAGAATCTAGACTTTGGTTGTTTGTTTATTTATTTGATAATGCGCACCAAGCCCTTGGGCAGCCGGGCGCAGCGGTACAAGAATACTCAAAACTTAGTTACAGTGTTACATGATTGGTACATGCATAAATTGCATTACAATATGAGAAACATTTACTGTGCAGGATACAGTATGGGAAGTTCTTATAAAGTATATACAGTGAATGAGGGGAAGCATCAGTTAGGCGGCCTATGGGTACATATGTAAGTACAAGGAAGGTGAGTACTTACAAACTTACTGAGGGAGAGAAGCAGTTATAGGTCATTAGAACTTTACTTTACTCTCAGTTCGGAAAATCTTCATTGAACATCCCATTCAATATTCCAGTTTTTTAGATCGTATTGTCAGATAATCTATTTTCCCTGATACTAGGCTCTCATATTCAAAAGTATCACAACATAGGTCACTACTCCTCTGCCTACGTTAAACATGTCAAAGCAAAAAGTGAAACTCTGAATAGGTTGCCATTTCAGGTGGAGAGCATTTTAAGTGAAACCCATAAATCATACCAGAGACACTCGTGTTTCCCAGCTTTAGTGTTTGCATTCTGGAGAAAAAATGTAAGTATAATATTAGACAAGAACCATCCATGCTAGTCCAAAAAGTACACGAACTTTTACTCTTTTGGTTCACTAACTTAATATTCAAGCCTGCCACAAATAGTATAAACACAGTTTATGACATGCGCTTCACTCTCACCAGAGCTCATCAACTGTGTTAAGCATCATTCAAACATAAGTAGGTCAATTACTACAACTGAAAATGAACTACTTGGAAGCCTAGAGAAATGCATAGATTATGCAAAACCAAACGTGGATTCTGGGTAATTTCCCATTTTAGTTGTAGAGCATTCCAAACAAAGCACTGGCACTATCTTAAGTATTGGTTAAGTTAAGTCCCACTCATGCAGATACAGAAATTATTTAGAATTGACCATTCTTTTCATATCTGGTTCAAACCACGAAAACAGGTAAATGTATCTATCCCTTGGATTCGTGTGCAGTTGCTGTGCTTACTTGAGACATTTCTATGACTATTTAAGGATTAGCAGACTTAAAACTATGAAATCTCTGAAATAATGAGATAATAGTATGTCTCGGGTGTGTTTGAGGTTAGGGTCCGCAGTGTCTCTCCCTAGGTACTGATGTGTTTCATGTTCTGTAGGTTACACGCCAGAGGTTGCTGACACTGAGGAAGACACACATTCATATTTGAAAATTCGAAAGGGCGGGGATACATGGTTAACACATGGAAACAGATGTTCAAAAAGTTAGGGTACCTTAAACATGGAGAGGAGGCTAATCTGGCATAGCAAGTTGTTTGAATTGATCGCGGGTTACTCTTTTTTTAGTTTGGGCTATTAGGTGGCACTTAAGTGCAACTATAAGCCGCAACTATTTGCATTGGAATACAGATAGGTGTTGTTTGATTATTCAACCCACGCACTAACTATTAATGGCCATGTTAATTCTGGTGGTCGTACCTACCCACTATCTGTCCCTCCCTGCTAAACAAACTTCCTCCTGGGATCTCTTTGAGCTAGCCCTGTCAAGCATTAACATCAAACTCTGCACTGCATGTGGCCTGCCAGTGTTTATTTCCAAGCAGTCTTCTGAGAGTTACTGGCTTATTTGCAGCTATAAACATGCCACTGGTGTGAAAATAGTCTTATCCAAATGTGCCTTCAGCCATTTAATTTACACCTGTATGTGTGTCATAGCATTTGTTCCTTGCACTGAAGTCCTGTTAAAAACAAGAATAGTCAGAACCAACACTTTTGGCATGTGCATGGGTACCAGATACCCATTTGCCAGGCACAGCTATTATATGCCCAGCTACTCATACCTTTTTCCAGCTGTGTCTAGCAAATGCCTATCCCATGACCACGCAAATGCCCAAACTGTTAGCTTTTCCAATGCCTGTTTAATTATTGTAACATGTACTGGTGAACAACCACTAGACTATGTGGCTGATCGAAACATGAATTATCTGTCAGCTATTGCATATGTTCTGAACATTGAATCTTTAAGATGCAATCCACATGGCTGATCATTATCAATGTGGGTGTTTCATACCTCATCGACAAAGGATCGGGAGCTATTATAGCTGATATGTCTGGTTCACCAGATGTACGGGTTGAGTGGGCTTATGAATGGAAGTATTTTCCCTTGTAAGTTTAACTCAGCCTTTCTTAATTCTGGGCATACATTACAATTGAAATCCTGCCATCATATAAATGACACTCTTAAAGCAATCAAATAGTCAACATGGTTTGATTTGCACAGTGCATACAACAGTGATTGCCAACGTCATCAGCAGATATGGCTTGATGAAATAAATTAGCAAGCAAACATAAACTTTGCGAGTACGAAAAGTGTAAGCAAATACTTGGACATGGTTAAAGTGCAAGGAACAAAATCACCAGACAATTTGCTTGTCTTACACTCAAATAAACAAAGCATGTGAGAACAACCAGTAGCAATGCCTGCCCAAAAAAAGTGCTATTTTTGATTGTTGATCAGTTGCTCGTAGTTGGTCACACAGCATTTATTTATTTTATGTATTGAGCATTTGTTAGGCGCCTATACAACCGAATGGTGTTTCAAGGCGCTACAATGCACAATGGGGAGGGAACAAGGGGAGAAATAACATTGGCAAAAAAACAGTAAATATACAGTCGGGGTCCTACTAGGCTTGTGGCATTCGGAAGTGCAAGTGCAGTGAAGAGAATTGCAGGAGATGGATGGGGGAGCAAAGCATGGACAAGTGCTGGTGGGATCCCAGAGACAATTGCCAAGGGGAGCCAAGGGAGGGCCTCAGGCTAAGTGCTGTTCCATAGGGAGGCACCAGCCAAGGAGAGAGACCTGCCCCACATTCTCTTTTTGGAGAAGCGTTTGACAAGCAGAGAGTTGGAATTAGAGGAGCGGAGGGCTCTGGCAGGGGAGTATTTACAGAGGGAAAGTTGGAGATAGCGTGGTCCCAGGCCAGAGAAAGCCTTGTGGATGATGCAGATGGTCTTGAATTTGATCCTTGCGGCCACCGGGAGCAAGTGGAGGGATTTTAGGGCTGGAGAGATACGGTCCCTGGGCTTCAAGCCAAGGATAAGTCTTCAGCCCTATTCTGGATTAGCTCAAGGGGGTGTAGGGAGGAAATAGGGAGATTTCGGAAGAGGCTGTTGAAGTAGTCCAGCCTAGAGAGGACCAGCGCTCTGGAGACATTGAGCTTCTGGAGGAAGGTGAGGAAAGGGAGGATACCTCTAAGGGGTGTGACAAACCTGACGGTATTCTCCCACCTACTCCTCCAGTATCCTCCATTCAGGTGGCCTGGGAATGGCCATCGCTGGATCACCTGAGTGGAGGATCATGGGGGATTGGGAGGAGAATGCCTAAAGGTGAGATATGGTATTCCCCCTTCTCCCATTGTATATCAAAACCCTCTCCCTTAGCTTTTATGGGATATTTCCAATCCCATTCCATCTCCCTCTCCCCATGTCCAACATGTACTGGGAAGAAGAAGGGGCCATCGAGAGCAGTGAAGATTACCCAAAGACATAATACTAAGGAGCAGAGAGAAGCCTACCACATTACACCACTAGGCTGTTCCACTAATAGAGTCAGGCAAGGCAGGCTGTTTACCTTAACCATTCACACCTGACTCCACTTGACCCTCAATTAGGGTATAAAAGGTGTGGTTCTACCAGAGAAGATGAGCGAGTTGGGGTTGCTGGTTGGAAGGTGGAGGCTGCAGCACAACAAGACTGGAAAGACCGGAGGAGAGCGGCACGCCGAGATGCTGAGCCTGTGTGGCTGGAAGGTTGCAGCCCAGCGAGAGAGCCGTGTCTGCATGTAGCTGGAGTGAGGCGAGTTGCTAATTATTGCCCGTGCCCAGGCCATTGCTTGTTCCCCTGGGATGTGTGCCAGTCCCAGGGGTGTCTGAAGGACAGATGGTGAGACCCTGACCTCGGCCCCCAGAACCCAAAGAAGAAGCTTGCTATCTGGGTGAGTCTCGTAGCAGGAAATAGAGAGAAACCCAGTCGCATGTGTGTTGCTGGAACGGGAGCAGAGATTTGAAAGTGGAAAGCGGCACAGGAAGAAAAGCAAGGAAACGAACGTGCACGAGCGGCACAAACATAGGAAAAGACAGAAGAGTGGGCGCGACCGACCCGAAAGCCGAAGAGAGGGTGCGAGCAACCCGAAAGACAGAAAGAGTCCATTTAAAAGATGAAGAAAAGCAAAGAGAGGGCACGAGCGTCCCGAGAGAAGAAGAGAGGGTGTGAGCAACTTGAAAGGCAGAAAGAGTACTTTTAAAAGCTGACGGAAAGCAAATGGAGGGCGTGAGTGACCCAAAAAGCAGAAGAGGTGGTGCGAGAGATCCGATAGACAGAAAGAGTGCATTTGAAAGTTGAAGGAAAGCAAAGAGAGGGTGCGAGCGACCCGAAAGAAGAAGAGCGGGTGCAAGTAACCCGAAAGTAAGAGAAGAAGGTGCTGGGGTACATGGGAAACTGAAAAGAGTTTGCCAGGGGCACAACAAAACAAAAGGAGTGTGCAACAAGAGGCACAGCAAAGAGAAAGAAGGTGCAGGAGTGGAAAGAAAGGGGAAAGTGAAACAAGACAGAAGAAAAGATACAAAGGGTGAGGAGACGGGTCAGAAGCCAGAGTGGTCGTGCAGGGGTTGATAAAAAGCCCAGCATTTTCGAAAGTCCTTGACACTGCCCCATGGAAGGAACTGTGTGAACCTTTGTTTGAGACCAGAGGGGTCTAAGCTTGGGGAAGGGAACCCTGAGAGGCCCGCAGATACATTCTGAACCTTTGCAGGAGAGGCTTAGATTTGGGCAAGGGAACCCTGAGAGGACTGATCAGAACTGTGTTTTTTTTGTTTGGAACTTGAAGGAGTCAAACCAGGCAACCTAGCGATATTGTGAACTTTATTTGCTGCAAGAGCCCTACGTGGAAGGTACCAAGGGCAACCCTTTTGGTGTTGAACTATCTTTTGTCCGAAACTGGTAGAACTACACCTGATGGCAAGGCCACCAAAACAGTTGTGGTTTACATTTCTTTTTGAGCCACCATTTTTCTTTAATAAGACCCCAGAACACATTTTGTCTAAGAGTGAGAGAAAACATAGGTTTTGATACAGACAGACTTTGGTGTAGGAGTTACAGACATCTTTGGCCCTTGGAAACATCAGTTAAGGGAACAACCCGTTTAGTGTTAGGGCCAGTTAGGCATTACATCAACCCAACAAGGTTTTAATAAAGGTTTTTGAACTGCTGCTTTTGAGCCTGTGTCTCTCTTGAGACCATGCATGTCTCCCAGGAGGTGAAGCTGGAAGTGGGCCTTCTTGGCAATGTCAAAGATGTGAGGGGTGAAGAAAGGTTTTTGGCCTCATAGGATGGTGAGGGTAGAGAGTCCAAGGAGGGCGGCCAGAGGATAGGGGGAAACAGGGTGCAGGTGTCCCAATGAGAAGGGCCACCGTCTTACTGGCATTAAGACAGAGATTGTTGGCTGCACACCATGCCTGGATGATGGTCAGACAATCGGCGATGAGGGAGGGGGAAGAGGAGGCATTAGAGGGAAGTTTGAAGGAAAGCTGTGTGTCATGGGCATAACACTGGAAATGAGAGGAGGAGAACAGATAAGAAAGAGGGGCAAGATAGATATTGAAGAGCCACAGCGATAGGATAGAGCCCTGGGAGACGCCGCAGGTAGAGTGTGTGGTGGTGGAGAAGAAAGGGCCCTGTTGAAACTGGGAGGGATGATTAGTGAGGAAAGAGCTCATCCAATCCAGTGCCTGCTCAGTGATGCCGAGGTTGTCACAGAGTCATTTTATGAGGACAGAATGGTTGACTGTGTCAAAGGCAGATGAGAGATCCAGGAAAATGAGAACAGCAGGAGAGTTAGAGTCAAGATGTGTTCAGCAGAACTGTTTCCATGCCCAGAATCCTGATTGATGGTTGTGGGGGCAGCCAACAAGTTTAGTGTGCAGGGTCAGTTGGGGGAGTATTAGTTTTCCAAGAGTTTGCCCAGGAAGGGTGTAATGGAGATAGGGCAATAGTTAGCCGGGCAAGAAGAGCCCGCAGATGGCTTTTTTAAGAGAGGGTGCACAATAGTGTGCAGAGGAGAGAGTGGGCAGACCAGGAGAGGGGGGTGATGACCGGGTTAAAGATAGGGATATCACCAGAAATTAGGGCATCCAGAGTGTGTCCGGCTCAGTGGGTCGGACCGGAATGAAGGATAGTGAGAGAGAGGGAGTCATAGAGGACACAGCACTGTGATGTGGCTGGTTAAAGGGAGTCGAGGTGGATATTTAAATCACCAAGGAGGAGGAGTTTGGAAGAGGAGGTAGAGAGGGAGGAGGCAAGGTCAGCCCATTCAGAGAGGATGAGAGAAATAGGGCCAGGAGGCCTGTAGATGGTAGCGAGGGTGAGAGAGAGAGCGAGAGAGAGAGTAGGTGAAACTCTGAGCTTACAGACGGGGTATTCAAAGGAGGAGTAGGATTGAGTAGGTTTTATAGAAGCAGGGACCCACTATGGGAAAAGCAGGTCCACTGCACCTCCAGGCCTGTTGGATATGGGTTTGAAGAGGATTTTGTAGCCCTCAGGAAGGAGAGTGTCAAGAGCATTGACAGAGCTGGCATTGAGCCACGTCTCAGTAAGGGTGAGGTCAAGGTCAAAGTCTTCAAGAAGGAGGCAGATGTCAGAAGAGTGTTTGACAGCAGAACGAGCATTCAGAGTAGCTAAGAGAAGCTGGTTACCACTTTTGAAGGTTTTCCAAGGGGGGCTACAAGGCATGGTACTCCGATTGGTGGTGGTGGGGAGGTTAGAGGAGAGGTGGAAGGAGGGGTAGCAGGAGAGGGGAGAACATTGTTGAGAGAGGGCAGTCACCGTCCAAGGAGGAGAAGAGTAGGTTGAGAATCTTGGGATGATGCAACTATATGATGAAATGTATGCCAAAAGTACTTCCCATCTAGTGCCACCCTTAATGGTAGAAGAGGAGAAAGGGGAGAGAGTTGAGACCAGGTGGGGAGTCCATAGGTCAGGGGAAGGGCCAGAGAAGAGGATGTCAGTGATAGTCTGCCTGGAAGTAGCATTGACATAGGTGTCAGCAATAGGTATGCCTATATTAGAGTCCAGACTTAGATGAGAGGGATAGGATAGGAGATAGAGTAGCAGTTAGAGTAGATAGGGGTGATGGAGAGAACCATGTTGTGGAGCGGTGAGGGAAAGAGACAGAAGGACTGCACAGTGTGCAAATAACTCACCAGGTGACTAGCAGCCAAGCAGTCTCAGATGAAGGAAGTGTTTTACATAAGATATGGTAGGACAGCAGAGATGTTTAAACAACCCAAACTAGGTGAGAGCTAGAGCACAGCAAAAACAGTAAGGCACTGGTACAAATGCACACCTAGATTCAACATTTAGAGAAAAGCACGAAAATGCAGCAAAAACAGTCATTGAACTTGTACAAATGCACACTTAGATTCATCTTTTAGAATAAATCACCTAAATGCAGCAAAAGCAGTCAATGCACTGGTACGAATGCACACCTACATTCAACTTTTAGAGCAATGCACCAGAATGCAGAAAAACCAGTCAATGCACTGGTACAAATGCACACCTAAATTCAACTTTTTAGAGCAAAGCACTAAAATGCAGCAAAAACAGTCAATGCACTGCTACAAATGCATACCTAGATTCAACTTTTAGAACAAAGCTTCAAAATGCAGCAGAAAACATACACTGCATAGGTTAAGGTTACAATGGTTCAGAGACAACAGGGATGAACAAATGGCCTCGGATGTTGGTTTCAGAGAGGAGGAAGAGGTGCAGAATAGGTGAGAGAACGCCTAGATTTTAAAGTTATGCAAACATGTAGAGGGCATGTGCAATGGTCAATCATAGGTAGCAGTAGGGCTCAGTTACACAGTCAGCAGTGAGAAGGTGAAGCTGTAGTTTCCTGTACGTGGGTGGTACAAAGGTGAAGGGGTGCTGGCAGAGAGCAGAGAACTAGCAGCACTTGGTATGTATGGCCAGGAGGCCCATTGGAGATAGTGGAGGAACAGTGGCAACGGGTGCTGCAGCAAGTGAGAAAGGAGAATGAAGGTCCTTTGGAGACAAAATGAGTTGCAGACAGATCTCAGGGAAGATGCTGGGTGCCCCTTCATAACCCTCCCAGGCCCGGACAGGGCCAGACATGGAGAGACCTGGCAATTAGATGGTGGCCCTTTGAAGGGGCCGGCTATCGCCTTCCGACTCCAGGGGGCTGGTGTTTTTAGTGAAGGCTCAGCCAATCAGGGATACAGGCACCCAGAAAGCAGGAACAGCTGCTTTGTGGACCGCGTGGGGTGGCCAAGTTGGAAGGCCCTCGCTGGGCCGGTGAGTAATGCCCCACAGTGAAAATATGGAGACCAGGTGCCTCCTAGTAACACAGCCAGCCATGGAGTAGAGGAAAAGAAGGGCTCCAAGTCACAAATATCACCTTAAGTAGGTCAGCCCTTGAGAGGGGGCCGGCGATCGCCTCACATCAAAATACTGTTGTGCATATTTTATGCAAATTGGATTTAAACTTCTACTTAAAAGAAATGTGTTGAAACACAGTCCACGGCTGTACTTGTGTGTATTTGCACCTCAACAATAATGGACTTTGAAAACCACAAACACATAGAAGATATGGAAATACTGTGAAATATATGCCCATTATGTGAGGGCAATGGGGGTCATTTCACGTTTGCTGGTCCAG
This sequence comes from Ambystoma mexicanum, assembly GCF_040938575.1. Taxonomy (NCBI): domain Eukaryota; kingdom Metazoa; phylum Chordata; class Amphibia; order Caudata; family Ambystomatidae; genus Ambystoma; species Ambystoma mexicanum. Next base: position 281,334,827 of record NC_090941.1, on the reverse strand, counting down.
AATTAATGTGCCGGTAATGACGTTTACCAGCCAGTTTGCCGGTAGGGTGGCCGGAATTACCTCCAGCCAACGGTTGGAGGAAATTCCACCACCCCGGCAAAAAAACAGCCGGTAATACGGGCAATCCCCCTATGCATGGAATGGGGATTAGCCTACCCTTGCCGCCACTTGTAATCTGCCACTAATACCAGCAGACCAAGTGGCAGTAACAGCATTACCATTTGGTGGTATCCTGCTGGATTTACTAGCGGAATACCACCAAACTCATTTCCAACATAGACTTAAATGGCCAGTGATTGATTTCAGCACTGAAGTTGTAACCCTTTCGTTGTATGCCAACAAAATGCACACAGTGTGATGCAAGATATGCATGCAGAACTCGCTTGGGGTACTGCTATATGTCCACATGAGTGTCTTTTATCACAGGAATGACTGGTAGCTTTAACAACACAAACACATATATATATATATATATATATATATATATATATATATATATATATATATATATATATATTACATGGCCACGGTAGTTATGGTTAAGTTGCAGTTTGCATAGGAAGAGCACTTTTTGGGCGGCTTATAACTTCGCTCCCCCTGGACGAATCCTCACCAAACTTTGCAAAAAAAAGTATATGGCCCACTCTGCAAAGTTTGGTGAGGATTCGTCCAGGGGGGGCAAAGTTATAGGGGGGTCCCAAAACCTTTTTTTTTCCCATAGACTGAATGGGAACAAAAATTAGCTTGCGCCTACAGCCCAAACTGCTGGACGGATTTTCACCAAATTTGGACCAGGAGCAGCGGCTTGGTCCCGAAAGAGTGCTTTTCTAAATTTGCTGAAAATCCGTCCAGTAGTTTTTTTTAAAATGACCAAAAAGTAGGTAAAAAAAAATTAGTGATATCTGTGTTCGGTCCGCGGACACACTCCCCTGTTCGTTCCGCGGACAGTGTCCTGATTGGCCGAGCGGCTTACGTCATGTCCGCTGACATGCGGCGTGTTCGCTGATTGCACGGTGTGAAGCGTGAAGTGCGTCAGATTTTCGGTAGCGCCCTTCATCTTGGATTCGCGGATGTCCGCGGACAGCGTGGTGAAAGTTTGTTCAAAATGTGTATTTAGTAGAGTGTGTTGGTATGTAGGAGTGTTTGGGGAGGATGGGAGGGTATGAGATAGGTTAAATGTTGTGCTTTTTTATGTGGTAGATGTTCTTTTTGTGTTCGATTTGTCTGCGGACATCACGGGTGTTCTGAAATGTTCTAAATAAACTGAATGGGGAGTGTTCTGAGGACTCAATATGTGTCCGTTTTGTTCGCAAGCAAGCTGAAACTGTTCTAAGAACACTCGCAGTGTCCTGAAATGTTCGCAAATAAACAAAATGGGGTGTTCTGAGGACGCTGTCCGTATTGTTCTGTGGCAAGCTGAATGTGTTCTTAGAACACTCGCGGTGTCCTGAAATGTTCGCAAATAAACAAAATGGTGGTGTTCTGAGGACGCTGTCCGTATTGTTCGTTGTCAAGTTGAAAGTGTTATAAGAACTCTCGCGTTGTCCTGAAATGTTCGTAGGGGGTGTCCTGAAGATGCTGTCCGTATTGTTCTTTGTCAAGTTGATTGTGTTCTAAGAACACTCGTGGTGTCCTAAAATGTTCGTAGGGGGTGTCCTGAGGACGCTGTCCATATTGTTCGTTGTCAAGTTGAAAATGTTCTAAGAACTCTCGCGGTGTCCTGAAATGTTCGTAGGGGGTGTCCTGAAGACGCTGTTCGTATTGTTCGCTGGCAAGTTGAATGTGTTCTCAGAACACTGGCGGTGTCCTGAAATGTTCACAAACAAACAAAATGGGGGTGCTCTGAGGACGCTGTCCGTATTGTTCGTTGTCAAGTTGAAAGTGTTCTAAGAACACACACGGTGTCCGTATTGTTCTTTGTCAAGTTGAATGTGTTCTAAGAACACTCGTGGTGTCCTAAAATGTTCGTAAATAAACAAAATGGGGGTGTTCTGAGGACGCTGTCCGTATTGTTCTTTGTCAAGTTGAATGTGTTCTAAGAACACTCGTGGTGTCCTGAAATGTTCGCAAATAAACAAAATGGGGGTGTTCTGAGGACGCTGTCCGTATTGTTCTATGGTAAGTTGAATGTGTTCTAAGAACACTCGTGGTGTCCTGAAATGTTCGTAGGGGGTGTCCTGAAGACGCTGTCCGTATTGTTCATTGACAAGTTGAAAATGTTCTAAGAACTCTCGCGGTGTCCTGCAATGTTCGCAAATAAACAAAATGGGGGTGTGTTCTAAGAACTCACGCGCTGTCCTGAAATGTTCGTAGGGGGTGTCCTGAAGACGCTGTCCGTATTGTTCAATGGCAAGTTGAATGTGTTCTAAGAACACTCGTGGTGTCCTGAAATGTTCGTAGGGGGTGTCCTGAAGACGTTGTCCGTATTGTTCGCTGGCAAGTTGAAAGTGTTCTAAGAACACACGCGGTGTCCTAAAATGTTCGTAAATAAACAAAATGGGGGTGTTCTAAGGACGCTGTCCATATTGTTCTTTGTCAAGTTGAATGTCTTCTAACAACACTCGTGGTGTGCTGAAATGTTCGCAAATAAACAAAATGGGGGTGTTCTGAGGACGCTGTCCGCATTGTTCGTTGTCAAGTTGAATGTGTTCTAAGAACACTCGTGGTGTCCTGAAATGTTCGTAGGGGGTGTCCTGAAGACGCTGTCCGTATTGTTCGATGGCAAGTTGAATGTGTTCTAAGAACACTCACAGTGTCCTGAAATGTTCGCAAATAAACCAAATGGGGGTGTTCTGAGGACGCTGTCCGTATTGTTCGTTGTCAAGTTGAAAGTGTTCTAAGAACTCTCGCAGTGTCCTGAAATGTTCGTAGGGGGTGTCCTGAAGACGCTGTCTGTATTGTTCGCTGGCAAGTTGAAAGTGTTCTAAGAACACCAGTAATGTCCACGGACATTAAAAGTTTCCATAGGCCATAGTTGAAATGTTTGACTCTATGGAAGTGATATGCTGCGGTGGTTGTGGCCAGGGCATAGAGTGTGGGGTGCATGACCATTTGGTCATGCACCCCACACTCTATGCCCTGGCCACAACCACCGCAGCATATCACACTTATAGTTGCTTATAACTTTGGGTCAATAAAAATTTATAAGGAACAAAGTTATAAGATATTATGGGTATGATATGCTGTGATGGTTGTGGCCATGGCATAGAGTGTATAATATACTTACTGTTTGGTTTAGTAACTGGAGTACATGTATTTCTTGTTAATTTCTGTGATAAAAGAAAATAGCATGTTACTATTAGTATTTTGTAATGACTTATTACATTGTATAATCAACATTTTTTTTTGTTGGACCCTCATATTTAGTAGATTACAAACCAGAGTACTGTGCAATTTGCTCAGTTTCTGTGTTCGTTGCTAAAATCATTGGGTCTGTGGGAGAAAAAAATCCATGTTGGATAAAAAAAAAACCTTTTTCTGTTATGCTACAGTTTATTTGTTTGTTTGTTTTCAGTGTTCACTTGTTGCTTCTGGCTAATGCTTTATACATTGGGTTGTTGCATTTTTTTGGAGCAGTAACATATTATTTATTTGTTTGGATATGAAATTTTGGAGCAGTTAGATACCAGTAGGCGTATTCTAACTGTCTATTTATTGATATATTTTAGTGGTATTGATTTATCTGTTTGGATATTGTTACATTTTTGGACAGTTAGATACCAATTGGCATATTCTAACTATCTTTTGTTAAATATATTTTAGTGGTATTGATTTATCTGTTTCGATATTGTTACATTTTGGGACAGTTAGATACCAATTGGCATATTCTAACGATCTTTTTTTAAATATATTTTAGTGGTATTGATTTATCTGTTTCGATATTGTTAAATTTTGGGACAGTTAGATACCAATTGGCGTATTCTAACTGTCTATTTTTTGCTCTAATTTAGTGGTATTCATGTATCTGATTAGTTGTTGTACAATCTTTGGGCAGTTAGATAGCTTTTGGAATATTCTAACAGTTTATTTTTTTTACTACAAGTTTACTTAAGGTTTAAGTACAGTTTAGTTATCAAATTTTGGTTTTAAGAACATTAAATAAGCATTTGTAAGATTTCCTGGTAATCTCTGCTTTAGAGTAATGGCACTATCATTGCAATGAAACCATCCACATTTCTTTTTTATATATGCAGTGTAGTGCCCTGAATTGGTTGTGGCTCCTGCGTGGTAGATTATACCTATTGTTGTGAAGGTTTTCTTACCAAGTGATATTTGACCATGTGTGAATCCAGTCAGCTTGCAGTTGTTTTGGTACCATCTGCATTGTAACGTAGAAGCATTAGTATTATGTATTTACTATGTGTTTGTATTACTAACGTGGAGCGATTATCTGAATTGCAGGGAGAACATAATCTACCATGGTTTGCATTTTGTACAAGTTGCTGAAATGGAATGGATTCACAATTAGGTATTGATATATATACAAAGCGTTCATTGGGGATTTCTTCTTGTGTCACATTGTTGCAGAGAGTGCATGTATGTTTGCACATGTATGAAATCTAGAAGATTTCATTTATAGGTATGTTTTTGTTTTCCAGTACTTGTAGTAAGTACATTATAAATTCTTGTGCATCATTCCAGCACAGTAGTCCAACTGTTGTCTTATTCCATAAACACTATACGTGTTGTCAGGATTGTTTGCGGCATTTCTGTGAAGTACTAACATTTGCAGACACAATGGGTCTGTACTGTGTAAGTAAATGTTGTCAACAATTGGTGGTAATTGAAAAAGAATATTCATTGCTACATTTGCGTAGCAATTTACACCAACTATATTTGAGAATTTAAATGGACCAGGTAGTTCTGTATCTGACTGCTTTTTTTGGAGTTTGTCTTCCTTCTTTGAAGAAGTACCTGGTTTTCTTTCCCTAATTGATTCTTTTTTGCTTGTGGTACTTGATGAAGTATCACTTTCTTTTACTCTCTTTGGAGGATTTGCAGTGACATCCTGTTGCATTTCTGTTTGATTTATTTTTCTTTTATAATGTTTTACTTTTTGTGGAACAGAATATGTGTTTAGATGGGGGGTGTATAGTGAGCGAAGTCTATTGTATTCTAAAATGCAAGGAATATCAGCGTTTATTTTACTTGCATCAAAGTTGATTAGAAATAGACCGTCAAGTGTACGTAAGCGTGATAGTGCTACGTAGCTCATGCCTTCTTTAAAGACTGTGTTACCAATATCTATCATTGCTTTGTCTAGGGTAAGACCTTGTGATTTATGAATCGTGACTGGTAAGCAAGAGTTAGAGAAAATTGTTCTCTGCGTACATACATGTCTTTGAAGATAAGGAATCGAGCTGTTGAGCGTCCTATCCTTTTTACTTCTGAAAGTTTGTCAAAGAGTATATTGACAAGCTGAATTTTGTTGTCACGTGGGTATGTTTGAAAGCCACCAACTGTACCCAGTGCTCCATTAACTAGTCCTTGGTCCACGTCAAGGTTATGTTTAAGCATTACTCTGCAATTTAAGAATAATTGTAATATCTTTTCTAAGCCTGCTGTGTTTGAGATTGATTTTTCTAAACGATTTAGTCTTGTTGTGGCTTGGTCACACATGGGTAGTGTCATACCATGTACATCTAGTTTGTCTGTGGCACTAATTTCCATTATTGGTTGCATTTCTTTACTTAACATCATTTCATTGAATTTGAAACAGCTTGTAAGAGTTGGCATTAAGGCCATACAATTTACATTTTTGTGGGCTAATTGTTCCATAACATCTGTAGCACATGCATTATCGCCATAAAGTACATTAATTTGCCGGGTTTTCAATATTGCTTCTGCTTCTTTAGATAGTATACCAACACCGATACTTTTTAAGATGTTGGCATAAGTGAGATCTGTAGATTGCCGCATGTTTTCTGTTAATTCTCTGTATTGGAAATGTTGGCAAAGGTTGACATTTCCAATGCTGCCATCAGTTTTATGGCAGGGTTTGTGTCCTAATGTTTTAAAAATAGGCTCCCCTTTTACTGGTGTCAATTGAAGAAGATCTCCGAAATCAATAATGTGTTTTCCTGCAAAAAGCTCTTCATAGTTTGTTTTGAGTACTTCTTGTAATCTGAGGTGACTCAAAGCCAACATTAGGTTGAAGACCATGCTCACTTCATCTATTAGTAGCATTTTCATTTGTTTCAATACTCTGCATAGTTCCATTGCAGCTTCTGCAGAAAGTTTGTAATAGTCTAATTTGTTCTGGTGTTTTACTGGCAATAGTAGTAATCAGTGTAAAGTGACACCACCTTTGTTGTAGGCAGCTAAACCTGTGGGGGCAGTGACAACAGCTGACAGTTTGTTGTTTGTCAATTGTTGAAGGAACTTACTGATGATTTTGATTAGGAATGTTTTTCCAGAACCAGCTTCACCACTGACGTACAGTAGTATAGGTTTATAATTATAGCAGGAACATTCTTTATTTTCATGTTGTACACCATGTGCAATTTGTTTTGTTACTTCTTGAAAAATGCTACGTTGCTCATTGTTTAGTTTTGATTGTAGTATAGTTAAGTCTTCTTTATTTTCATACTGACACATGGTGTTTTCTACTTCTATCATAGCTAATTCTGCCTCATTTATTATTAGTGATTCTCCCAGTGGTTCTTGGCTTCCTGTTACAGAAGGTTGACTACTGTCAGGAGTGTCCTTATCTAGTTGGGCCTGGAGTTCTTCTTCATGTTGCTGTTCATTGTGCAACATTGTTTTGTATTGTGTAAAGTTTACATCAGTTATAGTGCTTTCATTTGCTTTGAAAGCATCTTCATATGAGCCATAGTTATCTAGTATTTCTTCTTCTTTTCTCCATGGTTTAAAGAGTTGTAGCAGGGACATGTAATATACTTCTTTATGTTGAGGATTCTTTAATGAAAATTTGATATGATTAATTAAATTTGGTTTAGTGATTTTAACTAAGCTGCCTTCACAGTTTGTCACTCTGTATTTACCTTTTTTTCATCAGGTTTTATATTATTTTTGTATGTGTAGCTGTGGGCTATGTGGTATAGACACATGGTTTCCAATGTATTACTTCTGTTTGGGTAGTATGTGTCCAATAAATTGTTTTTTAAAATGTCTTGGATGTTGGGATCACGTCTTTTTCTACATTTAGCTGGACCAAGACTTAGCCATACTATATTTTCAGATTTACCATACAATGCAGTACCAGTTAAACGATCAGCTGCTTCATATGATCCACATTCTCTATGGGAGAGCATTTTTATGCCCAAGCTGTATAATTTCTGAGACACTGTTTTATCAGATGACAGGTCATTCCAGAGGTCTTGGAGCTCTGTCTTTTCTGCCTTGGTTAAGTATGCTGTGACATATCGTGCAACTGCAGTGGAATTGTCTGCAATGTACTACACATCTATGTTTGCATTTCATAAGTGGGCAATGATTGCATTATAATCATTGATATATTTTTCTTCTTCTTTTCTTTTTATGTAATATGCATTTTTAGGTGACTTACCTTTAACACTATGTCTAACTGAAGACATGAGGTTGTTCACTTGACCTGTATTTGTAACTGGTCTAGGGAAACCAAATCGGCATTTGGTGTAGTATTTCCCTTTGTTTTTGTATTTGCGACGACAATATTTGCCACATTTGTGTCTTTGAAATTGTAAAATCTGTGCATGAAGATCACTATTTGTGGATTCTGATGGAATTTCACAAGTGACATATTTTTCAATAAACTGTAAAACAGTGGCATCACTGTCTTGACCACATTTAGGAGCATCTTTAATCCATGAAAGCATGCGGATATGTGGTGCTCCTCTGGCTGAATATTCTTTTCTCCAAAAGAAGTGTTGCACTTCTCCAAGGGGAGGAACAGTTTTATTCCAAATAAAATGTAGCATAGCAATGAAGCGATGATGAAAATATCTTGAAACATTAACAGGATCCAAAGAACAAAGTTCTCGTGGTGTTAGTATATCTATGTTTGGTTTGTTTTTGTTTGATATGCGTTGGAAATCATGTAAATCTTCCCATGCATATTCTGCACAACTTAATGTAACAAACCAAGTGGGTGGGCCAAGGTTTCTGATCATACAACGTACATCTCCATGACGTCGAAACCAGTACTCTTTAGTACCACGCATATTTGCTAATAGATTTGTAATATTTGATTGTAAAATCTCATCCTTTTGTTGCACTTTTTGTAATAATTGTGTAGCTGTCATATTTTGAAAGTGTGATCCTGATTTTAATATGTGTGCAACTCTGTAACATAAAGTTGCTAGTTCACTTTCAAAGAGCAGGTGGAATATGTATTCCACATTTTGTCTAAATCTGGGATCTTCAGAATACATCCGTAATGAGCGGTATTCTGATGCTGATATTTGAATAGGTCTATCATCGTACCTTCCTCCTTTGCCAGTAGAAAAGAGTAGAGGAAAAGCATGTGCTTCTATACTTTTTTCCCATAGCTGATTGGTGATCCTTTTGTTTAACGCATTTGGTATGTTTCCAGTGCATCTTCTATGGTGTCATTAGAGTGCAAAGGATGAATTGTATAATGGTCTAAAGTATTTGAAATTGTAGCAGGATCTAGGAGCTCAAATTGACCAGTTTCTTGTGTTTTTTGAATTATTTCAGTTGTATCCTTCAAGTTTTCTTCAATATTAATTTCTTTGTACTATTCATTATTCTCTTTAAGATATTGCAAGGCTTGTCTAACTTTATGTAAATCTACCAGCTATTGCCATATTTTTTTGTCTTTTGTAGGTACTCCATTTACTAAGATAATTAAAGATTGCTGCATTGGACGTTGCACTCCTAGAGTATGCACATTTTCTTTTAGATCTAATGCTAAATAAACTACTTTTCCACAAATGCCTTTTACCAATTCAGAGGGAGGTAATTTTGCTGTTTTTGGTTGAAGGCGTATTATTGCTTGAAATGGGTGCACTGTTTGAGTTATGATGCTCTCATATAAATTAAGTTGTTGTAGGGGTTTTGGTAGTGGGTATAATTCCAAATTATTTGTGATAGCACGTGAAGGAGTTTGGTTGTTGTCAAGTTTTGTAGTGCAGTAACTGCTAAGTATTAAGGGGTCAGTTATTTCGTATTTGTTTTCTGCTACAAGGTAGAGAGCTAATTCAAACCATTTAGAATCTGCATTGTCTTCTATTTTGTATGATAGGTCTACAGTTTTTGTGTTACTTTTATAAAAAGTTCTGCGGCAACATAAACACACATGGTTTGGTACTTCAGCTGATGTACTTTTACATTTTATTATTTCTTTTTTGTATGTGTTTAGTAAAAGGTTGCCATGTGTAGAATTGTTGCTAATTTGGTTTAAAGCTATTTCATTCTGTAAGTGGCTTTCACTTCCAAAATATTTTTTCTGGATATAGTCAATTTCTTCAAGTAGGTCTTTTGCTGTACCATGTAGAAGAATGTTATTTAAATTTGCTAGTGCTAAAGCAGGACTTTTAGCATAGTACAGTTTATAGACTAGATTTCTTATAGTTGAATGATGTGTTGATATCCTTTTGATATCATGGAAGCTGGTTTTACAAGTAGGTCCTGTAATGCAGGCCAATGAATGTCCTTGTAGTCCTGTGTACTTGCGCACTCGACAGGTATCCATATTTTGCAGTAGTTTAATTTTGATTTTGTCTTTGCTTTTTACATATTGATTGAGGAATTGGCGTAAAGACTTGAAAAATTGTTTGGGAATGTTACACATTGACGTGCATGGCCATTTGTACACTAGATGTTCTGATTCAGTTGAATGGAGGGGTAATTCTAAGTTTTCAGAGCATATTTTTGTAAGGAGTACTTCTTGTTCCATTATGGTATTATTCACTTTTTCATAACCTCGACCACTGCTATGTATAGCAATTGTATTTGTTTGCTTTTGTTTGTACGCTTCTTCATTAAAGTATGGTTCTGTGCTCGTAGTGTGATTCCATTCACTTCCGCATATACCTAAGAAGTTCTTTCTGTTGACATTCCGTTTATTGAGAAGTCTTTTTTGTAATTTAGTTATTAGTTTTGTTAGTGGTTTTATTTTGTTTAACACTAAAATAAATAACTTTCTTTTGAGAAGAATTGCACTGTCTATCAACGCTTCTAAGATTAATTTCCTACGATAGGTTTTAAGGGTTGATCCTGGTTTCTCTCCTGTTTTTATAAGATTTTGAAGGACTCTGTGACGGAACATTTTGGCTAAAATACTTTTCTTGGTATGCTTACTTTGAACTTTATCAAGATTTATAGAAGCAGTTTTATCTGTAGTGATAGCTGATTTTTTGTTAATTGTTTTCTGGTTTGTTTTACATTTTGATAGAGGAGGCAAAGTTGTTCCACTTGAAACTTCTTTTGTTTCACTAAATGACTGTATTAGCTGTTTTGGTTCAACTTCTTTTACAAATTCCGCTAGATATGGATGCTTATGTTGGACACTTTTATTTTCATTTGCTCTACTTCTGCGTTGCTTTCTACGGACTTGACTTTTGGTAGGCATTCTTTAGGGTCTGTTGAAAAAAATTAAGATGGTATGGGTTGGGGTGTTCTGCAATGTATGTGTGCTGTGTGCATGAGTGTTTGAGTAAGATGATAAAGATGTATGTAATGGTGTGTGATTGTGCATTGGGAACTACACCTAGTAGGGATGGGTATTCTTGAATTTATATGCTACTAAACTGGGGTTCAGATGACAGAAAAAAGTAAGCTAGTGGTATGGAGCAGTACAAATAGTAAATCTAATGTATACAATTAAAACAGTTGTTTGTTCTATAATATCCAAATTGTAGCGGTTGAGTTGGGTAATTTGTGTGTCCAAAAATAGGAATTTGTGGGCCATTCTGTCTGTAAATCGCTGTTTAAGACATGGATATTTTTGGACAGAATGGTGCACAATCTCTATTTTTAGTCACAGAAATAGCATGAATTAACTTTACAGTGTGTTTCAGTAATAATACAAATATTATTGTGATATTCTACTTACTTTTTTAAAAAAAATGAACAGGTTAATTCTTAGTTCTTCTTTGTTCTTCAAATTCGGTTGCTTCTTTTCAGGAGAATGGTCTTCACTGCAATTGTAAAAGAAACAAATTAGTAATTTTGTTTGTATATAGCACTGTTTTTAATTTAGACATTGATTTATTTAATTGAAATCCTCAGCGCCTTCCTCAAAACCATTAAAATGATCTTATTTTCATAAGATACGCCACACCAGTTCAATACACATGATATGTTCTTAATGAACAAATTGTATTGTAATGACTAACTTTAGCAAACAAAATATCTTTACTATGTTTGTGAAATTCATAATGTACCACTGAATACCACTTTTTCTGTAACTAAGCTCTTCCAGGTAATAGTGTCTCAATGTCATGCTTAAATTAAAGTAATTGAATAAATAAAGAAATAAAATAAAATATTAAGTCAGTTTGAAAATGTGTTCATGTATTGTACAGAAAATATGCATACCTGTAGTTTGTGTTCATGCATTTGTACAGTATTGTACAGTATTTCTTGTAGATGGTGCTTGCCAATGATATGACACTTGTACTCTGAGAGATTCACAGTACATTTGCAGTGCTGATCTACGATGATGCAGTTAGATGTAGAGGTCTTGAATGTGATTGGTGGATGGTCATGTGACTTCTTAGCTACATCCAAAGTGGAAATGGTAGAAGGGCTGTTCATGTTACGATATGTCCGCGGACATGGCGGTAGTTCGCGGACATCGGGTGTTACATCCGGGGATTTTTGGGTTCAGAAGTCATGCACATGAGAATGAGCACTGAAAGGGATTGGTCAGGAAAGTTTAGTGGGTGTGTTGTGCCAGGAGAGAGTTTCTCAGATACTCTTTTTGCTGAGAGAACAACAGATAGCTATGTCTGTGTGTTTCAGAAAACAGATTCTTTGGATTTTGGGAGATTCATGGATACATTGGTTGAAGGTGCATGCAGAAAGCTGTGGAGTAGCTGTAGATCTTGGATTTCCACATGTGGAAGTACACTGGCATGGAGCACGTGGAATGAAGTGGTTGGACTTGCTACCTCTTTGTGCTAGTTTGGAGACAGAGCAACATCCAGACATAATTGTAATTCATTGTGGAGGGAACAGTTTAGGACATGTGTCTGGAATTTCTTTGCAATTTTCTATGAAAGAAGGACTTGGGAAGGTCATGGACATGTTCCCTAATTCTCAAGTAATATTTTCACGGATTGCACAGAGACAAATGTGGCTTCGTTCTTCTTCATTTGGTCCACAAATGGAAAAAGCAAGGCGCAATGTAAATAAGGCTGTTTGTGCCTTTCTAAGAGATTTTGGCATGTCCTCTTTTCACAATGAAAATATTATGTTTCGTAGTACATACATTTTTTGCAGAGATGGAGTCCATTTTACTTATGCTGGCGATCAGATTATTTCTGAGAAATATACAAAATGCATTAAGACCTTTTTTAGAATTACAGCATCCATTTTGAAGTAGGTGTTAAGTATTTATAATTTTTGACATACCAACACCTCCCAAAGGCTCTTTTCAGAGCCACCACTTCCTACCAGAGAAAATTGCATTGGTTATGATAGGGTAGCAACCCAATTTTTTAGATGTCCGCGCACTTCTAAAAAATACAAAGGGCCCTGCTTCATTTATTTTCACTTCTATTTTTTAACTGTGAAAGGCGGCTCTGAAAAGAGCCTTATTTTTTTTGATTGTTGTAATTTTGTATTTTTTTTGGTTTTTTATACACGACACACTAGGAGAGGAGGGGAAAGGAGGGTAAAGGGGGGACACCAACCACAGGGATAAGAAAGGGCGAGCTGAGAGAGGAAGATGTAGAGTGGGTTTTATTTGGGTAGTGAGCAGGTCTTCTCATGCTCTGAGACGATAGTCTCAAAAGCACTGCGAAGTCGCTCCCCCCTGCAGAGTACTGTGTCACAGTACATACATACAACTGTGACCCTCGAAAGGTAAGGGTCATCAGAATTCTGTATGGCCTGTGAGGCAGCTTGACGAAGATGCTGTCCCACAGAGGTGGCCCTTGTGGTGACAGGATCCGAAACAGAGGATGAAGTAGAGGAAATCAACCTACTACGTTCTTCGCAAGGTACAACCTTGCGAATAGCCCCAGAGTGAAATGTCCTCAGGTGTCGCTTCATGATAGTGGTCCCAAAGCTGTACGAACCGTGCTTTCCGCGACTGAGTATCATTTTCCAGTCATTGCAGATAACACGGTTCTCATGAGCCTTAGGACCATTCCCATAAATGGTAAACAACCGCCACACCCAAGACTCACGCCTAGTGCGGGTAGTAGGGATTTCCTCTACCTCATTCTCATCATCCTCTTCTTCCTCCTCTGCATCCTCACTCCTGTTCCCCTCTTCAGGCCCTTGGGAAGGTGGTGGTGGTGGAGGGGGTGGGGGTGGTGCTGAAGCAGAAACAGCACCAGGTGGCAGCAGTGGAGCCACAGAAGCCATCAGGTTGAATATGGAAAACTGCAGGTTGCAGCAAAAATCTCTGTGCTCTGTAGAATAGCCAGAAACACAATGAGAATAAGCTCTAGGGCGTGGTCTTTTATAGGGGTGCTTGTGCGCAGTCCGCGGACATGCGCGCTGTCCGCGGACAGATCGAACACAAAAAAAGGTTCAAAAGGTTTCAAAAAGTATGTATAAACTTAGAATTAGTATGTGGGACTTGTGCTATGGTGAGTTTTTATTGGAAAATATTGTGGATTACTTGAAAATGTACTTTTAAATTGTTCGGGGACACGAACAGTGTCCGCATTCAGAACACGCAATCAGCATGGGCGCGGTCACATGGTCGCTTTGCGAACATGTTTGCGAAGGAAGCGGCTGTCCGCAGGACACCAAATGCATGGGCATTGGTTTGCGCATGCGCGTTGATGTTCTACGGACACTGTTCGGGTCCTGAAGTAATTAAAAGTGCATCAGACATCAAACGAACAGTTACGGACAGGCGTTTGTTCTTAGAACAGTGTCAACTTGCTTGCAAACAATACGGACAGAAATAGCGTCCTCAGAACACCTCCATTTTCATTTCTTTACGAACATTTCAGGACACCGCATGTGTTCTTAGAACAGTTTCAACTTGCTAACGAACAGTACGGACAGGTATAGTGCTCTTCAGGACACCTCCATTTTCGTTTATTTATTAATATTTCAGAACACCAAAGGTGTTCTTGGAGCAGTTTCAACTTGCTAACGAACAGTATGGACATGTATAGTGTTCTTCAGGACACCTCCATTTTCGTTTCTTTACGAACATTTCAGGACACGGCGTGTGTTCTTAGAACAGTTTCAACTTGCTAACGAACAGTACGGACAGGTATAGTGTTCTTCAGGACACCTCCATTTTCGTTTATTTACGAACATTTCAGAACACCAATTGTGTTCTTAGAGCAGTTTCAGCTTGCTAACTTGGTGAGGCAGAAACGCAAACAAAAACAGGAATTAGGGGTTTCAACATGATTGGTATCAGGTGAAGAAGGAAAGGAAGTCTCATCAAAACGTTTTGGGTTATGGAGAGGGTTTGGGGATAATTGACTGGGATATGGTGAGGGGGGACAAGTACATGTGGGGCAATGGTATGAGGTTTTTGTTTTAAAACGATCTTCAACAAAGGTTTTCAAATTATTAAAATTGGTCAACAATAAATCCATTTTTGAATTTTTGCTGTCAAGCGTGTTTTCCATAACAGTTTCTCCAGAAGTATTTTCTATTTTGGTATGCTCTGTACAAAAAATATACATGTATGTTAAATGTATATACAATAATAATAATTAAATGGTTTATATTGTAAAGTGTTTACCATTAGTTTCACTATCTTGTGACATTTCCTCATGTGGGAAATGCTGCTCTAGCCATTCCAGAGTACTAGACATTTCTGTGAGAAAAAAAAGGTATTATATTTTTTTTCATCTACTCATATATTTATACAGAAAGTTTATAAATATATGAGTAAAATAAAGTACACTTACTATTTCAGGTAAAATATGTTCTAAGTACTGTGTAGGTCTGGTGTTGTTCTTAGTTCTGTAGTGTCTGTGAGGTAATTATGTTGGAAGCCAATTTATCTTCTTCTGGTATATTCCATTTTAGAACATATTGTATTTAAATGAATGGTTGGTGTGTTACATATATGGGTTACAAACCATATGGCCTAGATATGTCAGCAAAAGAAAAAAGAGTGAGCCAGACATGTGATGTCATCAGTGATGTCATCAGTGAGGTCATCAATGACATTTGTGATGTCATCTTTGATGTCGTGGGTGTTAGTCTTAGCAGTGCACAGTGGTGGCGTGAGTTATGGTTGCTTAGTTTACCATAACTGGCGAATTTCAAGGGTTTTTCAGTTTTACTTGGAACCATAACGTCCCTTTAACAAAGTTTTTTCACTGAATTTCATAGGTTTTTAGCAGCGCAATTTAACCATAACGTCCCTTTAACAACGTTTTTTCACTGAATATATATATATATATATATATATATATATATATATATATATATCTTTCTATATAGATATGTATATATATATATATATTTATTTATTGCATGCGATTATCAACAGTTCAACAGTCCGTCCACCTATGCTCATTGGGTTCATAAAAGAATAGGGAAAACCTGCACAGCAGTCAGAATATGTTTTTATATTTCTCAGTGAAAACTTGGGACACTAAACGAAGCAAGTATTTCAGTTTGTGTGTATTCTTGTGCTTTATTTACTGTTCCTGTTTGTGTATTATGATTATTATGATTTTTTACTCTAAGGGCTGGAGCATACCATGGGGGGGTGGTGTGTGTGTGTGTGTGTGTGTGTGTGTAGTTCAAGTGATGTTAGGTGCTAATTTAATGCAACAAACCCCCTGAATTCGGCAGGTGTTGTAAGCAACATTAGTTATAGGGGCCCCCGTTCTGAGTGAGGATAGTTTGGGGCTATATGTGACCAACGTGCAATTAGCAAGGCCAGGCAGAAGTTAGCAGGCCACAAATGGGTGATTCACCTAATGTCCAGTCTTAGCATTTGTTTTTATTGTATACATAAGTAGTCCTTTTAAAAGATCCTCATTATTGCTGTAGAAGGCATGCCCAGCCATACCTAGTAACACTTCCTTCTTTGTGAACCACAAGTCCAGGATTCAGAAGAATGTATAACTATATATGATGAATTATATGGATACTGTGGGGGAAAGTTTGGAATTGAAAATGTTATGTACTCCCTTGCACATTACTGCATTATAATAGTGAGGAGATACTGCAAACTGCCATGTTTATACACTGTCTTGTTCTTGTACAATGGGAGGTTTTAGCCTTTACTACGCATGTCTTTGTGATGACGAGTCCTCGCCTAGAATGTAACTATGCTCACTGTGATGCTGGAAATGTCTTATGGAAGGACATGGCCTCCTGTCCTTGTCCTGCCACTTCTCTGTGTATGTTTTCGCTATGTTTTCTGCCACTGGACCTCTGGCAGTGCAGCTGTTCATTCCTATCTTTTGGTGAACATCACCCATGGATACCCTTATGGCACTCATGGGTGGAATTACACCCTTGTACTCCTTATGTGTGTTTTTGGGCACCTGTGTGCTGCCCACAAAGCAGGGTATGGGCTGGTGGCAGCTACATGCTGACTTGACAGTGGCTGTGAGCAATGTTCCCTGTGAGGTGCGTGACTGTTCGGCCGCGCACCTTGTGATTGGGAGCCCCGCATAGTGCTTTTTTTGCCAGGCACTTGCTCCAACCAACATTTTGCTGAAAAATAGTTTTATTTTTTTACATTTTTTTTTTAAACATTATTTGAGGCTAGCAAACAAATGTACACAAATGTACATACTGGCGGGTTGACTTAGATGCAGGCCAGGAGGCAGCAGCAACGTTCGTGATTACCAGCAAACACACCGTGGGTGACACGAACTTTGCTGCGGCCTCCTGGGCTGCTACTCGTGCTGCTTCTGTCCTTGGCTCAGGGCTGCACTCTGCACTTGCTCAGGGAGCCTGGCCACCACCCTGGCACAAATGCACGTGCCTTGCTGCTGGGTCTCTCCTTGCCTCGCGCAGTAGCCAGCAGTAGCAAGTCCGAGACACCCTTGTCTGCATGCAGACAGTGGCTGAGGAACTCGAGCTGCCACAACGGACGACACCACACCACCTGCTGTAGCTTGTGTGACCCCCCCGGCCATCACCCCACCCCCGTGAAGAGAGCCGCGAGCCCCATAAGTGCACCGCCACCGTCGCCACGTGCCACCTAGCCTAAGGTAGGTAAAAATAGTTATATGGGCGGCGCGGCGGACGGCCTAAGTTTGGATTTGGGAATAGGGCCTCTTTTCTTGCCATGGGAGGGATATATAAATCAAATGGGGCTGACCATCATGATTAGCCATCCGATTCAGGCCAGCCCGACCAAGCCAGCCTGGGTGTTCTGCTGTTCGCTTACTGCTGCATGATTATTCTGCCCAGGCCATACTGGCCCGATTTTTTGCAATTTACATTTGTGGGGGGCACCAATCAAACCGCGTGTGTACTAAGTGCGACTGTACTTGACTCCCATGCAGCACCGGATGATTTCATTAAAGTATCCCGTCAGACTTGCTGTGAACAAGGGTGCACTGCATGTGGAATACACCTGTGATCGCTGGGCTGGGCTCCGATTTGTTTTGCAGGATTTAACATCCTGGTACTGCTAAGCTAACTCTTCCCTAAAATGCTGCATAGCAACACAGAGTTTTCCCCATGTGAAAAGGGAACATCCTGAAGGGGGGGCCTGGGAGGGGCGCCAGGCTACATGATAAAGCTGAGTTAAAGGAGGATTTGTATGTGGCCACATCACATTGCATACCAACGACAGGCTTCAAAGTCTGTGCTATTTGCATGTTTAATGTATGTGCCCAACCTCAAATGCAGGGTGCATAGAGGCTGCGGGACCCATGTGTTTTTTTTTCGTGACTTATATTGTCCTTAAGGGTGCATGGTTTGAATGGTACTTTTGAAATGTATAGAGGATGGTTGAACCTATACGAGCACTTTCGTTAGCAGAGCTGTCACTTCTGTATTTAGAGCAGCGGCAGAGAGAAGGGCATCTTTGGGCAGGGAATTCATAAAGGGCTCCAGTGTGAACAGAAACAGGAGACACGCATGGTGTGGCTTTGCTGTTTTGGATCTGTGCACACAAGCTGTCTGTGCTCCCTTACCCCCATCTCCACAAATCACTTCACCATATCACCTCCTTTGCAGAGTGCCTTGAAGGACTGAAGGGGGAGAAGGGATATGTGTATGTGTGTGTATGTGTGTGTGTCTGTGTGTGTGCGTGTGTTCAGAACTTAGTCCATGTAAAAACAGCAGAGAGCTGCAATCCACTCCATAGCAACGGTCTGTGCACCCCAGCACAGAGGTTTCCATTTCACACTTTCATGGAAACCCTAAAGGAAACTGCAGCCTGACGGAAAATGGAAGAATCCCTCATTTCTGGAGGTATTCATCGCTGTCCCTCGAACTACAACCGAGCTCTAAATAACAAGCACCTCAGGCCTGCGTAAGCAATATCATTAATGTATTTCAGTCGTTCTTGGGGAGATGTCAACATCAAATTCCTCAAGGAGACCCCATAAGACTACCACCTGCAATAATAAAATGCCAGTACCCTACTGTAATATGTTACTGTTGAGCTATGTTGACAAAAGCATGTTGCGCTGCCAAAGCCAGTCCAAGAAAAAAAGGGGCAGGATGTGATTGAAGGCCCGAACGTGCCTCCCAAATATTACAAAGTAGCTTTCAAATCTCGGGCTGAGCAGTCGCTTAACACGTAGTTGTAGACCATGCCTTTTTGTTACCCGGACAATTCATTAGCATGCAATAGTGTCTGTCACGAAACGTTAAGGGCTCCAAATTGATATAGGTGAAAGGATTTTTATTCATGACGCAAAGTCGGTGAAATAGCACCGCCACTCCGCCAGACAAGCGATTGTTCAAGGCATTATCAGGCTGGCACAGTGGCGCAGGTTCTAAAGGCAATCTTCCCCTTCTGTTATTTTTTATTTTTGAACATTAAACGGCTCCGTCCTTAGTCCCAGGGAGCAGTGGGTGACCTTATGGAGAGCCTGATTCATTGAACCCTGGGTGCACACTGCACACTGTGGTGTGCACAGACCTGTGCTCAGGAAATCCAATCCCTTGTGGGAGGGCTGGGGGGGGGGGGGCAGGAGTCAGGACATTGGCTGCACTATAAGTGATGGTATTATGTACCCCGGCCTACACCTACATATTTATTGCCACGAGTTCACGACACCCACTTGGGAGCAAAGAACATTTCCATTGGACCAGAGTCAAACCCCAGAGGGAATCCCTGTCCTCTGGGTTTCAACTGCTGCAGAATACATAACCTGGGCATTTGTCCAATAGCTATGCCGTTTGTATCCGACATCCCACATTCTGTTAGCCCTTAAGTTTCCCCACCAGTAAGGTGCTGCAAGAGACATTTCCTTTGATTTGGCATAACAAGGCCGCAGATTTATTTTTACATATACATGACGACTGCAAACAGGTCAAATTTAGTTCCAACAGGTGTGGCGACTGCTCCTCGTCCTGCTTCCCCCTTTTTCCTCCATATTGATTGCAGGCACAACTCCCCTCAGGCCTTCGAGTCTGAGCAACCGCCTGCCCATGCAGGTCTTTGCGGACTGGGGGAGCGCCGTTTGTTGGGGGGAAGTTGAGCCCCAATTGCTACCGCCAGACACCCCCGCCGTTTAGGCTCCCAGGAGGCGCTGTCTAGAATGGGCGAAGCCCCTTCCGGTTTAGCAATGGCTCATTCGGAGTCTTTGTCTTATGTTATGTTGCCACAACCCGCCTGTCCATCCTGCGACAACGACGTCCAGGCTCTGCCGTAGCTGTAGGGTGGGGGGGTGGGAAAAGAAGTCCTCCACTCTTGACGGGCGCCCGGCTGCTGGAAGAGCTGCAAGTGCTCCTGTGCCGGGCGCCCGCCGCCTTTATCCCCCAAGCCCCACCCCCTTCCTTTGTTGCCCTTCGCGGGCTTTTCCAGGGCTCTTGGCGCCCTTTTTCCCTTGCTCCTTTGCCGCCCTCTCCCCTGCCCCTGTGGGGGAGGGGCCAGAGAGCGTAAAGGAGGCAGGCCCCTGCCCCGGTTATCGGGGTGCCTCCTCCATTCGCCGCGCTCTCCCCTCGTCACCTTCATAACCTGGGTATTTGTCCAATAGCTATGCCGTTTGTGTCCGACATTCCACATTCTGTCAGCCCTTACGTTTCCCCACCAGTAAGGTGCTGCAAGAGACATTTCCTTTGGTTTGGCATAACAAGGCCACAGATTTATTTTTACATATACATGACCACTGCAAACAGGTAAAATTTAGTTCCAACAGGTGTGGCGACTGCTCCTCGTCCTGCTTCCCCCTTTTTCCTCCATATTGATTGCAGGCACAACTCCCCTCAGGCCTTCGAGTCTGAGCAACCGCCTGCCCATGCAGGTCTTTGCGGACTGGGGGAGCGCCGTTTGTTGGGGGGAAGTTGAGCCCCAATTGCTACCGCCAGACACCCCCGCCGTTTAGGCTCCCAGGAGGCGCTATCTAGAATGGGCGAAGCCCCTTCCGGTTTAGCAATGGCTCATTCGGAGTCTTTGTCTTATGTTATGTTGCCACAACCCGCCACACCAAAGGTGGGTTACCGCCCACCGTGGCTCCCCCCTTTCCTAGTTTATAACTCCAGTAGTTTCGTGCAGATGTTCCAGAAAAACAGATCCATTCCCTGCTCCGATAAATGCACCCCGTCCTTCAAGTAGTACTCCTTGTTTTTCAGATTGATCAAGCCATGCCTGATATGTTGAAGGCCTCTCCCTTTGCAAAACTTAGCCATGGCCCAGTTCAACTTCCTCCTTGAGTTTTCCACGGCTGCCTGCCTCTCGGCGCCCCTCCATTCGCACCTCGAGATGATTTCAGACCACACGATTTCCGTGTCCCCCAATTCAGCCGCTAGCTCCTGTAATGAGGACATCATTTACCTGAGTAAGATCCCCCTCCCCAACTCCGCCAAATCATTGCCACCGAGGTGGACCACCAATACGTCAGGCCTCCGGTGGCCCCTCAGGAGGCTGCGTATGTGCCCTTGTAACTGAGCCCATTTCATGCCCGGCACTCCGTGCCACTGCACCCGGTATTCCCCGGCGGTCAGCACCTCCTGCTTGGCTGACCAGCTTCGCTTGGCCCTTGACACAAACGAATGGCCCACCACCCAGGCAGACCGCCGCCTTCCCCGCCTTGGTGCTACTGCGAGGAAACAGGAGGGAGGAATTGTTAGTCTTACATTTTTTCAGGCCTGACATACCGCTTAAAACAACCTGACTTCCAGCCCCCAATCTGTTTGATTGTCTCTGCTCCCAGGCCCATCCCAGCTGCAGTTGTGGCGGCCCCAATCCTGAAGGAATGTGTCCCAAAAACCCCTATTGAGAACCCCGCCTCCCCCAGTGTCCTGTCCAACACCCTTTTAAACTGAAACAGGCTTAGCGCTGACCCGTCGTTGTGTACCAGAAAAGGGGCCTCGTCTCCTGTGTGGCACCTATGACTCAAATACCTGCTCACGCATCCTACTGGACAGACCGGACTGTCTTGGATACTCCCCAACGTGATCATTCGGCCTTTCCCTGTCTGATCGGCCTTGGACCTCCTCAGAAATATGCATAACCGCTCCCCCTGTACCCTTAAGTCACAGCTCCTCAGGAAACTCAAACCTTTACCCTTCTTGTTGGCTGGCACCAGCTCGCTTACCCTTAAAGCCCCAAAAAATGCGAGAGAGAAGGCTGCTGAGAACAATCCTTTTTCGTACTCGTCCCTGCACACCACCCCCAAGCTCCTGATCAATTTGTGCAACTTCCCCACATCTATGGGCCGACTCTCGTCAGGCTTCGCCATCACCTGTTTGGCCCAACCCTTCATCGCCATGACAATGTAATGTTCCCTAGTGGGGTCAGGCATGCCCCTTAATTTGTAGAATTGAGCAATCGCCGCCAGGTGATACGCCACCCACGCCCTGGACCGTCCTTGGCTCCAGGACCATCCCACAAAGGCACGCACAGGCCTGCCCTTCTCGCTCTCGGGCAGTATATTGTTCTGAAAGGCCATGAATCGTTCCCAGCACACCTTGTATCTTCGCATAGTGCCTGGTGCGAGAGCCGTGTCGATCAGTGCGCTCAGATCTCCCCAACCAATCCCCACCACTATGTCTGGAAGGGTGTCATCCTTGCGCTCGCCTCTGGATGGTTTTCCCGGAACCTTCCCCACTGCAAACGAGAAAGAGAATCAGCGGCCACATTCTTAACCCCGGGTATATGACGTACCCTGACCTCTGCATTCAGCTGCAGCAGGCACTTTGTCAATTCCCTGAGCAGCCCCAATGCCCTACCATTCTTGCTCGTTCCCTGGTTGATAATCTGCACCACCGCTAGGTTGTCCGACCAAACTAGCACCTTTCTGTCTTGCATCTGTCCCGGCCAGAGCTTGAATGCCACCACTATCGGGAACAACTCCAGGACCGTAATGTCCCTGGAGATCCCCTTGGACCGCCATTCGGCCGGCCAGGCCTGCCCGCACCACCTCTTGCCCAAGATGGCCCCAAAACCTAGGGCCCCTGACGAGTCGGTAACCAGATTCGGTCCATCTCCCTTCCCCAGGGGTTCCTTCCACACCAATACCCCGTTAAAATGGTCCAAAAAGGTATTCCACATTTCCAGGTCCTTCTTAACCTCCTTTCCTAGGCGCACGTGTTGACCCGCGTGCTTCAAGCCCACTGTTTTCAACTCTATGCTTCTAGCGAATGCTTTACCTGGAGGGATCACTTTGCCCGCAAAATTCAAGCTGCCCGCTAAGGACTGAAGTTCTTTCAAAGTGGCTTTCTCTTTGCCCAACAATCCCGCAATTACTTCCTTCAACTTCAGTACCTTGTCTCCCGGAAGCCTGCACACCCCTGCTACAGAGTCAATTTCAATCCCCAAAAACACCAATGATGTTACCGGACCCATCGTTTTTTCCCCAGCCAGAGGTACACCAAATTCTTCCATCAACTCCTGAAATACCGCCATAAGGTTCTTGCAATCATGTGTCCCTTTGCTCCCAACAAACATGAAATCATCGAGGTAATGCACCATCCCCCCAACTTTGCTTCTTTGCCTTACTGCAAATTCGAGGAATCTGCTAAACCTCTCAAAATACGCACATGAAATTGCACACCCCATCGGTAAACATTTGTCGTAGAAGTAATCCTGTAACACCTTGAACCCCAGCAAATGATGGCTGTCCTTGTGAATTGGTAGCAACCGGAAAGCTGACTCAATGTCCGCCTTCCCCATGAGGGCCCCCACCCCCGCTGCCTTTACCAAGTCCACTGCATCTTCAAATGCTGCGTAGTGAACCCTGCATTCCTCTCCCGAAATGCCATCGTTCACTGACTCCCCTTCGGGGAAGGACAAGTGCTGTATCAGTCTGTACTGCCCTTTCTCCTTTTTAGGTACCACGCCCAACGGAGATACTACCAGGTTTTCCAGTGGAGGTGTGCGAAAGGGCCCAGCCACCCTCCCCAACTGTACCTCTTTCCCCACTTTTTGCGCCAAGATTTCAGGCATTGCTAGCGCCGATTTCAAATTACATGCCTCCTTAAGTCCTTACGTGCCTGGAAAGGAATCTTAAAACCCCACCTGAAACCCTCCCATAACAGTTTTGCG
Source organism: Ambystoma mexicanum (assembly GCF_040938575.1). Taxonomy (NCBI): domain Eukaryota; kingdom Metazoa; phylum Chordata; class Amphibia; order Caudata; family Ambystomatidae; genus Ambystoma; species Ambystoma mexicanum. Next base: position 281,311,075 of record NC_090941.1, on the reverse strand, counting down.
TCACCCTTGTCGCTATATGCATTCAGGAAAGGCATCATGGCCTGTAAACGTATTGGCGTTGGCAGCTGTGTTTCAATCATGTTTGCTTTTCTCCTTGCCTTTTGCGTTGCCCCTTGTCTTACCCTCTCGGCTGGTGGGGCTGTGCCTCCCTGCGCTTGCAGGTTTTGAGTGTTTGTACCTGCACGCATTACCATAAGAGCACCTCCCTTCTGCGAACAACCAACATTCTGGCAACTCCCCTTGGTAATTGGGCCGGCTGATCCAAGAGGAGTTCCCACGAAAGGACCCCCTCCCTTTTGAGTAGGACCCTCTGCCCCTGCCCTGGGCTGGTCTTTCGCTTGCCACGCTCTCATCTACCGGCCTGGCTGGGACCGTTTGTGTGTCTATGCGCCCCCCCACATCCACTTCATCCCAGGTCATTGCTGGCCATACCTGCATTTTGAGTCTAAAACCTTTATCGTAGTTGCTCCATGTATCCCCCCCATGCTTCAAGTATTGCTCGTGAATATACTGCTCGTACGCCATCAATGCCACGCCATCTTGTGGGAATTTTTCTAACATAATAGTGGCATAAACCCTGAACGCCCTTAACCAGGTATGTATATTGAGCTCTATTTTTGGCCTCTCCCTCTCCTTCTTCTCCCTTTCCCTCTCAGTGGGCTCGCTGAAGCCTTGACCCGAGGGGACCATCCCCAACAACTCCATAATGTCCATGAACTCTTTCCTCCATACCCGCTCTTTGTATGCCAGCGGGATGTGCCATGCCAATGCATTAATCGCCACTCTGGCCAGTGCAAACCCCGGCATGGGCCTCCCGTATATTGTGTTATTACTGGCCAGCTCCTGCCCGTGTACCTGTGAAGGAGCCTGTGCCCCCCACCAAGCTGTCCCCCCAATTTGTGGCGTGTAGATGGTATTTGCCCCTTGCGTCACCATCTGCCCCGGGTTCCCTCCCGTTACTGGCTGCCCTACGCCTACCACGGGCTGACTCGCCCCCGAGCCAAGCTGCTCCGTGACCCCACTACCCCCTTGCGTTCCTTTACCCACCATGTTCAAAGCATTCTTATTAACAGGCAACTGGCAATTTGCACCCGTCACCCAAGCTTCCATACATTCCCTGAACATACCTTTCACCATCTCCAAGGTGGTTGGCACCTCCGCTGCTACCGCCGGTGTGGCTACAGGTGTGCTGCGAGGACCTCCCACTGGTCTTGGAGCCTCAGCAGGGACAGGTGCCGGAATGGCCTCAACCTCCTGCGCCCTCCCCTTTCCCTTGGGGTTGGCTTTTCGCTTCTGTGCTGCCGCCGCTTGCTGTTGGCTGTCCCTCGCTTTCTTGGTCATCACTCTTTTCCTTTTGGCGACCGGCTCCTTCTCCTCCTCGAGCTCCTCGATGTCCAGCTCTTTCCCTTCCTGCGAGTGCACTTCCACCCATGCCTCCTCGATGGGTGTAGGTGGAAACAAGAGTGGTGACTCAGACCTCTGGTTGCGCCCCGCAACCTCAGCTCCCACCTGTGCTGCCATTAACTGCATCCAGCTGGTGCCGTATTTGTCCCCAGCCCTTGTTGCCATCATCAAAAATGCCTCCAGGTCATCTTTCTGCTGGTCCTCTTGGCTTTTCCCTTGCATCTGCATCATTCTCTTTAGGCACTGTCCTCCCAATCAATGTTTTATGTGTCTCCTACTTTCCTGCACAGCACCTGCAGCCAAAAGAAAATTCTGCTTAACTTGCTGTCTTTTCTCTTGCTATAGCCTTGAAATAGCTCGTTAATCACACCCGGCACTTTTTCGTACGCCGCGTCTTACTTTTCAAAATTATCTCCTGCCGAAACCCGTGATCGAACCAGGGACCTTTAGATCTTCAGTCTAAAGCTCTCCCAACTGAGCTATTTCGGGCTGCTACCCAACCTGGGTATGGCCGCTTCCCACCTCAGCTTCGTTCGTTGTTATGTGCCGCCGTGAGCCTGTGGGACCCCGCTGCCTCGCCGCTCAGCTGGCTGGCTCCTCTTTTGCAGGAAAACTTCCTTCGCCTCTTGCCGGCTGCGAGCGTGTAGCTCCCTGCTGCCTCGACGTTCCGTTGGATGGCCTCGCCTGCTTCGGGACCTTCCTTTCCTGTCGCCGGCGCTTCTGGATGCCGACCGCAAGAGTCGCTGCTTCCTCGCAACGAAACGTAGTCTTGGATGAAAACGAAGTCCACTCAACCGCTCTGCCAACCCAGGAAACGCTGCAAAACGAAAAGAAGTCCTCCACTCTTGACGGGCGCCCGGCTGCTGGAAGAGCTGCAAGTGCTCCTGTGCCGGGCGCCCGCCGCCTTTATCCCCCAAGCCCCGCCCCCTTCCTTTGTTGCCCTTCGCGGGCTTTTCCAGGGCTCTTGGCGCCCTTTTTCCCTTGCTCCTTTGCCGCCCTCTCCCCTGCCCCTGTGGGGGAGGGGCCAGAGAGCGTAAAGGAGGCAGGCCCCTGCCCCGGTTATCGGGGTGCCTCCTCCATTCGCCGCGCTCTCCCCTCGTCACCTTCATTATTGTTGCTGCCGAGAAAGCACTAGAACTGACTGTTTGATAGCCAATCTCACGCTTTGCAGGAGAGTTGCTCTACTTTGGGGCAGCACGAAACACTGGTTCACATCTGTGTATGCTTTGTGCATTGTCCTTTTCCAGCTCTAAACTGGCCCAGGTGAACACCGCCTGGCTTGGCAGGTGACCTAATTACGGATGCACTGACACTGAGGCAGACGATTCACATGCACATTAGTCCTCACACACCTCACTCACCTGTGGTCGTGCATGTACGCAGTCACAACTACAGCTGCAGTTTGTGAATTAGACTTTTGCAATTTGTTTACCTGCACATTAGCAGATAGAATCTGCACTTGTGCTATATGTTCTGTGAATTTCACCTAGGGTGTGCAACATTGCCTTACTGAATGGCGCACATTAGTGCAGTAAACATAACCATGCATCTGTGCAAAGTGTGCTGTATGTGTGCTGTATGCTATTGATTGACCTGTGTGAAACAGCATTAGATGAGAAGTCCTTTCCTTCATTATGCCTTAAAACTTTCTTCACAGATGTTGCAACCTAGCGTCCATTACAGGGTTCATTTATTTATTGTGACATTTGTAAAGCGCACTAAGCCCAGATAAACTTAACTGGTCTGCTGTTAAATTTCATTTACCAGTTTAATGGTATCCACTAATTGCTCATTTTACTATAGCGGATATGATAACTCAGTGGGTTGAGCGCTCGCTGCTGCAATGTGTGTGTGATCTGCAGGTTCGAATCCCAGTAAGGCCATCTCAGCCTTTCATCCTTCTGAGGTCGATAAATGAGTACCAACACAGGTTCGGTGATATTGTATGCATATTTGTTCTATAAAAAAGAGCTTAAGCATAAGTGCTATACAATAACATATTATCTTTTGGCCTTGGACGTCTGCTTGCATTCACAGTTATTTGACAATATGGATCTGGACCTGCTGTTATTGCATATAGCGATCTACATGGAGGCAGGGGTATACCTAAGTCAAAATGTTGGGGGGAGGAGGTCCAACCCTTTAAATGTGGGAGAGGTGCCAACTTCATAGATTGTGGGTCAGAGCAAACTTACTTGTGTGGGGTGGTCCTCTAACTTCTTTACACATTCTAATAAGACTATTCTAGTGCAGCTTCAATGTTACTAGCAGTTAACTCTCTCCTTCACATCTGAAACCACACAGTTAAGGAGTGCTGTGAGAATGAGCTGTCTACTGCCCTTTAGTACCCTTCTGATCACTCCATGCCCTGAGTCTGACATGCAAGTACTAACCCCATCAATTGCCTAAAAACGTATGCATACGATTGTGGTTGCTAACAGTGAAACCTTTGTACATTAGTAATTGCAGAGCCTTTGTTAACTGTGCAGTTGCGGCGCACCATTTTTCATCTGTTCCCTGCCTGCCGAAGGGTCTGTAGTGTATGTCAAGCAGGTAATAATGTCATCAACATAACCCAGCATTTCGGGGGGTGAGAGAGGGGGAAGGCTGAATCTCAACCTGCCCACTCTGTTCTTGTACCAACCCATCATAAAACGAAAGATCTTGCTAATGTTTAGAGATGTAAAAGGACACAATTTGAGATGAGCTAAGTCTTGGGAGGAGAATAGAGCACCCAAATGTCCCTTGAAGTAGACCTTGTTGCGCCGCAAGTTCGCATTCCTTGCTTGCACACTGTGGAATCTGATCACTAAGCCTTGCTCACTAATGGGGCACCACGCTGGCACCGCCGCGCCGCTGCCGACCACCCCCGGTCTGGCAGCGCATCTCTCAGTTGCGCACATGACTGAAAAACAGCCCGCACACAAATATTCTTTGGCGCACACAGCCCAAAAAAAATTAGAGGGAACATTGGCCTGTGAGTGTCCTCCATTTTGAGATACCCAGGCCCTGCCATAGGAATCAATGGATTCCTGACAAAAGATAAGATAGCCACTTTGGCCTCTTGGTTTCGATTACCTTTTACCTTGTTCCCCAAAGTCCAGGGAAGCTCTGACCCTGTCCCCTCCTCCTGAATGGTAAGTTTCTGTAGGCAGTGGGTCCTGGGATATATATCCATAGTTAAGCCCCTACAGAACCTTACGCATGGTTTGACCGCTGAGCCCCAGCCATTTTCTCATGAAACAGAAGATGCCTTTGTTATCATTAAGCAAGTACTCACAATTGCTCTGGCTTTAGGTTTGCTGGATTACAGTAAGCCCTTTGTGCTTGTTTTGCGATGAGTACAATAGGTTTGCTCAAGGTGTGTTGACTCGTTAGATCCAGTAGAAATGGGACTTCCAGCGTGTCTACGAGCCATTAGGGCTGCTGCTCTGTTGATAGAAAAAAACAGACTCACTAGTACAGAAGTAGCCTGTCACAATTGCAGTTCCCCATGCTGTATTGTCATTATAACTTTAAGGGCAGACACAGCACGTGTCAAAGGCCCGTCCCACCCAAAATGAAAAGTTGCTCATTTCTGCTGCCAATGTAACTTTGAATCAGTGTTCAGTCCAGAATCACACCTCCTTGCTACCAACCTCTGAAGATGGGGAGCCACATGACTGTCAGGTTATTGTGGAACCTTTCTTGTAACCCTGTGTTGATCCTGACCTGACTCTTATTGTTGACAGATCTTGTATCTGTGCCCCGGAAACTGGGGAATCAGTCTTTGGTATTCTGTATACACCCCACCATGCTGTTCTAGAAGCATATCAATTACCTCTAGCAAAATCAGCACAACCCGCTGAACTCATGGTTCTCACCCATGCATGTGCTCTGGCCCGAGATAGATTGGCTACGATCTATACCGACTCCAGGTATGCCTATGCCCTGATCCATGACTTCAGTGTCCTTTGGAAGCAATATGGATATTAAAGATCCACAGGCACCCCAATATTAAATGGAACATATGTATCAATCTTATTGAATGCATTGCATTGTTGCTTCCCACCGCCGTAGTTATCGTAAAATGCAAGGGACATTATCCCTCACAGTTATTTACAGCCCTAGGAAATACATTTCCTCCATTTCATAATGGCCAACGCAATCTGCCATTGTTTTACAGGAGGCCGTCGCACCTCCTCATAGACAGAAGCCGGCCGCTTACACGAAGGGCCGTGAGATTAAGGGCTGTCCGCGGCTGTCCGCAGAAGGCCGCGCTGCCGTGCACCTAATCTGTAAGTACTGGAAAACCGAACATTCCGATGGAACCTTTGTCCTTGTAACTGGCATCAGCGCTCCCTGTGAAGCTCCAAACCCCTTGAATCCTTTGATTGTATCTGCCTCTTACGGCCACACTGAGGTACATAACCACTCCATGCCCTAATTTGCATAGAGCATTTCGCCACCTGTTTGGTACGCAGGTCCTTCTCCGTACTGTCCTGCAAGTTGCTAAGTATACCCTGTACATACCGCTGTTATTGGAGATGTCACTACTCTGCACCCTCGTTCTGTAAGACGTACCCAGTTTCCATAAGCCTATTTAACCAATCGCAAGCAGATACCGCGGCCTCTTCGGTCCTTGGGCTATAATGAAGTACCTAATAGTATAAATTGATACTACTAACGTTAAGACTGCCCTATTCAGCTGCGCCTACCTTGCTTTTCCTGCATTACAACATATCATGATCAACATAGCTGATCTATTCGAAGTCGAACCCACTTAAAACGTGATTGTACGTAGGTCGCAATTGTATTTAGGCTGTGTCTAAATATGTCGACATGCCCACTAACCTGTTAAAGGCGTTACTCATCTGATTGTGAATATATATTTTTGAGGGTCATTAGTACCCTATTGCACCAACAGTTTACTAGTCGATACTATCTGGCTGTGCCTATTGCTATCCGAGCCTCTCGTACCCTCGCTCCAACATGTCAGTAGTTGCTGTGATTTGAATGAGCCCAAACTGCCGTGACGTGCACATGTCTTTTACGCTCTATGCCACTGTAACATTTGACGGTAATGTACTGCCTCTGGGACATTAGCACGGTGCCGTACCACTAGAGCCAAATGCATTTGTTGCTGGTTACTGTTCTCACTTCTAGCACCCTTAGCGGTGCTTACCGAAATGTGCCCAGTGTAATCAACATGCCTAGGCTTTACTTGACTGCACTTTGGTTAGTTGCACCTATCCTCTAGGTACCCTCACTGCTAACGGTTTTTGCAACTAACAGCCCACTTTGTTAATATTCTGTTGCCCCTTATCACATCCTAGTGACAAGTGTTTTTGGCCTTCTGCTAGGAAATTGAATTTAGATGTTATATAGTTTTCTCTGCTACCTTAAGTTGCAATTGTATTTAGATTTCAGCCCACAGTACATGCAAATCATGAGTGTTTCTGGTCTCTTGTAATGAAACGGTGTCTAGATATTAGCACATAGAACCTCCCGGGTACAATACGAAAGTGTACTCTGCTCTCCTTCTGAAATAATATTTAGATGCTAGTACAATAGTACCCTCCTAGCTTAACCTGAAGATGCCCCTTGCCTGCTCCACTAAAGTAACTCAGACCCTACTACTTACCCTTGCTATCCTCACCATCATGGCCGTTGTCACTAAAACTAACCCCCCTAAGGATAGAAACCTGAGACTCAGGTTCAGACTGACATGTATCTACGAACCTAAAAGAAACCTCCTCAACAACTCCAACAGACGTACTACCACCCAGCCCAAGAATGTTCTGCCCATATCAACGCAGACTACCAACTCTTGCGCTCAGACTTCCACCAAAAATCATACGATCAAGAAGACCCTCTCACCCAAACCTTCTGTAATAGCTAAATACAATAGTACTCTAACGCTAACAGGTTCCCTCATCAACGCTAGATCAGTGGTAGCCCATGCTACGGAAATAGCAGACATCCTAAACAATGATAACTTGGACCTATTGGCCATAACTGAGACCTGGTTACATGAGGCTGCAGGACCAACTCTCATGTTAGCGGTACCTGATAATTAGCAAATGCTCAGAGTAGACCGGCCCAATGCCAGAGGTGGCGGCCTAGCTATTATTTTTCAAAACGACCCTCCCTATTAGACTTGCCACGTCAACATCCTACAAATCTTGTGAAATACTCACAGCTAAACTGCCTCTCTCCAATAACCGTACACTAACAATCCACTTGATATGTAGGCCCCCCGGGCTACTAGGCACCTTTGAAGACGACCTAACCAGTCTCATTGCCAATAACATAAAAGACCACTCTCAAACATTACTGATGGGAGACTTTAATCTTGGCTATAATGATACAAATAACAAACACGCCAAATCAATAGCATCCATGCTAAATGATCATGGTCTCACCCAAAAAGTCTTTTCTCCCACTCACATTAAACGAAGGACCCTTCACTGGGTATCTGAACTAAACTGCAATATTGATATTACTGATATCGTCCCGCAACCATGGACTGATCATCACCTAATAACTTTCTCCGCCAAACTAGATCTTCTCAGCCCCAAGACTAATAATATGGTACCCCTTCTCCCCACCAGAAGTAAGAAGGATATTACTGCTGAAAAACCTATACCACTCCTCCTTCCAGACATCTCTGGACTGGAAAGCAACACCAACCCGGACATACTAGTAAAACCTTCAATAATGCTATGACCAAGGCACTGGACATAATCGCCCCTGCCAAACAGCGAAAAGCCAGACAGGAAGCACACCTGAATGCCTGGTTTACTCCACAACTTAAAGCTCTAAGACTAAAAAAAAGAAAGCTCCAATCCATTTGGTGTCACTCCCCCACTGAAAACAATAAAAATAATCTAACTGAACTGGCCAAAATGTACAAAAAAGAAATAACCAAAACTAAAAAGAATACTTTCAACGACAGAATTGCGAAAGCTAACTCCAAAAGCAAAGAACTCTTCGCAATCCTTCGTGAACTGGAATCCCCTATCCGACCGGCAGACAATGCCCCCAAGGACAAGGTATGGTGTACTAACATACAAAATGCTCTATCGAACAAAATCTCTTCCCTCCAATGCAAAATTGCCAATAAAAAGGCCTCACTGCCACCACCTGATCTACAACCCACTCATTTCCTGGAGACCAGGTTAACTACACCCTTTAGTTTCAAGACCATCTCTATAATTGATATAGAAAAAATAATGCTCTCCCTCAAACCTTCATATTGCAAAGGCAATACCTTCCCAGCGCAAATAATAAAGAACGCAGATAGAGACCTAGCCCCTTTCATCTCTAAGCTCATAAATTCCTCCTTTAAATCAAACACGGTACCCGCCAATCTCAAAGAATCATGAGTTCTCCCTTTACTCAAAAAACAAACCCTGGACCCCACCATCCCCACCAACTACAGACCTATCACCACCGTGCCATTCTTACTTAAAATCCTGGATAGAGCTGCCTACATACAAATCCAGGACTACCTGGAAGCTAACCACCTACTAGGCTCACGGCAATCCGGCTTCCGTCCCCTTCATGGCACGGAAACAGCCCTGCTAGACCTTAAGACACAAATCGAAGAACTAAAGGACAATGTAAAAACAGCCTTACTACTTCTACGGGACTTTTCGGCAGCCTTCGACTTGGTGGATCATGCAGTTCTATGCAACCACCTTACATCTGCCGCCAACTTCACGGGAGAGGCCATAGCCTGGGTCCAATCCTTTTTAGCCAACCATACTATGAAGGTCTTTTCCACCTAAGCCTCCGCTGATGCTATCAAAATAACCTGTGGTGTGCCAAAGGGCTCCTGTGTCTCCCCTACCGTGTACAACATCTTCACCAAGCCTCTGTTTGACAAGTTGGACAGACTGGGTGTCACCTACACCAACTATACAGACGACACCCAGATCCTCATACCCCTTTCGGGCAACTTTGCGGCCGACTCAGCCTTGGTGAACAAGATCTACACCATCATTCAGGCATGGATGGCATCACATGGCCTCTGCCTGAATGACGATAAAACAGAGATACTAATCCTAGGTTCTGAAGCTAACATCAAAAAGCTAAACCCAAACTACACATCCTTCAACATTGATAACAACCCTATCAAGGTGATGTCTGTGGTTAAAACATTAGGATTCTATTTGGACTCCTCTCTCACTCTCAAAAAGCAAGTCAACTCCCTTGCCTCGACTGCGCATGCGCGCACGACGCATGCGGAGCTAAATACATCGGCTCCCGGCGGCCGCTACTATTATCCTGAATTTTTTTCCCTTTTACTGGAATCAATCTCGCCTCAACCGCCCGCCAGCGGAGGCGGACCCACTAGAGCTGCTGGCGCTGCACTCCGGAGAAGAACCGGAGCGGGAGACGCCAGAACCAGCCCGCGGACCGCTGGCGGATGACTCGCGGCCATTGCGGCGCGGGCGGGAGAAGAGGATCGCCCCTCCCCCCCTGAGACGCTGAGAACGCTGTGGCTCCCAGGCGAGGTCGATGCTTGAAACGAGACCCCGCAACGCTCTCCAGGTGCCGTCGAGCGGCCGCTGAGGCCCCCCCCACCTGCTCCACCCTCGGGACAACAGTTGCTGCACACCTCCCGATCTACGAGAGAAATGCATCCGGATAGACTTCGCGGCCTGGGCCTTGCACCGCCAGCCTTCCCATCGGGGTCTCCTCCCTCCTCCACCTGCCCCCCCTCATCAGCAAGACTGCAATACCTGGGGTCGAGCGGCAGCAGGAGCCGTGAGCTGCGCTCCCCCGCGGAGGGAAGACACGCTGCAAACAGAGGCACCCACGGCAAGGTACACAGGTGTGGGGGGTGGATGTTTTGCTTTGTTTCCCCCCCGCGACCCTTTTTGCAACTAGCCTGCTGCAGAGGCCACAGAGCCCGGAAGGGCCACAGCTGCGCCATAGACCAGCACCAGACCCAGAACGTTGTCACGACCCACAAGCCACAAACGCAGCAAAACGACACTGGGAGTGTGGGGACGAAAAGATCCTCTTCTCACAACCAAGTGAGCCCCCCCCGGTCCACGGTGGACCCCAAGACTTGGCGTAAACGGTGGAACTGCCCTGCCCCTCTCTTGGGACCACCCCGGGCGACTTAAATCATCGCTCGAAACGTAGTACTCGCAGGGGGCCACCCTATGCAGTGAAGACAGACGCTGGTCAGCCCACAACAGCGGATGAACAGGGGCACAGTCCTCCCCACGAGACCCCTACGCACTTTGGCCTAGATCCCAGATACCACGGGGTCCACTCTATATGCCGGAGATAGGCACGTGCCAACACCACGCCACCAAGCGAGATTGACACCTGCAGCGACGACGCTGCGGCCATCCCAAACGTGACTTTGGCAGAGGCTCGCAGTGTGCACCCTACGCAGCCGATACACAATCGTCTGCTCCATACGGGACCTCTCCCGACCGGGAGCATCCAGATCCCTGCTACACAGAGCCGCTCGACCAAAGCATGGGAAAGGAGAAAACCAAGAGGCAAACGCTACAGAGCAAGATGGATCTCTACACCGTGGGGGCCCCTCCCCAGCGCGAGCCTCAGCCCCCAGAAGAAGAGAGTAGCCCTGGAGAACTCAGAGACCCTCCTATCTCTTTGTCAGACCTTATGAAAGCGATTGGGGACTCGAGGACATCCTTGGAACTTAAAATGGGCGGCCTATCCTCTGAGGTGTCCCTTATACGCCAAGACCTCCGCAACTTATCGACCAGGGTGGGGGAAGCGGAACAGAGGGTGTCTAACACTGAAGATGCGGTCCACCGCATGGAACAGCAGCTCACTGCGATTGCCCAAAAAGTGACCCAACTGGAAAACCGCGCCGAAGACAGTGAGGGGAGGGCGCGACGCAATAATCTCAGGATCCTCGGTATACCAGAGAAAGAGGAAGGCCCCAGCGCAGAACTCTTCTTAGAAGATTGACTCATTCATATCTTTGCCCCTAAGAAGCTATCCAAATTCTTTTTCGTGGAAAGGGCACACAGAGTCCCCACCGGCCGACCTATACCGGGTGCCCCGCCCAGAACAATGATCGCACGCCTACTGAATTACCGCGACCGGGATGCGATCCTACAAATGGCAAGGGCCATGGGCCCGATCACATACAACGGCTATAAGGTCGGTTTCTATCCCGATTACACGAAAGAAGTCCAAAAAGCCCGCCAGTCTTTTGACTCCGTCAAGAAGAAGCTCCAGTCGCTATCCATCAAATATGCCCTCTTCTTCCCGGCATTGCTAAAAGTCCAGTATGAGGGCACTACTCACTTGTTTTACAACCCTAAAGATGCATGGGACTGGCTTGAAACTCATGTCCTCACGGACTCCAGCGGGAGACGTGTGCATTCGGGCCCACCCACACAGCGACCTCGACCTGGGAGATCCTCGCCCCCTCGTTCCCCGACCAATGCGGACGACGACGCGTCAAGGACCCCTACGGAAAAAGGATGAATACCCTGTACTAAGGGGCCCAAACTGCAGATTGGTAGAATGGGAATGCTCACCTAGCGGCCGCCGCCCCCTAATGCGGCGTGCGCGTTACCACAGCCGGGTTATCCCGAAGAAGTTCATAAAGTTATAGGTTCAATGTTTGGGCGACAGGTGCTCCCAGTTGTGGGGGAAGTACAGGGTAGGGGGGAGTTCAAGGACTGTAAAGAAACCGAATCAAGAAACAAGAAGGCACAACACATAGAAGCACTGACAAGGGAATCAAGTACTATCTATGGGCAAGACCACAGACATAATCATCATCCAGGCAGCAGATACACCGACACGAGACGACCCCCGGACGTCTCCCCCGAAAGTACAGTGCTGCACACCTCTCGAGTGTACATGACCGCCACTGATCCTCCCAGAAGCCCAGATAAGCGCCCCACGCAGATACAATGAACTCCAACAAGGTAACCGTGCTCTCCTGGAACGTCAACGGCCTCGGCTCCAGCATAAAGCGAAGACTGGTGCTCCAGTACCTTAACCGTTACTCGCCGGACATTGCCCTTCTAAATGAAACACATTTGCTAGGCACGAGCACAAAAAGGTCCAACTACTCTCACGCCTACCAGGCTGGATTCACGACAGGAGCTAGGGGCACGATGATCCTTGTCCACAAGCGAGTCCCCCTGCAGGTCAGGAAGGTCAAGACCGACCCCCGGGGCCGCTATGTTATGATACTGGCTGACATCTGGGGCGAGAAATGGGGCCTCGCTGCAATTTACGCCCCCCCCTTACAGAAGAAAGAACTACTCTCCGAGCTACGGAGCCGGTTACTGGAAGATGAGGCCGATGTATGGGTGATTGGCGGGGACTTTAATGAAGTGATGAACACTGCAGTCGATAGATCTCACAGGAGATCAGGTACCTGCCCTGCCCCCACACCACTCGCCATGTTCGCCAGTGGACTTTGAAAAAGCATTTGACTCCGTAGAATGGGAGGCTTTGTGGGCAATCATGGCTCGGATGAACCTGGGGCAAACGTTTATAGCATGGGTTAAACTCCTGTATGCACACCCGGAGGCCATGGTAAGGGTGAACGACAGGTCTTCTGGATCATTTCCCTTGGGTCGAGGTACGAGACAGGGGTGCCCCCTCTCCCCGCTGCTTTTTCTCTTGGCCATAGAACCTCTCTCAATTGAGCTTAGAGCTAACACTAATTGGACAGGGTTCGCCTGGCCCGGGGGGGAGAGGACCGACTATCCCTCTACGCGGACGACCTCCTCATATACCTCAGTAACCCACGCACTTCCTGCCCGATTGTTTCCCGCATCCTTAGGGAATACCAGCGCTTTGCAGGCCTTAAGGTAAATGAGACCAAAACCATTTACTTCCCGATCCAGGGCGGCGAGTCTGCAAACCCTGAAACCTGCCCATATCATGTCTCCATTAGAGAACTTAAATACCTGGGTATAAGACTCGACCCGACACTGGGTGGGTTTCTGCAACTCAACTTACAACCAATAATTGACCGGTTCAATAGGGACACCTCCCACTGGCAATCACTCCCACTATCACTAATGGGCAGAGCGGCGCTATTCAAAATGATGACCCTCCCCAGACTGTTGTATGTACTTCAAAACGCCCCCCTTGTCATCCCTCGCGACACCTTCGCACTCATTGACAGACACCTTCGCACACTGCTGTGGGGAGGGAAACAACCCAGGATCGCCCTTGAAACGCTGCAGCGATCAGTGTGGGAGGGAGGCATCGGTCTACCATGCATACGCACCTATTACCTTGCAGCCCAGATTGGGGTGGTAAACGACTGGATACACGCAGACCCCACACTCCCCCACATCCGCCTTGAAATAGAGAGCATGACTCCACTAACCCCACTACAGATCCTGTACGCCACCCACGACCAACCCCCGATGTTACCCAAAATGACACGCCATATTTGCCGGGCCTGGCGGGATGCGCACAAACTAATAGGCTGGAAAGGTAAACCAACACTATCTCAACCCCTATGGCACAACGCACTCCTCCCGGAAATAGTAAAGATGGGCCCCTTCGGTCACTGGTGCGTAAAAGGGATACACACACTAGCGCATGTGATACAAGAAGGCCACCTCCTTGACTTTGAGGCCATGCAAGAGCAATTCGACCTCGCACCCATGGACCGGTTTCGACATGCGCAACTGGCCCACGCCATCCGCACCCAATTCCCTGACACGACAACCATACCCCCCTGTACTCCCATTGAGACCAATATCCTTCCGCAATGCATTGCCTCCAAGGTCACTTCCACGCTCTACCAAGCCCTTAACTCCTTTGGGGCGGCGCAGCTAGATGGGCTCAAGGAAAAGTGGGAAAAGTACATAGGTCAAATGGAACCAGAGGACTGGGTAGAGGCATTAATGTCCCCTAGAGAAATTGGTATAGACTCTAAACTCAGACTTATACAACTGAGGATCCTCCACCGCACATACTATTCACGTACTGCCATGGCCAGATGGGGGGGACTGGAAGATGGGACATGCCTCAGATGCAAAACGGAACCTGCCACTTTTTACCATATGATATGGGACTGCCGAGTCTTACAGGTCTTCTGGGAGAGCTGTATTAACACGATCTCTGCCACCCTGGCGACACCAATCCCCAGGGATCCCAAAATGATACTGTTGGGAATCCGGGGTGAAGTGGATCTCTCGAAATATGAACAAATATTTCTGGCACTGACATTCGGGGCAGGCAAAAGATTAATCGCGACTAGCTTGGGCTCTGCTGACCCTCTATCTGTGAACCGCTGGAGCAATGAGTTGGACAGATGCGCGGCCTCTGAGCGCCGGATTTATAATGCACGGGGTTGCCCCCGCAAATTCGAAAAAATATGGGGTAAATGGCTTGACGCTAACTGAAATGTGCCGATGAAAATAGAAATGTACTGTGTTTACATTGGTTACCTGCCTTATCCCACAAATGGCAGATGGCTCTCGGCCCTACAGAGTTCCTTTTGCTTTTTGAAATTGCCTTACCACCATGATCTGATGTATGCCTTTGATTCATGTCTGTTTTGTTGTTGTATTATTAAAACGTAATAAACAGAATTATTAAAAAAAAAAACTCCCTTGCCTCTACTACAACCTATACCTGCAAACTTATCCGAGCATCTAGACCGTACCTCTCTAGTGCCAGCCGGATCACCCTAGCCAATGCTCTTATCGTGTCAAGATTAGATTACTGTAATGCCTTATACTCAGGAGCTAACAAATATATCACAGACAAAATTCAAAGACTGCAGAATAACGCACTGAGCAGCGTTAGACATCCCCTATAGAGAGCACATTACCAAATTCAGAAAAGAAGTTAACTGGTTGAAAATAAATAGAATCTCCCTAAAAACATCTTCTCTTACTTCCAAATGCTTGAACAACCTAGCACCCTCCTACTTAGCGGAAAACATCACTAGGAGAACAACCACCCGCCCTGCGAGATCTGCTAATACATTCATGCTGGAGACCCCCAGGTTTAAACGATCAACCGCGGGAGCAACTAGCTTCCCTGTCAAAGCTGTGCAATGCTGGAATAAGCTACCACTTGACCTCTGACTAGAATAACCTTACCCTAAATTCAGACACAAGGTACTCAAATGGTTGCGCACTAACGACACTTAACCTGATTCACCCACTACTACCGGCTCTCACCTGCTTCCTGTACCTGCTGAGTCATACTGTATTATAGGCGAGTATGTATATACTATTATATATGTCTTTGTCTCCTTGGCCCTCCATGGTCACGCTCTGTATTATATGTACTTATTCACCTGCTGTACTTACCTGTATGCACCTTTTATGCACTGTAACCAAGCTATAAGACTTCTTGTACTACTGTGCCCGGCTACCAAAGGGTTTGGTGCGCATTACCAAGTAAATAAAGAAACAAAGCAAACAAACATTAGAAGATGGTGCAGCTTACTCAGCGACCGTAAACGGGCCCGTGGCTCCTAATGAATTTCTTGTTTGTGTTACAGTACTACGGTCACCCATCACTTCCCTTCCCAGTCTGGCAATTATCCAGGATCAAGAAGGTTAAAAGGTGACCTGGACTCCTCAAAAAATGTGTAAGTTGGTTGTGGACTCCCAGTGGTGTTCCCAAGACGGCCGCCTGGTGGCACCTAAGGTACTCCTCCCCTACAAGGCTTAGCCCATTCAGGTGAAAATGCTATGATCACATTATTGCATTGAGATTGGATGGCTCCTGGTTTAGCCTCTATGGCTCAGAGTTATTGTGAAAATTGTGTCATATGCTTAACATACAATGTTGGGTGAGTGGTGCCCATGAGAATGGCTGTACTTGCATCCTGTACCGGAAGATCAATTTTTGCATGTGCAGTCAGGCTTGATACAGCTGCCCACCTGCATGAACTATGCCTACTGTTTGTTCCTTGTGGATGTATTTACTGGGTAGGGAGAGGCATTTCCATGTGGAAAAGTAGACACTGTTACAGTGGCTAAAAAGTTGTTAGCAGAGCTTATACCTCAGTTTGGATTGCCCCTCAGTATACATAGCGACTGAGGTACCCATTTTACTGGTCAAGTTGTTAGAGACGTGTGCAAAGCTTTATGAATAACTGAACATTTTCATTGTGCTTATCGCCCGTGCTCTAGCGCGCATGTGGAATGTCAGAATGGGCAGGGCTGCCAACTTTTGGTTTTCCCAGGAGGAGCCAGAGAGGGGATGGCGAGGTTGATGGCCAGTGGGGTAAGGGGGCGGGTTACTGTGTACCCACCTTGTTGCTATTTGTTCTGTGCTACTGGAACTTTATCAGGTATGCTCAGGGCCACCTGACAGAGTTTAGGGGCCTGGTGTGCCGCAGAAAACATAGAGATCATCAGCCAGGGTTATGCCTTTTATCTTAGTGCTCTTTATGTGCCTGTGTTCTTATGTGTATATCTGCACACTTAACAACTCATTGGTCCTCATTCCAAGCTATAAGACTTCTTGTACTACTGTGCCCGGCTACCCAAGGGTTTGGTGCGCATTACCAAGTAAATAAACAAACAAAGCAAACAAACATTAGAAGATGGTGCAGCTTACTCAGCGACCGTAAACGGGCCCATGGCTCCTAATGAATTTCTTGTTTGTGTTACAGTACTACGGTCAACCATCACTTCCTTTCCCAGTCTGACAATTATCCAGGATCAAGAAGGTTAAAAGGTGACCTGGACTCCTCAATAAATGTGTAAGTTGGTTGTGGACTCCCAGTGGTGTTCCCCAGACGGCCGTCTGGTGGCACCCAAGGTACTCCTCCCCTACAAGGCTTAGCCCATTTAGGTGAAAATGCTATGATCACATTATTGCATTGAGATTGGATGGCTCCTGGTTTAACCTCTATGGCTCAGAGTTATTGTGAAAATTGTATCATATGCTTAACATACAATGTTGGGTGAGTGGTGCCCATGAGAATGGCTGTACTTGCATCCTGTACCGGAAGGTCCATTTTTGCATGTGCAGTCAGGCTTGATACAGCTGCCCACCTGCATGAACTATGCCTACTGTTTGTTCCTTGTGGATGTATTTACTGGGTAGGGAGAGGCATTTCCATGTGGAAATGTAGACACTGTTACAGTGGCTAAAAAGTTGTTAGCAGAGCTTATACCTCAGTTTGGATTGCCCCTCAGTATACATAGCGACTGAGGTACCCATTTTACTGGTCAAGTTGTTAGAGAAGTGTGCAAAGCTTTATGAATAACTGAACATTTTCATTGTGCTTATCGCCCGCGCTCTAGCGCGCATGTGGAATGTCAGAATGGGCAGGGCTGCCAACTTTTGGTTTTCCCAGGAGGAGCCAGAGAGGGGATGGCGAGGTTGATGGCCAGTGGGGTAAGGGGGCGGGTTACTGTGTACCCACCTTGTTGCTATTTGTTCTGTGCTACTGGAACTTTATCAGGTATGCTCAGGGCCACCTGACAGAGTTTAGGGGCCTGGTGTGCCGCAGAAAACATAGAGATCATCAGCCAGGGTTATGCCTTTTATCTTAGTGCTCTTTATGTGCCTGTGTTCTTATGTGTATATCTGCACACTTAACAACTCATTGGTCCTCATTCCAAGTCAGGCGTTCTGATAAAAATGTGCCGGTATCAACGGACACCAGCACTTTTACCGGCCAGGTAAAGAGGTTTATTGTTTTATTTATGATGTGTGCACAGTTAATGTCACTGTGTTACCGGCTTTTCCAGTTGTACCCAATCTGGCTACGATTTTGTCATGTATTCTCTACTCAGCCAAGTACTTCACTATTGTAGATTTGTATTCAGCATTTTTCTCCATACCCATACATCCTGATAGCCAGTGCGTGTTCTAATTTACCCATAAAGACACTCAGTATACGTCCACTATACTTCCAATGTTTCCCAAATTTTTAAGAAAGATCTTGATTTGGTTCAGTTTCCAGGGGGCTTGACGCTGGCAAAGTACATATATGATCTTCTCCTTGCTTCCCCCTTCTTGAAAGCTTGTGAGGAAGACTCAATTATTCTGCTGAAAACTCTTGCTGAAACGGGACATGTGGCATCTAAAGACAAATTACAGTTATGTCTGCTCAATATGCAATACCTGGGCCATGAGAGTTCTGCTGGGAAAAGACATTGGTCCCAGGATCAGATTGCAGCGATCCAGGAAGTGCCTAAGCCCAGACTAAGAAACAGATAAAGGGGTTCCTCTGGATGGTAAGTTTCTGTAGGCAGTGGGTCCTGGGATATATATCCATAGTTAAGCCCCTACAGAACCTCACATATGGTTTGACCGCTGAGGCCCTGCCATATTCTCATGAAACAGAAGATGCCTTTGTCACCATTAAGCAAGTACTCACAATTGTTCTGGCTTTAGGTTTGCTGGATTACAGTAAGCCCTTTCTGCTTGTTTTGCGATGAGCGCAATAGGTTTGCTCAAGGTGTGTGTCATGATGCCTACCCCCGGGTATCAGGACCTAGCCCATCAGCCCCGGAAGCAGGCATCCAGACGTTTATTAAAACCTCAGCAGCCCCGGCTAAGGGCTATCTGGGTTCAGTTCTGGCGCCTTAGGCACCAGGCTCATAATAGAAATCAGTCCTGGCGCCTAAGGCGCCAGGCTCATAGTCATTACTTACCTCAGGCAGACCATGCTGCAATTGAATCCAGGCCAACGTGAAGCCTGGAGGGAACTATTTTACTACAGGGACTATTTTTTACTCGGGTGCGGTTCTAGGAACTTCTTACCTGGGACTACTTTCTGAGGCTATTTAAACCACGCCCGACCAGCAACACACGCTTTGCGTTATTCTGCATTTCAGCAGCGTAACGCTCACCGTGCCTGCAGCATCCTGTTTTCTGCCACGACCGCCTCGAACCTGGACATCATCCTAGAAGAAAGGAAGATAAGAACAAGAACTTACCTTCTAATCTTCATCTGTTCCCGAACTCGTGCACTTACGAACTGGAGAAAAAGACTTCAGAAATAAAAGCATTGCATCGCTAGCAGTAGCGCCCCGCCATACTTACCAGTCTTCATCTCCACGGTCCAGCGCTGCTGCCATCATTTCGTCGCTGCATCCGTGGCACCTGGGAGAGACAAAGGATCACAAGGTGAGCCGGGTGCCAACAAAGACAATCAAAAACAACCATATTATACTCACCAGAGTTACCGCCCTAGTCATCTTTCATTGGCATTCAACATCTTTAACGCCGCACCTGTGGGAGGAAAAGACACTTGTTAAAGACATTTTATTTACTTTTACCGGACAGCACTGGGTAATACAGACTCTTACCTGCGTGCAACTTGCAGCACTTCAGGAGAACTCCTCTCGGTTCAAGCTGCAAGACAAAAGGGGTAAAACGAATGAATAACAGACAATTGAACTCTACAGACATTATACTTACGGCTCCATGCCACTTACCACGGAGTCCAAACCGTCTGGAACTCGCCCAAAATCTTCCAACCAGTGAAGCAACTGGAATTCTACTCGCCCCTGCGTTCGGTGCAGGATGGAGAGCTTATCATTACAAACAATAAGGTGAGGCAGCAAAAGGGAATATCAGAGGTGCTTAGAGGGAACAAATTAAGCGGGTGTTTCCTTGCATCCACTGGGTGGCTAATTCCCTTCTCCTGCTTTTAGAAAACTCCTTTTACGAATCAAGCAAACTAAGCTAGGAGGGCCGGTCCAATCAGCCGTCTCAGCACTACAATAACGCTGGTGGAGACCGTAGCAGTCCAGTTCTGATCGACGCCCCCGTGGCAACCAGGTGAGCGTAACAGTGTGTTGACTCAGTTACATGTTGATAAGCACCAGCCTGTATCCTACCACAGTGTAGCTTTAGTTCCAGTAGAAATGGGACTTCCAGCTTGTCCATTGCTTATCACCTGCGCTCTAGCGCGCATGTAGAATGTCAGAACGGGCAGGGTTGCCAACTTTTGGTTTTCCCAGGGGGAGCCGGAGAGGAGATGGCGAGGTCGCTGCCAATGGTGGAAGGGGGTGGGTTACTATGTACCCACCTTGTTGCCATTCGTTCTCTGCTACTGGCACTTTATCATGAATGCTCAGGCCACATGACTGAGTTTAGGGGCCTGGAGTGCCGCAGAAAAATATAGACATCCTCAGCCAGGGTTATGCCTTTTATCTTAGTGCTCTTTATGTGACTGTGTTCTTATGTGTAAATCTGCACACTTAACAATTCATTGGGCCTCATTCCAGGTCGGGCGGGCTGGTAAAAATGTGCCAGTATCAACACACTTTTACCGGACCAGCAAACTACATGTGAGGCAGACCACAAGCGCTGGATACACCGGAACCAGTAAAAAAGTATCTGCTAATAAAAGTGCCAGTGAATCCGGTGCTGATAATTACCAGCCGTTCCCCTAACCAGTGGCAGTATTAACACCACAACGGCACATCCCGAGGCTGCCCCTTGCGGAAACACTGCCAAAAAATGGCGGTAAACCAGGCAAATGCTAGGTAGTGAAACATCCACCTAAAAGCAAGCGGGACATGGCAGAAAATGCATGCAGCTGTGGGAAATGAGTCCACAGGTGCACCCAAAGCAGCTTGGAGGAGAAGAAAACGGCCAGACCTTGACTGCAGTCAGCATTGACCTGCAGTTTCTCCAGGCCAACATAGCACTGCAGAGGCTGGAGGACCAACAGAGGGCCAAAGAGGCAGTAGACAGGAGGATGAGCAATGTGAGGTGGAGGAGGCGCCATGCAAGATGTGCCCTCATACCCTGTGTACGGGCCACACCAGGGACTCTCAGTGGCATGCAAATCCTAACCCTGTACTGCCTTCACAGGGAGAGCATAGCAGATGTCCTCAGCATGATCCAGGAAGACATTGTCAGCAGGATTGGCAAACATAGAGTCATTCCACCACTGGCAAAGCTGGTGTCGGTCCTGCATTTCCTTGTGACAGGCACCTTCCACACACTGTAAGCTAGCTGCATGGCCTATTGCAGCCTACATTCTCAAAACTGCTGGTGGAGGTGCTGAACGCACTCCTGCTGCATGTGGGACTGCATATTGCACTCTCAACCCCAATGGCACAAGTGAATGCCACAAAGGCAAGATTATATGCCATAGCAGGCATGCCCAATGTGGTAGCTGCCCTGTATTGCACACACGTCGAGCTGGTGCCACCCCATGCCCTGGAGGTAGTCTACAGAAACCGGAAGCAGTACCATTCACTGAACGTCCAGGTCACCTTTGATGCAGACCTCACGATCACCCGCTGCTATGCCCGGTTCCCAGGCTCAAACCATGATGCCATGGTCCTGCGCAACAGCATGTTACCAGTGTACCTGGAGAAGCGCTGAGGCCAATGTATCTGGGCAATGGGGGAGTACAAGTCACATTACACTGATATTGCTGCATTGGGTTTGTACATGAATGCCTTGGGAAGGCCCCACAGACACTGGACTGAAGCACCCAAGACAAGACAGGTTGCTGGCCACCGTAATGGGAAACAAAACAATGAGCCGCAGTGAATGGGCAAACCGTGCAATCCAAACAGGCCAGGCACCCACAATGGACCACGGGTAACACAATGCAACAGTGCAAAACCCACAGAATGCATGGCCTGCAAAGGGGTCAGGCATGGTTGCATAGGTGTGTAAAAGGTATGTGTACATGGGCACATAGGGCCCTCAAGGAGGTGCAGATACGACATGCAACAACACACCAAAGCACCAATGTCACTTGCCACAGGAAGCAGATGCACCCATCACATCATTTCACAAGTCAATTGATCTATTGCATGCAAACTACACGTCAGCATGGGATGCCAAGCCCCAGACACCCATGGTGCATGCAGATGTACTGGAGTAAGGAAGAGGCCCACATCACACCAATGGGAATCAGACACATGGGGTGCATACAGTGTCACTCAGTGTACCACACTGCCATGCATGACATGTCTGCCAGATGAAATGCCACAGGGAGACCCCTCAGTAGCAATGAACATGACTTATGTACCAGGCCTGTCCTGTGTACCCATACCCATGGCTGCTACGTATTTGAGTTGTGAACAAGATTAGGCATGTCTGTAGCACCCCCTAAGCAGTAGACTCCGCATGCAATAGTCCAAATATGAACAGGTGTAGTGGGCTGACGCATGTGACCTGTCATGTAACCCTGACCATCGTTTAACTGCTGTAATGATGCACCCATCCACAATACCCAATGACATGCTCTCATGTCGGTCCCCCTTGCAGGTGAGTCTGGATATCCGCATTTCCCATGGTTGATGACTCCTCTGAGGAATCTCCAGACACCACAGGATGTGGCATACAATTGTGCCCACATCAGGACCAGGGTGACAATTGAGCATACATTTGGCCTCTGGATGGCACGCTTCTGATGTCTTCGTCATACAGGGGGTGCTCTAATGTATAGGCCGGACAAGGTGGGAAAGATTGTGCTTGCATGCGCCATGTTGCACAACATATGCATCTGGTGTAACATACCCCTGCCCCCAGCTTTGGATTCCCCTCCCCTGAAGATGATAACGCAATGCCTGTGGGTGGCACACATGAAGACACTGCACGTGCAGAGGCCAGGCCAGGGCGAATTGCTCGCCAGGAGCTCATTGAGAACATCTTCTGATGTTGCCAACCACTATCTATATCCATGCACCCTTCACTGGTTATTGCACACACAAAGAAATGCACACAATGATAAATGTCCAATCAATGCTGCAAGTGATAAGTGTTTAAGAAAGGAAGTGTAAATCATAATGTACATGGATTTGACATCCCATCCCTTCCCAATCACCGACCCCAGCAACACCGTCCCCTATCACCCACCCCACACTACACAACTACACCATTAATGTGTCCATGCCTCACTTCCGTGCACACTTAGGCTTTGGGTCCGATTTCTGCAACCTTGTGGTGAGGTGGCGTGTTGAATGTCGCTTTGGTGTGCTAGATCCCTCAGTGGGCGTATTGGAGGTGGAGGCTCTGATCCCTGCACACAAATCTACTGCAGTGTCAACTGCATGGCCTGGGAAAGTGCCTCTGCTGAGGAAGATGTGGCAACACCTTTGGCCCAGTGTAACCATTGCAGCAGTGGCATGTCCCAGGGAGCGTGCTATGCGGCAGGCGCACCCCTGCATGCAGTCACGCATTGCCCGCACTTCACTCAGTTGTTCAACTGCCATGATGTGAATGTCTGCCTGCTGGTGCTCGATCTGATCCAGGCGTGAACGGATTGCCCACAGGTTGCCTTCTGCTTGTGGCGGCAGACTGTGTGGATTTGGGGGTGTGGCTAGACTAAAGCCAGGTGTGGTGTCCGCCTCATATGTCTCATACTCCTTCCTGGTCTCCTCCTCTTCTTCAATTGTGTCGGACACATCACCAATGGCCAACTGGGATTGGGTGCATGCTGCAGGGGAGTTCTAGTCTATGTCGGTGCGATGTCCACTGGCATGTGTGCACTGTCACTGCATGGTGCTGGTCTGTGGCACTTCAAAGGGATCTGGTGGTGGTGGTGGTAGTGGCTGTGGTGCTGGCTGGGCTTCAGGTATGTCAGCCGGTGGCTGGGATGGGCCTGCAGCACTGCCATGTTGCCTGCTCTGGCTTGCAGTGGGTTTGGCCTGTGCAGATGCGGGGGCTGTTTTTGTAGCTGCGTGTGAGGGTCCTGCCTCATCCCTGTCCATGGAGAGGGTACCTGTTGGGGAATTGAGATAGGTTGTTTCCACTTTGCCACACATGTCGTCAGTCAAGCATTCAACCCAACCCATGTTGTGTGTGTCCCAGTGTTGTTGGTAACATGTGTCTCACATCAGTGGTATTGCTCAGATGGGTGACACTGCAGGTGTGTACAATGTGCATGCATGTGCATTGTTTTGGGCTACCACTGGCATTGATGGGTGTGCCCTGGGTGACATGGCATGCATCAGGCCACTTGCCATACCCATTGCTCTAGGCTATGCTGGTGGATGCATGCAATGGGGGACATGCACATGTACATGCACTTGTACCTACTGACATCTCTTTGGGGCCCTGCTTCAGCCTCAGCGCCTTCAATGCCCTCAATGTGGAGGATGCTGCTGAGACGCTCCTGCCATGGCATCAGTCATAGGGTGTCCACAGTACCACCACCAGTGATTGTGCACTCCCTCCTATGCTTTGCTATTGCACTGCGGACCTTTGCTTTGAGGTCGTTCCACCTCTTGCGATAGTCCTTCCTTGTGCGTGGATGGTCCCCACAGCAGTCACACTGACTACCACCTCTCCCCATATGGAGGTCTTCTGCTGGCTGCTTATTTTCCACTGCCTGGCTCCAAACAATTCATCTTCATGTCTCAGCACTGTGTCCACTTGGACTGTTAGCTCTGCATCTGAAAACCTGGGTTCCATGGTGTGCTCTGGTCCAGGGACATCTTTTTGGCTCAGTTTGGGGCCTGGATGGCTGAGGGAACCTGTGGATTGAGTTGGATACTGATTTTGATGATGGGTGCTGCAGTCCTTCCGGTTTTGGCACCATTTCTGTTTCCTGCGCCAGTATTACCGCCACCGTGTACATTTTCCGATGTTCCCGACATTTCTTTGGCAAAGGTGTTATTACTGCCACTTTTCTTCCGGTATTGACGGATATTTGTAATTTTGTTCCGCTAACACCGGCATGCGGATATTGCCGCTTCCAGCATGGGTTTGTACGTGCGCCCGTGTACTCATAGGGCCTCATTCCGAGTTTGGCGCAAAGGGATACCGGGCACCGCTAAGGACACCGGTGCCAGTAATCCCTTTGCGCCCTATTCCGAGTTCCCTTAGTGGGTCCCTTTAAGGGACTCTAGAGCTAATAACGGTACCGCAAATTGTGGTACCGTTATTTGCTCCCTCCCCATTCCCATTGAGCCCTATGGGGGCTCAAATGGGAATGGGGATCGCCTTTTTCAATGGGGATTTACCGGTCCCACAAAGGTCAAACTAAACCGGTAAGTCCCCATTGAACCAGGTCGGAACCGGTTTTGGAGGCAGCCACGGCGCAAATAGCGCCATGGCTACCTCCAAACTCGGAATGAGGCCCATAGTACACAGGAGAGTCTGGCACTTGTGCCGCCGGAAACGCTAATACTGGAATGCCGGTATTAGCAGAATTTTTGCGGATTACTCAGAATGAGCCCATTGACTTTAAAATGTATGCGCTTGCTCTTTCATCTTCAGATTTATAGCTTGGCGATATGTCGCGCCTTGAAACACTAGTGTATAGACGCGTTATAAATGACTTATCATATCATATCATATCATGTATCAGTTTGCTTAACTGAAAGAGTTCCAATACCCCTGCCCTTGGTTATACTTTCCCCCTTATTTTGAAATAATGAGAGGAGCCGGTAGCGCTACACATTGTTCGTGCCAATGAGGAGAAGACAAGCTGCCACATGAACACAGGTTCGGTACTCCTCCTGCTGAATTATGCCTTAATCACAAGTACTGCGATGCTGGAAATAATGATGGCAATTACTAACACCTGTTACCAAGCCTTCTGAAACTGGATAACTGCCGATAGCAGCGCTATATAAAACTCCGGAACTTAGTATTATTCATTGTATAAAGACACATCATAAGCAAATGACCATTTTAGCTGACCTTGGCATTTCCAAGATCACTATATTCCTATTCAATCTCAACGCAGGCTTTTTGCACTTGGCACGCGTGTCACATTCTGTTTGCTGCCGTTGTGTTACATGATAACAAAAAGAACGTAGGGAGGGAGGTGTGAAAGGGTGCAGGGTGCCCGTGGACAAACCTTTCCTTCAGCTCAAGCCTGTAAAGTAAGATAAATGGCCAAACAGCAGATACGCTGTACTTAGCAGGAGCCAAAACCCCCTCTCTAGATTGGCAGCTCGGAAAGCCATCGGCACCGGATCCTCTCAGTAATTACTGGCCCGGAAATGCCCTTCTATTGATTGTGACAGACGCAAAGCAGCTGGGCTCTGACAGTAAAAAGAAAAAAAATCCATAAGCGGCAGAGGAGCAGACAACGGGGAGGGGTGGAGGGAGGTCTGGGCAGTGCAGAAACACATTCCAAACCAAGTTCTACAATGGCTTCATTTCATATCTGCCAGACATTTTATTTTAAAAGTATTTATCACGTCTGGTCTGAAGAGAAATACATCGTGTCACTTATAATAGCCAAAACGGGAAGCAAAATCATTGGCGCTTTAAAAGAAACACCCACTTAATTCAGTAGCACATGGTCTTTCCCATGCTGGACAGGGGCAGTGGCTGAACTGCGGGAACACAATACGCTTGATATAAACGCTACATATGCTCGAAAACAGAAAGGAGAGTTGGAGGACAGAAGAAACTGAAATCCGTTTCTTCTTTAAAAAAAAAAACAAACATACTGTTGTGGCCTTTAAGGACGACAGGATGCTTCAATGGGTTCTAACTGTCTTTATTGCAAGACAACAGGTGAACATAAACTTGTCCTCGTGCAGGCTGGGGAATTACTCACAGTTCAGTTCAGGGCCTCTCAGTTACTTCACTGGGGCTAGATGTGCACAAGGATGGCATGCTGCAAGCTTCCAGGGCCCCCATGTGGCCTCCTGTGGCTTTGGACTTAAGCCCTGGAAGCTGGGTCATCAGGCTCTTCAGGGCCTCGGTTTGATGGCTCCTTATCAGGAGCAGCGCTGTGGGTCGACCGCTTGGTCTGGCGCTTCGCCAACACTGGCGGGAACGTTTTCTCGCGGAGCGCGGGTTCGCGAGATCTCGTTATGCCGAGATCTCGCAAGACCACGCTCCCGCGATCATGTGATGTCCCCACACACTTCCCTTACTGAACAAAGGATGGACAGTCATTCCATGACAAAGTCTGCAAACTTGCTGAGCTTCCTTCTCTCTCTCTGAGGTCTACATAGATCTGGACATGGGGCAGGACTGCGGGAACACTCTTGGGGAGGTGCGGGTGATTCGGGTTCTCCTTGTCTTGCTCTTCGCTGTGACTCCCTGAGTGGGGTTGGAGAGTTGGGGCTTGAGAACTCATTGCCGTAGTGTGACTCCGAGGCATCTCTTTCTGACAGGCGAGGGTTTTCAGATGTCTCCTGGTGGTCTTGATCTTCTCCGGTTTCCCAGTGTGGCTGTTCAATAGATCCTTTCCTGCGGTACATGGCCACCCTTTCTAGGTTCCATTTCCTTCCGTCGCTGGTGCAAATGTGGTTTGAGCCTTTCTCCAGGACTTCTATGGGACTGCTGTATCTGGAGCCAGTCGAAGTGTCTTTGTGGGGGAGGCGTATCTTTACTAGGTCGCCTTTGTTAACTGCTGTGTGGCGAGCGGCTCGACGCAAGTCCCCTTGAGCCTTCATGGCTTCTTTGTTACGCTGCATGCGGAAAACTACGTCTTCCATGTCCACGTCTTAGTCAGCTCTCACTTGATGGAGCCAAGGTGGTACCAGTGTGGATGCTGCCCTTCTCCCCCTTAGCAGATGGAATGGCGAAACACCGGTGACGGCGTTGGGGGTGATGCGGTGGGCTGCTACGGCTTACTTGACTGTCTTGTACGGGTCTAGGCCCGAGGCAATCGCCAGTTGCAGCACCCCTTTGATTAAGCGGTTTGCCCGCTCGACCAGGCCATTGGCTTGTGGGTGGTAGAGACTTGCTCTCCGCTGTCGAATGTTGTTGAGTTTGAGGAATTTCTCCATTTCTCGAGAGACCAGCTGGACCCCGTTGTCCGTGACTATTTCTTCTGGGGAGACCTTCCCGCTGGAATATGGCGGTGAGTGCTTCGATGACTGTGCTTGTGGTGATATTTGAAGTGAAGTCTACTTTGACCCATTTGGAGAAATAGTCGACCGTGACTATCCCGTATTTGTGTTCTGGGGGCATGCTGTCCAGGGACCCAATGAAATCCAACCCTAGTTTGCGCCACACCCCTTTGGGGACTTCGGTGGGCAGCATGGGGGCTTGCCTCACGGCTAGGCGCTTGTCACTGTTGGTGCATTCATAGCACCTTTCGACCATTTGTCGTATGTCCTGGTCCATGCCTGGCCACCAGTAGGCGTCGCGTATCCTGCGTCTGGTCATGTTGCATCCCAGATGGCCTGAGTGTGCTCTGCGCAGTATCACTTTGCGAATTCCGCTGGGCGGGATAACTTGGTCGCCTCTGAGAATGAGACCGTTCATGGTGGTGATTTCCTCGTTCACCTTCCAGTAAGGACGAAAGCCTTCAGGGATCGCTCTTTCGTCGGGCCACCCTTCGTGGACCCAGGCTGCTATGCGCCGTAGGGCATCGTCCTGCTCAAACTCCTCCTGCCAGTGGCGTTCACTCAGGTCCATGTACTCGCCGTTCCTCAAGTCACTGATGGAGGCTACGACACATTCATCTTCCAAGAATGTGGTACCAGGGGTGCTTTGGTTCAGGAGCCTGGACATGCAGTCCGCTTGTGTGTTTTTCCATCCCGCAATGTGGGCTATCTCGTATGTATATTCTTGAAGCTTTGCAGCGATCCTGGCCAGTCTCGGGGTGGCAGTCTTGGTGCCGCCCGGGCTCAACATGTGAATGAGGGATTTGTGGTCGGTGACCAGCCTGAATTCCGTGCCCCAAACATAAGATCTGAAGTAGTCGACGGCAAAGGCACATGCCAACATTTCTTTCTCAACGGTGGAGTCATTCTTCTCCGATGATGATAGGGCTTTTGATGCAAACGCCACGATATTTTCAGTGTCTCCCTTCTTCTGGGTCAGGGTGGCCCCCAGCCCGTATGCGCTGGCATCTGTAGTAATGCAGGTGTCCCATTCAGAGTTGAACGGTTTCAGGCATGGTGCGTGTAGAATTTTCCTTTTGATTTCACCGAAAGCTTCATTTTGCTCTGGGCCCCAGGAGTGGGCTGCCCCCTTCTTCAGAAGCTCCCTCATGGGGGACGTGGTTTCGGAGAACCTTGGGACGAATTTAGCATTGTACTCGGCTAGGCCCAGGAACGAGCGTAGTTCTTCTCTGGACATCGGGGCCGGGGCATCTGTTATGGCCTCCATGAGGTTCTTCTTGGGGCTGACCCCTTCGCTTGAGATGCAGTACCCAAGGTATTCTACCTTGCTCACTCCAAACACGCGTTTTTCGTGGCGTAGATGAACCCCCGCCTCTTGAAGCTTGCTCAGGACTGCCCTGAGTGCTTTGTCATGGGTCTTGTTGTCCTTGGCATACACGAGAATGTCGTCCTGAAAGAATGAAACATTTGTGAGTCCTTTGAGTAGAGAGTTCATCATCCTCTGGAATGCGGACGCTGCCGACGACAACCCAAATGGCATGCAGGTATATTGAAAGGTGCCGAAAGGAGTGATGAACACTGTCAGGGGGCGTGAAGATTTGTGTAGGGGAATCTGGTGATAGGCGTGACGCATGTCCAGCTTCGAGAAGATTGCCGCCTCTTTCATCATGAGGACAATTTCGCTAATGCTGGGGAGCGGAAAGCTATCCGTGACAACCTCTAGATTCAGGCTTCTCAGGTCGATGCATATCCTGAGGGCGTTGCTGGATTTCTTTTTGACTAACACCACTGGACTCAGCCACTCTGAGCATTTGACGGTCTCGATGGTTCCTTCTTCGACCATCTTCCGAAGGTGGGCATCCAATGCAGGTCTCGCCGTGGCAGGTACTGCCCTGACTTTGTGTTTCACAGGGACCGCATTGGGTTTAAGGCGAATCTTGTGGACAAAGTTTTTCACTTTCCCTGGGTTCTCGGAAAACAGGCTCGGAAAAATCTCCTTGAAATTTTGTGCTGCTCCTGAGGAGACCATGAGTACCTGTTCCGGAGTGCTGGGATTTAGTTTTATACTGAGTTTGTGCATCCTCGTCGCCAATTATGTTGTGGCCTTTAAGGACGACAGGATGCTTCAATGGGTTCTAACTGTCTTTATTGCAAGACAACAGGTGAACATAAACTTGTCCTCGTGCAGGCTGGGGAATTACACACAGTTCAGTTCAGGGCCTCTCAGTTACTTCACTGGGGCTAGATGTGCACAAGGATGGCACGCTGCAAGCTTCCAGGGCCCCCATGTGGCCTCCTGTGGCTTTGGACTTACGCCCTGGAAGCTGGGTCATCAGGCTCTTCAGGGCCTCGGTTTGATGGCTCCTTATCAGGAGCAGCGCTGTGGGTCGACAGCTTGGTCTGGGGCTTCGCCAACACTGGCGGGAACGTTTTCTCGCAGAGCGCGGGTTCGCGAGATCTCGTTATGCCGAGATCTCGCGAGACCACGCTCCCGCGATCATGTGATGTCCCCACACATACTTGTGTGTGGTATCAGTTGAAGCAGATGGGTTTTTGCACGCTGGGCTTTATAAGGGAAATGATGCAGTTTAAATGAAAATAACGACTGACTCCGATTAACACCATTAGACACCAAAAAAGACGCAAACGGAATCGTCGTAGTAAAAGTTCAGTGGATGTAAAAAAATAAACACATTCCTTCAAAGGGATCCAGTAAAAAAATGATCAGTGTCCGTTCAAGTCAATTTTTCTGCACAGAATAGATTAAAAAAATAACCCTGTGGATTGGACACTCGCCAGCAGCATCATGGCTTCCTGCTTCCACACCAAAGCTAGATTTAAAAATAAGAAAGCTCGCACCTTTAGATTGAGCTATTTTTTACCACATGTTAACCACATTTTAACGTGTCCAAAATTAAAAACGTTGCCTTAAATATTTTGGGCTCATAGAGCGTCTCCTACCCACACTCCCAAGCGTTTTAGCCAACAACAAACCACATAAAACCACGCTCAATGCAGAAACCAGTCCACAGCTGAATACAAGCAACCAACATAAAATAGCCTAGCAAAGCTTTGTTCTCCTAGAGTTAGAACAGGCCTGGGGTGAGGAATAAATACATTTTCTTCAGCATTTCTTTGTTACTTCGTTTGTTTGTTATTTGCTCCAATGTGTTATGTGATTCAAGGAAAAATGGAAAGAGTTCATGTGCACCGCCATATCCACTGGTTCCGAATTGCTTCCACTTCCCTCAGGTTTATCGGCTTAAATAGACCAATACATGCATTGCATGGCATTTTCAAAGCCTGCAACAACCGGTGCAGCTAGGTCCGGAAAAGATCCGGCGCTATGCCAATGACGGCACTGTTGTGACTCGGGAGTAGCTAAAGTCTTTTGGTTATAGCTCCTGAGCTTCTATCCGAGGCTACAACCAAAAGACCCACGATTACACACACTGGTTATGGAGTGAAGCTGGGATTTTTGCCAACTGTGCAATTTCTGCATTTGAACATTTTAATTACCAGTTCTTGCCATGAGCTACAATAATCTCTTTTTATAAAACTGACTTGGAAAGTACACCAATCACATTACCAAACATGACCATTTTTAAAAACAAAATATTATAGAACGGTGTAACGCAGAATTATTCTAGCTTCATTCTTTCCATCATCAAGAGAATTATAGTAGTACCAGCATGCCAATCAGTGTGATTTAACATACTTAATCTGGGTTTGTCTTTTGTATTTTAAAGCTTTACATACTTCCAAAACACTGGCTGTGGAATTGTCATTTATAAACGTGCAGAAAAACCTTTGACTTTTACAAAAATGCATAGCATGTTTTTTTGTCAAACGAGCAGACTTTAAAATATGCTTGCCCGAGTCCTGCACCATTTGGTACGCTCCCTTCTACGACCCCTTCCACTCAAATGGCCTACAAAAGAAGAAAGATCAAGTAATGGGCCACCGGCACGCGAGAAGGCAAACTTCACAGAAGACAGTACAGTAATGTACGATATATTCGTTGATTTGACCAAGATCACTGTATTGTCTGCTGGCAAAGCCAAGATACAAGCATGAATGCTTTGGTTCCAAATTTGGATACTTATTAATCTCTTGGACTAACAGTTCATTGGAGGTGTTGGCCTAAGTTTACCCCATCTGAACAAACCAATTTCTAGACCTTCGCCATAAGGATGACATGTTCGTTTTTATTGCAGCCCCTATATGGTGCATGTACATTGCTGATAATAGCACCTATTGTGATGCAAGACCAAGTACATGTGCGGGCAGGTTTATAAACTTCCGGCATGGGAAAGGCTCAGCTAGCCTTAGAAGAATGTGCTGTTCTAATCTTGCTCTTGCATAGGAACACATATCTCTGCAATGAGTGCTTAACACTCTGAGCTAACGTCTCATCCATTGCGGCACTCAATTACCAATATGCATTTCAAATGTGGCTATTGCACAGGATCAACATAATTCCCACAGAAAGGAAAGAATGCTACAGGAGTTGCGTCGCAAGGAACACACAAACTATATATACCACAGTGAACACAGAAAGCATTCCATGATGAATTGATCGAGGCAGAATGTACTTGCCAAAACAGACAGGCAATAGGTCTAGAGCCTCAGCACCATGCCATAAAATATCATGATGTGTGCTATTTAAGTCTGGTTAACAAAGGAATCTTACTTCTTCAGATCAGCTAGCCTTGTGGGGCCCCCTCCAAGGTGGGGGCCCTGGGCAAGTACCCCTTTTGCCCTCCCATAAAAACGTCTCTGGGGAAGAGCTCTGCTGTGGTCCATTTCCTAGGACAAGGCAGGACTACTCAGTCTCCCTTTTTCCTCAATCAGTTTGTAGCCAACAGCACAGATTTGCAATTCATTTGGGTGCATGCTAGTGGTGATTAGAATTGGGGGAACAGGCATGAGTCTTGACAGTGGGTAAGGTTTGTTGACCACATGGCAATGGGTTGAGCTCCCTTACAGTCTGTAATAAACCACATGCTGCTAAGCTCTGCTGTGGTCCATTTCCTACGACCAGGCAGGACTACTCAGTCTCCTTTTCTCCTCAATCAATTTGTAGCCAAGAGATGGGCATTGCCAGATAGAATGTAAACTGCAGCCTGTCTGCTAGGTGGACAAATATGGGCCGAGGTCTCGCAGGTCCTTCCTTCCATTGTCCCTGTGTTTTAGGTACAGAATTTTGAAGTCAGCTGTATCCTTCCACGGTAGGGAAATTAATTGGCGGTGTAACACAAGAGTAAACTGCTGTCCATCTTTTTTCTGCTTCTTTAATCAACTTTATACTTTAGCTAGCAGGGTCCCCTATAGGTGGTGTTGAAATAATCAAGTCATGATTGATTTAGGACCCTTGCTAGCATCCTTTTGTGTTGGGCAGAACAAAAAGGTGAGATGCATTTGAACCAAGTCTAGCTGCTGATCAGAGGCTTGAACCACCTTCCTGATTTGCATCTTAAGTACGTGTGAGTTACTTTGGCAAGCACAGATTTTCACTTCATCTGGGTGCATGCTAGTGGTGATTAGAACTGGGGGAACAGGCATGAGTCTTGACAGTGGGTAAGGTATGTTGACCACATGGCAATGGGTTGAGCTCCCTTACAGTCTGTAATAAACCACATTCCGCTATAGATGCCTGAATTCTGCCGCCATGAGTTTCCAATGGGAGTTACAAGCCCCAGGGGTCACTTGTGTTTTGCCATGCTAAGTGAACTCATGTGCCCAAGTCACTGCAAGTCGAATAAAAACGAGTAGATTTTTTTGCCTATATACGTGGTCCATTTCTGGTTGAATTGCCTTCTGTTTTAGCACCTATCCCCCATCTGGCTGGAGCTAGTTGAGAATGACCATCCTCTGTAAAGTGCTTGTGTCTGATATGCAAACACAGCTGATGCCATAACTTGCATGCCATGCTTAGTGCATGTGACTGGTTATCTCAATACACTGCATTAGGTGGTGCACTGTGCGCATCACTGTGATTCACTAAACATGAACTACAGGCTTCAGGTGTGTCCTATGTTTACTGCATGTGTGTTTTACATACAGTGCAGGGCCTACGGCTAAGCACTCTTCATACCAATCCTTTACACAGTGCATGTCCTTATAACACGGTGCACCACCATGTATACTAGCCAGATACAACACGCATTGGCAATGCCAATAGTTTTGGCGTTTGTAGTTGTTTATTGAATTTTACATTTAGCCTGGAGAGAAGGAATGAGGAATCACAGCACAGAGAGGAAGAAATGACAGCATGTCAGGGAATGAAGGGCAGCGCTCGGGTCTGAAGAAAGCACTGTGGGGGGAATACAAAATCAATGGCAACAAGATGGTGCAAATGGGGGGGAGAGTGACAGTGAACATAGGGGGGAAATAGTGGCAGCGCAAATGGCGGGGAAAGCATGACAGGCCAAAGTGGAGGCAGAGCGACAGCACAAGGGGGAAATAAGGGACAGTGTAAGGGGAAGGAGCTACAGCGCAAGGGGGAGGGCATGACAGTGCAAGGTAGAGGGAGTGACAGAGCAAGGGGGAAGGAGCAGCAGCGTAAGTGGGAAT
The DNA here is from genome assembly GCF_040938575.1 of Ambystoma mexicanum. Taxonomy (NCBI): domain Eukaryota; kingdom Metazoa; phylum Chordata; class Amphibia; order Caudata; family Ambystomatidae; genus Ambystoma; species Ambystoma mexicanum. The sequence continues at coordinate 281,276,408 of NC_090941.1, read as the reverse complement.
GAAGAACAGCACAAAGGGGAAGGAGCGACAGCGCATGGGCGGAAGGAGCGACAGCACAAATGAGGAGTACATCTGTTGCTTATATGCATAATTTCAGCCTTTTATCATAGTTGTCCTATATTGTAGTTTTGATCTTAAGGGGCTCATTTTCGGCAAAGAGTAGCATAAGGAAAATGCGTAAAAGCCTCACCCGTGAGAATCCCTCAGCCGAGAAGGAGAGGAACAAGAAAAAGTCAGAATGCAAAGAGGAGCTTGGCACACAGGGGAATCGTCTAAAACCCCAGCAGCACTAGGACCTGTATTACAATCCTTATCCAACACATAGTCAGTTGGCAATTGCGCAAGTCTCACAAATTCCTCCATTGTCGACTGGGATAGAGAACTATCATCAAATTCATCTTGCACAGCCCTGTGACCCCGAGGATTAGCTATCGGGCCCCACACCCGCATCATGCTTTCCTCAGAAGCGCTTGGAGAGGCATTTTTGAGGTGACCCAAGACAGTCCCCATACTGCCCTCTAGCATCAGCACACGATCAATCATAGAAGACTTATTAACCTGCAAATCCCCCACCATCAAACCCTGTTGATCTACAGCTAATTTAATGTCGCTTAGGTTGTCAACGATCCCATGGTTAATAGAGGACCTCAATCCCACCAAGGAAGTATCACACACTTCGGCGTCCTTAATCAGTTCCATCAACAACCCTGTATGTAATTGTATTTCCCCTCGCAAAAAATCAAAGACCTTAACCAATGAGTTCAGTACAAAATGTAAGGCAGTGAGTGTGGCTTCCGGCCGAGTGATATTTTCCGGACTGTGAAAGTGAACTGGTAGCGCAGTTGGAGACCCCCGCAGCAATTCACGACCAGCCAAATCATCTTCCAGTAGTTGATCGACTGGCAGATCCTCCGGTAAAGCAGACACCAATTCATCATTTGTTTGATTCACTGCCATTACCCCACCCGCCATATAATACGCTGGGGGTGCAGCCTTATAATTCTGAACTTGGGTCTCTAACGCTCCCTCCAAAGCTTCATCGAAAGTTCCCAGACTCTGGTCAGAGAAGTGGTCTGATGGGAAGAAGACATCAAACTTTCTGCTTAATGATGATGTAGATAAGGTGTACTCTAAACAGGTCTTAAGAGGATGGTCCATAGATGGAGACCTTGGTGTTGAAGTAGGGCTCAGAACTCCCGTTCCAGAGGTGGACGGATGCTGGGGAGTGAGATCATTAGAGTAATTACTGATATAAGTACAAACCGGTGAGGAGAGTGTTACTGAAGTGAGAAGGGGGTGGAATAAGAGACGTCGAGTTCTGTTCACACGTAGCTGAATCCAATTCACAAACCCTTAAATCGTCCCGGTAAACTCTGCTTCTCAGGTTGTACATTCTGAGCACCTAGCTACAGGACCAAGAGAAAAAGCTCAAAAACCTGTCAACCCGAGTCTTGTCAGGGACCGAATACGACTCCAAAATACTCCCGACAACTGCTGACCAGGCGTGTTGAGCTGGGCGTGGGATCAGAGGAGCAGCCCGGCGACCCGGCTGCAGTGCTTTCGTTTTCCAGAATTTAGTGGGCTAAGCAGAATGTTATTGTTATCTTTCTTGTTTTTCAATAGCCCGCCATTAATCCCATTTATGAGAATGTCAACAAAGTTCCCAGGCTCCGCTCCCTTCTATTTTTAACTGCACGGCACGAAGGAACAAGAGTGGTAGCCACCTCTCAATAAATCTGACTGTTTAGCTGTTTAGCATCTCTGGCTCAGTTGCAGGGGTGTGTCACAGACGTTTACTGTCTCTTATTGCCACATACTGCAGCTACTACCGTCAACTCAAGTCGACCTTCACTGGAGTTTGGGGGGCTCAGCAGCAGCAGTAAACACTCAGATGCCAACGCTCCGACATTCCTGCGGACTGAGAGCCGAGCACCAAGGAGCTAGAGGAAAGGACCTTACCTATGGGTGAGTGTCTCCTAACCAGGAACACCAATGAATAATACAGGCCCTAACTTAATTACCTAAACATAAATGCCTGAAATATAAGAAACACTGGATGCATGGGTTCAGGTTTTGAGGAGATGTGATGCAAGAACGGCTCTGCTCTTTCTTTCATTTTTAGATAAGATGTGCTTGAAAATGTGACATTAGAGGAAAGGACTCTGTAACATTGTAGATCACATGATCTACATCCTTTCTGCATATGCCGAGATGAATATTCCTAGGGACGCCATCTGGCGTCCTGAATTTGCCAAGGCAAGAGGTATCAGTGCAAGAAGGCGCCCAGAGCCTGGCCACATCGATAGGAACCCGTCGCAGGCATGGGTGAGAAGAGGACCAGAGGACCGGCATGGCGAGCATATGTCCCTGGACAAAACACATATATATGTCCTCATAAGAAATCACATTTAAGATTGGAGAGGTGAAGTACCACTCACAAAATATGGAGGTCCTCATAAGAAATCACAATTAGATTGGAGAAGTGCAGTACCACCGACAATGTACATATGTCCTCATGAGATTTCTTTTGAGGACCTCCGTATGTTGTCAGTGGTACTGGACCACTTCCAAAAAGAATGGCTTATATGGTAACAGTATCCAGAAAGGGAAACCTACATGTACTTGAATGGGGACAGGAAAGTAGCCCAAATATAGCCTAACTCCCTCTGTCTTTGAAAAGAGAGATCACTCTGTGGCCTCAGCTTTGAAAAGTGACACAGAAACGTGACATGTTACAGTACTCCTGAATGGGAGACAATTGGTTCATTAAGCTACTATTGGATTACATCGGTGTAATAGAACAAAAAAGAACATTTAGTGCGCTGGCTGATTATGCCACAGCATTTCCAGTTGTCATGCCAACCACAAAGTCATCTTTCTGGTACCGCTCTCTTCTCCGTAGCAATAGTGTTGGTGGTATTTTGGTGCTTGCACCACCAAAATGCGCCAAAACCAAAAATAGCAATGCCTATCTCAGATACACAAAACACAACCTTCAGACTCCTATCATGTTTAGTGCAAGTGGTTTATACACTACAGTACAGTTTCCATACAGCCCCCATCAGAACACAGTTTCCATAATACTTCAGCATGCCAACATTATTCATTAGTATATTGCTGCATTATATACACATTGATAGTTTCTACGACACACCAGTATTCTCACATAACCAATATGTGTAATGCCTTAGTGTGTTCATTATTCAATTTTCCATAATGCCCTAATAAGAAAATGTCCCAGTTTCCATTATACCCCAGTATGCACCCCAGTTTTCAAAAAGCTACTACATGTACATGCTCATAATACTAGTTCCCTAATCTTAAAGTATGTTTACCCTAGCGGTTGTCATAATTCCCTTTTGAACATAGTTTAATTTCCCATAAGGCCACTTTTATAGAAACAATAGAATTTTCTATATTTTCCCAGTATACACACCCATTTCGTTGTTTCCATAACGCCCCTGTATGCACAGAAAACTCGTCTTCATAATGCCATAATATTACTCTGTTAAATAATGCACCATTATGCCCACATACCACTTTCTATAACTGCACAATATGCTGACATTATTAGTTTCTATAAAGACCCAGTATGCCCATTTTCCAATCCATATGCCCCATCCTGCCTTGATCATTCCCTAGGGATCTCATCTCCCCAGTTAATTTTCCAGTGTTGTTCCCACACTTACACGTCACCATTAACATCTCCTACGTGAAATATGCACAGGTCCCCTCCCCAGTAGATCTCAAATGTGGTCCTCCCACCATATCTACCTACATGCCCGCTTCCTTGACAGCAAGAGCTCAGAGCCCTCTCCACTAATCAGCTTACTATCTCTTCACATCCTCATTCCTCGCCTCTTACATCAGATCCGTAGTGGCCACCAGGGGTGGACTGGCCTTTAGGGAAATCCTGAGATTTTCCGCTAGGCCTCTGCACCGTGGGCCGGTTTGTGTGGAAACCTATTTTATTACAACAACAAAAAAAACTTTGAAACAATTTCCAAGATACTACAAGCTCAACTACATTGCCTACTGTAACTTCAATTTCTCTAATCAAAATTCATAGTTTGTCAAAAAAAGAAGACATTTTGTAGTAGTCAGATGTTTTAATGCGCCCAATCCAGAGAAACAGAATCAATAGCAATATGTAGCCAATGCATTTCGGACATGTGTCCGGCTTCACGGTTAGAGAAAGTATAACATACAATAGAAAGCTCGTCAGTGGCAAGACATTTTGCAGAAAAATACATCAATTTACACAGGCTTGCTTCCAAATTGTTGAAGTAGTTAAGAAGTATGGACCAAATGATGACCCCCAAAACCAAGATTGGATCGAAGAGACGTTTTGGACTGATTGATTGAATGCTGTCTACTCTGGAGAATGGTGTCTACTCTGGAGGAATGATTGAAGAACGCAATTTTGCATGTTATTTGTTAACATATTTCCACTGAGTTTGGAACATAGTTGTCTTATGACATTCATTTATATATGGATGGTTAGCCATACGTTCTGTTAACAAAGATAGGAGCTATAATACCCTGGCTTCAGTGGTAGAAGTGTACCGAAAAAAGTTGTGGAACTGTAGTTTCGGCAGGGGAGAGGGTAGGCGGAAGCCTAGTGCAACATATGACAAGGTTATGCGGCTGGGGAATTGCAATAGTCTAAGCCACTAGCAACTAAGGCTCTTATTAAAACTTTACACTTGCACAAGGACATGAATGGACAAATTCTCTGTATAGAATGCTGAAAATGGCCGTAAAAGGTAGAGGAATACAGAAAAAAATAAATGTAGTGGAACACCGCTCCCGACCATTCCCGCTCACTTCGATCACTGCCTGGCTTTCTACAAATATGGCGAATGCTAAAAACTGATTTTTTGCACACAATCTTTTACATTGAGACAAGTGGTCTATGAGAAACCTAAATGTGAGGTTGATTTATCAGCATAATATTAGGATCCAATTTGATGCATACAGTATCAGTTTTTCAGAGGCGTACCAAAAACCTAACAGGTTGAGTGTACCGTTACATTGCGTTGTGCCTTTTGCACATAAGCACTGTTATATTCAATGTTCAGGTCCCTAAGCGTTTTCTACGTTTATTCACGTAATTACATGTCATTCCTGGTTTGGAACCAGTTAACTGTATGTTTACAATATGAATTACGTTCTCGCGTATCATCAGCACGATGATGTCACATCCCCCGTGATGTCATCATGCCATAAACGTCCATGCAGTTTGCTGCATTTAATAGGAACTTCCCAGTTGAGTGTATTCACCACGGGCATTTTTTCAGGACATGAAGCCACCAGTGTTTTAGGTAAGCCACCATTTGTGCATGTACTTTATTCTTTGGAGTAACTCACAATGTGGAAAGTGTTGATTTCTTGGGTTTTTCCAGGTACTACGAGGGTTCTTCATGGTCTATGTAGTTGATCTTTGCATCAGTCAGGTATGACTTTTCTCTAACGCTATTTATATGACGATTCTGGACATGCTCTACACAAATGGTTTCAGTTGAGGTTTTTCAATTACATTTTTTTTTTTTTAGATTTCACACGTGCACATACAAGAACACAGGTATGGCACCAACATGTGTTTTGATATTTTTAGATAATGAATGATTGCAACTGGACCTGATTGTTTCTTTACGTTTCCCTTTTTGCTTTATATTGTTTGTTGTAATGTATCTCTAGCCCTGAAGAAGGACACATGTCTGAAATGCATTGGCTGCAGACTGTTATTGATTCAGTTCCTCTGAACTGCGCACATTAAAGCATCTGACAACTACACACTTTCTTCTTTTTTGAACAATCTATGAACATTGATTAGAGAAATTGAAATTACAGAAGCCTTTGAGGCAACGGGTTTCAGCTTACTGTACAATGGACATTGATTTGAGGTGTTTTGGTGTTGGCACCTAGAACCTAGAGTGGCATGGGTTGTCACTGCAGTGCTCCTTGAATTTACTTTGAATTCATTATTACCTAAAACGTATTTTGTTGGTGGTGCCCACCCTTCCCCACTCTAACCTATTTTATTTACACATTTTATCGTGGGAAAAGGATTGGGCTTGCTGAAATGTTGCAATATGGGGCCACTTTGAACATTATTCCCAGGGCTTCTTTTGGTTCCCAGTCCACCCCTGGTGGCCATATCCTCCCATCAGGTCTCAAGTTCCCACCTCCTCATGCTGGAGACCCAGCCTCCCCACACCATGTGCCTATTTTGGATGCAGCCTGCTTTGGTTTTAATGCATGCACAGTTTTTTTCTGGAATTGTTTTTTTTTTTACCGTGGTATAAATATTAATGGCAGAATTGACCATAGTCATTTTCACTGTGAATACATTTTTACCACGGTTAAACAAACCAAACCCATGTTCCCCCAATCCACCAGTAAACCCACAAACCACCCCACGTACCTTCTATCCATCTGCCGCCTCTCCTGTACTCTGTGGCATCAGTTCTGTCCATCTAACGAGGGCCGGATCTGACGCAACAGGGTCCTTTTTTCTTTTTTCTTTCTTTTTCTTTTTTTCGGTACCCCACATCCAATATTGAGTAAGCGGGGGACATCCCTGCACCCCCTAAGACCCAAAATACCAAACATGTGGAGCGGGGGACACCCCTGCAACCCCTGCTCTTCATGTTCAGTATTTTTTTAAATTGATCGAATGGGACTGGCCGAAAACAGTCAAATGTACCATTCGATGGATTTTTTTCGATCAACTTGGCTAATTCCTTTGCCTGCATATGTATTCCGCAAACGGGCTGTGTCTGGGATTGTCATCTTTTGAGGCAAATGCAGACACATCCCGTTTTTTTAATATCGCTTATATGGGAATCCTGCACTGATTTAGTAAGCATAGGCAGTAGTGTGGTCAATGGGTCAGGTGTTTTTTGCACTCACTGCAAACAATGGCTTAGTGGATGGTGCTGCTAACGGACCACTTTTGCTTATTGCATAAAGGGTCCAATAGCACAGGACGCAGACTCAACTATTGCTACTAGTGCAAAAATGAATTTTCAAAAGCTGTGTTTCCACTCCATGATTGTTACACTCATTCACATACCCTTTGCCACACACCTCACTCAGTCAATAACTCAATTCACGTACTCCATAGCTCATTCATTTTGTCACTGGTGAGTGTTAGAATATTTGTAAGCGTGTATATGTTCCTTCTTTTACTCAACATACTCAATCACTCAATTAATGTGTAAACTCACTGATTCTGGCACACGCTCCTTTACTTGCTTTGATAAAATAAGAAGTGTGTAAGGGCCTCCGTATGAGGTCGGTGGTAGGGGGTTAACGGCGCCGGTAAGGATGCCGGTGCTGTTAACCCCTTACCGCCGCAATACGAGGTCCCTTAGCGGGTCCCTCTAAGGCTGGCTGGTCAAACCAGCCGTCCTTAGAGGGAGCCGCTAAAGGACCAGGGAGCTAACAATGGGCCCGTTATTAACAGGCCCGTTGTTAGCTCCCTCCCCATTCCCATTGAGCCCTATGGGGGCTCGAATGGGAATGGGGATGGGTTCCCTGAATGGGGATTTACTGGGTCCTCCAAAGTTGGAATGACCCGGTAAATCCACATTCAGGGAACCCGAGTTTGGAGGCAGCCATGCCGCAAATAGCGGCATGGCTACCTCCAAACTCGTAATGACCCCCTAAGTGTCCACTTAATGTGGAATATTGGGAGAATTCAGCCAAGAGGACCCTGACAGCAGAGCAGGGATTGGGACAAGGCTTTTATTCTGGATCCTCTGGCTTTATCAGTAGGGCCCCAAGTTGTTTCGTATGTATTGAAACAAGTGGGGGCTAAACAGCTCATGATTTTTCAGTTTGGTGTTTTCTGTGACATAATTCCATCTGGTGAGGGTGGGACAGGTAAAGCTTTTTTTGACTTCTCATACTAAAATAATGTAGGGTATTCTATTTCTGAAAGGAAGGTCTGCTAATCATAACCCCCTCTCATAAATGTTCAACTGCAAAAGTATAGTGCACACATGTGTAGTTTCAGTAATCAGTCTCATGACATTTACAACACAAGCCCTGCAATTGCACAGAGCAGTTTCAGAAGTCACTTATGCATTCCTGACAATTGCGTGAACATAAAGTTCTCTCAGGAATAGAAGGCTTTTTAATCATCTGCACCTTTGTTTCCATGCTTATTAATTGTATGCCTTAGTCTGGTGGCATGCAAATCTTTAATTATAAGCCATGCCTTGTGTTGGTGTGGTGACTACCAAGATGACACAATTATGCAGCCACAGTAATTTGTTATCACACTTTTGTCAGCTCTGTGAGAAGGCCACAGCTATGACAGGACAGATGTGTATTGATGTATTCTCAGAATGTCTCGGCAACAACCATATGGAACAAATGCTAGGATGCTGTCTCTTTCATTCTCTTGCAGGAAGGGTAACACCTTCCCTCTGGGCACAGGGGCTCTCCCCAGGAGATCTCTCAGAAATAAGTGACTCAAATGCATCACTGCCACAACAAAGCCAGTCTCACACCTGGGTGCTGACAACTGGAGTCCATTTGAAGTCAGCAGGCATGGAAAGGGGACAGAGTTAGATTAGCCAGAAGGGAGAGGTGGGCCGAGAGAAGGGTTACATCATCTTAGTTTCGGTTTCTCTTCCTTTTCCTGCTCCCCCCATTTTCTGAAGCCAAGGCCCACTAGGCGTGATGCCATGGGGCAAAGGGTATTTACTACAATAACAGGAATTTGATGCACTGCATCAGGTTTGATTTAGACATATCCCCTGTGACATCCTGCCTTTATAAGGAGAGGGGCACCCCCTAATTTTATTTATCTTTGGACTCTGAAAGAAGAAGGATTCATTTTGAACTTTGTTGGGGAACCAGTCTATCCAAAGTCCTCTACCATAGAGGCAAAGTCTGAAGCACACTGGGAATAAGATACTGCTCACTGGAGGTGAAGGACCCCCTGTAGGTGCCAGCCAACTTCCTGGAGTGGAACGGCAGAACTAAGCCACCTTCTCCCTGAGGACCCTGGATTGGGCCTACCAGCAGCGCAGAAGTCAAGGAACAGCACTGGGTCCTGATTCCCACATTGAACCGCTTGTTAGCTTCATCAGCCCGGACATCCCCTGCTCGTTCCAAGCTTCTTCCTGCCACGTGTGGGTGCTGTTTGGGCTGCACTGTGTGTTGAACCAAGTTGACCAGCTCACCAACCCAACAATCAATCACCACCGCAAGAGGTTCCAAGAAAACTGGCTCAACCATGTTGCGCCATCATAGAAAAGAAGCCAAATGTACTGAGAAGAGTCCCTGTCCCCCATGTTTTTGAAAACATAGTGACTTTTAAACCCCTGTTCTATACTTTTTTCTTTACAAAAGTATATCCTTGAACTGTTGACATTGTTGCCATGTCTCTTGCCTGTACACCTTTGCTGTTCAGTCCAGAGTGCTGTTTCACACTGAGTTCTGCTTTCTCTGTGCTTTTTTTACAGGGGTGTGTTTATAGTGTTTTTCGTTAGTTTGTGGTAGCGATTGTTTTATTAAAGTTTCCATATTCATATAGAAACTTGAATGGACATTCTTTCATTTTGGAACTATTGTACTAAAGTTCTTTGGGTTGCTACTGTTATCATCTTACACCCCTCCTGGCGATATTGCAGGCTCTCGGCCTGTGCAACAAAAGAGGCGAAGGAGGCTTCCCTGTCGGTCTGTGCGTGTTTCACCTTTATAATAGGTGTCACTGTTGGTTTGCTAATAGTGTGGGGCTAAATGGGCGGTTTAGCCATTAGTCACCTCTGTCCTCCTGCAGAGCAGTAAAAGTTTCACCACAATTTCACATCAAGGTCGCACACATGCATTCTCAGTGCATCAATGTCCTCTTCTTGTCAAATTATTATAAACCCAAATCTTAATTGGGCGCATTTTCCTTTGAAGGACCCTGAGTATGCTGTAAAAGGCTAAACATAGGTACAAGTCTTGGAGATTATCATTGTATTTTAGTTTTCTGGATACATTTCTTGAGGAGACATTTTGCTTGAGTACTAACTGCAGAGTATATGTTGTCACCGGAGCCACCCTACCAGCTCAAGATGGCATACAGAATAGTCTTGCGGGCTGGAGAAGCATTAGAAATAACATGTTTGCTGCTGGGTCTATAAGGGGCATGGCTGCAAAAAGCTGTTACCCATGGCAGCATGAGGCAAAGAATGATGTCCGTCCTCGTTTTTAGGCTAGACCATGGAACAGTATTTGATGGTGTACTCTGCCTACTCCCTGTCTTCTATTTACTGCTACGGCTGCGCTGCTGGCATGCTGGTATTGTGGTGCCTCATATAGATTCTCTTATTGGCTGAGAACATGTCCATTGATGCTTCTTGTGATAAATGTGTGGATGGCCTGGTTTCCCCTCTCAGCACTACCTGCAGTCATAATGTGTCTCACCAGTGTGTATGGGAAGGCACCAGGCCCACATGGCATTGCTCTTCAGACAAGGCACCATTGCTGCTAGAGCAGCAGATTGGACTGCGCTTCTCCTCTGCTCGTTGTTTCTATCATTAACAGGACCTGTATCGACTACTCCTACATATATTTATCACCATTGTCATGCACCTCTGATTCCCGAGCCCTCTTTTCACTTCACATCACTTCATTACAGTAATGTATAAGTCTTCATTGGTGGAGCACCCGGTGTGATCCTTTGTGTTGGTGCTGCTGGCTGTTGATTGCAAAGTTTACCACCTCAAGCTTCATCAAACCTTCGTCCTTTGATCCTGCACTCCTGCCCAAACAGTTCAGGTCTTGATTTGCAACCATGCTGCTCTTAGACCAGCTCTTCTGCCAATAGGTCCTGTCAGGGTCGGATTGGCCCCTCAGCCTTTCGGCTCATAGCCGGGCCGAAACATCCCCGGGGAGTGGGGGCCGGTTTCCGGCCATGTTTGGGCCATGTTGGAAAACAATTAAATAAAAAAAATATATATTTTTTTCCCCCATTTTCTTTTCTCTCTCCAAAAAGCCTTTCATCCTTCTTAGGTCGATAAATGAGTACCAACACAGGTTGGGTGATATTGTTTGCATATTTATTCTATAAAAAAAGAGCTTAAGCATAAGTGCTATACAATAACATATTATCATTTGGCTTTGGACGTCTACTTGGATTCACAGTAATTTAGTGCACTTAGGAACAATGATATTTGATGCCACTTCCTGTTTTGTCAAGGGGTGAAAGGTTGTGTTTCATCGCTTCCAAGGATGTCATTTTGGGGTGGGGGGTCAAATGACATCACCTCTGGTGATGTCATCAGAGGTCAAGGGTCGTGAGGCGAGGGGTGGGCCACTTTTTTGAGGCGAGGGGTGGGACACTTTTTTTTGGGAGACCTGGCCTATATCTTGTCCCAGTCTGACCCTGGGTCCTGTGCCAGCATCATATTTAAATACTGCGGCAAATGGTTAATGGGTGGGCAGTCCAACTAATCTACCTGGTCATGGTGTTGACTTCTGCTCTTGGAGCCTGATGTGCTATTAGGGCTATTGTGGCTATATTGACACAAGGTTAGGTTGTGTATCCTGTTAAGGTTATAAGGCCCATGGGCCTTCACATATTGGCTCCATGCCCCATGGATGTCCTCAAAGAAAGGGGGGTGCAATCTCTGTGCCACATTCTCTTCTGCTTTTTGTTTGCTCTCCCATGGACAAAGGGTCTCTGTGAACCAAGGATGGGCAATAATTCACACTCATTCCGAGTATGAAGGTAAGTGATAAAATTGGCGGTAACTCTGAGGATTTACCTACAGGAACATCCCAGAGTTCATTTCTGCCACTCACTGCCGAACAATCGGCAAAATTGGCGGAATTACTGCAGTGCAAATTCTGCCATGGTAATTCCACCAAAAAAAGCCTAATTGAGCCAATTGACTCAAAATAAATGGGGAATTACACTGCCACCGCCACTTGTAATCCGGCAGTAATTCCGCCGGACCAAGTGGCGGGTACGGTAATTCAGTTGGGCGGTATTACGGCAGATTTACCACCGGGATAATGCCCAATTCGTAATGAGGCCCAGTGCCTTGAACCGTATAGCTTTGATCACTAATCACTGTAGTACCACGTTGTATGTGTAGGTGATATGTGGTTACTTTTCTGCTCTGTAAACCTTGAGAAAGTGCTACCCAGATACACCACAATATGTTTTTCTTGATGTAGCATTCGCTTTTAGTGGCATCATGATCTGCTGCTTGTTGACTCAAGCTTGCCTTCCCACATGCCCTCGGATCCTCCTGTCTTTAATTTTCTGATAGTTGGCTCTTGCATTTGTCGGTTTCCCCCTCTCTAGATTGTTCCTTGGACTGCTTCTGAATCCCCCTCTTGCCACAGATGCTTGGAGTTTTGTCCTAACTTTGCTTTCAGGCTGCAGGTTTGGACTTTAAAGAATTTGGATGTTGACATTAGTGTTAGGGATATTTCCGTCACTTCCTTTGCCATTTTTACTAAGCCTTACTTTCCTCCAATTTTCTCCAGCTGCCAGTGACAGTCATTTTCCATGTAAGTATAATATTTTGAATCGTTTTTTATTATTTTGCCTTATATATTTTCAATTTTACATACCTTCTGCAGATGCTTTGTTTGCAGGTTGGTGTGGTAGCCATGTGCTGGGATCCTTCTCCTCATCTTAGTTGTATGTCGGGAGGAGCCTTGTTCTTCTTGCTCTTGTGAACCGGGTTCAGGTGTTAAGGTCTCACACCATCTAATCAATTCATCCAGTCTATTTAGTTTCTGTAGTACCTACATATTTATGTTCACAAGGCAACAGTACTATATAAAATTGGTTCCCCCACCTGTAACTCGAAGAATCTTTTTGTCACTTCTACTCAATAGGTTAGCAGTACTAGATGTCAAAGGTGTATGGTTAAGTCTACTAAAGGGAAAACGAATATGTAGTCTATGCAAAGATGAACAACAAGTTGAAACCATGTTAGATAAAATGTGGGTGGGCTAGGTAAAATGTGGGTGGTTTTTGGGGTAGAAGGTATGATATGGGGTAATACCGATTGTTCAAAGATGTATTCATGCCGCCAAATACTCCCTTACACCAATTACATACAACCAATTACACCAACACGCACTCTCATAGGAACATTGGGTGTGAGCCCACTAATTCGCTTTGTTGGAATCTAGGCAGTAAATACTGTTAGTTGCCTGCAATTCCTTTGAAGCCGTTGGTATACCCATACTTACCGCCAACCTCAGTTACTCCTCACCGTGTCCTCCTCTTTGCCTGCTGTCTCACACCTTTGTTTTGGTTTTGGCAAGGCTTTCCAGACCACACATTTGGGCACCCAGCTCCATATATAGCACTTTGTGCTGACTTGCTCAGTATCTCTCCTGTCCACAATTTCATGCTGAAAAGCCCAGTCCAAGATGCCAAGCACTTTCTCCTGACTTTATTGTTGTGATATGCCGTATTCTGATGGTATTACTTCCCCGGATGCGCGTGGGAGTTTCTTCCAGGTATTATCAGCACTTACCTTCATTATGAGCACTCAGCTTCGCTTTCCTTCCATAATTTGGCGTGTAGGCTGATAACACCCGTCATATTCACCGTACCCCCACTACTGTCAGTAATGCATCAGTAGGAAAATCTCAGTAGGAAATAAACTGGAGGAAGATCACTTCAGGAAAAGAAAAAAAACCAGAATGTAAAGTATTTTGAATTGAGGAAAGTACAGTTTAGTTAGAAGAGAAAAATACTGGTTGAGAAATATTGCCTGGAAGAGAACACATACGTCATGGCGGGTTGCATGGGATTGTGACAGAGGGTCTTTTTGGCAGTCCACTGGTTGTGGCTGCAGCCTTTATTCTCCCTTTGTTAGCGCTGCTGCTGGTGACTGCTGGACCTGGGATTGGTAGGAAGATGTTCTCCCACACACACCTGCATAATGCCCTAATGAATTCCCTTCCAGTCACCACACTTGTTTACACTTTCCCTGTTGGGGGGGGGGGCGGGCTGGTGGGGCATGCCACCCGTGAGTGAAAAGTATTTTGGTGTTAATTTCCAGTCCAGACGGGGTCACCTACACCAGAAATGGAAACCAAAAATATGTTTTGCGACACCACTCGCGCGTAGTAAAAGCTTTAGTAAAAGTTTTTTTTTTTCAGCACATGAGGGCATGCTCACGCAAGAAATAGAAACAATGCTCAGGCGAGCACCCGTGTGAGGCATGTTTTATGGATGGCCCTGGGGGATTTCAATCGGTCCTATTTTGAAGAACCCAGTCTATGGGGGATCCTCGATCTGGATTGAGTTTCTCCTGAAGCAGCTCTTCCTAGGCTATTTAGCACTACGTGTATTTGTCTTTTGAAATATGGCTCATCGGGAGTATGCTGTTGGTGAGTACAAATAGAAGGCTGCCACCAGGTTCCAAACCTTAGCAATACAATATGGTGGTGGTACATGCGTTGTTCCCTAATATTAATTTGTTTAATACCTTTATCCGGCATGAGCCATATCGGTAAAGACACAGCAATATATATACACTCGCCCATAAACAACAACACTTAAGTAGATAGACCTCATAAAAACAGTCCCAATTATCAAGTTAAAATCCACAGAGAGCAAGATAAAAAGTGATCTTAAAAACACAGTAATATTAATGTGCTTGCCAGGCCCTGAGGGAAAGATGACATAGCTGCACCTAAAATGTTTTTTGCAAGTGTCATTTTTCCAGTTGCCAAAATAAAATTGTTAAAACAACCCAGACATTGTTTTCTTTCTTCCCAAGAGTAAACTCCCCAGGAAGAGCACTTGGATGCTAAGCCAAGAGCAATGGATAGAAATATATCCCAAACATTCAATATGATGTTAAAAGCCCTGATTCCAGTTTACGGTTAATATAAAGACACTTTTGCATGCTTGTCATTTATATGGATTTGTTTGCATCCCACACATCGTGCCTGGTGTATAATTAACAGTTATTATTGGGTGGGTGCCTGCAGCATACAGTAGTTCCAAGAGTGCGAAACATGGCGGGACGAGTGAGGGGAGACATGGCCTTTAAGAGAAAACAGGAACTAAACATGTCCCTGTCATGTTACATGTGGAGTTTTGAAGCCCCCTGGTTTTGCACAAGAGGTCACTGATGCTTTCCCTTTTGGCAGTAGCATTAACGCTTTGTGGCCATGTTTTACTAACTGGTCTGCGAGCTTCACATTAGAGACAGATCATGGGAGCTTTTCAGGGTGGTTTGTCGGATGGTCTTGCAGGCAGAGGGCTCTCAGTCTCTCACTGATTTTGAGGGTTCTGAACATGGCTCAGGTCGAGGGTACACGCGGGCGGGGTTCCTCCATCTTTTCCATCTTTTTTCAGAAGTCTCCCCCCTTTTTTCAGAGGGCTCCTTGATATGCTAATTTCTGGTCACTGTTAATGAGTTCCCACCACTTTTTCTTTTAGGACTTGACCCCTGGTTCTGAATGCCATATCGTGCTTGATCCACCCCTGATCAGGACGTCAAAGGACACCAAGGCCAATGGGGGAGACATGGCCTCACTTTGGACACCGTTGATTGCTTAGCCGCCGCCTCAAAAACTGCTTGCAGCTGCCCGATTTGCCCTGTCTGTAGGCCCAGGAATGCAGCAGTGCATTGCTTTTGCCCAATAAGGTGGAGATTAATGCATGCACCTCAGGACAAGGGCCTAAGCAAAGGCTGACCCAGGGTCTGCACCTCCAACCAGAGGGTGCAGGCCCTGATATTGGAGATTATGAGGCTGATTCTAAAGCCGGTCATCAAAGACCCAGCATAGCAAATATGGACATAACCACCAATTGAGAAAAAGCCTTCTCTGCCCAAAGAATCAGAGTTCAAAGGCGCCAATTTCCAGCTTGCCATCCCTGACGAGAACTCATCATGCTTCATTTTAACCACACCAGACTCTTTGCCAGATTTTCAAAAAGCCTACTAAACCCTCGCTATTCTGCAGTGACTGTACGACGTTGTTACATCGGCAGGCTTTTTTTGGCAGAATTTTTTGCTGAACATTTTTAGCTGAAAAAACAAATAAAATAATTGGGGGGGTATAAGAGGTATGGTGTGTGGGGGAATAGTGACTAGATAATAGGCAAGCAGGGGATTTGGGTGAACCCCCAAATATGTTAAAAAGTAACATTTCAATTCGTTTTTTTCAGCCAAAAATATTTCGCAAAAAAATGTGCAGAAAGAAAACCTGGCAATCTAAGAACATAGAACTGCAGTGACTACAACTCCAGGTGGCCATGAGGACCCTTAACCTGAAGAACTCCCTGAATCTACCCTATGGCTTTCAGTTAACTCAGTGGCAGAGCTTGAAGAGGGACTGGCGGGCGGTTGCCTCCAAGGGTGACACTTTACAGTTCCTGATAGACTGCCCTACCACATACACAGTAATGAACTGGTCTAGACGGGTGCCATATGAAACACCCTTCCTTCCCTGTGACGCAAAAACTTGCCTCCTCCGCTCCGTTCTATTTCTCCAACGATAACATAGCGTAGGGAATGTTATCAAAATAAGAATTCCTATACTGGTTATCCCAAACCAGGAGTGTTGCTAGGCCTGGAAAGGATCCGGGGCTACGCTAATGTCGGGACTGTCAGGACTCAGGGTATCTAGCTTTTTGGTTGTAACAAAGCTTCTATTCGGGGCTACAACCAAAAGACCCGGGGCTATAACCCCTTTAGCCCCCCCTTGGAACGCCTCCGCTCAAAGCAGAACCCAAAGAGTTAATCATGCTACTGCGTTCCCAGAGAAGAACATTGCCCGTAACACCGTAACACCTATAAAAGGCCTGCGACTCGCTCGGGGGCCATCGTGGTTTTCAAGGAAATGGAGATTCCAAGATTGTTTCAACTCAAGCAAGTAAATTTAAACTATCTGAGATCTCAGACATCTGCTGTACTGTGAACCTAGGAAGGATCGTTTGAAAATCTGAAACCCTCTTTTGCCGCCCCTCTACCCGCAGGCAACCACACAGGTCGCCCTTGGGGAAACAGTAGTAAAGCATGTGACCCTTAACACGAGGGGCTCTATGACACAAACATTTTAAAGGCATATTAAACGCCTGGCTGGCATAATGGTCACACCAACAGTTCAAAAGGGCTGTTCTAGGTATAAGAGCATGTTTTTCAAAGTATGATGGCAAAAAGGCTCCCTACAGTGCTGGCCTCAATTTCTAAATGGCTGAGACAGTTATAAGAGGTTGATAAACAGAGGCAAAATAGGAGGGCCCAGCAGGGATCCAAAAAAAATAAGGCTTTGCTCTCATTCCTACAGACGGACACATGTCTGGTAAAGGCATAGGCAGCTCGTCTACTGAAGTATGCACGCAGTAGGAAGGGCCGCCATTAATTACGCAGTCTCCATTGAATCCAGTGTTGCTCCCAAACATGGCGTGAATTACAAACTGGAGTCTGCCAGACAGTAAACGCTGACCTAAGGCAGTCTGATTGTTAACACAGATGACATTTCTGTCATGTGATCTCCAGTCCAAGTGCAGTTTTCACAGATGGAATGGAGCTGACTCTTCAGCGAAAATAATATATTTGACAGTCTTTGTACGCGCTGGTTATTAAATAGCGCAAACCGAGCTATGAAGCAATGGGCCCTGCCCAACAAGCGAATAATTGGTAACTGGGTACACTATGTGGATACAATTAGAAGGGTAGACCAGTGGTCCAAGTGTAAGAAAAGAGATAGTGTAACTATGTTCCCAGTTGTACTGACCCTGTTACCCACAAACCCCATCACCACGCCCCATACAAACCCCTAAACACAGGCCTGCTGTTTAAGGGAACATTTAGTACAGTTTCAACTTCTTTCTACACTTTTATTTTAAAACGAAACTGTCTCGTAACGGTTTCTTTTTAAAATAAAAGTGTAGGAACTGTAAAACTTAATTTTAAAAAAGTAGCGGAGCACCGCTCCCAACTGATCCCACCCACTTTCACCACTGGGGTAGTCTAATAAGGGTATGCTTGAATGGACATGGAGGATGGGATAGAGAGGGTTGCAGCCAAGGAATACACATTAGGGAGTGAAAGGCAGTCCTGGTCTTCATTAATTAGCTGGTGGAGCTTCAGCTGTGCCCCCATTGAAGCTATGTTCCTGGGAGTTTCACACTCTATGTTCCCGATTCATGGAATTATTTGCACGGGAAATAGGGGACTTGCGTGCCAAACAGCACGCAAATCCTCGTTCTTTGATTCATGGAATCAAATGCGCTGTACTTTACCAGGACTTGTGCGGAGTTCGCGCAGGCTCGTCACGTCTCTGCGAGCTGTCGAGCTCCTTGCGTGAGAGACCACGCCGAGCGTGTGAGGGACTTTCACAGAAAATGGGAAAGAACAAGTGAAAAAGAGGGTCTTACGAGGTACGGCCTGCAGGCAGCCCCTCGCAGACCCACAATTGCACCTAATGACACATATTCACGGAACCACCCATGCAGCCTCCCGGCAGAGAAAGTGTAAGACATACTGGATGGGTAGAGAAGGACCAGCCAGGGTTCAGTTTTTTCGAATATATTTGATGCCATAAAAACTTGAATGTGAGTGGGTGCACCATACCCGAGAGATGAAGGTACTGGTCCCCTTCTGTAAAGTGCATGTGTGGTGTTATCTTTGAAGAGCTAGAATGGGAGCTGATGATCCACTATGGAATCATACAGGGATACGTTCTCCAAATGTGGACTTGCCACTTAATACTCTATGTCGGTATCAGTTATAGCTGCCAAAACATGATTGTGATTAGACGTTCCATGCTCTTAAGATTTTGCCCCTCATTCCGAGGTTGGTGCTAGTCATGACTAGCACCAATACCGGTACCGCCACCGACGTGGTGGTATGGGGATTTACCGGTCCATTCCGCCCTTTGCAGGACAAGTAAGTCCCCATTTGAAATGCCATTCCCCATTCCCATTTGAGCCACCATAGGGCTCAATGGGAAGGCGGCAATAATGGTACCTCAAATTGCGGTACCGTTATTGACCCCGGTATCCCTTTGTGGATCCCGTCCTTAACTGCTAAAACCAGGCGCTAAGGAAGGACCCGCAAAGGGACCTCGGAATAGGGCGCAAAGGGATTACCGGCACCAGTGTCATTACTGGTGCCCGGTATCCCTTTGCGCCCGGGTCGTAATGACCCCCTTTGCCACTTACACTTTAGATCATTGACACCTTTGAGGATAGGCAGTGTTCGTTGACAGAACCATCTATTTAGAATGGGAGCTATCTGGTTACTGTAGAGTCAGAGAAGGATGGGAAGTCCAACTGCTGGATATTTAAGATCTTTTGCATGTTATAGGCGTTACTTGACAGATCAGACAATAACAGACTGTAACTGTATGGATTTTGATAAGTGTCTTTGATGTGCGCCCCCTCGTTCCGGTGCAGCTTAATGTGCTCGGATACGCGGTGCACTTCTTATTTGATAAACATGTGGGCGGGCACCAGGTCGTTCTATTGCGACCGGGATGCCCCATACCTGTGTATTAGTATCATTGTAAGTATAAGTCTGCCTTAGTTAGGCTGGTTACCATGACTAAAGAGTTCCCCACCAAGATGGTCGGATCGGAACTATTACAGTTCGCGCATATGCAATGGTTCCTAGGCAACAGTTAGGTTATACATTCTGAGCTACGCAAATGGCCGTCATCACAGTTGGCCGCCTCACGTCGGTGTAACTGCACGTTAACAGAGGTAAGAACGACGGTGCACACTCCCTGTAGGGAGCCATTGTTTATTCAATAGGGGAAGATACTAGATTAACGGGAGTGGCTCGGGAATGAGCCAAAGCCCATGTCTGAGACTCGTACCTTTCAGAGTAATTATATCAGCTGACCACTCGGATTGAGTGTCGGGTGTACACTAAGAGCGCGTAAGTGACTTTTAGTATGTGGAGCTAATTTTGGAGTATAATTATATATATAAATAGCACTCAGCAGACCCTTAACCACAGGGCTCACACAAGTAGATGTGGTTAAATATATCTCTCCTCTTGTAACCAGGGAGAGTATGAGGAATCTTCATCCAGACATACACATCATCAGCAAGCAAATATTTGTGTTTTTATACAGTATCACCTGAGAGTCTAAAAAATACGGCACATTCACATGTATATTTCTCTTCAGGTTTACACAAGGAGAATTAGGAATATTCTTACAACTCTCACAGGCTGAGAACACGCTGTGTGCGTAGATGATCTATGGCTTTTATTGTCCACTGCATAATAATGAATTTTTAACTACGAGGGTAGGAGAGAGGTCGGTTAATGGAGTATTTATCTGAATTTGTTACCACAGGTTGGAACGTTACCGTGGCCAACTGTTCGCACAGAAGGTTAGTGTCAAGCCACACACATTTATTATCATAGAAATGTTTTGAATTCAGTACTAGCATACTGTCATGCACCCCTTCTTTGTCAAACAATGGAACCGATGGAGACTGGGCCGCCATTGCTATTGCCATCACGTTTGATTCGTAATCTCTGGTTGCGGTCTAGTCTTTCTTTAAGATGGCCGCCGCCGGCGTTATCAACATTCAGGTTCCCTTCGATTCTTTGCATTGCAACTGCTTCGGCTACCCTGTTGTTGCTACGCTCCTACATCATTTCTCTTGGCTCTGCTGAGCCCCCCTTTCCTTCCATTTCTAGGGCTCTCCTTGCCCTTTGCCTTTCCTCCTCGTTCGTTTCCTCCTTGCCTCGGAGCTGCTTCCCTTCTGGTCCTTCGTTTCTCCCCTCACTCTCTCTTTCTCTCCCTTAGGTCCTCCGCTGTCCTGGCGTTCCTTTCGCGAAGGTGTGCCCTTCGGATCCCCCCTCTGTTGCTCCTTCGCCCAATACTACAGTGCACTCTATCTGCTGCATACTGCATCAAGACCTACCTGTGGCTGGAGTTCTGCGTCCACATGAAGAGATCTCTGGAAGTCTAAGCAACGGCTGACTTTTCGTTTTTTTTTTTGCCTGTTCGACTTTTTCCCCGTTGGCTATCACGGATCCGGGGCCACTGGGTTTCCGGAATCTTCGGCAACCGCGGTGGCACCGTTCCGTGGTAGGCCGTATCTTCTAAAAAAAAAGGTCACCCGTCAAGGAGTGGAGCAGGAAAACGAACAAGGACATATCCTCAGGTGAGGAGGAGGGGGAGGAGTCCCTAACAGGGAGTGATCTGGACATAGCAGAGAAGCCTGAAAGTTGTGACAGATTGCAACGCCAAATACATTACGGAATGGCTACCTCTGAACAGGTTCAGGAACTAGTTACAGCAGTACAGTCTCTTAATTTGGAGGTCCGTAATTTGAATCAAGAAGTACAGAATCTCAAAGTGGAGAATAATTTACTCCGTCAATTGGTGGCTAATCGGGAAACACCTAGTTTGGATCTCCCTACAATGCCTTTGTCAGTTGGTAAATTTGATGGCACACCGAAACTGCTCAAAGAATTCATTGACGCATGTAATTTGCATTTTGCTTTCCGGCCCACGGCATTTTCTACGGATCTGAATAAGGTGGGCTACGCAGTTTCCAACCTTACTGGAAACGCATTGTCTTGGGCCAGCCCTTTAGTTACCACTAATGATCCGGTCTTACGAGATTGGGAAGCTTTCCTCGCTAAATTGAGACAGACCTTTGAGAGGCCCGAGATCACATTCATGGCATGCGAGGAACTACTGGAAGTACACCAAGGTCAGATGGACCTTTTGTCCTATATCACAAAGTTTAAACGACTGGCCACTGAATCCACCTGGTCAGAGCAAGCACAATTCACTATATTCCGCAGAGGCCTTAAAGAGGAACTTAAAGATGAACTGGCCAGGATCCCCCGACCAACCTCTTTTTCAGAGCTGTTATCTGTCGTATTACAGATTGAGCACCGAATTAATGAACGTAGACAAGAGAAGAAGCGAGGAAGAGGAACCACTGGTTTTACTACTCCTTTCCAGCCTCCATCTCCTTCATCGGGAACTCTTTATAAGGAAGAACCAATGCAGATCGGATCCATGAAGACTCCCCTAACTCCTGAAGAACGAAAGAGGCGCAGAGAGTTGGGTCTCTGCATGTACTGTGGATCTTCCTCACATTTGCTCCGTAACTGCCCTGAAGTCCCACCAAGGCGCGCGGGAAATGGGCCGCCTCAAACCTAGGAGGGACCACGGTTCGAGGAGTTACTGGAAGTCCCTACGTTTCCTTGTCTGTTACTCCTTCAACTCAGTCAGAGGATACCCGCTTGATGGTGGTTACTCTGCAGTTATCTTGGAGAGATCAATCTGTGGAGACTCTAGCCCTAATTGACTGTGGAGCTGCTGGCAATTTCATGGACACTCTATGGGCAGAGAAGATGGGAATCTGCCGAGTCCAGAACCAGGAAGATTTGAAGGTGGAAGGAGTAGACGGTACTCCTCTTTGTTCAGGACCCATCACTCATTCTACAGAATTGATCCGGGTCACCATCCAACATCACAAGGAGGATTTATCTTTCAAAATCATCCGAGCACCACATTTCCATATCATCTTGGGAATAGCATGGCTCCGCCAACACAATCCTACCATAGATTGGTCCAAGAACACACGCAGCTTTCTTTCCTCCTATTGTCAACACTCCTGTTTACAAGCCTTCAGTTATCAGCCAGCAATTTTACAGGCTGTGGAAACAAAGGAAACGCAACCCCGGGCAATACATTTGATACCTTCCCAACTTCAGATGTACCATCAAGTCTTCTTGGAGAAGTCTGAACATGATCTTCCCCCGCATCGCCCGGAAGATTGCACTATAGATTTAGTACCCGACTCCCTGGTCCCTTTTGGCAGAATGTTCTCTCTGTCCGTTAAGGAGAAGGAAGTACTCCGAGGGTACTTGGACGCCAACCTAAAGAATGGCTTGATTCAAACATCGAAATCTCCAGCAGGTGCACCTTTGTTTTTCATCGCCAAGAGGGATTCCACAGAACTCCGACCATGCATCGACTACAGAGGGCTTAATCAGGTTACCATTCGGGACCGATACCCCAATGCCATTGATTTCTGACATCTTGGAGGCAGTGAGAGGAGCTACGGTTTTCTCTAAGCTAGACCTGAGGAATGCTTATCACCTCCTGCGCATTAGGGCCGGAGATGAATGGAAGACAGCATTCAGGACACCTTTTGGTCTATTTGAGTATAAGGTAATGCCATTTGGTCTTGTCAATGCCCCTGCTATATTCCAAAGATTCATGGATCGCACTTTCTCTGATTTGTTGTTCCGTTCAGTGATCACCTATTTGGATGACATTCTAGTATTTTCAAAATCCCCAAAGAACACTTCTCTCACCTTCATGAAGTTTTTCACCGCCTACAAGAGAACCATCTTTTGGTGAAACCCAGTAAGTGCAAATTCCTGGTCTCTTCTGTCCAGTATCTAGGTTTCGTTCTCTCCCAAGAGGGCATTAAGATGGACCCTAAGAAGGTCTCCGCCGTTCTAGAGTGGCCATCTCCAAAGACTGTGAAAGAGGTGCAGAGATTCCTGGGGTTCACCAACTTCTATAGGAAATTCATTCAAAAGTTTTCAGCAACTGTAGTTCCCATTACCTCACTCTTGAAGAAGGAAAACCAACCCTTCACGTGGTCTACGGAGGCCGAGATGGCATTTCAGTCCCTAAAACAAAGATTCAGTTCGGCTCCCATTCTTATCCAACCCAATCAAAGTAAAAGATTCATTGTGGAAGCAGACGCCTCAGCCAATGCAGTAGGGGCTGCCCTCCTGCAAGAAGAGGAAGGGGTAGAACATCCCATTGCATATCTCTCGAAGGCTCTTAATCTTAGTCAAAAAAACTATTCTGTAATTGAAAGAGAACTTTTGGCCATTAAGCTTGCCTGTGAGGAATGGAGGCATCTCCTTCAAGGAGGAGAAAGACCATTTCACATCAGAACGGATCACAAAAACCTCAAGACCCTACAAAACATGGAATGTGCCAACTCTCGACAGGCCAGATGGGCCCACTTCTTCGCCCAGTACGACTTTGAGATCACTTATGTACCAGGCAGTCAGAATGTGATCGCAGATGCCCTTTCTCGTTGTTATGTCTCTGAAGATCTCTCTCAATGGCCCAAGGAGAGACGTTTTCCTAACAAGGTGTTTATTGGCTCTACACCATCCTTTCTCTCTCAGGTCAGGGCGGCTACCACGGGGATACCTATTCCTACTCCCCGGTCATCCCACATCCGAGTTGAAATGAAGGAAGGTCTATGCTTCAGGAACAAGAAATTATTCGTGCCCCGGTCGGACCTACAGCAGAAGGTGATGTCTTGGTGTCATGATCATTACACCGCAGGACATCGAGGGGTGAAAAACACCGAAGAACTTGTTCGGAGATCTTTCTTCTGGCCGGGAATGTCCGCCGACATTAAAAGATATGTCCAATCATGTGCCCGATGTTCACGAAGTAAAAACTGTTTTAAAAGACCCATTGGATTACTTGAACAGATCCCCTCCCCGGAGTTCCGTGGGAGCTGATTTCCATGGACTTCGTGGTGGATCTTCCGATCTCTCGGGGCCATACATGTATTATGGTTACCGTAGATTCATTCACCAAATTGGCCCATTTTCCCCCTTCCCGAGCTTGCCATCGGCCTCACAGATGGCGGAGGTATTCGTTCGAGATATTTTCCGCTTACATGGCTTACCTACTAAGATTATCTCGGATCGACGCAGTCAATTTACCTCTAAATTCTGTACTGCTCTGTGTCGAAAGTTGGGTATTGAACAGGCTTTGTCCTCTGGGTTCCACCCTCAAACCAACGGACAGACTGAGAGGTTGAATGGGACATTAGAACAATATCTCAGGTGTTATACCAACCTCATGCAAGACAACTGGTATGATTTGATACCAACGGCTGAATTTGCGTACAATAACTGCACCCATTCAGCGACGGGGCTCAGCCCGTTTTACAGTACTTTTGGTATACATCCGAGGAGTATATTACCGGTATCCACTGCCGCATCTGTTTGCCCTAGGATTGATGACCGTTTGCAGCAAATTACTGAGGCACACAGAACGGCCAAGATCGCCTTAGCCCAAGCCCGCGATCGATATAAACGCCAGGCAGACCAGAGGCGTTCCGATAACCCCATCATCAAGGCTGGTTCTCGGGTGTGGTTATCCACCAGATTCCTACCTAGATGGATCCACCCATCCAAATTGTCACCCAGATTCGTGGGACCTTATACAGTTCTCTCACAAATAAATCCGGTTGCTTTCCGGTTACGGTTGCCGAGGTGTATGAGGAGGATCCACCCTGTTTTCCATGCATCCCAATTGTGTCCGGCCTTGGCTGACATCCCAGCCGCACCTATACGTGGTCGCTGTAGGGTGCAGGAGTCCCAGGAAAAGGAATACGAGGTGGCAGGTATTAAAGACTCCCGTTACCATAGAGGACGATTGGAATTTTTGCTATCCTGGAAGGGCTACCCATCATCGGAGGACTCATGGGAGCCCAGTTCCAATGTACATGCCCCCCGTCTGGTGAGGACATTTTATCGGGCTCACCCTGGCAAGCCGGGGTTCTCCCGCTTAAGGGGGGGCATACTGTCATGCGCCCCTTCTTTGTCAAACAATGGAACCGATGGAGACTGGGCCGCCATTGCTAGTGCCATCATGTTTGATTCGTAATCTCTGGTTGCGGTCTAGTCTTTCTTAAAATGGCCGCCGCCGGCGTTATCAACATTCAGTTTCCCTTTGATTCTTTGCATTGCAACTGCTTCGGCTACCCTGTTGTTGCTACGCTCATTCCTCTTGGCTCTGCTGAGCCCCCCTTTCCTTCCATTTCTAGGGCTCTCCTTGCCCTTTGCCTTTCCTCCTTGTTCGTTTCCTCCTTGCCTCGGAGCTGCTTCCCTTCTGGTCCTTCGTTTCTCCCCTCACTCTCTCTTTCTCTCCCTTAGGTCCTCCGCTGTCCTGGCATTCCTCTTACGAAGGTGTGCCCTTCGGATCCCCCCTCTGTTGCTCCTTCGCCCAATACTACAATGCACTCTATCTGCTGCATACTGCATCAAGACCTACCTGTGGCTGGAGTTCTGCGTCCACACGAAGAGATCTCTGGAATTCTAAGCACCGGCTGACGTTTCGGGGTTTTTTGCCTGTTCGGCTTTCTCCCCCTGGGCTATCACGGATCCGGGGCCACTGGGTTTCCAGAATCTTCGGCAACTGCGGTGGCGTCGTTCCGTGGTAGGCCGTATCTTCTAAAAAAAAGGTCCCCCGTCAAGGAGTGGAGCAGGAAGACGAACAAGGACATACCCTCAGGTGAGGAGGAGGGGGAGGAGTCCCTAACAGGGAGTGATCTGGACATAGCAGACAAGCCTGAAAGTTGTGACACATACTAAGTTTGAGTCTATCATGTGTTATAGGTATACAGATGAAATATTATGTTGCCTCCTCTAATTGAAATCAGAACATACGCCCTGATGAAGGATCTTGAATCCAAAACACGTTGGCTATATTTTTTAATGTGAACATTTATTTGAGCAAGGGTAGCACAAGACAATTGTATGCCTGAATGTGAATTACCCACTTTGGGAATTTGGTTTTGAATCTATCCTGGTTTGGTTTTCCGGGAGTTTTACTTTGTGTGGATTTATCAAACGCTTATGCACTGTTGGAAGATGTTAGATTAAGATGCACCTAATGGAAAATAAACTATGATTTTTAAGAAATCATATACCGTAAAATGTTTTCTTCATTTTTGGAGATTTCCTTGGTTATAAAATACATGGTTTATAATATATTATATTGAAAGCAAAACAGTGGAATAATATTTGTAAGTGTGCAACATAATATATGATCCGCTTGTCATCCAAGAGTGCAAAGGGGTTAGCTGTTGGCAACAACAGGGGATTGGCAGTAGTGTTGTTTTGAGTCTCCTTTGGCTGGGAAATTATACCCCCATGCACCAGAAAGGCATTTAAAACACTGGAGCCATTAGTCTTGAGTTCTTGAAATAAATTAATACCTATTGACACAGTGGTGCCATTCGACAATACTGCGTTTCCTTATAGAGAGGGTTGCAGCCAGGGGATATACATTAGGGAGTGAAAGGCAGTCCTGGTTTCATTAATTTGCTGGGGGAGCTTCAGCTAGGCGCCCATTGAAGCAATGTTCCAGGCAGTGTCACACTCTATGGGCTCGATTCATGGAATTATTTGCATGGGAAATAGGGGACTTGCCTGCCAAACTGCACCCAAATCCCTGTTCTTTGATTCATGGAATCAAATGCGCTGTACTTAGCCAGGACTTGCGTGGAGTTTACGCAGGATCGGCAAGTCTCTGCGAGTTGTCGAGCACCTTGCGTGAGAGATCACGCAGAGCGTGTGAGTGGCTTGTGCAGAGGGCTGGGAAGGGGGCGAAACACAGAAAATGGGGAAGAACATGCGAAAAAAGGGGGTGTTACGAGGGACGACCGGCAGGCAGTCCCTCCCTCACCCACAATTGCGCCTAATGATACGTATTCACAGAACCACCCATGCAGCCTCCTGACAGAGAAATGGCCGTGCAAATCCCTAAATCCCTAAATCTCTAAACTATGCGAAGGCAGGTGTACCAACACTTGCACATAGGAATCACTGCACAGAGGTGGGATTGCATGTTGAATTTAGAGGTGCACGCATGCAGAAGGGGTTCCGATCTAATTTAGGGGTGCGCGTATGCAGTGTAGCAGGGTGCAGATACGGTTTACGTGGGTTCACACGCAGATTTTTAGATTTTGTACCCGAGTTGCGAAGTATCATACGCATGTTGTCGGGTGATGGCAACAGTTACCGGAGACCCTGCGCATTATCCCAGAGAGGCAGGCCTGCTTGTGGGGGACCACACACACTGTTTGAACAGTGCATGTAATCACACGCAGATGAGCACGGAAATGTAGCTGTTCTGGCTGTTTATGCTTTGCGTGGGGGTGTGTCGAGGCATTCCGGGCACAACGTGTGAATAGGGTGACTTTGTGCAGTAAATGCCATGAATACGCGGGGCACGCATTTTTTATTTTGTGCGTAGGCTCATGCAGTTTCCTTCGCAGCACGCGGCTCCTGCTGGATTTCTGCACACATTTTCATGAATCAGGTTCTATAACTTCCCCAACTGCACTGTTGAAACCGAGGGCCTCATTACGAGAATCCTGCTAAAAGCGGACCCATTACTGGCATGGAGTAAGTAGCGGGTCCGTGCTCATTTGATGCCGCTAATAGCGGCTGATTACGAGTGCGCAAGCATGCGCGAACCCCCATGCCAGTAATAGCCATTCCGCCATGCCGCTAAAGGCCCTCCAACCCCCCGATAGTGGCATCACGGGACCCGCCGATACCGCCTCCGCCTAGGAGGCACCCCTTAATACAAACCCGGTAATAACATCATGCTAATACCTGGCTCGTAATACCGGACCCGGAAGTAACGTCATCGCGTCAGAACGTGGAAATGCGCCGGTGGCCATCTTTAAAAACACAATCCATTGCAATCCTCCCAAACCACCAGTGTTGCACAGGAGAGGCCAGGGCCTTTCAAATCAACATGTCTAAGGCAACCAGAAAATCCAACCCCCTCCTGCGCAAGAAGCGTTTCTCTGATGAGGAACTTAACATGTTGGCGGACACCCTTGCTGCCCATGCTGATGAGATTAACACCCATAACCTCAAAAGGGAGGTGCAGAAGAGGAAGAAGGAGATATAGGAGGAGGTAGCCTGCAAGGTATCTGCAGTCGGCACCACCCCACGGACAGTCAAAGACTGCAAGAAAAGGTGGGATGACCTCCGCCTTAGGGTCCGCAACATCCTGGCCAACAATCGGAGGGAGGCCATGGCCACAGGCGGGGGTGCCCACTCCCCGACCAAACTAATGCGCTGGGAGGAGACATGCAGTACTACCATCCAGATGGAGTATATCAATGGCTTCGGGGAGATGGAGACGGGTGCCGCATCATCCGGAGATGGAGGTGAGTGACCCTGCAGACCCCAGTAGGGAAAACCATGACGTAGCACAAGTGATCTGGAATAGAGCATAGGCAAGGAAATGCATGTCCCAACACACACACATCAACATATCCATGTCCAGATGGAGGCCCAAACCCTGCCACACTGAAATGCATGCTGAGTGCCAATCCCATTACCAACAGACAGCCAACACACAGGGACCATTCCCATGTCATACATCACACAAACCCCAATACAACGGCATGCACCTGCCATGCAGCATTTCTGAATTGAGACATCACGGCTAATGCCAAAATGCCCCCCTTCAAAGTACCCTGTGTGACACACCTGTAAGATATGAATGCATGATAAATGAAAATCTCAACAGCACCATATAATGCATCTTGCATGTAACACCATCACTGATGCCCTGCATCTCTTCTACCCCCACAGGCACCGATGGAGAAGAAGGCAGTGAAGATCCAGCCACAAGGGCATCCACGTCCCGGGCCAAACCACCTGCCACTGGCAAAACCACCTCCGGGGTAGCCTTGTGCCCCACACTACAATCCAGGGTGAGCGCACAGGCCATGCCGGCACATGAGGGCCCCACAGCTACTGATGAGACCGGAACCACAGAGCTGGCAACACCAGCGGAAGGCTAGGCCAGTGGCACCCATTCTGCAGAAACAAGTTCCGTGGGTGAGGCAGCAGCTGTTAGGAAAGATTTCGTAATTGTAGGTAATTTTCCTTCCATGTGGCAACCCCTAAACTTTTTGCTGTTGTTTTTCACCTTGTTCTTGACTTTGCCAGAGAAGTGCAGCCTTCTGCCGCACTCCTCTGGGCTTTCGCTCCTTTTCTTATGGGGAAACTGACATGCCCTTAAGACAGTCAGTACCGGGGAACGCTGTTTCCCGTAGTTTCTTTTATCATGTTGCGGCTTTCGTGCAACATGACACAAGAGGGCACTGTAAGCTAAGTTACAGCTCTCTTGGGTCTCTAGCCTTCTACAGGCCCTAGATACTCGTTTAGGATTGTATTTGCTCGGTGCAAGTAATTCAGGGACGGGAATGGTGGCAGCGATCGTTTCTTTGTATTTTGAGCTCCTTTTGGCGTTCTAAGCGCGTTTTCTGCACTTAACCCAAAATGGTGGCCTGGCTCCCAAAATGGCCAGACCACGAGGCTCCTTTGTCCTGTCCGCTGACCGTCTTGCTCCCTTCACCTTCCCCAGGTCGAGCCGACCCGGGGCCTTCCTTATTTGGGCATGTACTTTCCCGCGAAACACGGATGCTTTCGCGGGCTTCTACATGTCTTTTGTGTGCCTCCAGGGTGTGGGCCGGGATGTCTGGTCCCAAAACACATCCTGGGTGCCAGAGAGTCTAGGGTGGTGTGAATGCCTGGGACCACCGTGGTCCGTGATTGGTCCACGAATGGTGTGAGTGTTGATGAGTGGATCTCCCATTGGGTCCCCTCCGTTTTGGCGCGAAGGGAACCGTGGATAAGAGGGGGCTGGAAACACCACTACCATGTCGATCTCCTGAGTTCTCACGAACGAAGGAATACAGGAGCCAAGTATCCTGCAACCAAGAGGCTGGACCGAGGAATCGCTGGTGACCCGCTGAAGGACTCCTCCTCTGCACTGCTGTCACCTTGTGAAACCCTTTTCACCTTTGATCGAACCAGAAGGCCTGTACTGGTACTTCGACCCTTGGAATAGCGGGAACAGCTATTCTCAGCATCTTCACCATCTCCTGCCAGTAAGCCTTCGGAAGCGTCTCTGGGCCATCCAGTTGACTGACCAGCTTACACGGGAGTCTTGCTCTGTAACCGCCGCCAGGTTGTGTAGTATTTCGAGTCCTTGGCGTTCCCAAGTCTGAAGTGAGTAGTGTACATTTGGCTCAGATACACACGGCCGCTCCGTTGCCCTGCTGTGGTGACAAAACTGTGCAGGTTTCTTCGATTGGGACGTCTTTTTACTCAACACGACGACGAGGCGTTCCCTGCTCTTCTGAACCTGCCAGCTGCTGAAACTGACGCGGAGAAGCCTGGGTCTGCTTGCATCGGGGACCGGTGAGTAGTTTAGCTAGGATCTGGTGGCCCTCCTGCAGGAGCCCATTGCTTTTCCCCGCTGTGTAAAACAGCACCCTTTTGCCGTACTCGCGCTCTGCTTCTGCCCACTGTGGAGGCTACGCTTGAGTCGCGGAACTTGTTCTCCTTCATTTGTGCACTGAACTGAACTGCCTGATTTCCTTAGAAGAGCTCCTCCTTTTGCCCGTTGGCACCAGCGCGTGCAGGTACTTTGAGCACAAGGCTCCACTCTTCGCAGGGCTCGGACTTCCATCTAGTTAGGTGCCTCTGAAGGCGAACTGAGTTTAAAGCATTGTATCGCACTGCCTGTTTTCCTTCCCTTGCAGGTGGACTACACATTTCGTGCATATAACGCTTGCGACTGTCGTATTTGTATATATATTGTGTTGATATGGTATGTGTTGGTTTACTATCGTTATATTGTGATTTTCTCGCTACGGTCATTGTTTTAAAGGCCTTAAAATAAATGTGTATATATTTTTTATATAACACCTGTTTGGAGTAGTTTGTAAGTGATCTTGCTTTGTGTGCTCATTGCGGGCTTTCAGTCACCCTCACCCCTCTTGAGACCTAGTCTTGACCGCCGCGATCGCTACCTTGATTGGTCTGGCTCGTCCAGAGGTTACCCTGTTCCAAGTAATTAGGTTGGCCTTCTGAACTTCTGCGCCACCAGGACAGAGTTCAGAAATCCGTCTTAACAGCAGCCACAGCCCCACTGAGCGACATTGACATTGGAGCGGAGGAGTATGTGGACCAGGAAGGCCTAATCCATGTGGCATGTCCACACACCGCAAGCCCCCTGTCAACCCCTAACCCCACACTCAGGCCACACCCTCCAGCACCATTGCAGATCCTGCACTGCACAGTTACGACCTCAGCACCACCCCCGAGGCCAGCGCTGCAATTGGATGTCCCGGCCACAGCACCCTCAACCTCTGCTGCTCCGACTGACTTTGGGGCATGGCTATCAAGGGTGGAGGCAAGGCAGGACTCCATGCTGGAACTTGTTCAGCAATATGTGGCTGAGGGAGAGGACACAAGGCGAGAGATTGCGCAGGCCGTTGCAGGGAACACTGCCACCATTAATCCCTCTGCGGTCGTGATGCGTGACAGTCTGGGGGCCGTCACGCAGGTCCTGACCGCAATACTGCAACACAAGCAGCAGCAACAACCGGCGCTAGACGTGCCAATCACTACGGCATCCACCACATCCACCACACCTGCATCCTCTGCCCCCTCCAGTCATGTGAGTGGTGGAGGGGTGAGGGACTTTTCTGTAGTTTACATGAATACACCCATTGTGTAAAAATCATTCAATGCCTGGACATTGTTCATTTTGCATGTATTCATTTTATTCATGCCAGTGCACAGTGCCAACTCCCCACATTCCCTGTGTCCATGTCCACATGGACCCAGTGTTCAGTGTAGTACTGACACATATCCATCAACGCCTCTGTGGGTCAGAAGTATTCACCAATCTGTGATTAGCGTACAGCACGGCCATCTTGTACATCACGTACTGGCAGGGGTGCTGCTTCTCCTCCATCTTCATCCTCATCATCCTCACCCGCTGCATGCACGTCAATGTCAGGTAGCAGTGGTACATTTCTCTGGACGCACATGTTGTGCAGCATGACACAGCCCGTGGTGATCTTTGCCACCTTCTCAGGCCTATAAAGGTGTGCTCCAACAGACCTGCTTAGGCAGTGGAACCGCGCCTTCAAAAGGCCAAAGGTCTGCTCAATCACAACACGGGTACGGGTATGAACCCGATTGTACTCCTCTTCATGGCTGTTACGCGGGTTCCACACGGAGGTAAGTAGCCACGGCTTCAAGGGATATTCTCCATCACCTGCATGGGAGTACAGAGAGGTCTGAGTGAGTCATTCTGAGCTGCCACCTTCAGGATTCACAGCCATGGCCGCAGCTATTTGCTGTTGACATGCACGTGCCCCTGTACATATGCACAAAGATTATTTGGCTGCATTGTGTACTGCAATATGGTCTGCTAGTCTGGATGGCATTGTACAGATGATGCAGGGTGTTAACTTGCATGCTGATGCGGATGTACTGTGGATGCAGAACGATGTCTTGCCTCCTATGATTGCAATGTATGCTACACTGTGCCTAATCACACTAGCCACATTGGCACAGTTGTAATCATGTTTAGTCATGCATCGCTTGACATACCCATAGTGGCCTGGTTGTGCGTTTTACATGTTGTCATTGATGTACGGCATTGGTCCATTATGTGGCAGTGATGTGTCATGTTCGGGTTGGGAGGTTCAGGTCAGAAGAGTTTAGCTCTGAGTGCATTGTCCACTCACCCATTTCCAGCCAGGTGGAGTATGCATCCCCCCCCATTCCCACCCAGGTGGAGTATGCATCCACCCACATCACAACCCGATGCACTGCCATGGGCCATTCAGGCAACTCACCAAGCAGCCAGGCATGTCATCCAGCATGTCGCTCCATGTGACGGGGTAGTGTGGAGTTACGCAGCACCATGGAATCATGTGTCAATCCGGGATATTGGGCACAACAATGTGTGATGATCTTGCTGGAGTCACATACCATCTGCACATTGATGGAGTGGTATAGCTTGCGATTGGGGTACACCGCCTCTATGGCATGAGGGACTACCAATTCGATGTGGGTGCAGTCGAGGGCACTGACGCAATTGGGCATGCCTGCCAGTGCATGGAAACCTACTTTGGTGTCGGCAATCTCCTGGGCAGTCCGTGGTAGGGATATGTGGGTGCTAGCATGCTTCAGGAGGGCATCCAGCACTTGGGTCAGCATGCGTGGAAAGAGTGGTTGTGATATACCATGCAGCTGGCCCACTGTGTGCTGGTAGGTGCCTGTGGCCAGGAAGTGGAGCACAGACACCATCCTTAGTAGCGTGGGGATGGCAGTGCCTATTTCAATGAGGCTGACGATGTCGTCATGTATCATGTCCACAATGGGGGTGATGGTGGTCCGGTCCAACCGGTACAGGGTGTGGATCTGCTCAGGGGTTAGATTGAATGGACTGGGTCTGATGCGAGGGATTGGTGGCTGCCTACGAGGTACTACTGGCTGCACTGGTGGTAATTGCTGGGCCTGTCTCACCCTCCTTCTCCTCCTGCGTCTCCTCTGTGCTGCCTGTTGTTGCTGCTGGAGTTGTTGTAGTTGCTGTTGTTGCTGTAGTTGTAGTAGTACAGGCATGTCCTCCAGCCCCATGATTTCAACAGCTAGTGGTATCATTTTGGTGTGGGAAGGGGTGTGGTGTGTGGGTGTACTCCTTTTATACTGGGACAGGCTCCATTGACTCCAGCTGTGGTAATTGTGTGCACCTGTGGCAGTTGCCTTCACTGCAGGTTGCTATTTACGGGTGGTCCGCGATGCCTGTATTACCGCCATCGTGCAGGCCCTATTTACCACCTTTGGGATGCCGGTAATTGCATGTCTGCATTACTTGTGATGTCCTCCTATTACCGGCATCCCGGTATTTCCTCCGCAAAGGGGCGCAAGTACGCGCACAAGCCGGTATAAAGGGGCACGGTACGGGCGGTGGCGATATTGGCGGGTTGTCAGGTCGTAATGGCCCGGACCCGTTAACTATGCCGGTAATACCATTCCGCCTTCCTATTTTCATTACCTCCATTCTCGTAATGGGGCCCCATAAGTCTACACCAGCGATTTCCTGCCTTGGCTTCAAGGATGAGACTTGGCAAAGTGTGTTCCCTCTTAATCCTCCAAAAAAACTTCACTCACTGGCCGCAAATCATGAGCAGCCCCTCCAAGAGCTTTTGCCACCTTTTCCTATGAACATCTCCAAAAAACGGCAAATGTAGTCTGTTATTAAGCAGCTCCTTCAACATTTTTCCCCACCATTTTCTATGGCAACCCCCCTGCCCCCCAGAAGAGCTAAAAAGCGCTAACTCTTGCTTGAAGCAACCCCTCCCACATTTTCTTGCCTTTTTCTATGTCAATGTTTCAAGAGCACCTCTGAATTTCTTGTTTCTCTCAGGTTTGCTGATCTTCTGTTTTTCTGATTGTATTCTGTTGCTTTGACTTGCGATACATTTTAGTTGGATATAATCATAGGAAATGATTCACCAAAGAAGCCTGTCCTGTATTGGGGGCTTTACTACGTAATTAGATAGGCACCCAGTTGTTATGCTAAAATGGTTAATAGCAGCCTGACCGTACAATTCTTTTTATGCAGCAAATGCAACTGAACACAATTGAGAACATAGGGGGAACTGAGCACCCCGGAGGCCACACAACACGAGGATGCTCCACTACCCCTGGGGTCTGGATAGGCCACAAAATTATTAACATTCTTAAACGTGTTTTTTTATGCGAGAAATGCAGCAGAAAACAATTGAAAAGACACCCACATTTGCTCACTGCAGACAGGCCTCACATCATGGGGACAGATCCCAAGATCAGAACTAGGGCCAACCACATTAACAGCAGCCCTTGTGTATTAAAGGTAGGAAGCCATGGAACCCGGGA
This sequence comes from Ambystoma mexicanum, assembly GCF_040938575.1. NCBI lineage: Eukaryota > Metazoa > Chordata > Amphibia > Caudata > Ambystomatidae > Ambystoma > Ambystoma mexicanum. The sequence continues at coordinate 281,240,895 of NC_090941.1, read as the reverse complement.
GGGTGATGATTTATATGCCGTAAAGAGAATTGAAAGCGCTTCTGGACACAGTGGGGCTTAGTTTACAAAAAGTGGTGAATGCATGGAGGGGTCCACTAACGTCAGCATGTACGGGCTGCATGTGGCTTGTTGGTCTCCTGGATGCAAGTTTCCAAATCTGTCTTGCCTTTACACTTTTCGTTTACAGTCCGTCTTGTAAGACAGGCTAAGTGCCAGTTGCTATAAATGCATTGCAGACCTCATTTACAATGGGATCCTATGCAATCTGCCTGGTTTTAGCAGCTTCTAAAAACAGGCAGATTCCATGGGAATGTATTCCTTTAACATCTGCATGAAAATCACATTCAGGCATAAGAGCACGTGCCCTTTGAAAGAGGAGGTGGAATGCCCAGCAGAAATGGAGCATCTGTCTCTTGTCCCTGCTCCCTGAAGGGTTGCAAAATGCCCATGAGTTTAAAAATAAGATACATAGGGCTCATGCCTTACATTTATGCCTTACTTTTGCACTCTTGGATTAGAAAATGACTCGAGTGGGTTTGTTCCATAACTGGCTCCCATACATGTAAAAAGGCACACGCGTATGAGGATGAACGTCATTTGATAGTCACAGAACAAAGTCGCAAATATCATAAAAAACATTTAATACACTTTTCAAAAATTGTATTACATAATACAGTACAGCAAAGTATACCATAGTGAAGCAAAACATTGCATAAGGGGTGACAGAGGGTGGAAGTTAGGGTACATGTTCATAGTACACAAACACACACACGCATACACTCTCTCTTTCTCTCAAGAAGGTACATTCTATGCATTGTGCAAAAAAAGATCAGATGCTGGCAGGTCCATGGTCGACATTGCAGATCTAATTTTCGAAAAGAATCTAGACATCCTTGCAATTACTGAGACGTGGTTACATACAGCAGCAGGACTCTCCCTCCTCTTAGCTACCCCTGACAAGTATACGGTCCTCAGATCGGACAGAGATTCCTCTAGAGGAAGCAGGGTGGCTTTCATAGCCAAAACCACATTGGGACTCAGAATTGTCGCACACACCCCTACTAAATCCTGCGAACTAATGACTGTGAAACTTCCCCTCATGAACTATCGAACCATAACAATTCATCTAATGTATAGACCCCCTGGACCCTTGGGCTCCTTCGAAGAAGAAATCAATACACTTCTTTCTATCAACACGAAACCTTCTTCACAAATCCTCATACTTGACGATGTTAACCTAGGGTTTAATGACCCTGCAGACTAACTTGCAGTGTCCATAGTCAATTCCCTAGCTGAACTTGGCCTCACTCAAAGAGTCTTACTCCCTACTCATGACAAAGGAAGAATCCTTGATTGGATGAGGGCCATCTTAAGCGATTTTGGGGCCCGGGGCAGGGACATCTGTGGGGCCCCCCTCCACCGAACAAAAACGAATTAAGGGGTCTGACTATCTGGTCACCCCTGCATCCATCGCGATCACTCATAGTTTGATATGCTGCCTCGCAAAATAAGCATAGGTTCTTTGTTTCAGTCCCATTACCCTCTTTATTCTTGCTGTAATCAGAATGATAAAGAAGTAGCATTTTGAGGACAACATTAGCAGTCCATGATAAGGGTACTTATGTTGTAGCATAGGTACAGGGAAGTTTTCATCACTAGGAGAGGCAAAGAAGGTATACTGGCCATAGTATGAGTGCAGGACACAGATCATATGAAAAAGGTGCACATAATCCAGAATAGACAACTCAGAGTAGCCGCCACACATAATGCAAAAGTGCTTGAGCATGGATACAGGAAGCCAATTGGAATCACAAAGAAGGATGGATAGCTCAGCGGTAACGTGCTCGCCTTGGAAGCAAGACGACACAGAGCACCACAGGTTTGATCCCCGGGTCCGCGCTTAGAAACCTCTGGATATTTAGCGCGTTATAAATAACCTATCATATCATATCACATATCATTGCATAGATAGTTTTGGATTAGAAGCTTCTAGGAAGGTCTCTGAGACTGAGATTAAAAGGGCATATCTTTCAAGTAGTGTTACCTTCGGCGAGCAAAGAAAAAAGTGGTTGTGGTGTGCAATATATACATGCTTACTATTATTATAGGGGAAGTAACACTATAGCCATTGAAAGCAAGTGAGAGGCTGTTTTGAAGACCATACCCTAAGAACGAAATCACTCTGAAGGAAGACATTTTTTAAAGGTTATGGGACTGGTAATTTTAACAGATTAGGCAATATGAGATTAAATGAGATGAGGATCACACATTGGTTAGGCAGTGATGCTGGGATTCAGACCCATACTTCAAATACTGGCATTTTCTTTTCCAATTCTTACCATGAACTAAGACAATGGCCCTCATTAGGACCCTGACGGAGAGGGTTTTACGCCGGTGGAGTGCATGGCGTACCTCTCCGCCAGACTACGAGTTCCCGTAGCGCCATGGATGATTTTTACGCCTGCTTTTTGCAGGCGGAGAAATCCATGGCGCTACGGGACTTGTCGTTAATTACGCCACCGCATTTCACGGTGGCGTAATTAACGCCTTCCCCACTCCCATTATACCCTATGGGGCAAGAATGGGAATGGGGAAGGGTAAAATGGGGATTGGGGACTTACCACCCCGCCAAGGTCGGCATGGGGCGGTAAGTCCGCCAACCACCCTGGCGGAGTTGGCAGCTTAGCGCCATGGACCATGGTGCAAATTGCACCATGGTCCTCCGCCAGGGTCGTAATGAGGGCCAATGCAATTTTATAGAAGTGACATGGAAAGTACACAAATCGCATAACCCAACATGACAGTTTTTAAAAAAACAAGTTTTATAGAATCGTATTATGCAAAATGACAATGATTCTAGCTTAATATCCTCCCCTGAAAAGGAGTTGTTTGATAGACACAAGAACTCCTGTTGGCATATTTGTTTACGAATTGTTTTGCAATTTGTGTCTTGAAGCATATACACCAATAATGAAATGGTGTTTTGAGAAAAATGATTTGGTTGTGCAAACCATTCGGTCAATTGTTTTTACAAGGATTGGTTTTACCATAACTATGTTTTATAAATGTATAAACATTAAAATATGTATGTTATTTTTGATAATTATGGGTTGTCATTTGAATTATGTTGAATAGAATATGTGCAAATGTGCCAGGTAGATACTAGGAACAACCTTCTAGCTTAAAGGGAGGAAGCCGTTTTTGTGGAATTTCCCTTTGTACATGCAAATGATGTATACTACAGTGAACAAAGAAATCATTAGAGGATGAATTAATCAGAGCAGAACGTTCTCGTCAACAAAAGACAGTCAATAGGTTTAACCTCAGCAGCATGCCATAAAATATCCCAACGTGTGCCATTTATGTCTAGTCAACAATGGAAACTGACTTTAAAAGATCATGCAGCCTTGTGGGGCCCCCTCCAAGGTGGGGGCCTGGGGCAAGTACCCCTTTTGCCCTCCCATAAAGACGTCTCTGCATTGGATAGCGCACCTTAACTGTATCACAACCATCACTTCTATTGAGCCACAACCCTGGACCGACCACTCCCTACTGTCCTTTAATCTTCAAGACTGTGCCCTTCAGAATAAAGAAAATCTTATGGCCCCTTCCATGCCATCCAGGTACAAAAATAATATTACAGTGAATAAACTTATGCCTTTCCTCCAACCCTTACTCAAGCCCTCTTTAGCCTCCTCCGACCCATCAGAATTGGTAGACCTACAGCGCTAGATAGCATTGCCCCTTTAAAAATGTGCAAAAGCAAACCTAAAGCACACCTGAACTTGTGGTTCACCCATAAAGTTAAAGCTTTAAGAAATAAAAAAAGGAAATGCGACACATCCTGGAGAAACAACCCTCCATAGCCAATAAAGACATCCTGCTCAAAATCTCAGGCAGCTAAAAAGAAATTCTGTTAGCAAAAAGGGGTAGCTACAATAACAGGATTGAGAGGGCAAGTTCAAGTTCTAGAGAACTATTTACTATTCGAAGAGAACTGGAATCTCCCATCCCTACCCCTGAGAACTGCATCAAGGACAAGACTAGGTGCACCAAAATTCAAGAAGCTCTAACCAATAAAATCACTCTGCTTCAAAAGAAAATAGCAGCCAAAAAACAGAACCTGATACCTCAGCCTACTACACCTAAACCTGCCCCTATCCTCCCGAAACCACAACAATGCTTCAAATTCATATCAGTGCCCACCCAAGAAGTAATCAACATTATTGCTTCACTTAAACCTTCCTATTGCCAAGGCGATTCCTGTCCAGCATCCGTCATCAGAAATGCAGCCAAAGAACTTGCCCCCTTTATCACCACTCTCATTAATGCCTCCATTTCACACAGGCGCCGTTCCAACTAACCTGAAGAACTCATGGGTATTCCCACTCCTAAAAAAAAACTAATTAGACCCTAGCATCCCCACCAACTTCAGACCCATCACTAATGTCCCATTGACAAGGCCTCCTATAATCAGATTCAAACGTACCTAGAGACCTATAAGCTACTTGGACTCCGCCAATCTGGATTTAGACCCCAACATGGGACAGAAACTGCCCTGCTCGATTAGAAGATCCAGATCAATGCCCTGAAGGACAAAGGGAAACCTGCTCTCCTGCTTCTATTGGATTTGTCGGTGGCCTTTGATCTGGTAGATCACATGGTGCTTTGCAAAAACGTATCCACTACGGCCCACTTTTCAACAGAAGCAACAGCGTGGATCCAATCCTTCGTAAACAATAGATCCATGAGAGTCCTCTCAGCCTCAGCGGCAGCTGATCCCATCCCCATCTCCTGTGTTGTCCCACAAGGTTCATGCATACCACTGACCATGTACAATGTGTTCACCAAACCATTTTTTGATGATCTATGCAGATGACACCCAGATCCTCCTACCCCTGACAGGAGACTACGACAAGGACCTTGCTCTTATCAATAAAATCTACCTCATCATTGAGGCCTGGATGGCCACTCACGGTCTGTGCCTGAATGATGAGAAGACCAAGTTATTCCTTTTAGCCTCTCCTGCCAACATGAAGAAACTGAGCAACCAATACCTATCCTTTAACATTGATGTTAATGACATAAAGGAGGTTAATGAAGTTAAAACCTTGGGTTTTTACCTAGACTCCTCCCTGAGTCTGCGCAAACAGGTTAGTGCTACAGCCTCGACGACATCATACACTTGCAAGCTTATTAATTCTTGCAAACCCTTTCTTTCCTCGAAAAGCTGTATCACCCTAGGTCGAGCGTTTGTTTTATCAAAAATGGACTACTGCAATGAACTTTACCTAGATGCCAGTAAATATATCACCAACAAACTACATATCTTGCAGAGCAATGCCCTTAGAACTGCCCTGGGTATCTCCAGACGGCAACACATTTCTACTACTAGACGTAATAACAACTAGCTTCCTATTCAAGAAAGAATTCAGCTCAAAACAGCTTCCCTCACTTATAAATGCCTCAACAACGCTGCCCCTCAATACCTGCCAGAAGAATTCTTCAGCAACAACCCCATTACACCTACTAGAACATCTAATACCAGCTGCCTGAGGGTGCTGAGGTACAAATCAAAAAGAGCAGGGGGTAGCAGCTTCCTAGTTATGGCTGCCCAACTATGGAACTCCCTTCCCCCTACACTACGAAAAGACCAATCCTTCTACAAATTCAGAAAAGACACCAGACAATGGTTGATCTCCAAAGACACACCGCAACAGACCCCTACATCTTTCCATGTATAGTTACACTATACCTGGGTACCCCCACCTCCTCGCTTGCAGGGGCTAACTGTGCACACCCCCTGCATTAGATGACAAGGGGAGTTTATACCCTCATCTCTTACATCCTATTCCCACCCTGTACCCCCCACTTATATCTGCATATATAGATCTCTCGTCAGTAAAGTTGTATTTCATATGTACATACCTTGCCTTCAGCTTAAGTTGTGTATCGCTTTGTATGCACCATGCCTTTTTGTGTAATTACTGTGTCTACTGCCCATTCTGTAACCATGAATATGCATATTCTTGTAATGCACCCAGATACTTCAGGGTGTGGTGAGCACTATAAACAAACAAACAAACAAACAATAAGTCTGCAAGATGTCTAATATATTTTGTAGGCCAATTGGTTTCTGATCCAGTAGCCCCAAGTAGTCTGCATATAAGAGCAAGCCAAATTCTGTCCCATTTATCTTTGGTGGAAAAGTAGATTCATGAGCCATAGCTTTTTTATGTCCTCAATGAAAACATTAAATAGGACTGGAGCAAGAGGGCATACTTGTTTTAGGCACTTGAAGGTGAATATTGTCTTAGTCAAATGGCCCACCTGGTCCAATTATATCTGCATTGAGGTGCCTGGTTCCTGAGTATAAATCCTAATAGCTTGGAGCAAGTCTTTGGGACAACCTTGTTTTTTTCAATTTCTTCCGAAGTAACTCTCGATCAATTCTATCGAAAGCCTGCTCCAAATCTATACATGCAAGATTCATTTTTCTGGATCGAACCTGCGTTGCTTCATGTCGCCTTGCTTCCAAGGCAAGGACTTTGCAGCTGAGCTACCCTCCCGGGACACCTCATTCATTCACCCACTCATTCAAGTGCCTTAAGAGGAGAGCAGCAAATATTTTTCCCAAGACATCCAAAAGGGCGATTGGTCGATAGTTCTTTGGCGCCAATCTATTTCCCTTTTCAAAGTTTGGTACCACCACCTCTGCTTTCCAGGACATCATGACTTATCCCTTAAGGCAGATTCTGCGCAATAGAACCAGTAAAAAAGTAGGCCCAGGCCTCCAGAGCTGCCTTTAAAATGCCATTTTATGGCCATCTGGACCAGGATGACGCGACCGACTTGCCTTCTTTATTAACATTAAGATTTCTTCTCTGTCTGACACAATTTCCCATTTCTGGCCAGCATCGTTCGATGTAGTTCTATCGACTTGATCCGGTGCTTCAAATAGGCTCCCAAAGTAGCTCACCCAGATATTTTCTGGTATGGGCTTTAGTTGTTGTGAGCAGACAGACCTCCTTTCTTATTCGAAAGCTGCCACAGTATCTTGTTATTGCTATTAAGAGCCTGCAGCATCATTTTGAAATCTTTCTGAAGGGTGATTGCTTTATGGGATATAATCCAGTTCTTATATTTTTGCCTCCTTTTCCTTTGCAAATCCCCTTTTAGCTGTTTAATCCTCTCAGCTCCATGCTGAGGAGTTTTTTTTGTCCTACCACTTCCTTGTCATAAGTGTGTATTGGTGTGTGCACCGGTCGCATTTCTTTGTGTTGGAACTCTCTAAAGGCATTCAGAACACTATCATATTCGACTCCTTCCGAATCCCACACTTGCCATGTTAATAAAGAGCTTGTTAGTTGAGGGACTTCTTTAGGTGGTAGCAAAGTCTATTTCTTCCCCCTTCTACCTTTAACATTTCCTTCCAAGTGTCATTGTTTTCTTTTGGAATTTTGGCACATGTCAAAAGTATTGGGTCGTGGTCACTGTAGGCATCCTGTAAAACTCTCAAAGACATTACTTGAGGAAGCAAATTCCCGGAGACAAAAAGTAATCCAGGGTGGCATTATGCTTCCCATTGTGGAAGCTCCCGGAATGTCACCTTTCATGTTTCCATTCAGTATACATATGCCTCTCGGTTCCATCTCGTCTAACCATTGTAGGCTCTACGTATCTTGGGTCCAATATCAGCATTTGAACATCAGGCAGTCTTCACTCCTGTAGGCAGGCAATCTATATTCAGATCACTGCAGATTGTCAGCAGGGGATCCACTTGGATATTATGCATTCCAAAATCCACTCTTTCACTAAACCTATGAAGGTGGATCCTTCTTCGGCATCCGGGTTCCAGTATAGATTGAACAGTGTCAGAAGACCTTTGCTCCTGTTGCTGCACTCCTCTAAATGTAAATAAAAATGTGGATGTAAGGATTTGGATTTATTGTTTGTGGTACCCGCAGGTTAAGGCCATTTCTTAATATTGTTAAAATCCGGGACGAGGGCCTGCCACACTTGCCCCTTTTTGCTCAATTTAGGTACAGGGTAAAGCCATACAAAAGCAGTGTTTCCATCAACCAAGGTTCCTGAATGCAAATGATGTCCAATTTAGCAACAACTGGGTCCATACTATAGAAAAGGTGGGGAAAGCCCTGGTTATTCCAGGACCCGATTGCCAACTTCCTGGTTCCATTGATCTTCTGGCTCTATTCTTTGTCACTCAGCGCCAGAGCCTTGGCTAACCAGCTCCAGGACTGCCCATCTTCATGAGGCCATTTTTCACTCAGGTCTTCATGCACCACCCTTCTTAGTTTGCTCTCAGTATTTGTCCCACATATGGTGATCTTTAGCTAGTTCCTACTAACCAGTCTCATACTTTGATACTGTCGGAATGATAAGGATGGCTGCAGTTTCTGACGGTTTTTCTTAAAGTTATCAAAGGAAGGACCATCCCTTTTTCGGGTCTAGTTTTGTACAGTACTCTGCTGTATCCTCAATTGACTTCTTTCGTGCATTTTCACTTCTCCTTAAGTCAAATCCCAGGGTGCGAAGCTCATCTCTTGCCTCCAAAAGCAATAAACTCAGGGAGGCAAAGCCCATGTGCAGCTTGACTCGATCGTTTTCTCTTTCATCGATAAAGTTAACAATTTCAATATCTTCTGTGTTAATCACCCTTACTTTGGGTGTATAATGTAGTAAACTCATGATGTTTGAGCGATTTCGGATCAAGCCATCATCCGCTCTTAGTATCCTTTCAAGGGTAACAATAGATCTTACATCATTCTTGTTATCAAATCCGTGGGCCCCAACTGTGGTAACTCTGTGGGGATTCACCATCCCGCTGGTTTTCCTTTTACGGGGTCCCTTCATCTGTGGCACTAAAGAGCGATCCCTTTTTGATTTTAGGAGTAATTTGTTCAGGATGGGCTATTCTCCTTATTTTGGGCCTCATCACGACTTTGGCGGTAACCCTTAAATCCAGCGGTAGCGCTATTACCGCCGGATTTAAGGGTCCGCCAAATCAGGACTTTGGCGGATTTCACCCGAGCTGTTAGCTGGGGGGAAATCCGCCGAAAATTCGCACTCATACCGCCGGCAGGAAATCCGCCGGCGATATTAGCGCGAAAGTTCCCCATTGAGCCCAATGGGGAATGGGGCATTCTCGAATGGGCTCAATGGGGAATGGGGATTAACATTACCGCCGATTTCGTGATCCGGCTCTATTAGCACCAGGGAGTTCGGTGGTAGGGCAGATAGCGCTGGTGCTAATAGCGCCGGCATTAACGCCCAAGTCGTGATGAGGCCCTTTGTCTCGTCTTGCTTTATCTCTTCTCTCTGCCAGAGTGAGGAATGGAGAAGATGAATAGACAGCTGTTATTTGGCGATCTTTAAACCCGGGGACTCTTTCGACAGTTAGTTCCTGAGCAGGGTTTGTCTCATCAACCAATTTGATAATATCCTTATCTTCATACACAGACAACTCGAGCAATGAATCCTCAACTTTATCTGGTTCCATGGAATCTCAACTTTATCTGGTTCCATGGAATCTCCTGATCGTATTAGGGCCCGTTATATTCTCTCCAACAGACCTTTAGCAGCAGCAGTTGTGGGTGAACCAGAGCTTTTTCTGATCTTTCAAATTGTTGTAGGGGGCCCAAGAAGCAAATTTGTTCAGATTGCCCAGAAAGCTTCTCTCCATCTCTCCTATCTACTCTAACTGCTATGGTACGCTATCACCTAGCCCCCTCTCTAACTAAGTCTGGAAAGAAACAGTTAAAAAAAAGATCTCCTTTCTTGGAATCCTGGATTACCTATCACAGACACTTACGTCAGACCCACATCCAGACAAATGGTCACTGACATCCTCTTTTCTGTCGCCTCTCCTGACCTATGGACTCCACATCTGATTCCTACACTCTCCCCATCCTCTTCCTCTCCCATTAAGGGTGGCATTAGATGGGAAGTCCTCTTGGCTGGCTTCTCATCGTCAATGTCCATCATTAATGTCTATCACAATGGCACTATCATGGCCCAGGGTCCTCAACCCAATCGCCTCCTCTTTGACCAGCGCCTGCCATCTCTCATCAACTTCCTCCCTGTTGCTGCTACTCCTCCGTCCTCTCTCTCAGCATCGCCTTCACCTCCTCCGACAGGTGTACCACCTCCCTGTACCCCACCTCAGAAAACCTTCAAAGGTGGTGACCGGCTTCCCTTAGCTACATTAAATGCTTGCTCTGATACCAAACATTCTTCTTACATCTGCTTCCTCCTTAAAAACTTTGATCTCAACGCCCTCTCTCTCACTGAGATGTGGTTCAATGCCAGTTCAGTCACTGCTTTTGACTCCCTTTTCCCTGCTGGCTACAAGATCTCAAAGCCTTGTCCAACCGCACTGGCGGTGGTGCAGCCTTGATCTTCCCTGAGTGGGAGCCTTCTTCCCTTATACCCACCCAGCCCTACTCCTACTTTAAAGGTCTCGTCTGCTAGCTTGGCATCACTCCCACTTCCTCTTTGCCCATTGCTACTATCTACAGACCACTGTGCCCTACCACCTCTTTTCTCTCAGAATAGGCCGATTTCTCCTCCTCTCTTCCCACCTCCAATGTCCTTCTTCTGGGTGATTTCAACATTACCTTAGACTCAATCACGGCCTCCATTCTCTTCCGTGTCCTCTGCACCTCTCTCTCCCTCTCTATTCTCCCCCCGGCCCTACCCAATCGGCTGGACACACTCTCGATGCCATCATCCATTCTGATCTGTTGCTCTCTCTCCCACTCTCTACCCCACTTTCCTGGTCCGAACACTCTCTAATTTCCTCCCACCTGGTACCTCTCTGCGCTTTGACCAAACCTCCCCCAGCTATGTCAACCTCATATGCAGCCATCCGTCCAATGAAGCAAGTGCCAGTTGCTGATTTCGCTTCCACCTTCACCACCCCCTCCTCCAACCCCCGACTCAATTATTCACTCTGCTCTCGACGAGCTAGCTCTCACTATCACTCACATTCTCGATATTCTTGCCCCATGTCATGAGGATCCACCGGAAACTGGTCTCCAAGCCTAACACTTGGTAGGATTCTGATCTTGCAGCCCTGAAACGCAAGTGCAGAGCTACTGAATGGATGTGACAGACCTCAAGCTCATCCTCTGACAAACTGGCCTGTCGCCTTCTCCAAAGGCAATATTTTCTCTCTGTCTGCTCCAAGAAAGAGCTCACATCCAGGCCCATACCTCTGGAGCTTCTAACAACACGGCTGAACTCTTTAAAATCTGCAAGGAAATGGCCAATCCATCTGCAGTATCTACATCGCCTCTTCCTTCCCAGGCCCTCTGCATTGCACTGGCCACCCACTTCACTGCTAAAACCCAGGACATTCTGAGCTATCTTTCATGCTTCCCCTTCCTCTACCCCCTGCCACCATTGCCCCCCTGACTCCCTCATCCACTTTTTCCTCCTTTCTCCCATCACACCAGACAAGGTCACTAGATTTGTCTGCTCTATGAAGGTCTCCTCTAAAGAGGTCTTCCCCTGTTCTTGCGGAACCATTAAAGACAACATCGGCTCACTTGCCCGTGTACTCACAAACCTCTCCAATCACTCTCTTGTCACAGGGTCTTTCCTCTCTTCCCTCCAGCACACTCTTGTGTGCCCCTCCTGAAAAATCCTACGGCTGACCCCCTCATGTCCAGCTAACTACCACCCCCATCTGTCTCACTCCCTTCCTTGGGAAATTTCCGAAGAAGTTGGTCTTCCCCAATCTGTCCCAGCATAATGAGATTGTTGGTTGCCTGCATGACCACCAATCTGGATTCCGAGCGTACAGAGGCCTGCGCCTATCTTCTATCAACTGCTACAGATTGCAATGCAAGAGAACCTGTCCTTTTCTCTAGTTGCGTAACTTGTTCATTTAATGTAGCTTCCAATCTTAGGATTTTTTTATCTATTCAGTTTAGGGCTGCCACAGCAGGGTCTTGGGATGGGGAATTTCTCCTTGAGGGTGAATGCTTCCGTGATTTAATTTTGTTGCGGTTTCCGCACGAAGTAAAGAAATCAGTTGCTGTCTCTCTGGCCTTTTTTCCCTCTGGCTTCTCCCATGGTTCTCAACACCACTTGGCCCTTCTATTCTCTCATAAATTTACATTGTGGGCATCATCAGGAGAGGGTCACACACCAACAAAGTTGTTAGCATTTTCTTTTTTAATTTGCCAATAAGGATATGCCTTGCTGCCATGCCATAAATTCATGGACCCAGATGTAGTTGTTACTGTCTGCACAAATGTCAAAGAAGTGCTTGGGGGTCAAAATGTTCCCTGACATCACCTGGGCAATCCAGCAGAGGCCTCACCTGTGAATGGATGGGCCCCTACTCACCTTAACCCAAAGCAGTCCCACCACTTAAGGAACAAGTGCACATTTGTACGTAAAGCAAGTTTATTGTACAAATGACCGGGGAGGGGCTAGATGATGTTGTACAGTCAAACTAACCTGAGTCTCTCTGAACCACACAAGTTGATGCATTATATACATTTTTGGAAGAGTTAAAATACTTGCATATATTTTAGTACAATCCACCCCCCCATACATGATTGGTCAAAACCTATACAAAGAAATCCAACCTTCCTCCAATTTGTCCATTCCCATTGGTCACTGTTATCTAAACTATCATCTTTAGATCATATTCATAGCACACCCCTTTTTAGGATTTGTCTGTGGCAGATCATGACATCATCACACAGTTACATATTCACATACAACCATAATTAATTACAAGTCCCAGCTGGTCTCAGACCTTTCAACCCTAAACGTAATTAAGGTTCCATTTGAACTGTCGATAAACATCTCACGCACCAGGTTTACTGGAGTCATTGGAACATTCGAATTTTTTTATGACTACCAATTCAACACTCATGACCTCTGCCCACATTATGAGAAAACAATTGAAACACAGGGAGCATCGGTCACTCTGTCCTTGAGCATCACTTCACCCTGCATTTATTTCTGGCCAAAAGCAAATGACTGGACCTCTCTGCAAGCTCCCATGTACTTAAATGAGATCTCTACAAAACTACCACGCCATAAACCCTTGGACAGTTTGCTAGCTTCCTATCTGCTTGGTGAATCTCTTCTTTACAGTGGGTCCTCCGTGACCAGTCCCTTTCCTCGCATGCGCATTATGAAAACTCCTCATCGCCCAGCTTCTAGGCACTTTATCGCATACCATATCTGGATCGTGTTTTACATTTCATTTGGCGGTTTTGGCATTTATCTTTCTATCCCGGGAGGATAGCTCGATGGCATCGTGCTCACCTTGGAAGCAAGACGACACATTGCAACACAGGTTCGATCCCCAGGTCCGCGCTTAGAAACCTCTGGTTATTAAGCGTGTTATATAATAACCTATCATATCATGCACGTGAAAATCTAATATTTACCAATCTTGAAACATATCACATTCACATTTACCTACACTGGATACATATAAAATTGTAACATTGTGTCAACTTTGCCGCACCACCAATCACAAATATGGCGACCGCAATGTGAACCCCTCTCCATCATTGGGACCTTTCCTGACCAACCCAACACCTGTGTTAGTACCACATGCCATGCATCCTTCCACAATAACAATAACTGAGCCAGGAGAAGGCCTCTGGTCTCCATGGCCAGGGAACTAAGCCCTGTTATCTGGATCCCTCTGTCTGTTTTGCTCTCCCTACCTTGCCCCTCCTCCTGCATCTACCCACTGCTAAGCAAACAAACAACTTCAGGAGTGTGCTCCCATGAGCAGCATAGTGCTTATGTAGCCCCCTGCCCTTGAACTGGGCTGGAAAGGCCCATGCTTTTTTAATGAGGGGTCCTCCTGCGCGTGGAACCCTTCAAATATAAACAAAAGAATGTTGAGCAGCGCGTGTGGGGTGCCATTACAACAGTTGATGAGGGCCCAACCATCACCCAGGAGAGTCGAGGTGGCACTCCACTAAGTGCCACCTGAAAGCATACCTCATTGATCCTGACATTCTGCCAAGCTCACTGATAAATAAGAACCCATCACTAGACTTGCCAGGCCCTGTGCAACTCTGGGACAAATGGATAGTGATTGCAGTGTGCGCATCAGCAGTAAGCAATGATCGGAAAGAGGGACAGCATTAAAGCTTGCATGTATTGTTACCTACACAGTTCAAGAAATGGACATTGAGTGGGATACGCGTTGTGAGTTGCTGTACTTCTAATGTTAGTGAGGGGACTCAAGTTCAAGACCCATAACCAAGAGACATGTGCTGGTTCTCAGAGAGTGGCCTAGCTTTAGTGACCAGACGGAGCTGAACAGCCCTTGATGGCCCTGCATCTCCAATTAGACACAACCAAGAAAGAGACAATGTCAATAGGAGAATTGGTCCTTTGCTGCTACAATCTGACCCAGGTTATATAAAGGATGTACAGGAGGAAAGTAAAAAAGGTGGGGGCGAGGGTAGTTTCTCGCTCTGTCGGGATGGAAATCTAGATAAAAAGAACACCTTTGTCTATCGTCATCTTTCTCACCCAGTCACACTGTATTCACAACATTTTCTTCCCGCAGGAACATTTCTGTGCTCAATAGTTTAATGTACAAATATCTATGTTTTTATTGTATAAAAATGTAAAAACAACTTCATAGCACCAAATATCAGTCTCAAATCCACTCTTGTGGATTATCTTTCACCAAAATAGGTGATGGGATTAGTAAAAGTGACACAAAAAAACTCAAAGCAGCAATATCACATTTAACGACCAATTCACTTTTCTTAATCAACAGACAGCAAGCAGCCTGGCAATAATTCTGGTCCCTTCTATCTCTGACAGATCAATGGAGTAAGCAAGTTTTCTCTGCAGATTCACCAGTTGGCAAGGGTACACCTGTGAGATGAATAACATGTTTAGAACAGCATTTGCTACATTGAACATAGAGAGCTACTAAGAGTCCGCAGTAGGTCTGTGAAATATTTGTCAAATTACTGAGCTTGTGACTAATATCAGATTGTTTCATTTGTTTTTTCAACTGCAGGGGTGGACTTTTGAGAAGAGAAAGGTTTACTTGTGCCACACATACATTTCAGTTTCATCATGGGGAGTCACCTGCTATCTTTCCTGATGAAGGACTAGCCAAAATTGAGGGGCACTGAAGATAGAACCTCCCCGATAAAAGGCCAAAACACATGTCTGTGAACACTGTTTTGTTTGTATATTACACAGTGCATCGAAGAAAATATATGCAAGTCTGAGACGGAACACATGACCTTTTAGTTTAGATTGTCATGGTTTTACCACTGTCATTTGGCCATAAGAAAATATTGAAATAGGGTGTGAACACTGTAAATGGCCAGAAGACAAGTCCAGGCTGATGTCTGTGGATTAAGAAAAGTGAAGTGGTTGTTAAACGTAATATTGCTGCTTAGATTTTTTCCCCGATTCACTTTTACATAACCCCATCACCTATTTTTGTGAAAAATAATCCACCGAGAATGGATTTGAGACTGATATTTGGTGCTATTGAGTTGTTTTGACATTTTATACAAAAACATAGTTTTTCGTACATTAAACTATTGAGCACAGAAATGTTCCTGCGGGAAGAAAATGTTGTAAATGGAGTATAACTGAGTGAGAACAATGACGATAGATATTTGGTCAGAGTTATGAGAAACACATATGTCTCACAAACATCAGGGTACTGAACACATGTGTGTTTCTCACAATGCTAATGTACATCAGTGGCACTGTCAGTGGTCAAAGCCATATTCAACGTCCACTACACACAGGGAAGTGCTATTCACACACATGCACAATCATGTCTGTCATTCGTAACAGACATTCACATCTTTGGACAAGGCACTGGCAGGACCTCAAAATTGTGCTTCAAGCCCACACACATCATGGGTCATACACATCTCATTCACACACATCACCTGACAGTCATGAAGCAGGCCATGGAGCTATCACGTCAGAGTGCACTCGAGGTCAAATTGGCAGCGTGAGGCAATCACACAATCAAAAGCTCTAGTAACATACATCTCGCAGTGTTGCCAGCCACACACTTACTACTCAGACACATGCAAATGTACACCATGCATGTTCATGATGTTAACATAAGCACCCATGTCTCACACTTCTCGCATGCCCCCGACCAGACATAGGTATGCAAACATGTGCACGTTGTTACATGCCGGTGCGCATCACACATTGCAACACAGACACCATTGATGTGGCACACGCCTGAATGGACTCACATGCAGCAGTGTCAGGGACATGCACCCAGACATCTATACAGAAGGCATGCCGGCCATAAGGCCAAGGTGCACACTCCAGCCACACGTCAACATGCACGTGCACCATGCGAACAAGAACACATGGACACTTACCAGTCAACTCCAGACGGAGCGCCAACTCCAAGACCTGGGCGTACAGCGCTGGGTAGAAGTGCTCTAGGACCCACATTTCGTCATTGATCAACCGGCCCTGGCGCCCCACTCCGTCATCACTAGCCTTGAGGAGGCGCCGGGCCTTGTTGAGGGTCCTGGACTTGAAGTCTTCCTAGCGCTTGTGGACATGTTGGTAGTCGTGGGGTGCCACCCCTCCGCGTTGATGGCACCCACGATGTCCACCCAGATCTTCCTCTGTACTTCATTGCCGACTTGCGATGGTCCATGGAAGAGGGCATCATGATGCCCCAGGACTTGCTCCACCAGGATGCCAACTTCCCTGGCTTCACTACTGCAACAGGGCGTTCTTCTTATTTTGGAGGGGGATTTACCCCCACCCACACGCGCATGTCATCTTTTGGTTCCAAGAGGCAGATGGTGAGTCGCACACGCTATTTTTCATACTGTGGTTGCCCCTGCGTGTCGCGTACCCCATTTTCGAGTTCATAGTACCTGACATGTTCCTCGCGTATGCATTTTTTGTGTTGCTGGGTGCCACAGCATACTGCGTAATGTTTTTACTTCACACGTGGGCTACCGAGGGGTTGCGTACACGTTAATGTTTCTTTTTGGGGTGCCTGTGCGTTATGCAACCTGTTATTTTTTCCCCACGGTTTAAATTGAGCCTAGCTGGGGTACAGTGGTGTGTTTTACATCACGTACCCTGCCCCCTCACTCCAATTGCCCAGGACAATTGATAGCTGCACCTCCCATTGCGATAATACATCAGTGCCATGTCTGGGAGGGCAACAAGTGGGAAGGTAGGCAAAGGTGGGCAAGCTGGCCGAGGTGGCGGAGGTGGCCGACCAGGCTGAGGTGGAGGAGGTAGGCCAAAGTGGGCGAGGTGGGCGAGGCGTCACAGGTGTCTGAGGTGTCCAGGCCCGTGCAGGGGGAGCTATGCCCCCCACCCAACAGGGTCAGGGCAATGCAGCTGATGCTGACGTCCCGAGCACCCCGGGTCCTGGACCAGCAGTGTCATCTGCCGTCCACAGCATCTAGGGTGTGGAAGCTGCAGGGGCAGCTGTGGCTACCACCACCCAGGCTTAGGGTCAGCCAGCCTGGACTGTAGTGGTCCTGGCCCAGGCCCACAGTGACTCAGGGGCAGATGTCCTTGTCCGTAAGGGCAAGAGACGTGCTGTGCAAGGTACTGGCACCAGCACCCTGGTACAGATACCTGCAAGCCAGCCTACTGTCGTCCCATCAGTGGCTGATGACATGTCCCAGTCCACCAGTACTCCAGCCCCTACTGAGCAAAGTTGACAAGCCACTGCGGGTCTGCACGACCTTGCAAGAAGCAAAAGCGTGCAGTAGTCGGACAGGCTCCAACCCAAGGCACAGCACAGGAGCCCCACACAGCGAGGAAGAGGAGCTTCTGTAATGAGGAACTGGACATCCTCGTGGACTACTTGTTGGAGCACGAACGTGACATGGTTGTGCGGGCAGGGAGCACACATATGCCTGCCAAGCATATGGCCCACTGACGGGCCATCATGGATCGTATAAACGCCAAGGGATCATGAGAGGCGCACACCTCAGGAGGTGGTCAAGCGTTGGAATGACCTCCGACGCAGAGCCAAGGATAAGCTGGGTGCCGCCTACACCTCTACTCTGGTGACTGGAGGTGGAACACAGCCAGAGGACAAGGAACTCACTCCACATGAGGAGATTGTCAGTGATCTCATTGATGTAGAGCAGATCCAAGGCGTGAGAGATCTGCCGATTTATGAGAATTTGTCTGGGGAGTGGTGATGCATGTGTGTCCGGGACATGTGTATGTTGCTTGGATGAAGTGTAAGGATTGTTTAGCAGTTATCTCTGCATTTTCATGACTGACATGGGTTGACCATGTCATGGTGGACTGGTATGTGCCTGTTGCCATGCAGACTGCATGCAGTGCAGACAATGTGCTGCCCACCGGTTCAATCCTCATCCCCAATCCTGCTCACTCATTCCATGTCACTCTCTCTCCAGCCTCTCTTGGCCCTCTTCCTGCTGCAACCTGTTATGGCGTATTGCCTGTGATGATCATCCTATGCACACTCGCATTCTCTCGTCACATCTCTTGATGTCTGTGAGAGGTCACCCTGCCAGCTGTCCCTCCCCAGAGGTATTCTACCATTCGGCTCATTCCCCCAGCAGCTCTCTGTCTCCATATTCATGTGTCTCTGCTCTCTTCCCTCTGCAACTCACCCAGGACTAAGCTCTGTGTATGGTCCTTTTGTGTTGGTGCCAGGTATCACACTAGGACTGTGATGATGGCACTGGCTCCCAGCCACCACCCGCACTTTCGGGTATTTGCTAGATCCCTGCAACCCACTGACGGCACTTGACACCTGATTCATGCACTTGCACTTACACTGCCATCAGCCCGCAACTTTGCCTTTGAGGACAATGTCGTTTCATTGTGTGTTGAGCATGTTCCCATATACTGCAATGGCCCCTCACAGTTCCATACCCTGTTCTCACCTTCTACATGGCTATTCACTTGAATTCTGTCAATGAGACCTGGACTCATGGAATCAGTGTGCCTGCCTTCACTCTGTTCCACCACCCTAGCATCGTAGCACTGTGTGACACTTGTGTTTTTGCAAATTAGTATTTCCATGTAATGTCATGCCACATGCATTGTACATGGATCAGGGGCAGTGGACATTACCTTACATGTCATGCTGTTTGACGGTTCAGGCATGGCCATGCTAGTGGCATCTGTGTGTGTGTATCAGTGATGCTGGTGACTCAACTATGCCAGTCCGGTGCTTGTGTGTAAAGCAGGTGCCATGCACCATATGTGGTGTTGCGCCCTTTAACGCGCATCCACGTCTGCTTTCATGATACCCTTGCCTTCCGATGACACTGCATATGTGGCAGAGTTTGTGTACTCACTGACATGGCAGGTTGAAGTGTTGCATGACTACATTATGATGCCTCTGTGTGTGGGCTAGGCTTTTTAAAAGTGTCTTCATGTATTTTTCTGTCCTGCAGGTGATGAGCCACTAGATACAGAGGAGGAGGAGGTGGAGGAGGTGCAGGAGAATGTGCCGCAACCAGGCACCACTGGAGGACGTGGTGTGGTGGCCCATGAAGAACCACTGGTGCTACAGTCCATCCTGGCCATTGCTCACTCTGACTCTGCCTCTGAGGAAGCCTATGGCTCTGGTGGTGAGTCAGACATGGAATCCTTGGAACTGTCGCAGGTGAGTGATTCAACTGTGGGTGCTGGCCTATCCCAAGCATCTGTAGTGGGGGAAGAACCGTCACAAGGCCAGTCAGTGTTGGGATATCGATCTGTGGTGGTTACGGGTGCAAGGCCACGCTCCACAGTATTGGCTCCTGTTCCTGGGACAGCTGTTCAAGGGAGGGATGCAGTCCTGCAGCCACAGACAGTGCCAGAACATCAAGGGCCAGGTTTCCTTGGGCCAAGCAGGCATGGGGCACGCTAGCATGGTGGCCGTGTGCCAACAGGCTATAATGTGTGGGAGCAGTCCCTGTATTCTGTTGCACAACAGCATGGGGCTGCTTATGAGATGGTGGCTCAGGGCAACGATAGGGTGGCCAATTCCATTCTCCCCCCAGAAAGACAGATGGAGCTCTGCCAGCAGGCATTGCAGTCCACATGCCGCTCGCACATGCTCTAGATGCAGGCCAGCAACAGGTGCTGACGAGCAGAAATGTGGTCCCTGCGCGGAGCCATGGGTCCAGAGGGTCAGGCTCACAGGGCTGCCCTGAGGGAAGAGGCTAGGTCACTGCGACTTATACTGACTGCACTCGAGTCAGCACGCAGTAGACGATCAGAAGTGCTCATGCAACAGTTGACGCACACCATATCTGAGGAACTGCGAGCAACCCGTGAGGTGTTGCAAGCAGAACTTTGTGCATCCTGTGAGGTGTTGCATGCAGACATCTATGCCATCATGTTGCTGATGCACACATCTCAGTCCCGCATGGCCTCTGCCATAGAGGACCATGCCAGGGCCATATGTGGTGAGCCTCTCTTACCACTGACACCTTCTATTGCTACACCAGAGGGTGATGACAGCAGCGACAGCTCTCCCAATACATGATGGCCGTGCAGACCATGAAACCCATGTCGGGGATTTTTTTATCTTCAACATCAACACATGTGGGTGTTGAGGTGCACCCTGCCCCTCCACCCTCCTGGGTGGTCCTCCCCCGGTCCACCATGGGCATTTTTGATTTTTTCAAACTTTTTTTGTCTATTGTGCCTTTATGTGACCGTGTGTTGCTTTGTGTGGCATCCAAGGGCATCCACTGTAGGTTCCTGCTGGGCCCATACAGGCTTGTCTCGTGTTGGTACCCTCCTTGTATGTGCCTTAGGGACCAGACACATATGCAACTCCTGCTTCCCCTTTCCATGGGCTTACAAACAAAAAAGTTTATATGGGAAAGCAGTGAGAATCTACAGTATTCCGTGTTAATTCTCATCATTTGGGAAGCCAATAGAATGACTTTATCCTTTAGCCACATAAATAGGGAGTGGAAGCGTGACTTGCTCACTCCGAATGCACACTCCACTATGGCCCTAGTTGCAATATGGGCTGTGTTGTGTCTTACCTGGGGTGGTGTGGTGGGGTTCCGTATTGGCGTCATCATGCAGGTGCTCAGTGGGTAGGCACTGTCCCCTGTGGAGGTGAGATGGCTTGTCAGTGGTGCGGTTTAGTCTGTGTGAGACATGCATACATTTGCAGGGCCATTTGTACTCACCAATGAGCCATGTGTTGCCATGCCTCCCAGCTTCCAGGGCCCGGTGTAGGGGTGACCTTCTGTATATGAAACTATCGAGGGTGGACCCTGGATAGTTGGCATATACAGAGGTAATGATTCCCTTGGCATCACATACAACTTGCATGTTGATGGAATGCCAGTGCTTGCTATTCCGATAGATGTGCTCAGTGGCCCTAGGTGGACATAGGGCCACATGTGTGCAATCTATGGCACCAAGCACTTTAGGGAAGTGTGCAACCTCGTAGAAGTCCTGGACCACGGCCTGCCTTTCTGCGGGTGTTTTGGGCATGTATATGTGCCTGCGGACTGAGGGGCGTGCAGTCATGATTGCCAACACCTGGTGTAGGCAGCGTGACTGTGTGGCCTGTGAGATGCCCCTGACAGTGGTAGTGGTCCGCTGAAATGACACAGTGGCCAAAAAATGCAGTACATTGAGCACTTTTTCCAAGGGGCTCAGTGCTTGGGAGCACAGGGTGGGTGATGTGAGGTCATCTGCCCACTCCCTGACCAGATCTAGGATGATATGAGGTGGGAACCTATACCTGCCATAGACCTGGTCATCAGGCATCCCAAAAAGGCTGGTCCTGGGTAAAAAAATGCCAGCCCTGGCTATACTCCTCCTGCAGTGTCCCACGATCACTGCTGCGAGAAATGGCATGTTCATCATAGCTGTATACGCTTGTTTCTATTTTGCATGTCTATTTATGCATTGTATTTGTGCGCTGTGACGCTTACGCCAGCTTTCGCTTGGCGGACATGTTTCCGGGTTTGCATGTCTTTTCCTGCGTGCCAGTGAGCCCGGTTTGATTCCATGAATACGTGTTGGAGGCGTGCGTGTGGGCGTTGCAAGTATTTTGTTGTGGTACTTCCCATGTAATGCCCACATTTGCGCCTTTTGTTCCCCATTCCAGGTGTTCCGCCCCCTTTTTGGGTGACTGCGCAGGACGGTACGCCCCTTCGCTGGGAGTCTCGCAGTGACGTGTTGGGCCCGCGCGGATTCATCGCAGGTCTCCGGTAAGCCACGCGCATTGTGTTCCATGAATCGACAAAGGGGCGCTTGCATGCATTTTCGCGCGCAAGTCTCCCTTTTTCGGCGCACATAATTCCATGAATTGGCCAGTATATGCCTACCCTGTATAAAAATGCAAATACCATTTTGAGTAATAAGTGACTTGAAGACTGCATAAAAGTAATGAATGGTACAACACTTTGAATTTGTCCCATGTCTTCTGCCCTACCAACTGAGATGTGGATGGAGGCACTGATGCTAAATCTAGTACACAGTTTAGCAGACAGTGGGCGAAGGCTGGTGTTGTTCAAGGGTGATGCAAGAATGTTGGTTCGCTAATGCAATTGCCCTAGTGTCCTGTTACATCTACACAGTTGACTAAGTGCAGGTCTGCACCAGCGAACGGCATAGTGCTACATATCCATGCAGTGTTGGAATTTGGCTGGAATTTTCCAGATCTGCGATCCATCAAACAATGTCTCCCCATTTCTCTTATCTGGGAAATCTAAAAGTCTTGCCCCAACTGTTGGAAGGCTGCACCCACAGCGATCCAGAAGCACGTTTCAGAGAACCGACGTGCACTCTCTGCATGCTCGATGCTCTGAAACATGACTTCCAGCACCAAATGGGTCTTGTGCACAGGACCCTGAATATGGGTGGAAGAGCAGATAAACTGCGGCAAAAGATGTGTACGTTAAAGGCTGTGGGACTGAGTCACAGAAGCCTTAATAATGGAACATTCCCATTGGAAAATGTTCTGTGAATCAGGCTCTGTGTATGTGGTAATGTTTATGTGTGCTAAACCTGAAGGTGAGAGGTGCAAGTGTCTGCGAGCATGTGTAAAGGTGAGAGATATGGCTGCCTGTGGGCATGCGTGAGATGGGTAAGAGGAGTGGGTGTCATTGAGCACGTCTGTGTATGTATATGTGTGAGCCTGAGAGTGAGCGGTGAGGGAATCTGCATGTGGGTACATATGTGTAAATGCGTCTGTGCACAGGTGCCTGTATGTGTTTATGTGGACGTTCACTGGGGAGGAGGAGCAGGGTGAGATGGAGCCGGGTCCTGGGGCAAAGGCAATTTATTTGGTAAGGAAAGGTTATGTAAAGTGGTAGTGAGGAGGACATATGTACCAACCATATCAATGTCATTTGAACATTATTGTCAGGGAGCAATCAAACCTGGGTCTCATTATAAAAGTGGCGGTAAGGCAACAACGGGGCCGGTAATGCTACTGGCGTCGTTGTTACCATACCGCCACATTATGAGTTCTGCTCGCCGGTGCCGCACTGCACGCCTGGTCAAACCAGGCGTACAGAGCGGCACCCGGGAGCAGAACTGGATGGTAGCAACGGTACCGTTATGAATGGTACCGCTGCTACCATCCTCCCCATTCCCATTGAGCCCATGGGGGCTCAAATGGGAATGGGGACGTACCGGCTCCGGGTCCCGCGCAAGGGTAATTACCAGGCCCTCCGACATCGGAATGGCCCGGTAATTCCCTTTTCGCGGGACCCGGAGCCGGACCCGAGTTTGGGGGTAGCCATGCCGGTAAAAACGGCATTGCTACCTCCAACCTCGTAATAAGGCCCAATGATTTCCATTTATAGCACTGGAAATGTATTACATTCCCCTAACACCTTCTCTCCTGGGGCTCTCCTTGCTGACAAGGAGCACTACCAGCGTAAACAAGACTTAAAGGGAGGTGAAGTACCGCATAGCCTTTTCCCTTAACAAGGAAACGAACCAAGGGCAGATAGAAGGTAAGAGAAGGCCCGGTGTGCACCTAGTCTCCAGCATTACCCAGCCTTTTCCAACAACATGCATTTCTTGATGCTACATCTTGGAAGGATTGCGATTTATTCAGCACTGTTCGTGTGAAGAAACATGTCCTTATTCCCCCTGATCTGGACCAGGCTTGCTTCTCTTTTCAGACTAAAATGAAATGCAGGAGGGGTCGCTGACTCCCCGAGGACTTTCAGAATTTTAAAGAGGCCCAATACGTCTCCAAATGCATTCTAATAGGCAATGGTAACCTAAACTGTGTACACGCATACACTGGCCGTAGTATTTATGTTCTAGTAAAAAGAGCATTCGCACATGCCTCCACACAAGGCAGGAAATCTCTTTAGTGCTGTAGCCTCACTTGCGCGGTAACGCGACACTGCTGTGTTTTGTAAATAAGGGCTGTAAAGTCTAGCCGAAAAGTACTTTCTTCCGGGTTTCATCAATAAGGCCACTATACGATTTGCTGAGGAAAAAAAATCCCTCCTCCAGGAACATGGCTTCCTTTTAGCATCCAGCTTCGGCAAAGTTGTCAAAGGAGTGCTTATTAGAATAGGCCCCGTTGCTAAAAACTTTGGTAAATAAGTATTAATGCTACCCAGAACACATAGCAACTTTTGCCCGCATTCACATTACTAACTGTCTTTTATCTGAGGATGGAGCAGTAATGTTCAAGTAGGACCACCTGTTTGGTGATGAAGGAGAGTGTCCTCAAATGAAACTCGGCTGCTGGGCCTTGATGTTCTTAGGGGGTTTTAAAAAGCATAAACACAAAATTAGCTTCACACCTAGTGCACTTAGACAGCTGTGAACTGTGAGGCTCGGGAGCTGCCAAGTCAATGCAGTAAAATAAGGCTCTGCATTCAAGGCCCAAACAGCCAACCAGAAAGCCGGACTCAGTGCTACCCATCAAGGAACCGCGGGACAATGGGCCTCATTAAGAAAATGGCCGAAACGGATTTACTGCCATTTTTTGTGCACTGCTATATGTCATGTTTGGATGTAAGTTCCCTTGCCTGGTGTAATTTCCTACAGAAACATTGGAGTAGGAGCAGGATTATCACCTGCGATAAATTCCCCAACTCATAGTATGGATAGATTTAGTGCCAAAAATGATTGGTGTAATTCCGCCAAATACGTAATTAGGTCCATGTCGGAGCTGGAATCTGGGTCTCAGGGTGTGAGAAGCAAAGCATTTAAGGGCCTCATTATGAGTTGGGCGGTATTCTGGCTGCAAATCTGCCGGAATACCGCCCAGTGGAATTACTGTCACTGCCACTTCGGTCCGGCAGAATTACCCCCGAATTACAAGTGGCGGTGGCAGAGTTAATCCCCATTTTTTGAGAGGTCATTGGACTCTATGGGGCATTTTTTGCGGAATTACCGCAGTTTTTGCTGATTTTCAGCAGAAAGTGGGAGGATTTACTTCAGGGCCAAAAGTGTCGGCAATTCCATTAATGCCAATGTTTTCCTGCACCCCCATAATTGCAATGAACCTCTATATTTAGCAAGAGCATTGCTTAACATGGATGTGCACTGAGTGTACATTGATTCTGTGTGATGTATATATCAGTGCATGGATGAATGCAATCTTATTTTAAAAACGTGGTGATTATTTTCTTATTACAAAGTCAGGTTATTATATGGGGCTTCATGTCGAATGCTTCCCTTTTACAACCACTGTACCAACAGCAGTTACTATTACCCATTGCAAGGACGAAGGGCTGAGATAGCCCTGCAGGGATTCGAACTGCAGGTCTGCCCCTTGCGAGCACTTAACAGTGAGCTTCATACACCGACTGGCATCTTCTAATGTTAGAACGTGTTTGCAAAAAGAAAAATATGCCACTGAGCATGAGTAACCTATTACTGCAATTTTGTAAATGAAATAATTATTAATGGGTCTCACACGTTTCCACTGATTGCAGAATTGGTGGTTAATTGCAGCACCGGGGGACATGTAATCTCCCTTGTCCGTGATATGCATGGTGTCAGTAGCCTGTAAGATCATCGTTTTGATGCTACCATTAGATCTGATCCAAGATTGGTAGCCTTGTAGTAGACAACAACATGACCTATGCTAAAACGCCGGCGGTGTGCGAGGCACTCCTTGGTCTAGCTCCAGAAGCTAGATTACATTACTTCAAACTTAATGTATGGGCCTCATTATAAGTTTGGAGGTAGCCTTGCCGGTAAAACCGGCAGGCTGCCGCCAAACTTCAGAATATTTCCAGTGCCCGCGAATGGGCAATTACCGGGGCATTCCGGCCTCCCCGGACCCGGTATTTGCCCATTCGCAGGCGCCGGATAAAAATGCTCCTCATTCCCATTTCATCCCCAGAGGGCTCAATGGGAATGGGGAGGTTGGATGCACCGGCACCATTCAGAATGGTGCCGGTGCATCCGACATGCTGTGCTCGCGGGTGCCACTATGCCCACCAGGTCCGACCTGGCGGGCAGAAAGGCACCCACGAGCACAACTCATAGTTTGCCGGTCTGGGAACTATGGTACCGGCAAGCTTACCAGTACCGTAGTTCCCGGACCGGCACACCTGTAATGAGGCCCTATGAATTCTTATCTATTAGACATAATCTGATAAATTACACACACCTCATTTTGAGAAGTCAAACATTTTTAATCAGCCAATGTTTGAGGATATGGACAGAATGCCAACGCATTTCGAACAGGAAAGTCCTTCATCAAAGCAAAATCTTCAAATTAACAACAGCCATGTGACAATATGGACTTTCAAACCCCAGGCCCAGAATCAATGAACAGCAAAGCATGTGTCAAACCGAGAACATAGAATCCATGGAAAACGGGATCTTTGTTATAAACACGTCAGGACATATAGCATCATGCAATGTGACATGAATGTCACATTGCATGATGCTATATGTCACATTGCATCATGCCATATGTCCTGTTATATGTATGTGAGCGCCCAGTGCAGAGGCATTTTAGATGGTGTGCACTCCATATGTTATTTACCTTATTATAACTTTAAAATTGAGACTTTGTTATTGAATTGAAGCAGTGTCCGCTGACCTTTTGCATTTGTGTAGCCTTGTTGTAGACACCATTGATCTATTTGTGCATTTTCAGGGATTCAGCATTTTCTGTGACCTTTCTGAGGATGGGAAGGTTGGTGATCGGGCTGCAGTTTGTGAGCTTGTTTAGGTTTGCTTTTTAGCTTTTTGAGGAGCTTGTAACTAAACCAGCTTTCAGAGAATAAGGGAACGTCCCTTATCTGATCTTATCTTAATGAAATTTGTAGAGCGCAAACAGAAGCCTGAAGGCAACTTGGTGCTGACTAGAGGGAGGGAATCCATTTCACAGAATTCAAAACAGAAAAGTCTTAAGTGCACGGCGGAACAGAATGTGAGACTCAGTGCTGCGCAAAGGGAAGGGAAGCAGTTCCATGTCTTTACTGCAGCCACCGAGAACATGCGCCCGCCTGTACGATCAAGCCTGAACCACGGAGGCTGTAAAGTCTAGAGATATTGAGAGCGGAGAGGCCTAGAGGGAGTTTACAGAACAAATGTGTTCTGAAGAAATTCAGCACCCAATCCATAGATGGCCCTGTGCACAATACACAGTGCCTTGAACCTAATACGTTGCTCGACAGTGAGCCAGTGGAATTGTCGTAGCAGCTGGGTCATATGGACACCCCAGGGAGGGCAAAGAACAGCCCTAGCAGCTGCATTTTGTAGCAGCTGAAGGCGACATAAAAGATGTTTGGGGAGGGCCAGGTAGAGGGTATTACAATAGTCGATGTTACCAATGACTTACGAGGACACAATGGGTGCATGGAAGTTGGCCAGGATACACACTAGAACTTTACGGAGAGTCCGCAATTTGAAATGCACTTTTTGACATGCAAGTGAGACCTGGTCGGCCATGGACAGAGAGGCCGAGATTTTAACGCCCTGTTCTTTTGTCCATGAGACCGGCTGAGGGAAAAGGCCAGGACTCTCTGGCCAAAACTCCAGGATACAAAACAGAGGAGTAGCAGCCCACCACCAACACCTCTGTTTTTCCACTGTTGAGCTTAAGCCAGTTGCTCGCCATCCACTCACCAATAGCTAGCAAGCTTATAAGAATGACACATTGACAATGTGGAGTACAAGCAGAAGTGTCTGGATCTTAATTGATATCATGAAGGAGAGTGGAATGGGCCATTCTCGTATGTTGCATGTCTGAGGGAAGTAACGATAGCTGAGTGGAATGCCCAAAATGGAGGCCAGTACCAAAGCCAGCAACTGGTCACCAGGTCAGTGATCTGTGGGCCCCCAGACTATGTGAAAGTGGATTTCTGGGCAGTTGTGCATTTGCACTGTTTAACCTGTAGAAAGAAAAGGTCTATACCGTTTACAGGTAAACTTCTTGAACTGAATGGACTGAGCAAATATGCACTATATGACTGCAATGGGCTGAGAGTTACATATTTATGTAAAATGCCCTTTTAAATTGCATTGACTCCTATGAACAGCCGTTATCTCCTATGGGTCCTCAATCTGTTCTATGGACTGCATTAATTTCAATAGGCTAGAATCTTCCAGTTTCCAGCTTTACTGCTGTGCTCATGATATGATATGATATGGTATTTATAATGTGCCTATACACAAGTGTTCCACCCCCCAGATCGTGTTTACCAGGCTTTTCAGTTTGTGACAGTTGGAAAATTTCACATTGCTTTTTTTTCCACTTTCTCTATCCCTATAATGCAGGAAAGTTCCAGGCCTCCTTCCCCCCGCAGCGAGAGACAGTTAACGTGTGGCTAACTGCAGAATGTCAGTTAGACCATTTTTGCAACCTGCATTTGTTGATATAATGTTATTAACTCAGAAAATGTTGTGTGATGTCATTAGTTGTTCACTGTATTGCGTGATTTTAATATCTGGAGTGTTGTAATGTGTGTTATTTAGTTGGCTCTTTATTTGCAAGTTTGAATATGTAGATCAGATGGTGCTGCCCCCTTTTAGTAAGTGGTACTGTCGTGGTGGCCCCTTTGGCGGGTCAGACGAAGGACGAGGACGTTGTGTTGACATTTCTGCTTCTTGTTTTTTAAATTATAAGAAAAAGTCCTTACTTTCCCTATTGCTATTTGGGTGTTCCCTGCCTATGGTAATTCTTACGGTGCTCGTCAGCCGTTAGGAAGTCGAAAACGAAAGAGTCCGCTGTCCAAAATGAATTCTAACTGACCCTACCAGTATTATAACAAAATAAGGTCAAGAGCATGTCTCCCTTGTCCCGAGGGTCCTTTCTCATAATGTTTTTCTTTGCTCAACCTACTTGTTAGTAGGCTAATTTTAAATAGACTCGGGTCACCTTCTCTACAAGTTATTTGGGGTTTTTCTTCCTCTTTAGGGGTTATTTTCCAGGCCCCCCTTTCAACTGTCTGTCTTATCCTTTGTTCACCACTGATATGTCTTTTGTACTTTTGTAACGCATACTTTCTTAGTTGGGATATGCTTACTTGGCAGTTAAAATTCCCCCTCTACTGGTATAGCTTGATTTGGGTTTCTTTTCTCATATGGCTTCACTAGCCTTCACTTATATAATTCACTTCCTCTCATTAAGCTATTCTCTCTCTCTTCAAGTCTCAAAGTATAGGGTACTTTCCCCTCTTCCCAGGGTATTTGTACCCCAGTCTTAATGACCTCGTTTCCAGCTTTCATAATGGTTCACTTTTTCACATTGTTACAGTTCCATTTCATCGACTTTATATTTAACGTCTTGCCAATTTCACTGGGATGAGTTTCTTTGGTTGCATAACGATTCCCTGACAGCTTCCCAGGTCTCCCCATTACCTTGGAATTCGTGGGGGAACATCGCTGCCCATGTGCTCGCTCGGGTTCTCTTTGGTTTCTCCCCTTGTCTGCCTACTCGTTTTCTCTGGGACACCGCTCTAAGTCCTCTCTCTCTCTGCGACCAGGTAATGCTGCATGTAACAAGATGGTTCACTGACTTCTCAGCACAGTGATGTTGGCATTGGCGGGCGGTCGCACTGCCCACCACAAAGTAATTTTGGTCATGCCACCACTGGGATTTGTGTTCCCGTCTCTGCGGTTTCTCTCTCTAGGTGAACGCTGGTCCTCCAGCGTTTTGCTCTCTCTCTCAGACCAGTTCTGAAAGTAGGGGCTCTGCTACTCTCCTTGGCTTCACCTCACTGCAGTGTTAGGCTGTCAGGGGTCTTCCCCTGCTTGCGTATGAGTCTCTCTTTGCCTCGCCTCGGCGTGTGCTCCCATGGCAATCTCCTTGTCTCAGTTATATGGAGTTCTCTTTTTAAAGAGACAAATCCTCTTTCTTGTTCGTAATATTATATGTTAGTTTTATCTTCACAACTGATAGTTCCATGTATGCCACAATGGGAAATAACTTAGGAGTTCCATACAGGAACGGGAGTCCTTGTCCCCTAAGGGGGTGTCTCTCCCAATGAGGCCCCACTTCACCAGACCCCTACAGAGCTTCTTGCAAAGCAGGCTCACCTCCCTAGTCTCAAAGGGGGAGGCTCCCCCTTTGGCAGAAAGGACAAATTCCCTCAATTCGTCACACAACCCACACCCACATCCATTTGGACTGTCGCTTTGTTTATTTTAGCCCAAGCCTCTAAATATTGGTATGGCTTTTTCCATATAAACCTTCTGGAGAGACTCTGCCAGCCTATGTCCTGCTATCAGGCCTGTCTGAGGCATGTCCCCCTTCTGCTCCCAGTCCTGCCAGAGGCCTGTCCTCCATGCTGCTGGAAGTCTGTTCCTCTGACAGGCCCTGAGACCTCATGTGTGCTGCCTTGCTGCTTTGCACCCTGCCATTGATGGGACCATCACAGATGTGGTGGTCCCTGGACTTCATGTTATCACCTCAGCAACATGTGAGAGATGTTCCAGCAACATATATTTAAGAGTATTTCCCAGTTCCTAGACAGACTCCACGCTTTGCTGCCCCTCTGGGTTATCTGCTACCATGATAAGTTTACATCTTGCATTTCCTCCCTTTTTTCCCTATGCATATACCTATGCTGTCATTTATGTGCTTTGCTCAACTCTGGCCAAGTAACCTCAGCCATTAATAGTTGGTGTGCTCTCACTTTACCATTGACTTCCATTGTGTAATATATTTCTGAGATTTAGTTTACATGCAGTACCTCTAACTACATCTAGGGGTCCCTCCCCTTTGCCACTGAATTCATTAATGCCCCTGTTTATGATATTCTGGACATTGTTTTGTGGTTTTTATGCTGTTCTCCTGAGGTCCAGGACTGTTCAGCCTGTATTTAAGCATTGTAAAATGCTGCAAATAGATTTACTCTGTTGTGAATTGTATGCTTGTATATTGCTTATTAATATACACTGCTTCTGCACAGGATTGTGGGTCTTCTTGGCCCTAGTGGTTTTGGGAGGTGGCAGGCTACTGTAGGAGTCCTATAGGTTGTACATAAAGGGCATGATTCAAGGAATAATTTGCGTGGAAAAAAGGGCTTGCGGGCCAAACTGCACGCATATCCGCTTTCTTCGATTCATGGAATCAAATGAGTGGTACTTTTCCTGGACTTGCATGGAGTTTGTGCAGGCTCGGCTTATCTAGAGCCTTGCGCGAGACTCCACACAGAGTGTGGGTGTGGCTTGTGCAGAGCGCTAGGAAGGGGGCGGGACAGCAAAAATGGGGAAAAACATGCTCAAAAGTGGGTGTTCCGAGGGACGACCTGCAGGCAATCCTTTGCATGCCCACAATTGCGTGGCACAAGAAGTATTCATGGATTCGCGCAAGTCCTTCACACTTTACTGCCACCCGAAGGAAGGCGTAAGTACACTTGCGCATAGGATTCGCAGTGCAGTGGTGGGTTTGCATGTTGGATTTAGGGATGCGTGTATGCAACCGGGGTTCCGAACGCAATTAGGGGTGCATGTAAGCAGTGTAGCAGGATGCAGGAACAGTTTACGGGGGTTTGCATTCAGATTTTCTGCATTTGTACCGAGTTATGATTTTTCATACACAGGTTGTCCGGGTGCCAGGAACAGTTACGGAGGACCCTGAGCAGGATCCCCGAGATGTAGGCCTGCTTGTGGGGGGAAGGGGGCACAAACTGTTTGAAGGGTGCGTGTATTTGTGCCTGGGAGAGCATGCAAAGGTAGCGGATCTGGCTGTTTATGCTATGCGGGTGGGCATGTGCACAACACACACACAACATGAATCGTTTCTCAGTGACAAGAAACATAGAAGTGACATCTTATTCAACGGTAGGCCTGAATCCTCGCAGGCCATGAACAATGAGGCCGTGTGGTCAAATAATCCACCCCACTTGAGGAGAGGTAGGGAACACATGCACACACAATTGTATCCTGTTAGAGCTTTGCAAAATTAGAAAGCCCAATACGAGTAAGTGCTGCAGCCGGTTGTGAAGGACAAACCCATGAGAGACAGGGCAGAGGTCTTGAGCTGCCAAAACGCAAGCTGAGATTTAGGACACTAGCATCCCCCAGAATAATGGCCATCCCATTTGACTACCAGATGCCCATGAGCAAAACTCCTAAAACCTTCACAATTTAGACTGATTAGTCAGACCTGATGGAAACTCAGGCCTTCCTCTAGGGGGGAGTAGCTGATAAGGGAGTGCAGAGGACAACGAAGCCTGTGATTTGTACCAGGGAGTACAACGGGTGATGCCAACTCTCATAAGATTGCGACAGGGAAGCATGGTGGCAGCGCCTGTGTGTCTGGGGTGAGAAAAGAGTTGCTTTTTCGCAAGGGCCAGACTGACCTCAAGGTTATCCATTGAGCTCATGTTAACAACCAGGTGCACATCACGTGATTAGGCCGCAGCGCAGGGCAGTGCTCTCAGTAACTTAACCAATCACCCAACAGCAACTCAAGCTGAAGAGATGTGTGAAAGAGTTAGAGTCGAAGTTGTTGCAGAAAATGAATTGGGGGCTATACGTGATTAGTAGTATGTAAACAGGCTGCAGCCAATGAGGGTCGGGATGAACACCGTATATATTGTATGTGTCACAGATGAGGATTTTCACAGCTATAACGTGCAGTTTGCTTTGAAGAAGAGAGAGAGCTCTGCAGCAGTGGACTTCTAATTTCATGTCGCCATTTCCTTTTTGTATACAAACAAAGCTTGTGTTCTTCTCACAAAAGGTTGCACTTAGCCTTTTTCCCTAGCAGGCTGTAATTTGTGGGTCTGGAGAGTTGTTGGAAGGTTACCCTGCAAGACCTACAAAAACAACTTATTAAACCTGCTTCGATGAACCCACACGCCAAGCTAGATATATTGGCTAGATTGCAAAGAACTCATTTAATTTTCACCTACAAAGGTTTGTCACATGGAACTCAGGACTCATGTAATAGGACTCTCCTTAAAGCACTTTGTGAGGTTCTGGGTCTTGGCAATCTTTCCAATAAGGTATTTTCAAATCTATGAATATTCGCTGTCTGTACTTATTGTGGACGATGAAGCTTGTGAAAAGGGGTTGTGCACTCTAATTTGTGCATGCATCATTGGTCACCGGGATGCGTCTGGCATTGGGTTCTTTCTGGCTGGCAAGATCCCATGTTTTTATTTATTGGGTATTTATAATGCGCCTATACAAAATGTATTTCATCATGCAGGTTTTACGTTGACACCTGCACGATGCTTGCACAAACCCTGACCTTGCTACTAAGGCAAATGACGCTGGGGCATTGGAATTGTTTTCCTTAGGATTACTACAGAAGCCTCCAGTGAACCTGAAGCAACTTCCTCTGGTCCACGCTGGTGTGCAGACACTTGGGAGTGGTCAAAATAAATTCTTCTGCTCTTTTATGGGGGTCTAAAATCGGTACTGACTTGTGCTCTAAAGATGGAGACAGCATTACAAGTCTGGCGGTCCGGAAATAAGGTTGCCGGTAGTAACATACCAATACCCTTTCCGGACTGCCAGACTACGAGTATGCCTGTAGGGGCTGGTGCTCCCAGCAGGTCTGACCTACCAGGAGCGTCGCCCCGGCAGCAATGGTTTCCATGGAAGCCGGTGCGAGGGTGTCCTCATTCCTGTGGAGTCCTATGCGACTCCACAGCAATGGGTACTTACAGTTCCCGCTGTCTGACATCCCTGCCGTCGGGACTTGTAATATCCCGGTGGCACCGGGATATCAGGTGGCGGAAACAGTGTTACGGGGCTGGCGGCAACCCACCGGTAGCACCGACAGGTTACAGCCGACCTCATAATGAGGCCCAGGGTTTCTGATTTTAGAT
This sequence comes from Ambystoma mexicanum, assembly GCF_040938575.1. Lineage (NCBI taxonomy): Eukaryota > Metazoa > Chordata > Amphibia > Caudata > Ambystomatidae > Ambystoma > Ambystoma mexicanum. Next base: position 281,206,663 of record NC_090941.1, on the reverse strand, counting down.
GGTCATTTGAAATGATGTCTAGGGGTACCCTTTTTCAGGAAAACTCTCGGTAAAACAAGCAAAAATATTATACCGGCCGATACCAAAATGTTAGGGTCGCTAATTAGACACAAAACCTTCTTCCAAATGAAAGAACTAGTTTTAAAAATGGGATCTGGGAGACACTGGCATAACCAACGACATCGCCTTTGTTAAAGTTAGCCTTGTAACTAGGACCTCAGCGTCACAGAAATTAGACGATTCTGCCCTTGCATCTAGAAAATCCCTACCTTATGCCTCCATTAGGCTCTTTCTCAGTGGGGTGGAAATCCCACGGAACGGACTGTGTCTCCAAACGTGTACGCATTCACGGGCCACTCTGTGAAATTTTGATAATTTTGTTGTCATGGTGGATAAAAGCCATGGGAATATGTGCATTCCTGTGTTTTTGTGCCTTTTTTTTTTACTCCAAACAGAAAAGTAGTGGTATTGCAATCCACTATGTAAGTGCATGGTGGCCGCCATTACAATAAATCCCAAAGCATTATGATATGATATGATAAGGCATTTGTAACGCGCCTATACACAAGTGTTTCAAGGCGCGACGAGGCAGGGAGGGGGGAACAAGGGGAAGACAGACAACAATCCTACTAGGGCAGGTGTCATTCAGACCGCGCAAGTGCAGGGGTAGGGGGAAGGGAAAAAGTGCAAGGGGAAGGGGGAGGGGGGGAGTGCAGTACAAATAGTAGAATAGAAATAAAATAATAAATAAATAGGGCCAGCTGGTGGCAAGTGCAAGGTAAGTGCAGACAAGTGCTGGGGGGGGCTGTAGTGATACAGAGACAGTCCCGCAGTGCAGGGGTTGCCAGGGAGGCAGTGCAAGTGAAGAGTGACTGGGCCCAGGACCGAGGTCGGTGAGAGTGGCCCAGTTGCAGAATCAGTGCAGTTATGGTGAAGAATTTAGCAGGGGAGAGGGAGAGAGAAAGCAGAAGTGAAGAGGAAGGTTTTGAGGTGCTTCCGGAACCGGAGATGGAACTCCTCAAGTTTCAGGGAGACAGGAAGGCTGTTCCAGAGGGAGGCTCCTGCCGCGGAGAGAGATCTACCCCCAGCTCGTTGCTTCGAGAAGCGGCTGACCCTGAGGGAGTTGGAGACGGATGAGCGTAGGGCTCGGGAAGGAAGATATTTAGGAAGAGAGAGTTGAAGGTATTTAGGCCCCAGGCCCCAGATGGCCTTGTGGACAATGCAGAGGGTTTTGAACTTAATCCTCGCAGCCACTGGGAGTCAGTGTAGAGATTTCAGTCCTGGAGAGATACGGTCCCTGGGCTTGAGGCCAAGGACAAGTCTCGCAGTTCTGTTCTGGATGAGTTGCAGAGGGCGGAGAGTGGAGGCAGGCAGATTAAGATAGAGGCTGTTACAGTAGTCCAGCTTCGAGAGAACCAGGGCTCGGGAGACAGTGAGCTTCTGGGGGAAGGAGAGGTAGGGAAGAATACCTCTGAGGAGGTGCAGCTGGTAATGTGACTTCTTAGAGACGTCAGATATATGAGGAGAGAAGGAGAGTGTGGAGTCGAAGATGACCCCAAGGTTTTTTGCCTTGCAGGTAGGAGCAGGAAGAGGGCCAAGAGAGGCCGGCCAGAGAGCTGCAGGGAAGGAGGGAGTGGGTGTGCCGATGAGTAGGATCTCAGTCTTACTAGCATTAAGGCAGAGGTCATTGGCAGCACACCATTCCTGGATAGTAGACAGACAGTCAGAGATGAGGGAGGGAGAGGAGGAGGCTGAGGGTAGCCTGAAAATGAGCTGGGTATCGTCCGCATAGCACTGAAAGTTGGTGCAGAGGGCGGCGATGCGGTGGGCAAGGAGTGCCAGATACTGGTTGAACAGCCAGGGAGAGAGATTAGATCCCTGGGGAACGCCACAGGTGGAGAAAAAGATGTCAGAGAGGAAGGACCCAAGTTGAACCTGGGAGGGTCGATTGGAAAGGAAAGAGGTCAGCCACGCCAGAGCCTGACCAGTGATACCCAGGTTATCACGGAGACGGTTGAGCAGGATGGCATGGTTGACAGTGTCAAAGGCAGAAGAGAGATCGAGCAGAATGAGAACACACGGAGTGTTGGAGTCGAGGTTCAAGAGCAGGTCCTCACGGATGTTCAGGAGAGCAGTTTCTGTGCTTCTGGCTGCTCTGAAGCCAGATTGATGGTCATGGAGACTATCAACAGCTTCAGCATGGAGGTTAAGCTGGGAGATGGCCAGTTTCTCCAGGAGCTTGCCCAGGAAGGGAGTGATGGAGATTGGGCGATAGTTAGCCGGACAGGAGGGGTTGGCAGAGGGTTTCTTAAGGAGAGGGTGCACAAGGGAGTGCTTGAGGGGGGATGGGAAGACTCCAGAGGTGAAGGAGTGGTTGCAAAAGTCAGCCGGGGCAGGAGCCAGGGAGTCGATGTGGTCCTTGATAGTTTTGGAGGAACAGGGGTGAATCTGTTTAGACGAGACTTTCATAGATCGGACTTGTCTGGAAACCTCGTCAGCAGAAAAAAGGGGAAAGGCAGAGAAGGAGGGAGGAGGGGTGGCTGCAGAAGGGCCAGAGGAAGAGAAGGGAAGAGAGGGGGGGAGGTGATAGGAGGAGAGTGAGGACAGGATGTCCTGAGTTTTAGAGATGAAGTGGGAGGCCAGTGCAATGCAGAGGGCCTGGGAGGGGACAGGAGAGGTAGAGACTGCAGCAGGGTTGGCAAGCTCCTTGCAGATTTTAAAGAGTTCAGCCGAGTTGTTAGATGCCGCAGAGATGCGGGCTTGGATAAGGGCTCTCTTCTTGGTGAGAACAGAGAGACGGTATTGCCTTTGGAGCAGGCGGCAGGCCAGTTTGTCAGAGGATGAACATGAAGCATGCCATTTCCTCTCTGCCACCCTGCACTTGCGTTTTAGGGTGACGAGATCCGAATCATACCAGGAGTTACATTTGGCTTTGGGCTTCAGGCGGATTTTCATGACAGGGGCAAGGATATCAAGAGTATCAGATATAGCAGAGTGGAGCAAGGAGAGGGCTGTGTCAGGGTGGGAGTCAGCCGAAGGGGGCGAGAAGGTGGCAGCGAAAGCCGCAACTGACACGCGCTTCATGGGTCGGATGACCGAGAAGGTGGGTGGCAATGATGAGGGTGGCTTTGCCTGTGGGGTAGGGAGGGTGAGGTGGGTGGATAGGAGAAAGTGATCACTCCAGGAGAGAGGAGTGGAGAGAGGGACAGAGAGGGGAAGGTCAGAAGAGATCAGAGCATCAAGAGTGTGCCCTGCAGAATGAGTAGGCCCAGACGGGAGAATAGAGAGTGAGAGAGAGTCGCAGAGGTCACGAAAGAGTCCAGTGGGGGGACAGGAGGCATCTAGGTGGATGTTGAAGTCACCAAGAAAGAGGAGTTGAGTGGTAGAGGACAGGAGTGAGGAGGAGAGGTCAGCCCACTCAGAGAGGAAGGAGGAAATTTGAACAGGTGGCCGATAGATAGTAGCCACGGTAAGGGAATGGCTAGGAGAGAGAGAGAGTCGGCAGACAAGACATTCAAAAGAGGAGTAGGTCTGCGTAGGAGTGACAGTGGCAGGAATCCACTCAGGGAAGATAAGGGCTACCCCCGCCCTGCACGGTTGGGTCTGGGCAAGGAGAGGATCTTGTAGCCATCAGGTAGGAGTGTGTCAAAGCTGGTGCCATGCCTTTTATTTATATGTGTAAAAAGCAGGCGGAATCCATCAGGATTCCAGCCTCTCCACCTGCATCAAATTTATATGCGGGCCGAGATGCAGGGGGTATTCGGTCAAAGAGAAGGCAAGCCTTCAAGTATACTTTCCACCCTTGCACCGCCACATCTAGTAAATCCTTAGGAAAATGCCACGGATTGTAAAAAACATAAAAAGGCTGAGAACCTTCTCTCTGCCTGTTTTTTTATCATCTGTATCATTTTGGCCCATTCGAAAATGAGGCTATGTGTGTCTTCCAAAGAACCTTTTAAAAACGTACCCTACCATCTAGAAATGAATTCCCCCTCCAATACAGGGCTTTGAATCTCAAGTGTACCTAAAGGCTCTGTTCCCACCAGAAAGAACTTGGAGATGTTCCAAGAGGAAAAATCTTGTGCCAAACTGTAATTGTGCGCTTGCTGGCAAAAACAAAATCGCAGGCAATTCCTCACATTTTTCCCCAAATATGCTGACATCAGGAAAATAACTATCCGCTCAGCCGTTGTACAGCATGTTCGTTACTGAATGATTGACACTGAGAAATCATCATGAACTGACCAATATTTAACAACTGTGTTTTGTGCAGTGAGTTCACTCTTGATATCGCTCTTGCTCTTCCCGCCCTTTCCCAGCATGACCACTTGCTCCCACAATGGGGTCCCGGATCTCGCCCACAGCCTTGCATGTACCATGCATCTAGTTGCTAACATTCATACATAGCTCGAATGGGCGTCCATGCTGGCAGTACCCTCAGAGAGTATTGGTACTGGAGATGGAGCATTGCTTCAGCTGGGGATCATCCCACACTCTTCACCTGAGATCAACAACTCAATCTACGCCACCGTCCCCTCCTTGCTCCCCCTTCTCCAAAGACAGTAAGATAGCTCTGCGAGTTAAGCAATCACCTCAGATATCTGAGTGGGATCTGCAATCACAAGTTTGAATCAAAGAAGAGTTGATTTAGCCTTTTTAATTACTCTGAAGTGGATACATTGAGTTCCATTACGTTTGGTAATATTAATGCCAGTGATCACAGGGCTTACAAGTTATAAGGAATGCATCATGATGTGCTTTATAAATCGGGATATAAATATAGATTTTTCTATATTTATAAATGAGATTGCTGTGACTATTAATGTCCTGGAAGCAGATGCACAAGCACTGGGAGGGAAGAAATGTCAGGGGGAGGGGTCCTTCTCTCTACCGACGATGCAGTCTTGCTCTCTAAAATGCCAAAGGGGCTCCAACATCAACACAATGTGTTTGCCTCAAGATGTCAGCATAGGATCTTATGATTGACATAAAATAAAAATCATGACCTTTACCCCTAACAAAATGCCTAAAGGACGAAACCACACATTTTATATAGGTGATACCACATTAGTTGAGGTGGTAGCCCATGACTCTCTGGGCATACGTGTACCAAACACTACCAATTGGCATATAACATTGATAAGTTGGTGAGGAGGGTATGGTAGTTACCAATTGCCCAAACTGTTATGGAGACAGCACTATTTCTCATGCAATTGAGATCTACAAAATACAGGCCATCTCGGCCGCTACAGACGAAGAAGAAATATGCGGTCACACTGACATTAACTGTTTAGTTAAAGAAGAAAACACTGTCTTGAAGCGGCTACACCGCCTACCAAATAGTGCTCCAATTGTCCCTACGAAATTAAGGTTGGGATGGTATAGATGATCAGGTGAAACTAAAACTGTAGCTGTATTGGCTCAAACGATGCAACACCCCTGAACTGCATGTATATAAAGAGGGTATGCACAATGTCTTAAATCAACAAGGGGTGTCAAGACTACCCTGGGTCTCTTTTATTAAAGAAATGGCAAACACATTGGATCTACCAATGCTTTGGTGCAACCCAAAAATGCTCGACTCACATTTTAAAAATGACCTGAGGTACAAATTTGAACAATGGTATAAAGAAGATAGTTGTAAATCCAGCTTAAACAAGAAATTGGTAGCACAATATTTGAATATCAAATGTAATAATAAGCTGATGAAATATCTAGCTATTGCCATGCCCCAAATCTATTGCCATGCCCCAAATCTGTAAAAACGCTAATGATTTTAGTAAGACTAAGGGCCTCATTACACGGTAGGCGGTAAGGGTTTACCGGTACCGGTATTTTACCGGTACCGGTAAACCCTTACCGCATTACTACGAGGTCCCTTTGCGAGTTGGTACATTAAACCTGCTTTTAGCAGGCGTTAAAAAACGATCCCACAAAGGGACCGGGGTGCTAATTACGGTACCGCAATTTTAGGTTTACCACCTACCGTGTAATGAGGCCCTAGGACTTTTATCCTTGTAGAGTGTTAAGCTTCCTGCAGTGATAGTATCGTGGGTAACTGCAAATATTGCACCACCCTGGAGGAGGCTGCTTATCATTTCTTTTGTATATGTCCTTTGTACCTAATATCAAGGAGAAACCTAATGAAACTTCTGTTTAACTACTTTCAAATAAGACCTATCAAAGAAGCGCTATGATTTCTTGGAAGTGCCTCTGATGGAAATATTCAAAATGTGATAGTGAGATTCCTTTGGACAGCATGGGCAACACGCATGAAGTTCATAGACCAAAACGGTGTCAATTCCTAGGTAGTTATGGAATCGAAAGACGTGTGTATGTCATAGCTCTCCAGTTTACATATTATTCATGACTGATTTTTAAAAATATTTGTATGGACTTTTATTATTCTACAAAGAATTGTAACTATTTATTGTGTTATAAATGAGTATGGCTATGGTCCATTGCACTTTATACTGTCCTTATACATTGTGGCTGGATTATGAACTCTATATTTTGTCTATGTAATCTTTTATGGCTTAAACTGAAATAAAGATAATATTAAATTTAATAAAACAGGATATTATTATCTGAAACTCATACCTGATTCAAGGCCATGCTGCAAGGTCTATACACCTACCAATGCTCATTCCTTCTGTGGCACCATCCCAGGTTTGATGCCATCAAGGCCCATCAGTGTTCAGAGGCACGCCTCTGCTCCCATGTCCATCCCTGCTCAGATGCTCGTCTCTTCTCCGGTCCCCATCTCGGCTCCAGGGTATGCCACATTTATTCATTGGGCATCATTACAAGTATTCCGGTCCGGTAACAACGGTGCCAGTAAGCTACCGGCACCGTTGCTACCGCACCGGCACACTCCGAGTTCTGCGAGCTGGTGCTTTCAGCCCACCAGGTCTGACCTGCACCTTGACGGCTGCACCGCCACCATTCATGAATGGTGCTGGTGCATCCGTCCTCCCCATTCCCATTGAGTCCAACGGGACTGGAATGGGAATGGGGAGTAATTTTTTCCGTCGCTCAGCAATAGGGAATTACCGGGACCACCGGAGCTGTAATGCCCTGGTAAGTCCCCATTGACGGGCGCCGGAATAAAAATTACTCTGGCGGCAACCGTGCCGGTAAGTACCGGCACGGCTACCGCTAGACTCATAATGAGGCCCATTGAATAGTAAACTGCATTGCACCAACTAATCATGTAGGAGGCCCTCTATGTGTATATAGGTTTGAGATATTGTGGGCAAAAAAATGTTTTCCCTATGCAAAACATTATGTTAAAAGTGTTCCAAAACGTGATCAAAACAACATTTTTATTAAAATATGAAGCCGTTAACGAATAATTCAGAAATATTCCTTCCTCACTCGAACATTTACTGTGGAATTGTTTCAGATGTTTTTCATGGGAGGGTTAAGAAATTATGAATAAAAGTTATTCTCTGAAACTCCATAGGGGGCCCTCTAAGTCATTTGTTTTTGCAGGTGGTAGGGGCAATCCAGTTTATTATTAAATGAATCAATGTAACATAACCTGGAGCAGAGATGGGATCGGAGAAGAGACAGGAATCTGAACTGGGATGACCTGGGAGCAGAGACGTGCCTCTGAACACTGATGAACCTTGGTGCAGGGATCTGCCTCTGGACAGGAATGGGTATCAGGGAAAGGATTGCTATCAAGCCTGGAATGGTGCCAGAGAAGGAATGTTTCAAGTTTCTATGGATTTGTCAGAGGAGTTGGGTGTTCAACGAGCACCAGAAAAGATAGGTGGTCATGTATTATGTCACACATTATTAGGGATATAACTGACTGTGTGGAGAATATGTTCTAGACTCACTGTGGTCAAGGTAGAGGTGTGACATGGTCTTTTGCACCTCATGGTGTGGCATGCTTTTTTGCAGCATTAGGCTGACATGTCTCTGTGGTTGACCGGGGTCCTGTGGAGTGGCAACTAAAAATATTCTCCAACTCATCACGTGCATTCGGTTTTGGCATTTACTGGCAAGGGGAGTAGTGTGTGGTGCAGTGGCCAGACGGCTGGCAAGGTAAAAGGCTGAGAATAGCCTTTTACGTGAAATATTCTCATGGATAGTTGCACTGGAACTTTAGGGGAAGAAGCTGAGGGCATGAAAGTGACATTTAATATGAACAGCATGACAGTTGTGGAAGTGGTAATCAACCAATTGTGATGGAAGAGAGGATTTTGCGGTTGTTGATGGTTTTTGTGCTAGATTGTTTGGATGACAAAGAATTATTTAGAGCAAGACATTTGCAAGGTGTCAGCAGAGATCTGTCTGATGCCTGATCTCCTTCACAGTGGCAGAGATTCCGCGAATTGGCTTTGAGCGTTGAGACAATACTGATGAAAATGGCAGTGGAAATGTGGTCCCTTGAATAAAGCATCACACTTGACAGAGAAATCTACAGCTCCATCAACATTAGCAAATTCTAAGAAACATTGGGCAGCTTGTCTGGAAAGAGGAGCACAGCGATGAATTTAAAATGGGTACTGCTCAGGAAAAGGGACAAAAAGATGTGATGCAGTTCATTTTGCTCATGATACAAATAGGTTCTTTAGAGAAAACTATCGCAGCACAGTTGGCAAGAATCACATTCTATCGGTGATGTTTCCAGAGATATCAGTCTTTGGCAGGAAATATGGGTTGAGGGATGGCAATGGTGAAGAAGAAGGGAAGAGAAAATACAAAAGATAACAGTGAACATGCGAGAGAAGTTCTGTAAGTGTGTTGACTTATGTGATGCTAATCAGATTTATACTGCACACTGCTGTCATTTTCAGGCGGCTCTGAAAAGAAAAAGGGGAAGGAGTGGGTTTGTTAGTGGCATGAGAAGGAGTGTGCAAGAGTGTTTTGCTGTTTTGTTGGTAGTTTCAGTTCAAACCGGTCAATGTGTGTGGGTTTGCTTCTAGGTGGTATGGGTTGGTGAGCATTCAGGTGGTTGAGTCCATACGGGAGGTCTTGTGTGCCTGTGGCGTAGGGTGGAATTACCATGTTGCGATTGTCTGAGTTATTGGAGGAAGTGCAGAGTTTTGCTGTTTGGTGTTGTTGTGGGCATTGTGATAGCCGTACTTGGGTGGTGTATTTAGTTGGGTGTGGTATGTCTGTAGGAGAAGTATTGAGAGTTTTAGTAGGGTTGGTTGGAAGAAGGGGTGATTTATTTGCTATTGTTTCATAAATTATTTGGGGTTAAAACTGAGATTCATTATGGACTGGTTTGGTCACTCTCTACTTACAGCAGGAAGTTCCGTCTTTGAGAGATAATTGTTTACATTGCGTTTTGCAAGGTTCTTTTTTTTGGGCATTTAGAAATTCCAAATTGCTGGGTCCTGAGAAGGAGTGTATTGAAGATGCAATGAAGTTACCAAACAAGGACAGGACTTAGCGATCTATTTGAGGAAATCAAAAAGTTACCAAAAGAACTAAAGCGTGAGCAGGTACCAGCAGTGCTCTCAAAATGTATTCAGCAGGTGGCACTGAATGTGGCAGAATTTGGAACACACTGATGTAGAATTGGAGCTGCAATGGCAATGGTTGGAATGGGAATAGGCTTGGTAGAAGATAAGGTTTGAAATTGGGATGGTGGTGATCAAGAGGATATTATGGTTGTGTGCAGCACCACAGGGCAGTTTAGTAGACACTTGAAGGGTCACTGTAAAAGGAGAGTACATTACTTGTTTTGTTATGTACCTTCCCCTTCAACTAACTCTCCCACCATCTGTTATTGTAATCATGTACAGCCGTTGGTGTTGAGGCAGCAAGTGATGTGCCAGAAATATGCACCTGAAGGCAATCATTAAAAGTGGTCAAGGAAACATGTAGAGAAAATAGCTCACAGAAAACAGCTGAGATTGAACTTTCAATACTGAATAGTGAAGTGGTCTGTTTGAGGGGATGCTTTTGGGTCAGCTGCTTCCAATGTCATGTGAATGAAGGAAGTAACATGGGGTGCCAAGCTTACTGGTTACACATTTGAGTGAAAACGTTATTAGGAAAGAATGCCTGAATGACGGTAAAACCCAGATTTTGATTCTTGGCTCTGATGCCAACCTGAAAAACTGAGCTCCAACTATGCCGCATTTAACATAGACGGCAATACAATCAAAGTAGTGTCTGAGATAAAAACGCTAGGTTTCTACCTCGACTCCACCCTAACCTGAAGGAAATAGGTTAACTCAATGGCATTGTCTACCGCCTACACCTGCAAACCCATCAGAGCCTGCAGACCATTTCTAACCAAAGCCAGCTGCATCACCCTCCCCAATGCCTTAATATTGTCTAAACTGGATTACTGTAACGCCCTATAGCTAGGAGCTAACAAACATATCCTCGACAAAATACAAACATTACTAAATAACGCCCTGAGAGCTGCCCTAAACATACCAAATAGAGAGCATATCTCCTACATTAGAAGAGAGCACCATTGGCTAAAGATAAGCGACATGATACTACTCAAAACAGTCTCACTTACCTTCAAATGTCTTAACAATGCAGCACCCCCCTACCTTACATAGAGAATGGTCAGGAGAACTTCGACCCGTCCCTCTAGAGTAGCCAACTCCCACTGCCTAGAGATACCCAGATTTAAGTTAACAAAATCGGAAGGAAATAGCTTCCCGGTGAAAGCAGCGCAATCCTGGAACGCATTACCACTAGCCCTCAGAGCTGACCAGTCCATCTCAGCTTCAGACGCAATACTCTAAATTAGCTGCGTTCCAATGACATATGATCTCCTGGATATTCCACCAGATATACCTATGTTCCCACCGTATGCATGTAAGCAACCCACTGCATCACTTCACTGTACCCCATTGCACTTTGGCCGTATTCACTGTATCACTCCACTGTACCCCATTGCACTTTGGCCGTTTTCACTGTATCACTCCACTGTACCCCATTGCACTTTGGCTGTATTCACTGTATCACTTCACTGTACCCCATTGCACTTTGGCCGTATTCACTGTATCACTCCACTGTACCCCATTGCACTTTGGCCGTATTCACTGTATCACTCCACTGTACCCCATTGCACTTTGGCTGTATTCACTGTATCACTTCACTGTGCCCCATTGCACTTTGGCTGTATTCACTATTTCACTCCATGTTTGTTTCTAAGCTTTAAGCATCCTTGTATCTGCTGCGCCCAGTTACCTAAGGGTTTGGTGCGCATTACCAAATAAACAAACAAACAAACAAACCAAATGTAGTTATTCTAAGAGCAATGAAAGGGGACCTAATGTTATTAAGGGAAGAGTGAAACAGTATGGTACTGATGCAGACTGATGTTTTACCTGGAAGCATTTGTGGAAGTGCCAGGGAAGTGTAGTGCAATATAAAAGACAAGGACATTGATGAAAAAGGAAAGAGCAAGTTTCTGTGGTAGGTGGGAGATCTTAGTTTTGGAGCAGAAGGTGATAACTAGACGAGCATTTGCTCTTAACAGGCAAGATGGGGTTCAATTTCCATCTGGGGTCATGAGTGCTAAATTATGGATGTGTGGTTATTTTGTTGGAGTTTACATGAGAGCTTGAAAGTGGTGTCCAGAATGGTAATGAAATATGGGGTGGTGCAGGAAATCTTCACCCGTGTAGGGTTTTTCCGGGTGCCAGTTTTTAATGATTTGAATAATTGATTATTGTTCAGATTGGTTTGTAGAGAGGCTGGGAAAATTAAGGAGTGGTGGTTAGTCCTTCCTGGGTACAGATAGGCTAGCCCCGGCAATACTTATGGTAGAAGACTTTCGTAGAGGTGGAGGAACAAGACAGACTAGAGAGAATATGTTGGAAGGAGAAGATGCATTTTGAAATGTATGTTTTAACAAGAAGGAACACAGGAAGGGTTTAATCAAGGGTTGGTTTTTTTTAGGGGAGGGAGAGTGGGTAGAGGCTATTTCTGGTTGAATACATTTAGGGACCCCCAAATCACCTGAATTCTCACTGTATTTGGGTTATTCGGGTTCTGATGAGACTTTTTCCAGCCAGCATATGTTCAAAGCAAACCAAGTATAGAGTTAACGGAGGAAGTCAAAACATTTCCTGCTATGGATGCTGAAAGAAAGCAAAGTGTCTAAATGACAAATGTCTTGCAATTTTCTGTTTTCTTTAACACAGAAACAAAATTAACCCTTTGTTTACAGCGGGCAACTTTTTTATTTAAATAAAAGAACTTAAGTGCCAAGTTCACAAAAAGTAATGCACATCTAAAATACGCAGAGGATGCATTTTTGAGAAATGTAAAGGGCACCTTATTCCCAAACGGAGCTTGAGAATTTCCAGGGGGCTGTGCTGCATCACAAATGGTGTGCTGGCCAGCCCCCTTACTTTCAACAGCGTGTGTAGCATGTATGGGGCTCCGTGCAGCCATGTGTATGCTGGCAGTACATTTCATCATGAGTGATCCTTACAGGGTCTGTCACGGTGCAATGTTTAAAAAAAAAGCCCTGGTATCCTTTTTGAGGTATAGTAATGTAAGTGGGGCAGTAGCAGTTCCTGCGGCTGCTGTCCAGACTTAAAAGAAAATGCATTCTCAGGTGCGAAAAGACATTGGAGGTCATTACGACCCAGGTGGTAAGTACACCAACTTTACCACCATGGTGTAAACTACGTTTATACCATGGTGGATGGTGGATTTACCGCCCCATTCCAAGGTGAGTGGGGCGGTAAATCCCCATTTCCCATTTACCCTTCCCCATTCCCATTTTTGCCCCATAGGGCATAATGGGAGTGGGGAAGACGCTAATTACGGCACCGTAAATTACGGTGCCGTAATTAGCACCAAGGCGGTTTAGCGCCATGGATTTTAACGCCTGCTAAAAGCAGCCATTAAAATTGGAATCAGGCGTTAAGGGTTAACGACGGCGTTAACCCTTAACGCCTGAGTTGTAATGAGGGCCATTGTCATGCATTGGAAATCCCCTGTGCCTGTTTCTTAGAGGCACAGGGGATTGTGTTTTTTCCTGCACATTTTAATGTGCATGCCTTTTTAAAATTTGGGTTGCTCCTAAAAATGTGCGAAAACTTCCACTTATTTATGTACATGTGCAAAGGGGATGAGAAATGGAATCTGAATGCGCAGCTCCTTGATGCACACATGCAAAGGAACTTCTTTTTTGGGCGCAGGTGATGAGATGCATTAGCGTAGCGCATCGCATCACTTGTTAGCGCCTCTCACTTCTTGTGCCAGAAATCATTTGGAGGCTAGGCCTCTTATTGTAGATATATGGTGTGCATTTTTTTAACAGATACAGAGGTGATGACATCCCATTCCTACCTGACTAAGTGGTAATTCTTTAAGGAACGTCAGAGTCTACATCATGAATGCTTGACATCTGACTGACTTTCCCTCAGACGTACTGACCCGTATGACGTCAACCTGCAGCCATGGACATTCCCTTTTATGGACATTCCCTATTATTCAATAAATAACACCAGTAGTCCTCATGGAAGCAAACTCAGCAGTTTGAAACTTCATGCACCCCTAACCCTTGTCTAACTCTTCCCCATCTCTACAGGCTTCAGAGGTCCATGTCTGCTATGAATTCCCTATATTGTAATGTTATAAACCTAAATAATACTCAACGTGACGGCCTCTGAATAATGAAAAGCAGTGACAGGCCTGGCTGACCCGTGGCTTACTCTGCTGGTCTGACATGCAATCTTACAAGTCCCCCTTCAACTTCACAAACTTCAGAAGGAAGAAAAGCAGAGTTCTTCTTACCCGGATTAAAACCTGAGTGAGACATGAAGGTTACATATAGATTGCTGAAGTAGGTGCACTCATCTACTGAGAGATCGTGCTGCACTGTTTACTGTGCTGTCCTACTTGAATACATTCACAGAAGCAAAGGACTTCATTTTCTCTTTCTACCCACCCCCCTCCCCCACCTAATCTGACCCAACACCTCCTTTCCCCTAAATTGTAGCTCCTTTTTTGAAAACTTTAACGTTATTTTGTGTATGTTATTTTCCCAAGAATCAGATGGAACCTGCTGAACTTCTCACAAACTTCCCTGAAGCAGTATGGATTTGGAGGAGATTTGGGCAGATCCGGGCTGGAAGAAAAATGTGTGGGAACGCATCAGTATACCTGAATCTCACTAGGAGATTCGCAGGAGCCAGCTGATCACTTTTCATCCTGGTTTAAAAAGGCCTGGGATGGTAAATGTATTAGCACATTGATTGGGCATCAGTCTGTTAAAGGCAGAAAACCAGGTTTTCTATGTTTTGTAACCTTTGACCTGTCACATTAAAGCAATCCTTTTCATACAGTCAATGGGGTTCCATTTTGATTCCGCCATTCCACTCACTGAACTGTGTCAGGTTTACTGTTGAGCAGACATCGGAGGGAGGCGAGACCGCTCGGAGACCAGTTAGAGGAGGCACGAAGATTTGCAAAGGTGTTCTTAACAGGTGACAATAATGAAGGGTGTCACTGTGGCTCTGCGACTACCTGGCGTAGCTACGCGAGCTTAGCACCATCGCAAGGAAGCATCAGGTGAGGCCTCAAGGCACTGGAATTCTTTGCCAGCTTGGGTCCGCCTTACCAAACACTTTATGGAATTCAGATAAAAACTGTAGACTATTTCATTTCCTCAATAGGGCCGTTTTGCCTATAGTATCCGGGTATTGTGGTTTCTGTTCTAGTTCAGCGCCAGGATTCCTTTTCAAGGTGATTGTTTGCACTTTATAAGTTTTATAGCATACCATAAATTAAACGTAAAAACGCATCAGGAGCACAAGTAAATATGTAAACATGATTAAGAAATTAGTAAATTACAAATACTAAAAACAGGTAGAACACATTTATCCAGAACTTATCCTCGCTAGAGAGCAGAGCATAAAAAGGAGGTAGAACAGCTCGGCACAGCCTTCAAAGTCATAGGTTATGGGATTTTAGGAAAATCATGTGCATTTTATTGACTGCGCTTCAATAAAGGGTTTCTTTGTTTGGTACTACTGGCAATTTTCAGCAAGGAATTCACAGCATAACAAGAACCCTCGGTGATCCGAAATGTTGCTCATTTATTAAACCGTGTTCATATACTTCCGAACAGCAGTGCTGCTCACCGTGAAGAAAACCCAACACAGTTAATCATTAATGTACCATGGCGCACATTTGCTGTCTACTGAATATGGCTTCATGTTACCCCCTGTTCCCCCCTTCCTATTAGTTAATAATGCTGTCATCCGGGGTCATGCACTGCATGCTTATCTCAACTATTATCACTGTCCAGACATAGAATTTCAGGCAATGTTTTTTTTTTAACAAGTCTACATGGTGCTGTTCACAAAGGCTCAAGTCCAGCAGTCGCTGTGGTAGCGCAACAGCTGCAGCAGCAGACGGGGTCCCACGCAGCCAGATTGAGCACGCTGCCATGTTGTAAACAGGTGCACCCGGAGGCAGGAGCTGTTATTTCTTTCACCCATGACACTAATTTCATTGTCAACCTCTTGCTTTACAATTAAGAGTGTGTTAGGGTAGCATAAAGGAATTCAGACACATATGGTGAACTCGCATTACGAGGTCGTTTTAGCTATCCTGCTAGAGTAAACACGCAGGCCCGCCTTTTTTTCTCTCGACTTGCTCTAAGCCACAGCATGCTTTCTGTTTATAATTCCATCCGTTTGTTTACACTGCATTGGCCTACATTTTATGAACATATGGCGCTCAGCAGGACGAGTGAGGTTTTAAAGATATGCCATTTTTTGTTTGTTTGGTGTTGAGGTGCTTGGTGTATTTGTTCCTGCATTATAAAATGTACAGCGTTAGCTTCTTGTGCTGGCCTCTTTTGGTGCTGTAATACTCTGATAACGTACAGACTCCCACCCTTCGCCCCCTCCTTTCTCGAGCAATCTTGTGGGTCTGATGCCTACAGAAAGTCAAGAAAGAAAATACTTTTCTCTGTCTTCTGTTTTCCCCTCCCTGCTCTTGTATTACTTCTTCTTTTCTTTCTATGTCCACTCTTCCTTTTGACCCTCATTTACTATTTCACCTTCTCTGTATTGTCTATGAGTGTATTCATGGTCTCACTTGTCTCTGTTCTCTCTGATCTCTTTGTATCCCTGTCACACCCTCCTTGTCCCAAATCACGTACTCTCCTTTCTGTACCCAACCTCCTTGTGCATTACCATTTTGATTTTGTTCTTTCTATCTTCTAGCTCCAAAACATTGGAACTCCCTTCCTCTATGTTCAATCCTCAACCACCTTACATATTTTTATTTTATAAAGCGCACCAGCAGCCCAGAGGCATTGAGGCGCTGTTACATGGAGGTGACTTAGTTACATGGCCATGCTTTTGCTCTGGGTGACAGTGAGCGCATCGTGACAAATCACAGTGCCAAGCTTAGAGAAGATACATAGGGATGGTTAAGGATACAGTGTCATACAAAGCAAGTGAGAGCTGCGAGCGACCAATTCATACAACAGTAGGGTTTTGACTGCTTTACGGAATGCTAGGTGTGACTCAATGCTTCTAAGGTGGGGTGGTAAGGAGTTCCAGTGTGTAGCTGCCATAAAAGGGAAGCTGGAGCCTCCTGCTCAAGCTCTGAGCGTCTTGGGCGTAGTGATAAGGTTGGTGTAAGCGGATCTAGTGGGCCTGCAGAGGTGGGTTTTGTGCATATTTTTCACTCTTGTCTCAAGTCTCATGGTCTTTCCGCTCTTTCGATCATCCATTCATTTGCGTATTTTGATTAATGTTTTCCATTTACACTCGTATTGTACCACTTATAATAACATAAAAAATATCCTAATTTCCATAGGAAAACTGACATTTTCAGCAGTAACAGTTCTTTGGTGTTTATGTATCCTGCCTTCTTTTTCCAGTTCTTTCTTTTATTAGTACCCGGCGAGGGGGTGTGGCTGCCTCCCAGCCAATGAGGAGGCTCGGAGTGAGGGTTTTACCACACTTTGAAGGCTCCGCTCTAAGCCTCCTCTGAGCGGGTGGCCATCATCTTCCCTCGCCAGGTTTTCAAGGTAAGTCCCCTCTTAACGTCTTGTCCCTTGGCTGCACCAGGAACACTACTGTGCCTGGTGCAGCACCGACGCCAGCAAGGCTGCAATGGAAAGGGAGAAGGGACAACATATAGTACCTTTCTCCCGATCCATTATGGGCATCTTTTTTTTATTAAAGTTGCGGTTTCCCAACGTACAAATTATTAGTACCATGGTACATCGTGCAGGGGTACTAATAGCAATATTACACAGGCAAGGGGGTCATTACCAGGCCAGCTAATATTGCAAGGCCATAGTTACAGGCCCGAGCGAAGCCTGTTAAATTCTGTGTAATCTGTTTCATTTTCCTATTTTTACAGTTGCCAACTCTGTTTATTTAATTTTTTTTTATAATACACCTAATACCATACCCGAGTTTGGCTTCTAAGTGCGGATCCGGGATTAGAACCTCTGTTGCTCTGCGTGGTCTTGCTTCCAAGGCCAGCGCATTATCCCTGTGCTATCCTCTGTTAACAAATTTGTTATTTACGAGTTGGGTATTTATGAGAGGTTCTCTGGGTGTACTTGATTTGCTATACTGTCTGAATCATCTATGTTCAGGTTGGACACTGTTGTTAGGGCATGGACCCTTTTTCATGTTAGCAAACTATAATGGCATCAGTGGCTCGAGTTGGTGATGAGCTATGTGTGTGGGCTTACTGACTATATGTTTGAAATTCATGTCCTTTATGTTTTCCACCAGCCATGCCACTGGTTTGTAGTTTGGTTTGTAAACCCATAGGTTGAATTCCCCCAAATTTAAAATGTTCCCGGGCTAGGGTTTGGGGATCTGGTCATAATGCAAGAATTTCTCTTAGGAGGGTAGGTTCATATGCTGCGGCACGGATGTGACCAGCATTTGAAGAATTATAGATTGTGGTTGATTAAGCACAAGGTTAACACTTACTCAAATGAGTTAGAACTTCAGGCATGGCAGTTCCACCAGGAAAAGTCTGACCACTTCCATACTCTGTTCTTCTGTGTGTTTTTTTTATAACTTGTGCTATAGCTCGGTGGGAGCATGTGGCCGAACACAATAATGGAAATGGGGACAAGCCCTGTTTCTATGAGTTCAAACAAGTGACACAGATTTCTGTCAATTTGCCAATGGGTGCCAAAGGATCATTTGTCTGCTGGATGGGTGTGAGTCACACCTACTTATAAGAGGGAGTTTGCATACTGATGTATGCGTACCAATGGATGACCTTGTCTGTTTTTGTTAATGTGTCTATTCTCCTGTGGACTCCTTGCTCTGGCTGCATTGGGGGCAGACTCAATTCAGGTCTGTGTGGTGGCGAAGTGTCTTTCACCCTGAATATTGTCACATACCCTGTTAGATTTTCTTCTATGGTGCTGTAAACCTGTGATTCAGTCAATAGAACTGTGGATTGTGAATGGTGCTTATTTAGTTCAAAATATATGGGAAGGTATACTAGTTTAGGTGCTATTGTCCTTCCCTGGAGCCCATGGCTGATTCTAGCTCTTATATATTTATTCCTAATAAAGGACCTCATTGCATTGTCAGAATATGGATCACTATTTTGTTTGGCGATGAGGTATGTTGTTGGTGTGCAGCTCTCCAGTTGAGGCATAGCGAGTTGGGTAGACCCCATTAGAGCTAGGGCTCATATTAGCCAAAAGCAGTGCAGAAGATGGTTTTTCAGCTCCATCTGAAACTTCAGGAACCCATTCTCATGTTTTAGGATGATCTTCAAGTCTTTGGCGTGGTGGGATAAAGTCCCAGAGCCCATAACCCTGAACTACGAGGGTTTTACCACCACACCATTTGCATTTGAACTTCTAAATTTTACGCAGATTATGGGAGGGGTTGATGTGAAGATCTTAGGTTTCTTTGGAATGCATAGCTGAAAGAGTTTTGAGGGCTATCATGCCATCAAGTAGAGCCTTGCGGATGACACACAAGTTCTTAAATCGCAATCTTGCCTTTATCAAGATTAAGAGCAGACAGACCATGGTTCTATCCAAGCTCTAAAGGAGCATGTGAAAGTTGTTATCACATCCTTTTCCACAGGAATATATAAAGTCAGCACCCACAGCATGTCCTCCAATGAAAAGGCCTGTACACGGAACCTGCAAAGAAAAATAAATGAGTAAAGATCTGGACTATTTAGACTGCTTGAGGGGTGATAACTGATTTAGGGAGGCGGCTGGGAGACGGGCATAGGCGCCCATTGCAAGAAAAAAAGTTAAACTATGTATTTCTTAAAATAGAAGAGTGTCGGTTAACGAAGGTACAAGGGGGAGATTTGAGCAATTGTCATGGGTGCAAATGAGAGGGTATTGGCCTTCATTGCTGTCAAAACTGTGGTACGGATTTGTGGCAGGTGACTTTGTGCAACTGAAGGACACATGAGGGTGCTATCTCAGTACAGAAGGTGTGGTTGTTGCATGCCTACCAGGTCTGTGGTCAGCTTTGGGTAAATAAAATTACTTTTGAAAAAGTGCAAGTAATCAGCTGATAGCTTGTGCAGGCATGTGTGGAGTGCATGGAAGACTGCAGAAGGTAAGGAGGAGGAGGAAAGCACAAGTACCAGGCGCAAGCAGAAAGCTGTTAGCATCTGATTGTTTCGATCTGGTAAGTGTGGGTGCCAGGACAAGGGCGATGAGGCCAGGATTGACCTAAGCAGATACGGCAGCAGCATGAGGTGAGATGAAAGCGGGGTGGTGGTGGAGGAAGGGAGGCTGCCAAGTGAAGAGGCAGTACATTCTTAAGCTTATTAAGAGAGTTTGGGTTGTCAGGACAGACAAGCAAAGGACTAACGTGGAAAGGTGCTTGGACATAAAACACGATGGGGGAGGTGATGAGACGGGGAGAGCGAAAGAATGGGGATAATATCCTGAAATGTCAGAGATCTGTTTACGAAGGAGGCAACAGTGATACAACGAACTTGTGCACCTCTGTGGAGGAAGGTTACTAATGTGTGATAGAGAGTCAGGGCGAAATTGAAAGCATTTACTGTGTTGGCTCAAAGCACACGTTAGCCTTTGATAGAATGTGCCCATAGAATTTCAGGGTACGTTGTTATTTTGAACCTGTTTTTATTTATAGTCAGTTGAGCTCTTTCCGAAGAGGAAAACACTCACCTGAGTGTGTCATGCTCTTCTGAGGTTCCAAAGATCAATAAGGTGTCTCTGCAGCTTATGCACTCTAATGTGTTGGCTGACACTCCAAATTTCATAGGAGACTAGGGTGGTCGGAGAAACACCAAAGCATACTCCCATGTAGCCGTATAGGACTTTGCGTGTCGTGAAGGTTGTTATAGATTGGAGGATGGATCCAGCTCCAGGTGATGGTTCCACAGCAGGGGATGTCATTACAGAGACCTTGCACGGTGCACCAATGCTTGTGCACATTTGCATGGTGTTAGCACCAGAGCAAAAAGTGCTCTAGTAAAAAAGAAATGTTCTTTCAATGCATCTTTGCACCAGTGAAAACTTTGCCCTAGAGCTCTTATCGTTCTTCATTCGCACTAGGGCAAACATTGCCCAGAGTATGTTTTTTTTTTGCTAGGTCAATGTTTGACTTAGTGGTAATATTGTGCAAAATTGCACGCACGTTTATGTAACATAGTCGAGCAGCAGTATTATGGTACTTGTTCGGCAGCGCAAATGCATTTTGCTTATGTGCAAATGGTGTTTGCACGTGTACAAAAGATATCTGCTCATACCTAAATACATTAGCACCAGTGGAAGTGACATCGCACTGTTTTTGCACTAGCGCTGATGTGATTTTTGCATGTGTTCTTGCGCAAAGGTGTGGTAGTATGGGCCCTGTGCAAAGCACTGACCAATCTTACTTGAGAGCCTTTAAAGAACTATTACGAGCTTCTTTTGTTTGAAAGCCAGATATCTGACTACAAGGTTTTGCAGATTCATTATTTTGAATTAGGAACAAATATCCTCTCTATTCTAAGTATCATAAGCATTATTAAAGACTGTTTTTGCTACCAAACGGATGGGAAAATGGCTTCCCTTATAAACTCTCTTAAATTGTCTGCCACTAGAGTTACAATTTTCTTGTGATACATCACAAGCCTTTTTTTATTTTTTTTAAGGCAGATATGTTAGGTAGAAGGGGGGGCTTTTTGTATACGTATTGCCTGAAGCAGTCACATTTTACTGTGTCTATCTCAGGGCTTTATTTTAAGAAACGGTCTGGATTTCCTGATAAGAAGCACAGCGCTATCTATGTAAGTCTGTCATTACCCTAATGGTGGAAAAATGCCAACCTCTCACACGCCACAATTAAAATCATCAGCACTTGTCCAACAGGGGAAATACAGCCCATTTCCAGACCTAAGTGGTTTTGTATCAAGAAGTGCAGGACCAATGAGCAGATGCTGTCTCTCTGCACTGCTTACTTGGTGATTCATGGTGTGTGACATGCATACAAACAGCACCACTCCTATTGTTACTGACAATAACAGGGGAACACTTAAAAACATATGAAGGTCTGTCACGCTTCTGAATATGATGCCACTGAAAGGCAGCTGAAGGACGGCACCTGAACAAACTACAGTCACAATACTGTGATGTGCGGGTTACTGGGCCTTATACCGGCCACCTCAGTTGCCCTTTTCATGGTTTCCAGGCACTCAATATGAAGATGTAATCAGGTGGGGGCTCCTTCGTTCTAAAGCTCTTATGAAAGAGCAGTTGAACAGTCCAATTCAGAATTTGAAAAGGAACTAACCACTGGGGAGGAATCAGTTGGAGGGAGAAATGGAAGAATCCTCCATAAGCGTCAGAGTCTTGATGACCTCGCTTGCCTGTCTATTAGTGCTCAGGTCAGCAGGCCGGAAGACACCCATACTCTTAGCCAGTTTGGCAATGGTAGTGTCAGAGACCCAAAGAGTAGGGACGGTGGACATCTAGATGGGCTTTAGAGTAGATAAGCTCCGTTTTTGATGGGTTAAATTGCAACCCGTTATTCAACATCCAAGCCTGGATTTGAGTCAGGGAAGTTATTAGATAGGATAGATCTTCCGAAGGCGTGAGCGATTTAACATAGATCTATATGTTATCAGCACAATAATAAAAGTGCAGGCTACATTCATTAAAAAGAAAAAAGTTGGACGGATGTAAATTGACATTGAACAATTAGGGGAAAAGAGGTGATCCCTGTGGGACCCTGCAGCAAACCATTCCTGAGTCAGAAGAAAAAGGGCCCATTTTTACCCATTGGGATTTGTTCATCAAAAATGGCTGGAACCCGCCAATAGTGGATCTGGAAACCTTTTCCACTTCCTAGAGTTGAGAAAGCAAAAGTCCATGGCTCATGCTGTCAAAAGGCTACAGACAGCTCCGTCTTCACCATCACCATTGCTTGCATAGATTTTCAGCACATGTTCATAAAAGTGATTTATCCTGGCATTGCTCGCATTTTTGTAGGCGCAGCTTAATGAAAGTGATTAACCTTGGTAATGCTGGCATATATTGTGGCATAGCACCTTGACCGTGATTGACAGTTGTAGTGCTGGCGCATATTGTGAGGGCAACTTCATGAAATGGATTTGAAATGCCAATGTCATATGTTATGGACAAAGGCATCAGGGTCATGTGTAAAATCCTCCTGTACACTGTTGGTGACCTGTCATCTATTGGATTATTGAGTGTGCAAGCCTAGAGAACCATTGCACCATTGTAACCCATTATTCGAACAATGTTCTTGGGGGCGGACCTCCCCGGTCCTGTTACATTATTTTGGGCTGCATCGTTATGATAAGTCATTTATACTACTTCGGGGAGTTGTTTATGACCCTCCACTGAAAATATTCAAGAGCTGCCTCTGCCGCTGCCTAGCCTCAGGAAGCGCAGTGTACTCACTTTTAATGCCTGGCTCTGTTTGAATGTGAGAGGCAGGTTTTCTGATTGAGAGGAATTTACAAAACAAATGCTGCTTGTCATTTTAATAGTATTAATTTTTGTTATTTTAGTATCTGTTCATGAAATAAGCATTACCAATACAGGCATTGAATTAAATGTCAATGGTATTTATAATGTGGAAACTGTCATTAAGGCACCCTGCTGTGTCCAAATATAGGTTAGTGAGAAACAAATACATTTTAGGGGACCCCCCTCCTCTGTAGGTAGCCCCATTAGTTGGTGTTGTGCCACTGCTCTGGAACCATGGCAGTACTAACTCCATCAGGGTCTGGGAGTAGTTTAGCTTGCTTTAGGGAAAGACTGTAAAACAGGGAGGAATGCAACAGCATAAGGAGCTAGTAAAGTGGAGTATACAAAGTGAAAGTTATGTATTGGGAATGATGGTGTTCCAGACCACATTTGACAGTGGCGTGTTTCTGACTACAGAAGGCACATGTGCATTTGCACTGAATCCATCTTCTTTTATGAGGGAGGAAACACTTGCTCATTACCGAATAGACAGGCATAAGCAGTCTCCATACATGTGTAGCCTGGCCACAGACCTCTGCACTGGGGACATACTGTGCCAGTGGCGCGATCCACAAGCAAAGGTGTGTTGCCACCCTATCTCCATAACAGCTTGATGTTGGTGTTGGTGGTAGCATTGTGGGTGTGCCACTATTTGGGCAGTCAAGAAAGGACTGACTGATGCAGCATTCAGGATTGTTCCGCCTATATTGTTAGATGACCGTAGGTTGGGGTGTGCAAAAGGATAGAAACATGGCAGACATGGTGGAGTGACTGTGTTTGAGAGTGATAGTCTGATCAGAGAGATAGTCCACGAGTACTGTCGTAGCCGCTCTGGGCTATCAGCGAGACACTCTAAGTGTAAAAAAAGGAAAGGTTAGAGCTCTGAATCAGATGCAGAAGCGTTTGCCACACAGCCTGATCTATTGCAGAAACTGATGTAGCCACACTTGACACTAAAAGTTACACCACTGCTTGAAGAGTTGAAAACAGTGTTTATTTGGAATTAACTTATTGGACATATTTCCCTGAATACTATTACTGGCCCTTGGTAGCACATGGCTGAGACACAGGCCCTCATTCCGAGTAGGGCGGTAAGGATACCGGGCACCGGTAAGGAGACCGGTGCCGGTAATCCCTTACCGCCCCACTACAAGGTCCCTTAGCGGGTCCCCTCCTCAACGCCTGGTCTTACCGGGTGTTAAGGACGGGACCTGTGCGCAAATAACAGGCTTGGCATACGCCGGCCCGTTCTTTGCACCCTCCCCATTCCCATTGAGCCCTATGGGGGCTCAAATGGGAATGGGGAATGGTTTGGTAAATGGGAGTCGGTACCGGTATGGGAGGCAGTCATGGCGCAAATAGCGCCATGACTACCACCATACTCAGAATGAGGGCCACTATTATTATATTCACTTGAGGCCGAAATCCAATAATTTACATTCCGCCTGTTCAAACGTATTGTTATCTTTCGTCCACAGTATGCAAAATGCTGCCAGGTAGAAGTCCGCCCCATGTGTTAGACTTCTTTCGTCTATGGACGAAATCGCAATGTGTACATGAAATGTTGTACACTTAAGGAAAATGTACCAAGCCACTGAATCCAATGTTGATATTAACTTAGCTGAATGAAGAGGAAACCAATGATGTAATACTATAAAAAGTATATGAGGTTATAGTTCAAAACCAGATGGTCAAGTAAGTCTGTCTTCATATCATACCTTTCTTCTAGTTCTGCAAGTTTGCAATGTTTTCATTGATGAGGCTGATGGTGTGTCTTTTTAATCAACTGGTAGACATTTGCAGTATGCAAGTGCACAAAAAATGCCAGGGGACATTAAAATGCACCAGCTTCAGCTCTGGGCAAACTTCACCAGGCACTCAACCTTGTCTGTTTCTGGCTTTCGAGTAGAAAGAATGAAGTGCCCAAAAGAATCTCATGTTGTTGCTCTCTTTTAATAGGAATATCCCATAAATGTGTCATACTTATGACTCTTCTTTAAAAGGAAAAGCCCAGAACATTACTAGGGGCACTGTTTGACTGTTGAATGCTGGCTCTGTTTTCATACCTGTGGTGGTAAAATAGGAGGAGCAGGACTCAATAAGAGAACAGTAGTAGCACAAATGCTAATAACATCTGACACTATCAATGCGAGTCTCTTTTGAAGTCAGTTACTAGAGCTAAGGCCCAGCAACAATGTATTCTGGGGTGAAGGTCTGGATTTAGGTGGTAGGGTCATTGCCTACTGCTGAGGTCCTACAGTGGAGGCCTTCTTGGTACGTGCCATCACTGTGATGGCACCACACATATTTCATACCCAAATTGTTCCCAGACTTTTCCTGGCACAAATGTTCTTGCACAGTGCTAGACGGTAATATGCTGTTGTTCTTTGCATACACGAACAGATTGCAAACGTTGTATTTTCTTGATGGACCAAGATGTGTCTGACTATGCTCATCTGGCTGTTAAGGTAGTAGTAGTGCGGCTATGACATGCTGATGTTTTGGACTTTCGTATTGCCACTCTGTGTTTGGAAGATCCTTTACAATGGTGAAAGAGTAGTTTTGTCTTTCAATCCTGTCCATGTAATAGTGGCACTTCTCCTCCTTCTCCTCTTCAATATCACTGGTTTCCAGAACTATGTGATGCAGCCTGAAATTGAAGGGGTCGGAACCTTAATGTTGTTTATTGCCTTCTGCTTTCAATCTGCTCTGTCTACCCTGCCTGCTTGCATCATATCATGATAGTTCTGTCTGTGGCTTTCAGTGTGAGGGACCTGCTGACTGTTCTATAGATGGCATTTGGAGAAATGCTGGCTTAGTGAGAGGGTGTGCTGATGGAGGTTCCTTTACCTACGTTGGGCCTCATCAGCAGTTGGGCGGTGCAGTAAAAAAGCGGCAGTAATACTGTTACCGCTTCATTTCCGCATCACCCAATCCCGAGTTTTGGGGAAAGTCAGCACATACACATCCAGCTCTGAGCTGGAGGCGCATGCACTGAGTTTCTGACAATTGTCTGCGCAATTACAGCCGCAGTAAATGCATTGGAAATGCTCTACTGGGTCCTATGGGCTAAAAAACAATGGGGACAAACACCGCCACCTCCACTTGTGATCCATCGGTACCAAACCAAGTGGCGGTAACGGTAATTGTGTTGGACAGTATTCAAGCAGAGTTACCGCTAGGATACCCCCAACTTCTGATAGAGCCCCTTGGGTATTGTGGTACTATTTACCTGCCTCTCCTTACCTGCTACCTGTAACCAAGGGAATAATGCCTTCATCTTTTGTACCAGTGGATACTGGCTTAATTAACTGAAGGCTTACCATAATATTTCTCATCATCATTGTCATGATTCTTAGACTCCTCAGTAGATGTGGGTGATGGTCCAGACCAGCAGCTGCCCATATCCTCGTACTCTAATATACAACTCCTCTCCCCTTTCCACCAAACAGACAGTAGGCTGAACCTCCTCCGCTGGATGCAATACTAACGCATTTATCTTACAAATCATAGTGATATGTCTTAGATGGACAATTATTGCATGCAAAA
This sequence comes from Ambystoma mexicanum, assembly GCF_040938575.1. NCBI lineage: Eukaryota > Metazoa > Chordata > Amphibia > Caudata > Ambystomatidae > Ambystoma > Ambystoma mexicanum. The sequence goes on along the minus strand of NC_090941.1, from coordinate 281,180,181 downwards.
TATATGTATTCAATTTACCACAAATACTACTGACATCTCCGATGCACATAGTACCTGTTATGGCCGATGTAAAGCACAACCTAGCTGCAGTCGCTTTTCTCCTGCTACCGTGTATTCTCCAGGCTCGTTGGAACTCAAAGTATGCTACACACTCAGTAACAGCCACTGAATGTAATCTCCTGCAGCCCAACAATTATATTCATTAGATTCACACCTACTAATTTGCCTCATCACAAATATTAGGCACACTAAATACATCTACTGAACACAGCCTCCTCCCTCCAAGCAGCTGAGAATGTGTTATTGCAATCAGCAGTTTGTCTTGTCACAAATAAATCCCACACTTAGTTATATCCACTGGTTGTGATTATTTCATAACAATTTACCCATCAACATTCAGTTTTGCATTTAGTAAAAGCAACTCAAGATACTCATCTGCCTCAAACAATTCTGCAAATGTTTCTGCTCGGTAGTAATTATCTCACCACAAATCTTTACCAGTGGTATTTTCTCTTATTTGAAACAAAAGGGTGGCAACATACAGTACAGCCACTGAATGTAATTTCCTGCCACCAAAGAATTTGATAATGTTTTTGGGTAACTTGTATTTTGTCTCATCACAAAAAGATGATACAGCAAATTCTACACATTTTTGTTCACATCTAGTATTTTATTCGTCACAAATCTTCTGTAATAGTGTCTTGTCTCTTCTGTAACTTAATTTGGCTGAGCACCTCCACAGATTTTTTTATTCACAACTAATATTTTGTCTCATCGAAAAGCGTTTAAAAAAGTCTTTTATCAACCATCACAAAACATTGGCACACCAAGGAAAATCACTGAACGTTATCTCATGTCTCCAAACAATTCCAAGAATGTTTCTATGCAAGTAGTGTTTTGCCTCATTAAACTTTCTTTGTGAGAAGTATTTTGTCTCACAACAAAAGAACAATCAGTTACAGCCACTGAATGTTGTCTCATCACAAATCTTCTCAAATACTTTCTCTCCTCAGTCACGAAATGTTGGCACACTGTGTGCATCCACTTAATGCATTGTCATCCCTTCAAACAAATGTAAGGTTTTTGCTTCACAAATAATCTTTTTTCTCCTAAAATTCTTTTCATCTAGTGTTTTTTCTAATCCATCACAAACATTTGGCATGCCAGGAAAAGAAAAAACACTAAATAAAATCTTATGTCACCAAACCAGTGTACACATTTTCCTTTTGAACTAGCATATTGTCTCATGACAAAAAGATGACACCGCCTTAACATCCACTGAATGTACTTCTATTCAAACAAAATATTGTTCTCCGAATTTTTCTTTGTAACTGGTAGTTTTTCTCTGCAGAAATATTTGCAACAAGTATGATCCCAAAACGAAATCCTATTTTAATGTTCTACCTCTTTGTTAACAAAACCCTGTTTCAATTATCTACTAAAGGATCATCTGCAACTCCCTCAGTGCTTCCATCAGCTGCTTCTGGGCCACGTCAGCATGTTCATTGCCACTTAACCACTTCTTAGCTCTGCCCAGCATCCTGATTGGCTATTCAGGGTCAGATAATGGATCACATGACCCAGACAACAAAGGATTCTCTGCATTGCTCCAAGCATTTCCAGCAGCTGCTCCCAGGCCCCAGGGGCAGGTCCACCACTTCACAGCTCTTGGTTCCACACCCAGACCATGATTGGCTGTTCAGGGTCAGTTTGTATTGCCTTTAAGTAACTGCTTCCATGGGCATCCTCACCTGGGCATCCTTTCAAATTGTAGTTCTCTAAGCACCATGCTTTTCCTGTTTGCTCCTATGTTTCTCAGTTACCTGGCCGCTTGGTCTCCAGCAATGTGACACTCTCATCCAGGTACCCCATCAGGTGATTAACAATTATGCCGAAACACTCTTCTATTGATCCGTCCATCTTTTGCCAACATCATTCGATCTACTGCATTTTTAATCAGGGGACTAGGGAGCCTGGCTGTGTTCTAGTTGCAGGTTTTGAGGGGTACACGCTGCCTATTGCCTTAGGAGTGGCATCAATGTGCTATCTGCAGAGTGTTCACACTCACTATGCTAGCAGGTAAAGACATTCCTATTGCTGCCTCAAATAACTGTGCAAAATGAATCTGCAGTTACACGATGATTTGCATGCCTACCTAAATATCATAGGCAGTGGTCTGCCATTTTATTTATCTCAATGTAAGTGAAAGCGCTTCTGATGCTGTCTCAAATGAATCAGACTGCTCGAAATGGAGGTCAAGTTATCATTACATGAGACTGTCTAACATTCTCTGATGCAATGCTAAAGCAATGTTACTGGTGCTGCAAATGGAAATTCATAACTGTGGGACCCCACCAGCAACGTGTGGGGGAGGGGGTTCATGAGTTAGCTAACGCAGGAGATTTTTCTAAGCCCCCGGCCACATAAATAAACATTTCTTAACACCTGGTAAATAACTCAAGAGAGGAAGAGTATTTCCTATGATGTTGCAAAGTTTGAAAGGTGCACACCTTTGAAATCTACATGCTTGCTTAAATTTTTTCTGCACAATGCAATCTTAACAATCATATTTACATCAATGGCGCAATGACCATTGGGCAGATTGGGCTTTAGACTCCCCACCCCGTGGACATTTTGGGTTAAGTTGACTTGACCTGGCCGACATACGTAGCCTTCGCGGGACAGGGGACAGACAATAAACGGTGCATTGGCAGCACAGTTTATAAAGGCCTGACAATTACTAATGTAAAGTGTTTCATTGTTAGCAGCTGGATCCGTAAGCATATATTTTACGCAATCGAAATTGGGATGTAGGTTAATACTTGCATGTCAGGGGAGTGATTGGAAGGGTGTGCCTAGAGGAGACAGCTCATTATCACACCAATCCTTAAGTGTGTGGTTTCAGACGTGAAGGAGGAAGTTAAGTGCTTGTGATTGAAGCTGCATTGCAGTAGTCTCATTAGAACCTGTGAAGAAGTCAGATGTCCCCAAAACAAGTACGTTTGCCCCTCCCCCACAGTCTCTGAAGTTAGAAACCTCAACAGCATTTGAAGGGTTAGTTCCTTCGACATTTTAGCCAAGCGTACCTCTGATACACATGTGTTCCGTTACCTTGACCAGACATTGGAGCAGACCTGCCTAGTCTCCGGGTTTAGGCCAGAGACTCTAGGTTTCCAGGCTCTTTTCCAGGTCTCCAGGGAAGAGCTTGGAGTTTCCAGGAGTGACAGAAACTGCTTGCACACGATCATGTGATTGGCTACAAACATATTGCTAGTGACCAATCACATGGAGCTGTGGGTGGATAGGTTCAAAGAGATTTGCGCAAGGGTGTGCCCTCTTTTTTGATAGGGGGCTGTCGTGGATGAGGAAATAAGTATATGAAAAACACAGGTTCCACAACTAGCCACCCTGCTGCCCGACATACAGGTTGCAAGTAAGTCACTCCCCAAGTGACAACAAAAGGCTATCAACAAAACATATATATAGCCATAAACCTGGTATAATAGAACAACATATTTTAATTGGTATACATATTCATAATAAAATTTAAAAAAACGAATAAAAAAACATTTTCAGAAGATGTTATTCAAATGCATTTTGAAGAGAAAAGGTAATATGTGGACATATAGTACGTATACACAAAGATCCACCTGCTCATTCAGTCACGTGTGATGTTAGTAACACAAGTGACAATTTAAATCCATGTGTGGGTTTCTATGAGACATGGAGCGTCAACACTGGTTTGTGTTTCTGGGTGTAAAATCAAACATCGGAATTGAATTACTCTTGGTGTCGGTGTGTCTTCAAGACCCGTCTTCAGGATGCTATTTACAATTGGTATCAAGGAAAATTCGGCTTCATGCACAGGGCCCTGTGGGTGGATAGAAAGCATGGCGAGCAAATCCCGCCCCCTTTTCTGGCATCATACTGTTGTGTTCATTTTTTTTAAAGCCATGTGGGCAGGGCTCTGAGTAGGCAATTGGGCGTGGTCTTAGGTGGATGTGGGCAGGGTACCCAGTGACGTTGATCTTAGTTTTTTCTCTTTTAAATGTAGGCAGGTCTGTGTTGGAGAGGTGTAGTGGGTAATTCTCTCCACTTTCAGCCTGGGTATGTGTGTGCGAATCCTGGCTTCTGCATCAAAGCAAATTAAAAACATTACAAACCTTGAAAGTTGTAAATGGTTTTCCTGGATCCGGGAAGTCACGTTTTGCCTGCAGCAGCAGATCCACGTACCTCATATGACGGATTTAGCAAAATAACTCATCTGCACACATACTGAATTCTGCGGGCTTCCACAGACTCTGGGCCTGATTTACAAAGTATTTTTAAATGGGATTGCGCTATTGTAAAACAAGTTTTTAAATCAGGCCCTCTGTCTCCTAACTTCTTGCACAACCCACTCCACTTCTTCAATCTCTGCAGACTAACACAAAGCTGTTCCTGCGTACAATGCCACGAGCTTTTCTTAACGCATCTGAATTCTGAAACCATACATGCCAACCGCTGATTTTTCATTTGAAACTTTTTCGTTTTTCACTCCTAGAATAATGGAAACTCCAAAGCAATTCAATGGGAGAATTCCGTTCTGCTGATTTATGTGAGACAATCTCCCTTCAAAGTGAAGCACAGTGTTAGCAGGTATGTGGAACGTTCCTGAATTCGAAAATACCCCAAAATTAGGTCGGGTTCAGCCAGTCTCCTTTGCCAGGCCTAGATGCCTGCAGATGAGAAGAAAAAAAAACAAGCTGGAGGTCAGCCCCTTGCTTCCAGCCGCTGCCTGTTTGCAAATTCCTCATTCCGCGAGGTTTATCACCCATTGCTTGTTTTCGTTGTAAACTACATTAGCAGCATATGTGCTTTGAGTGTGTGTTCTTCAACGTTGCTGCAGGTGTTGCTGTCGCCGCTGGCGTGGCTATAATTGTACGGTAGGCGTTAAAAGAGCGTGTCTGTTATTTTAAGTACAGTTCCTGTTTGTAACACCTGCCGCAGTCTCCCTCCATTGTGCGTTCACAGGTACTCAACATGTTTTGGAATAACAGAGGGGCGCCGCATATTAGTGCAGACGGCCACGGGGAGGGCGGGCTTCCTTTCCTGTCTATTGTGGACTTTTTCGCGCCATGTCATCAGACACAACTGAACAGGAGCCAGGGCATTCTTACAACGACCACCCCCCACCGTCCCCTAGGACGGATGTGTTCACTTTCATGTTCTCTCCAATGGGAGCAATTTTCCATAAACAGGATGTTTTGTTTCGCCCCAAAGAACCCACAGGTGGTGATGTGAAGTTTCGAGAAGCTTTTCGTCAGCTTTCCACTCGATTTATGTTTGTGTTTTTGTTCTCTGCAAACAATGGCAGCTTGATAAATCAGCGGGAGATAATTGCCAATGTCGGAGGGGAGCCTGAGGACACGCAGTCACACAAGGTTGCCACCTGTCCAATCTTGTCCTTATCTGTTCAGGGCAGAGTGAACACCTGCCCTGCAGGGACCTATGCTGTGTTTGGGTTTGAGACAACACTAAGGAGGGGACTACTGCATGCTGGGGTCTGGTGAAAGTGTAATCAAGCTTTGTTATGATTTGGCTTATGGAAGGAATGGTGGCCCTGGCAGCCAAGACATGTTTTCTAGACACCTTTTTAATGCTCCCCTCTGTTTCCTTCTCTGGTTGCTTGTAGATCACTTGCTGCCAAATTGCCCACTCCTCCCTCTCTCCCTTTGTTCGCACCCCACTCCCTTATATTGATCCCTTGTGATCTGCTTCCCTTGCCGTGTATTTCCCCCATGAGCAGAGTCTGCTATCAATTAATAATAATATTAATAATAATAATAATAATAATAATATCTGTAACTATGAAGACTCCTGCATTACATGTAGCAATCTCGGTACACCCATGTCACAATGCTCACACTCACAAATGAGGTTTTATCGATCTAACGCTGAACTTAAACTTTAGAAATTTCAATGGTTCTCCAGTCATTGTTCTTGTAAGTTTATAGGCCACCTGATACAAGCTTCTCCTGTCCTACCCAATGAATAGTGGAGCCCCACGGGTGGGTGGGAGTTTTGTGAGTATATTGACGTGGGTATGGGCCCAGAGCCCTGGAAAATACCATAGTCACATCACTCGGAGGAACAACGGGCCATTTGAATTACCAGGGTAAAAGGAAAGGTTGGGCTCTAGAAGTGAACACTCCTGTGCTGTGCTCGTTGTTTAGGGTTATAGTTCCAGATATACCTATGCAAGGTCTCAGGTGGGTAGAGGTAAACCCGCACCTCTAGTGGGGAAATTGTAGACAATCCTGATTACCTTGCAATTCAAGTTATTCAGTGAATCTTATGCATAAAAAGATTCTCACACGTGAGAATCTTTTTATGCATAAGAGTCACTGAATACCAAAGAATTGCAAGGTAATCAGGATTGTCTACATTTGAATGACCATGCTGCCCAACACACCCCTGTCAGGAAAACCCATGTGCACCTTGGAATGCCTGATGAGAGTGGATGCTGTGGTCCAGGGAGCAGCTCTGCATACATCTATCCAGGGCACTTCAATGACTTCTGACCAGAAGGCTGCCACGTCCCTTGTGGACCACCAGAAAATCAAAGGAGACTCTTCAATCAGAAGCCTTTACAACGGTCATGTAAATCCATTTGGTAGGTGTAGCAACCAAAGATTTCAGACCCCTCATGTTTTGAAAATAAGTGACTAAAATATTGTCGTATTTCCGATTCTCCTTGTAAATTAGTGCTGCCCTGTGCACATTTAAGAAGTATCCCTGATCAGCTGGTGATGCCCAATGTCCAAAGGTAAGCAGCTTACTTATTAAATCAGGCTGAAATTAGACCATACGTTTAGGTGTTAGGAGGGCTAGCCCAGGGCATGAGATCAGGGCTTCTGGCAGACCTTATGGAAATTAACTGCTAACCAGGGCCCTCCAAGTGCCTAATTGATGAAATGACACCAGAAATAATGATTTAAAAGAAAGTCATTCTACTTCCATCATCCCTCATTTTCCAAATGGTTCCCTATTCAGAGCCCTGAGGAATAGGGGTAGGCCCCAGGGAGGGGGGTGCATTTTGCATGGGGGGTTTAAGAGAGTGAACCCATACATCTTTCTAAGGAGAAAGGACTTCACTACCTCTTGAAAGCCGCCGGGGTAGTCTGGCTGCTGTAACAGCGACCCACTGAAGTTTCAATGTGGCTACAGCCAGACCTTTATGAAATAATTCCATCAGGAAGTCCCGGCATTTTGATAGAGGAGCACCTCTTTGGAAAGGAGACCAAGTGTCTTGAATACGATTCCTAGTGGAAAGTCTCCTGGACACCTGGATGGCCAGGACAATTTTTCAGCCTCCTAAACTGACTAAACAGGTTGAGCTGTGCTATCAGCTTGTGTGCGAGGGTTGGTCTGGCAAGAGTCGCGAGGTTGGAGCCCATAATTAGAGGAGATTCAAACGTCCAATATTCATAAGAATGGGCAGCGAGGTTCGTCTCTCCCAGATGGGTGTCACCAGGATCAGGGAAGCTTTCGCCTTGCTCAATATTGCCAGAACCAAGTGAATTACAGGGATACATGGACAAGTGGATAAGGATGTCCCTGGCTGATCTCCAGTCAGTGAATCGCCAGCCCATGCCCAAAGGTGCTGGTGTCTGGCACAGAACTTGCCATTTGTCTTATTTGTAAATAAGTCGATTTTTGGAGGAGTGCAGGGAGCGGGGGACCCCCGCATAAAAAAAAGTATTGAATTCATTTTGCCAAAAAGTGAACACATTTTTTTCCATTTTCTTAAGTTTTTTAATTATGTTACAGAAAAACATATAATAATATCAAAACAGATAAAACCACAACTTATAATAAAACTTTTCTCACATCAAAATTCATATATTCATATATAATCATAAACATCAAATAAAAAAAAGTGCACACATTTAAAAGGTGTCTATCAAAGTACATAGAACCCCAATGGCTTCAGGGAAGCCCTTGTCCACATACATATGGCTCCAGACTTCTCTCCCTGAATAGCAATTGATTGTCTGGCCGTGGTTTTCCATGAGCTCAGAAGTAGCTACAGCCTGCCTTGCAATTGCTTTGCTCTCTCCCCTCTGGTAGAAAAACCTTGCCTAGGTCTGTTCAGTGCCTTTAGCTTATACATTCAAGGTGTCAATAAGGAATTTTTTGAGATTCAGCAGTGGTCCTATATAGGTGTGTCCGATTACCTGATCCTCTGATGGTGCATGGATGAACATTCTGTCTAGGTCTGGGAATATTCTGATGGGTTGCTGATATAACAACCTTAAAGTGGGTGTCACTAGCTTGGTCAAGTTTCAGGGTGCAGACGTTAGACCGTAAGGTAATACTGTGTACTGGTAGGTCTGCCCAAGCACGGAGAATCTGAGAAATGTCCAGAATGTTTTCTTGTAAGTCGGAATGTGTAGATAAATCTTCTTCATCCATGCATCTTCTGAAATGTGGGAAAGGATTTATTATCTGAATTGTTTCCATTTTGAACTTTGTGTTCATAACTTCTTCGTGTGCAGATTTGGCATGTGCCCTGAATCTAGGTAGAGTTTGTGAAAAGTCTGATCTGTAGCCTTCTTATAGTATCTTCATAACCCAGGTGTTTGGTATTCATGGTTTACATGATTGCTCATATTTCCTCAGGTGACTCTCAACTGCATCCCTGTCCACTGGAGCTATAAGTGGGTAGTTAAGATCCCTTCACTTGTGCTTGCAGTGATTTCTTCTTGTTTGAGGGGAATCAGGTTCTGGCTCTGGGTTTGTAAAATGCTGGTTTTATTTTACATGGCCTGTTTCCATGAGCCCTTATAGCCATTCCTGATTCTTGTGGTGAGGCTCACTGGAGAGGCAACCGAGCACTTCACAAATCAAAGTGGGCAGGACAGTGAGGGAATTTGAGACACAATGGAGCGGGGTGCTAACAACAGAGGAGTTGGCGGGTGAAATTACTTATTTCCTAATGCACCCAGATTGTCTCTGAGTATTTTACTTCATAAAGGTGTAGAGGAGCAGCTGCATGCCTCTGCAGGAAGCCTGAGATTGTGCCGTTTTTGACACCAGCAGCTGTGCCAATACTGCAACGTATGTTCGAAAGAAGATACCATTGAAACAACCCAATCGAATGTATCCCTGAAGGGACGACAATTTGAGGGAGGAACTCCCTGAAGGAATATGAAAAAAGAGCAAAGAAAGAAGCCTGTGATGTCATAAGAGAGTATGAACGACGTCTCAGGATACAGGCTGAAGAGGATTTATGGATCCTACAGAAACTAATAAAAATCAGGAAAACTTTTCACTATGATAAAGAAGATTACCATTGCACAAAGTGCTGCAGAGAATCAACCGTTAAATAATTGTACAGATGCTGAACCGCAAGGTAGACTAAGTCATCATAGAAGCGGGCTATATGTAGTGAATCGAATATAGGCGAAGCCGCCACTTTATAGAAGCTGGACATCGGCATCATGAATTTTAGTAAGCCAGGACCCATGAAGAGGAAAGGGAAAATTGTGTCGCAGCAAGGATAAGCTGAATTGTGGAGCTGCATGGCAATGTTTTCTGGCCTGGAGTGAAGACTGAAGCCGCCAAGGACAGCTATCTATTCTGGAAAGTTGTGTACGAAGGATGAATCAACTCTTGTTAAAGTGCAAAGAAAGAACACCAAGAGTGCCAAGTTTAATTCATTTAAGACATTTAAAACCTGGAAAATGGACCAAATCATGGTATCCTGTCACATGGACCAAGGATGAAAATAGAGTTCGAACTTGGAGTCCTTGAACACGATAGTGGCTCCTGCACTCCCATGTATTCTCAGAGACAAGGATCCTTTGCAAGGTCAAGTTCAAAGACAATGTTCATGGCAGAAGGCTTGGATTGATGAGAGATGCTGGGCTAATTGGGTGGGGAGGTAGAGTCAGGCCCATCTCCTTGCACCTGGGTCTGGGTTTACGTGCTGCTAAGTGAACCGAATGTTCCAGACATGGCACAAGTGTGCCAACCAATTGTAGTGGTCCATATACCGAAGGACCTTATAGTTTGAAGACCAATGAGAAACCGTGTATCTAATGTTTCTGAAGATGACATGTTTTAGAGGTAGGCATGTGTTGTCCACCTTACAGTGGGCAGCCAATCACCTTCCGAGTTCCTATAGATAATATACTTAGATGTTCCCCTTAAGCCTATCCCGATCCCGAGTAGGTTTTTCATTATTTGCCATGTAGTATGACGTCACCTCTGAAATATTTTTTATATATAACCATGTTTTGATGAAAAGATCATTGAGAGAAATCGAGCGTATGTCCATTCATGTTCATTGTAACTTCCAGTTTTTGATAATTGTTAATAAAACAGTACTTTTCCATGTTCCTGAGTTGGTTTGGTTATTACAACTCATAGTTATTCTGTGTGAATCCATCCATTGCATGCACTTTCCTGAAGGGTACTAAGCTCACATGGCAGCGGTGCGGATGGTTGAAAAAAGATTTAAACCAAGTTCTTCTCCAGTATTTCAGACGGTCGGGCATCCTCTGCCATTAGCTGGAAGATCGCTGAGTTTCCTGTGGAGAGTGGCCGAACAGAAATAAACTTGTAAGACGAACCAAGACGGTGGGCAGGCCCCCCTTTGATTAACTCCCTGCCCGGTTTCCATGGGTGCTCTGCGGACGGAAGGCGAAGTGGTCGGATTGGAGGTGGAGTCAATACTGAAGGCTTCGAGTCGATTGACGAATGCTAAGCAGACTAAAGGGAATGGCAAATAAAGGGGACAGGATTGTGATAATTTTAAGTAATGGGAAATAATTGTAGAGATAAGAGAGACCGCCTGGAGATTCCTAATTCAAGATAATTAGAAAGAGACATTTCAAACCCCAACAGGGGTAGGGTGAAATATAAAATGCGTAGTCAGGCCTACGTAAGGTGATGTTGCAAACCCTGCAAAGGGTAAAAAGTAAAGGCGAGGGAAGAGGTGATCACAGTGTTTATAATGTGTAATGTCAGACTAGTCTAAATGTTGTTTGTTGAGTAAAATATTGAAGAGCAATAGAGATTGTGAAGAATTGAAAAAGTAAAAGTGTAGCAAAACGGTTGGTGCCAATCAAGAGAATATATAAGCTATTGAAATAAGAGGATTGAGCAGTGATTGATGTTGCTTGCTCATATGTGTTGTTTTAAAATGTTGAAAAGTGGTGATTTAAGACAAAGTATAAGGTATATTTAACAGTCTGGTAAGTATTGACAGTCAATTGAGACTTGTCATTACTCCTCTCATGCACCTATGCAAGACACAACCAAAGCATATTCCCAAGCTCAAACTGTGGGATGTCTTGATCCACTTTTGCTCTGCCATGCGGCATCCCTTTGTTCTGATGGTGCCAAAATCCTAAAATGGCCGCAAAACCCTTGCGCGCGCCAAAACCTTTGAAAATCGCGCTTTGCAACACAAAAAGATGGCTGCCAAATCTACCATGCATGTTGTCGGTGGTGGAACAGAGATCTCACTCCTGAAACATGTCACTGGGCTTCACAACAAGTAAAAATGGAGCACAGAGGGAAAAGCGGTGCTTTGCTGAAAGAAATCCAAAATCTTGCTTTTAAATCCTTTTACTTGGTTGCTGAAACTGCAGAATGTCGATACAAAACACCCTCAAACATCCAATATTCTTGCTGGGTGCTACAATTCACTTAGTTCAAGAAATCATTAGGAACTTACAATATCCTGAAAAGCTGGATTTGTCATAAAAACATCCACAGCAAAAGTGGCCTGCCTGTGGAATCTATCAAAATCTGGGCACAGTACCCGCGGCCGCCTGAATGACAGCTGTCAGAAGCCTGCATGATAAACCTTAAACTTGTACAAACTGAAATCAAATGGTTGAAAACTAAGTGGCCTGTTAATGAGACTAACCTATGTTGTAACTGTTTAATCCCATGGTTTAGAATCTGGAATCAGTGTTCTAGCTGCTTGTTTTGAAAATACAAGTTTGTTTTAAGCAAAGAAAAAATAAAACAGAATGATATTGAATTTAAGCCTGACTAAAAGCAACCAAACCAGAATAACAGCTTCCCCCACAGAGGCCATGGCTCTCCCTTCTGTTTCCCTCCACCAGTAAATCACACCTAAGTGATGATTATAAGGTGGGAGGAGAGTTTGGGCTGCAGTGGGAAGGAGACAATGGGCAGCCTCCAGCTAAAAGGAAATGCGAAGTGTGAAGAGTCATAAATGGCCTGGGCCCAGGAGGAACTGGGAGGAGACTGCTGCTGAACTGCAGGGAGATAGAAGGAGGCGGAGACAAACAACCATTTGTTGCTTAACAAGGACCAAAGACCCATTTTAAAAAGACTGATAACTTACTGTGTAAAACTGTTAAAAACACAAAAATAACAGCATTGTTAAGGTAAATATTGACTGCACATTTTAAAAGGCGCTGGAACTCTGTGACATGTTCTAGGAAGAAACGGCGGAAAATGTGATATTACACAAAATGTATTTTTGATAAATGCATGAAACTTCATACACTTTTTGCTCTGAAATTGGACATTGTGTTCCGGATAAAAAGGGCAACATTCTGTAAAAAGCAGACACAAGACCTTACTGCAACGGGGTTTGGAGGAGTAACTGCTGTACAAAATATGTAATCTGTATATATGATTGTTATAGAGGTTGCACATGTGGAAATATGTATTGTACCAAAAGTAGATTTTGTGTTCAAGAGGCTAGGGGTGGACTCTAGGCCTCATAAACCCACATCATAAAGGTGACACACTGTTTTTCTCCTCCTATCAAGGCAGAGAGGAGACCTTGACCAATCCCTGTCCTAGGGGCGCGCTTAGGCTGAACCAGCACACACACCCCTTTATCATAAGCATAAATAGAGACAGCTCAGCAATAAAAAAAGACAGACAGATTCACCCACTAACCAATTGCTGGCGGAGCACCCTGGAGCAGAACCCTCCATCTTCCTTGCTCCAGACAACAGAAACTTGGAAAGCAGAAAGGCCCATTACATAGCTGAACCATTTTCAGCTAGGCCTTAAAATTCCAGAACCAGAACCCCAGAAACCTAAGGGGAAATAGACAGCCGGGCTGTGCTGTACTGCGTGCCTGCTGAAAATACTTATCATCAGAACCAAGAGATCCAATCCAGTCCTGTGCCAAGCTGTGACCAGAACCATTGCAGACCTGATCCAGTTGTGCCGTGCTGTGACCAGAGCCATTGCCGATCAGATCCAGTCCAGTTGTGCTGTGCGGTGTCCAGATCGCCTTGACGCTGCTACTCTGTCCTGACCAGAATCCCTGACCAGAATCCCTGACCAGAATCCTGACGGGTCAATTTGAAACACATATAGTGAGTATCTATAAATAGAACTGTGTCACTAGCCTATGTACCTTCCTTAGTCAATCCCTATCTTAAACCCGTCCTCTCTTTCTTTCCGAGCCAGTATTGTTAGAACTATCGTTGTGTGGACTTTTCTCTCATATGTATTCCTAAACCCTAACTTTAAGAAAATAATTCCCAACCCAAACAGAAAGTATAGTATCACACCTGCACTGTTATAAGCGGCCATGAATGACCTTCCTGTGTGGCATTATACTTTGTGGTAGTCTTTAACATAGTGTAAGACATCCTTTTTGTCACTTTAAAACTGCATTCCTGTTTCCCATTCTTGCGCCTGTCTAAAAAAAAAACGACCTCCACCAAAACGTCCATAACTCCTTCAATTTTTATGCTAGAAACAAAATTTCAACTTCTGCTTGTAGCTAACATCAACACCTTTAATTTGCATACACATCCACATAGTACTCCCGTAATCGCGATTATCGTGCACGGAAACGTTTGCTGCAAGTTTTCGTTTAGGGAATTTCTGACACGTGTAAAACAGCTTTTGATTGCTCCAGACCTCAGTTTTAAGTTTTCACATTGCTTCTTAGTAGTACATCATTGCTAGTGTTTGTCTGTAACTATCCAAAGCGGCTCCCATAAGAATTTAAACAATTTCTGCAATTTAGCCCATATTTAGTGTTTTACCCAATCCATTCTCAAGATAACTTTAAAAACCATTTTTGACAGCTTGCTAATCAATTCTGTTTTCTCTTGTGTTGCTGGGGGGGAATTGGGATTGTTATTTTGTTGAATTCTGCCATTCCTGAAAACCTGTTCTCTCCTCATATCTCTTTACATTGTCTATTGGGGGGTTGAGGGGTGTGCAGGGGGAAATAGTAACCACACTGCTATTTGATTTGAACACACACACAAAAGTATTATTTCTGTGCGGAATTGTTTTGCTCCCTATTGCTCCTTGTCCATTAAAGAGATTGCTTACTGTTACATCACCCCATTGGTGATTATTGTATACCCATTAAAACATAGTGTGATTTAATTGTGAATACATAAATAAATATTTTAACTTTGCAAACCAGCCTGATTCCTGGTTCAGTGTGACCAGGGGGGTTACAAGAGAAGGCCGTGAATTGCCGATCAGCAAAAATTGGCCCAATACTCCAAAATTAGGCAGGAAACACAGAGAGACAACGAGGCTCTCTGTGAGAAAAATGACAGGCTCCATAGACAGGTAGCCATGCAGGAACAATTCATAGAGACCAGTTAGTCCTTCATAGAAGAACGAAAGGGTCAGATTCTTGCATGTCAAAAGGGAGTAGGGGCTGAAAGAGATGAGGTCAGATGGGAGAGGGAAACCCGTGAGCATAACCTCAGGAACCCTGGCACCAGAGACTTTAATCTCTTAAATTCCATGGACTCTGCCAACCCCATGTCCACTGGCTCACATGAGCCAAGGGCCATGGGGATGGTAGACTTCAACCCAATGAGAAATATGGGGCTAATAGGTCAGCGCCTCCTAGAAATGGATGGGCGGGCATCTATGAATGGGTTCCCAAGTGCTAGGGCCATCTTCTCTGATCAGGGAGACTCCTGTGAGGGGAGGATCAGAGAAACGGATCCTCAGAAATATAACTTACCCAGAGATCAGACGGTAACATTTGGTTGAGAATTCCATGAGAGTAGGCCCATTAAGAGTGTACTAAAAACCTCTTCCCAGCTTGGACAGTGAGGGGGGGTACTCAGCCAATCCTGGGAGCAAGGAAGAGTCAGAAGACTCTTCTGAACGCCACATGTCCCTAGAAACTAGGCCCCCACATTCTGCCCACCATTCCCAAGCTCGCAGAATCCGGGAGAGCCTAGAAGACCAGACAGCCACCTCTGGTAGCAGTGCCTCTGAGTTAGAGGATGAGTGGACCAGGGTGACCCTGAAATAAAAAAGCCAACTAAGTCAAGAGGGCCTTGCTCAAGGATCCCCTGAAACAAATAAAAGCTATTAAGTGGGTCATTACGCCCTACCACAAGAATGCAAAATATTCGGTTTGGGAGCACCTTGAGTTATTTGAACAGATGATGGAAACTTTCCTTCTGAAGGACAGCCAAAGCTGTATACAGTATGTAAAGTGGAAATTTTCTCCTGAGTACTCCAGCTTCTTTGCAGGGCTGGAGGATCAGAACCATTCTAGGTGGTCCACCTATAAAGCAGCCATCCTGAAACATTTTTCCATTCATAGGAACCCTCAAGAGGCTCGCAAGGCAGCCTACAACTTACAATGTGGGGAAGACCAGGCCCCACAAGAATTTGTTCAGGAGTTGAAACGCGCCTTTGCGCAGACCACTAGAAGGGTGCACACTGACAGTAAAGAATTTGTAAACACCTTCTTTCATGCTCTCCCTGAGTATATTATGACCCAGCTAGTGAGGGACTTTCACGAGAAAAGATCACTAGACTGGATCATTGAACAAGCAACGTGCATCTATGAGGTGCAGAAGCCGTTGGAAAATAAAAATAGTAGCAAAAGCCCCAAAACAACCAACACCCCTGTTGCTGCTAAGGTGGCAGAGGTGAAGGTTGCCCCCATTTTAGATCTGGAGATGGGGTGCCTAAAAACCTTCCCGCACAGAATCCAACCAACCCCTAACCCAGAAGGCGCTCGGACCAATCACAAACAGGGAGCCAGGGAGGTAACCCCACAAATGGTACCTCTAACTCCCCTGACTACATCAGCCCACGCTACAAGGGAAATAGACCCATCCTGGGGTATGTGTAGACTCCTCCAGCCCAAGTGGGGGGATCAAACCAGACAGCAGGAAACCCAGGGAACTTCCCTCCTCAGTTTCCCCAGGAGGGCAGTAATCCCCCAAATGCCGGAAAAAATGTCCTTCTCAGGTACTCGCCAAATTTCAACCCCCCAAACAACCCATCCTTCTTTCCCGAGCCCAGACAGCCCAATCCGGGAGAGGGGAGGCAAAGGGTGGAGGGGTACCCAAACTTCCCTAACTAGGGGTATTTTGCGAGAAGGGATAGGTACCCTTCGCGAGATCAAGACAGGGTAGATCTGAGTACCCCGTACCAGCCAGAGCGGGTGTCCCAACTAGAGCATCAGGTCGAGAACATGGCACAGGATTTGTGTCGCATGCTGAGGGCTCAACAAAATCCTCAGATGAGCATGGCGGCTCAGAATGCCTCAAGTCCAGGGTCTGGTGCTCCAAAACAATGACGGGGGAAGAACCCCGACAACCCACCGGTTCCCAGGGGGGAGGCACAAGGGGAAGGGGGGTGCAAAGCCTTGGAGGAACCTTCCTTCCCCACTTGTGGAAAGCCCCTGGAAACCCAGGAACCAGAACTAAAATCTCCTGGCCCGAAAGTCTGCAACCCAAGGAGCAGAGGGCGGTGGGAGAAATAAAGAGCCCAAAAAGACCCATTTTGAGGAGGAGGTACGAATCTTCCAGTTTGAAGGAGAGGGATCCTTAGAGGATCCTGGGAAAAGGATCTTCTCTGTCAGGGATGGGGGAACTCCTCCCAAAGAAAAATGGGTCCCAAAGGATCCAAATCCAGACTGGGTAGATGTGGGGACCAAGTTAGAACCACCCATCATCAAACCCCAGAATGGGGGGGCGTGGCCGGAGCTCATGGAGTGAGGTAGCAGCAGGCTGAGCTCCCGTCCTGATTTTCGTATTGATCCTGCAGTCGCTACCAAACGTGACAATTCCGGCAACTAACCACAGCTCCAGATGGAATAGGCACTGCTGAGCCCTCTCGGAGAAGACCCGATGAAAAACAGTGCCCGCAATCCCTGAAACACGGCTTTTGAAATTGCCCCGGGGGTCCCGCCGCAATGGCGGCCTAACTTGAGCTGGAGACTCTAACGGGGGAGGAGCTTGATCTGAGCCCGGGCGCCCCCAGAGCGCCAGAGGATTTACGCTCGCTGGGACCGCTGTGGACCGAACCTTCGGATCCTGTACTGCT
Source organism: Ambystoma mexicanum (assembly GCF_040938575.1). Taxonomy (NCBI): domain Eukaryota; kingdom Metazoa; phylum Chordata; class Amphibia; order Caudata; family Ambystomatidae; genus Ambystoma; species Ambystoma mexicanum. Next base: position 281,162,856 of record NC_090941.1, on the reverse strand, counting down.
GAGTCTGAACGGCCGTGGAGAGTGCGGCAACCCCCCCATAAAATAACCGCAGTCTTGTTGGTGCTCTGGCTGATCTTCGAGCCCATCGCGGCCCAGCTCGGAGGGCCAAGTGGCGGACTGAGGTGCGGCAGACACATTGAGGGAAGGGACCGCCGGCGCCTGGATCGCGCTGCGGGTGTAAGAACTCACGGGCCGTCCTTCCCCCGCGCCTGTCCACGCATTCTGTTGGCCTCCTAGGCGGACAAGGGCCGGGCCCATCATAAGGCTCCCATAGCGTGAGTTAACATGCGAACCGCCGGGAGTTCTTGCGAGGTTGCATGTGAGCGCTGGGGCCCTGAACCGTTTACATGAGAAGCCAGCGGACGACTGGAGATGCACCAGTGCTAATTAGACCTCTACCAGCAGCATAATTCGTGCCCCCTGTGGTGGTTCCCCACTCTATGGGCCTCACTTACTAAGCCACAAAGGCCCCAACGACTTCACCTGGCCCAATTGACTTTGAGCAATCAGGGGACCTGGCACCCCCCCGCGCAGTGAGTTGCTGGGAAACTCCATTGAACTGTGCTGCCCGAGGAGGGCTTACATGTACTGGAAGCTGGAGGCCGCAAGTTGTTGGCGCGCAATTCACACAAGACCTGCACTAGAGCAGTGGATTTAAGCCACTTATAAGATTAGAGACTTATCACGATTCGCCAAGGGCTACTTCTAGTGCATTGTACCTGGTCAGCCCCTGCTGGATCCACCTGCGCCATATAACGCAAGATGTCCACCTCGCGCCAAAAGAACAAAGGGGTGACAATCATGGACTCCTTCTCTGGGGCTAGGCCCAAACAGCAGCTCCAACACGAAATTACTACGCAAACGGAACCGCCCCCGCCCGAGGAAGACCCTTCAAACGCTCAGGTACTGCAGGCCATCACTGCGCTTCAGACATTCCTGGAGACCAAGATAGATGAACTCAAGGTGGACATGCAGCTTATACGCCAAGACGCCCAAAATTTAACTGAAAGGGTGACCAAAGTGGAGGCGAACTTGCGTGACACTACAGATACTACTACAGACCTGAAAACCAAGGTGACTGAACTGGAAAGGCAAGTTGCACGACTTGAGGCAAGATCGGAGGAGGCGGAAGGGAGGGCCCGCTGCAAGAACATTCGAATTCTTGGGATCCTGGAAGACATGGAAGGAACTAACCCAACTGAGTATGTAGAGTCCATGATACTTCAAGAGGTTGGCCCTGGCAATCTCACGCAGGGATTCTCAGTCTAGAGAGCCCACAGATCTCTTCAAAAAAGACCCCCACCAGGATCGTATCCACGCCCAATGATCGCAAAGATTCAAAATTTCCGGGATAGAGAGACGATACTTAGGTTCTCGAGAGAGAGAGAGAGAGGGGAGAGATTGAGCGGAACAACTCCAAGATTGGTATGTACCCTGACTATACCCCCAATGTGCAACGAGCCAGGAATTCCTTCATCCCAATTAAGGCAAGACTACGCAAGCTCAATCTCAAATACATGCTTCTATACCCCTCATGTCTCAAGATACTCTACAAGGGGAAAGCTGCCTTCATGGAAACCCCAGCTACAGCCACCATGTGGCTTGAACATAACAACTTAGCTGAGGGAGATGAATGCACCATGGAGGCCGAGAAACTAGGCAGAAATCACGAACCCAATGAATGAAACGCGCCGAGTGGTGGCATCAAAACACAGCGCCTAGGAGGTGATCCTTCGCTGGAAAAGACAGAGTATGCACCTACAGACGGGAGCTCCGAGCACCACACATGATCGCTACCACAACCCACTCCTCTCCAACCAATGCCGGCTTGTTGCCAGCACTACACCCGTGTCTCATGTCCTCGATAGGCCAACGGGAATCAGGAGCCCCCGAGCGTTGCCTTTCCAAAGCAACTGCTGGGGGCAGTTCACAGTTGTTTCATGTTATTGACCCACCTGTTTGTGTGGAAGTTGAAACGGTTGATAAGTCGCCAATTTTCAATGCAATTCAATTACCAAGGACTTGGGGGGGGGGGAAGTGTGCATCCACATTGTTCAATCCTAAAGGAGGCACCCAAGACATGGGCACACCTGGAAGGTGCTATGGGCCAGCATGAAACGGGCACGCAAACTCTTCCTTGCGACAACATGGCTGCACGCCTTAAGGTCGTGACCTGGAATGTGAGAGTCCTGGGTACCTACCTTTGTCGTAATAGAATTAAATCGTATCTTCATAGGAAGAAGATAGGGCTGGCCCTCGTGCAAGAAACTCATCTTACGAAGGAGTCCATCGCCACTCTCCAAACACACTGGGGAGGACAAGGGTTCGGAGCCAGTTACTCCAGATATTCCGGGGGGGGTTTTCACATGGATCAGCCCCCAAATTCCTTTCCGACTCATTACTTCCGAACCAGATCCAGAAGGGAGATATGTGATAATACGGGGCTACATTGAGCAAACGGAAGTATGCATTGTCAATTCATAACTCCCCAACAGCAGCATACCAGCGCACTTGGACCTGATGTATACCAAGGCCACGCACTACAGGAACAGATTCTTTATCTGGGGAGGAGATTTCAATTGTGTCAGTAATCCAGACATTGACAGGTCCACCCCGCTCTCTGGAAGCCCGTCGGCATCGACAGCGGCATTGAATGCTATGCTGAACCGCCTTGATCTATTGGACATCTGGCGGGAGCTGCACCCAACTGACCGGGGCTACTCCTTCTACTCATCTTCGCATAACCTCCACACTAGATTTGACTACATTTTCTCTGGCAGGGAGAGCCTCCCCCAGATCGACACAGCGGGATATCTGGGCCGGACCATCTCTGATCACTCCCCCTTGTTAATCGAATGGAGCACTGCTGGGCTCCGATCTCCAATACCCACATGGAGGATGCCTACCGAAGTGCTAAAAGACCCATCATTCAGAGAAGATCTTAGGGAGTCTCTGGTACATTACATTGAAGAAAACATGAATAGCGTTGAGCACCTAAGCACACTGTGGGATGCCCTCAAAGTGGTTACACGAGGAGAAATCATTGCAAAGGCTGGCGGAATCAGAAGACACCTAGAATCCGAACTTGAGCAATGGGAAGCCGAAATAGGACAGCTGGAGGACAGCTGGAATCCGATACCCGAGGTTCCCAGCAAGAAGAGAAGCTCACCCAAATCAGGACTGAATGCAAGAAAGATGCAGATGGCACGTTACACCAGACCCAACAAGGCATCAATGACGCATTTAAACAATTCTACGCTCAGCTTTACTCCCATGCTGTCCAAGTGCCCTTGGGCGAGATCACAGACACCCTAGAAGAGATGGGATTGCCAACGCTGTCGCTCGCACACAGAGAAGCCCTGGATGCAGATATCACCAAGGACGATATAACAGAAGCGATGAAGTCCCTGGCGACCTGGTAGCGACGGGCTGCCCACTGAATTCTACAAGACCTATGAACCTGAGTTAACCCCACTGCTGTACGAGGTCTTTCAGGAGGCCTACGAGTTGGGGATTCTACCTGAAAGCATGCGTGAAATGCTGGTGATTCCTATGCTTAAGCCCAACAGGCCTGCTGAGGATTGTGACTCCTACCGACCACTCGCAATGCTCAACTATGACGTCAAGATCCTGACAACGGTCTTAGCCAAGCGACTCTCCAGGGTAGTAGGAGATGTGGTGCATTCTGATAAAAGTGAATTTGTGCGGGGCCGTAACACCACCGCCAATCTCCGTAGACTTCAGCATGTCTTGTCACAGGCCAGCCTGGATGGGGGACCCTACGCACTGCTCTCCTTGGATGCCATAAAGGCGTTTGATTCCATCTTCCGGGAGTGGTTGCTGGCGGTGCTTCGTGAATTCGGGGTCGGCTTATTTCTGCAGCATGGGACATTCAGAGGGGCACTAGACAGGGTTGCCCACTCTCCCCTATGCTATACATCCTTGGACTTGAACCCATTGCCATCTATTTTAGAAAACAATTTTTTAATGCCGGAATACGGCTAGATGGGATGGACCATATAATATCCCTGTATGCAGACAATGTCCTCCTTTACATTAGAGACCCACATCTGAATGTCCCAACCATGTTGGAAGTCCTCAGCAACTTTGCTAAAGTATCAGGCATACATTTTAGCAGAAATAAGTCCTGTCTCTTCCCATTGGGGAGCCTCAGATGTAGGCACCCTGACGATCTGCCTTCACTGGGGGTGAGTTGGCACCTAACCACCTTCCGCTACCTAGGAGTCAACATATACCACACGCCTGAACTCATGCATGAAAACAATACAGTGGCGGCACTGCCCCCTCTGCGTAGGTCGATTGGATTTTGGTCTAAACTCCCCCTGTCCATGTTGGGAAGGGCTTCCATCATCAAGATTATCGTTCTCCCCAGATTTTTCTACGGATTTCAAAATGTGTTTTACTATATCAAGGCCCCCTTCTTTCGGCTACTGGGAACAATACTTAAGGACTTTTTGTGGGGTAATGGCAGACACAAACTGGCGCTATCCACGCTAACCCTCCCGTACGGACAGGGCGACATCCAGCTTCCTGATTTGGAGAAGTATTACTTAGGACGATGTCACTCCAGAAACAGCACTGTTCCACCACCTGATTGCTCCCATCCGGCTGAATGAGCTCATTTCGGCTCCCCAACAACTCACAGATGAGACCCCCTTCTTAGTTGCTCTTGGCAGACAAATATGGCACAGAACAGTATCGCTCCCCCACCTGAAGCATGCATATGCACCGGACATTCCACTCCTTGCCGACTTATGTTGGAGCAGCGTTGATCTAGCAACCATCAGATATTGGGAAAGGCTGGGAGTGTATACCTGGGGGGACCTATATAACGAGGGTTCCTTCCGAGACTTCTCTTCCTTACACTCCAAAGATGGTGTTCCCAGCGGCCAATTCCTGTGGTATCTCAGAATCCGTAAACTTGCATGCGCTAAATGGGATTCTTGGCCTGAGGATCCTGATTCTAGCCCCTTTTTGACACTTCTATATGGGTTGGGAGAGGGATGGAGACCGGTGTCCTAAATATACAGACATTTAGCAGACAGGCTCAATCCCCGCAGCCCTGACCTGAAACTTAAATGGGACAGAGACCTGGGGCGCGAAATGACCGATGGAGAATGGGGGAGAGCATTGGCGTTCCCTAAAGAGGTTTCCCGAAACTCTAGATTCAGAATGATTCAACTTAATATACTATATCGCTGGTACCTAACACCCCACAGAATAGCCAAGATCTACGAGCAACCCCAACATAACTGTCCATGGTGTAACGGTGACAAAGCGGACCTAATGCACATGTTCTGGGAATACATCAAAACCCGTCAACTCTGGGCTGCAGTGGAACAAACCTGTAGGAAGGCTGGCATGACCAGGTATGAATGGTCTCCTGGAGGGTGCCTTCTAGGAACTTATCCCAGACTAGCCAAAATTAAGCATACAGTGAAGCTCATGGATCTATCGTACATCCTAGCTAAAAGGACCATCGCCATGGCGTGGAAGCGGCCTGGCGACCCACAAATCCATGCATGGCACAGTGAACTTGAACGTTGGGTAGGAGCAGAGACTTCGGCTTGGGAAGAAAGCATTGCCAGGTCCCCCGATGATGCGAGTCAGACACTAGATGCTTGGAAGGCCCTCACATGGGCTTTGTTCCATCTCTCCAATGATGACAAACCCCCTTGAATGATACAACCCTGCACAAACTGATCTACCCCTTACTTGACACCCTGCCTGCCCATCTGTTTGGGTTCCTTCCCTCACCCCCCCTGATAACCCTCTTGAAATTATCACTTGTTAATTATGTGGAGACACCACTGGTATTGTTAATGTTTTATGTTGAACCTGTTTGTTGTTTATTACTTGCTTGGCTCACTCAAACAATTTCACCTTTTGGTTGCAGTTGGCACCCATTGTCATACTGCTGTTGTACTCATTATAAATGCCAATAAAGAAATTTGAAAATAAAATCAAACCCCAGAATGACTAGCACGAAAATACCCTGGTTCAAACCCATCCTGGTGACTGCCTCGAAAGGGGGGGGGCAGCCCAGTATCAGAACCAGTGGAACCCAAAACATCCCCCATATCTAACTGTCACCTTTTTCTTACAGATTCCCAAGATCCCAAACAGAATCCTGCCCAAATCACCTCTCTGTCAGTATCCAAAGCCAGGAAATTAACCCACCAGTTGGCCAAAAATGTGCATTATCTTTGCCCCCTTGAGGAAAAGGAGGGAAGATTTTATGCCCCGGTCCAAATACAGGGGCAGTGTACAATTTTGGCACTGGTGGACACAGGATCCCAAGCCACCCTTCTGTCAAAAAGGGCCTTTGATCAACTGAATTCAGGAAGGGAAATTGGAGAGCAATTGTTCATCCCTATTCAGTTAAATGAAGGGAAGGACTCTGTTCTCGCCCGAGTATGTGTGAGCAACGGTAAGAGCTTCATCAGCGAGGCCATGTTCCGCAAACTCCCAAAAGATCCAGCCATTCCCACATTTAAACTGGTAGACAAATGGGAATGGACCTCGAAACACCCAATTCCAAACACCCCCTGCCTAGCAGGTTTATGCTCAAAATTTCCATGGGCAATAAGAGCATGGTCCATAATTGTTGGGTCGTGCGAGATGTCCCTGCTGCATTTTACTTAGGCAGTGACATTCTCAATCTCTTTTCCATTAGTTGGGACCTAATAAACTTCAAAGCTTAGTCCCGATTAGCAGGTAATCCCATGGCCTTTGATGACCCAGAGAAAGCATTTTGGTCAGCTCAACTGCTGCCATATGCAGTTGAAATTCAGATTGGAGAGGAAGTCACCATCCCAGAACGGACCCGACAATTCTCACTGGAAGTAAAAATTAAAAGAGGACAGAAACTGAAAAAACCCTGATGCCTATGTCCATCTCAATGCTCATTTCCAACAGCAAGGGTTGGGGGTAAACCCAACGCCACTCGTCAGCATAGAACACAACACCATTCCAATAGAGGTGGATAACAGCAACCTAAAGAGGCACAGGCACCATTATTGGAATGGAGGTTGATGACTGACATTTTTCCATAGATTTAGGTAATGAACTGTTAGGACCAATCCCCAAGGACTGTGTTGACAGTGATAATGACGACGATACAACACTAGACAGGATCTTCACCCGGCATGGGGGGAATTTCCTGGTGTACTCTTCATGCCCTTATGGTAAGGAAGATGTGACCTGTGACTTCAGGAGGGATGAGGTGATCTTTCATGTCCACGAACACTGCCTTCTCCACCTGAAGCCATCAGTTCAAATCAGCACTCTGACCAGGGCCTTCTCCACCCAGCTGGAGGAGGCCGCTGAGATAGCCAAACCGGAAGTCTTTCCAGGCTTCAGGCAGATGGCTGAAGAGAGAGTCAACCCAGCTGATGCCTGTGGGACTCTGGAGCAAAAGAAAAAATTGAAACAAGTTTTCTTATATTTTCAAGATCTCTTTGCAGTGGATTCATATGACTGTGGTCGCACCGACATCCATACAACAACAGTTCCCACAGACCCTGGCATGACTCCAGTGTTTGTGAAGCAATATCGTTTGCCTCTCGCATCAATTGAGTCCCTTACTGAAATAATTAAGAACCTTGAGTCCCGTGGGATAATTCGTCCAATCCACAGCACCTTCAATAATCCGGTGCTGGGGATTTTGAAACCAAACGGCCAGTGGAGACTCTGTGCTGACCTAAGGGAGCTCAATAAATGGGTCCACACTTCACAATGGCCTCTTCCCTACATTGACCAAGGGCTGGCCCAGATCCAGGGGTCAAAGGTATTCACTGCAATTGACCTGACCAATGGGTACTGGATTGTACCTGTCAGTAGGGAGGACCAATACAAGCTGGCCTTTACCTTTGGGGGCAGCAGTACACATGGACCTGGACTCCCTTCGGATACATCAACTCCGGCAATGAATTTAACATCTTTCTACACAAGGTCATGCGCGACCTGGGTGAGAGGGGTAACCTGGCCTATGTAGACGATGTTCAAAGCTCAACTGTGGAGGAACACATAGCGGAGGTCCGTTATGTTCTGACACAGTTGAGGGTTGCCGGAGCAAAACTCTCCTTTCAAAAGGCACAGTGGTGCAGAACCTGTGTCAATTTCTTGGGGCATGAGATAACTCCTCAGGGTCTCTGTCCCCAGGAAAAGAAAGTGGAAGCACTCCAGAAAATAAAAGACCCCACAACTCTGCGGGAACTAAGGAACCTCCTTGGGCTACCTAATTACAGCAGAAAGTTCATTGAGGACTACGCAGAGATCACAAGACCCCTGATCCATCTTTTGAAGGGGGGGCGTCAAGTGGGAGTGGGGTCCAGAACAAGCCGAGGCAGTAAGACAACTCAAAAGAAGCCTCTCACAAGCGCCTTGCCTAGCTTACCCTGTCAAAAACAAGGAATTCTTCTTGGAGACAGGGTTCTCAAATACATGCTTGACTTCAGTATTATATCAAAAGCATGACAAGGTCAAAAAAGTAATCTTCTATGCGAGTAAAACTTTATCCTCTGTGGAGGAAAAATTCTATGATTGTGAAAAGGCACTCCTGGCAACGGTGTGGGCATTGAAGAATTACCGCCCGTTTATCCAGGGGGAACACATCATAGTGGAGACTCCACACCAAACTTTGCAATATCTTCAGAGTGACAGAATCGGGCTGGAAATGTGAGTAATTCCCGAATTACTTCCTGGATTCTGTCAATGCAAGGCTTTCATGTGGAGGTCAGATATGGCCAAAACAAGAAGAGTCCCCTCGCTCAAGGTCTGGCTGACTTGCATGATTGTGCCAGAGAAAACTGTCTCGAGGACGAAAGTCTTAAAATCAAGGACAAAATGGAGGCATACCTTAATTCCCCACACAAAGTCTATGAAGAAGACCAGTGTGAGGGAATTCCCACTGTCTATGTGGATGGATGCTCCTACCATGTTGACAACAACGGGGAAAAGGAACTTGTGGCCGGTGTAGGGAATGCATGGGTGAATGATGCCCGAGAACCCTCAGCTTGGTACAAAATCGGTCCCCGAAGTAGTCAAGTGGCAGGGCTGATGGCTGTGCATCAAGCCATCCTCACTGCTGTCCAACACCAACTCCATGAAGTGGTCGTAATCACAGATTCGGATTATGTACGGATGGGATAGTGGAGCACCTGGTTAACTGGAAAACCAGAGGGATGCTCTGTGCTAATAACAAACCAATCAAACATGGAAAATTAATCAAAAATATTGATGATCTGGTCACCTCGAATGGGATGACATCTACTGGAAAAAGATTAAGGGTCGTTCTAAAGTAGAGGGACCAGACAAAACTGGAAATGACCTAGCTGATCAGCTGGCCAAAACCGGAGCCATCCAAGGGGATCTACTTGAGATGGAATCCCTGTGGGGGGAAATCCAGGTTACTGCTATCACTAGGTCCCAGACAAATGCTCACAATGAACTCTCAACTACAAAATGTAGTAAGGAGACCCCAGATGCTGATTTGATTACCGCTCAAAAAGGGGATCCAATAATTGGTAAGTTTTATCAACACATTGAGGACCCTGAGAACTTTCCCCTGACGGATACCGATTACCTAGGGAAAGAGGACCTCAGGGTGTTGATGAAATGTCCAAAAATGTTCCAAATCCAAGTCGGTTTGTTGGTAAGGAGATCCATAGCTGGCCGTGACCAGTGGGTGGTCCCCACCTCATTCCAAAGCCTGATGCTAAGTCATACCCATGATGCGGCCACATCCGGTAATCGGGGGTTTCATACGACACTAGAAATCTTGCGAAAGGTTGCATACTGGCCACACATGGGGCAGGACCTCAACCAATACTTGAAGGGGTGTCTTGTGTGTACACAATTTCAGCCAACATCAGTCACACACCGTGCTCCCCTCCAAAAGAGAGGGATGACACTGCCTTGGTCAGATTTACAAGTCGATCTTATCAGGCCCGTGATTCGCTCCTCTAGGGGGAACAAGTACATGTTGACCGTGACATGCTTGTTCACTAAATGGGTGGGATGTCACCCGGCCCCAAATTGCAAGGCAGAAACAGCAGCTGCCCTGATGATCAATCAAATCTTCTCGCGTTTTGTACTACCCCAAAGGATTGAGTCAGACCGAGGTAGCCACTTCACTAGCGAAGTGATGACAAAGATGTGGGAGATACTTGGGGTCAAAAGGAAACTACACATTGCCTAGCGGCTAGCCTCTAGTGGTGGAGTTGAGAGATACAACAAGACAATTGTGAGCATATAAAAAGGTTTGTGGCAGATTCTGGGCCAAGTTGGGACATTCGATTACCCCTTGTCCTGATGGCCATCAGATCTACCCCTTTTTCGGCAACAAAAATGTCTCTGTTTGAGCTGATAACTGGACGAAGGATAGTGCTTTCCAAGCATTTGCTCTACAGAACCCAAAAGCAGACCTTGATAAATACCTCCACAACTCATGAGTATGTTGAGAATCTGAGAAAACACCTTCAACATGCTTTTGCCTACGCTCAGCGGAATCTAGAAAGATCTGCGGACAGTATGAAGACCCACTATGACCTTAAGACAACTAAAAAAGAATACCAAGTAGGAGACCCGGTCTAGTTGTACAATTTCCAAAGGAACCAAGCCAAACAGCGCAAATTCCTCCCTAGCTGGCGGGGTCCTTTTGAAATTGTAGACAGAATCTCACCAGTCGTCTACAAAATCTGCATCCCCAAAGGCAGTTTGGCAGAAGGGGAAGACAAGTGGATCCACATCAACCAGCTGAAGAGTTGCCAACCCAGGCATACTCTTCGGCAAATAGAGGTGCCAACCGGAAACCCTGAGGGGGACATTCCGGCCCCCTAGAAAATTCCACCTGTTAAAATCAGTAGTAATTACAGGTGGGAAATATTGTCAAGTGTATGTCAAATGTATGCGTCTGCCCCACTACATGAATAGTGGTGGGGAATGTCCATAACCATGCTCTGTTCTGTCTCATAGTACTGAAACCAAGGATTCTAAGCACCAAGGAGGACCACTCGGGGACCGGGAGGAAAGACTCATGGGTCCTGGAGTATCGCTCCATACTCCCATCCGGAACCGGCGAGGAGAACCTGTTGATCCAGCACTGATGGGAGAAGCAGACGACTTTCTCCATCTGGACCAAAAAGAAAGAAAGAACATCCCAACTCCCGACTTCCCCTTGACGGGCAGTCAACCTCAAGTTGTGAGGGGGGGCTCTGTGGGATGTCTTGACCCACTTTTTTTCTTGGTTGCTGAAACTGCAGAATGCCGGTACAAAACACCCTCAAACATCCAATATTCTTTCTGGGTGCTACAATTCACTTATTTGTATCATTGGGAACTTACAATCATTGGGAACTTACAATATCCTGAAAAGGTGGATTTGTCATAAAAACATCCACAGCAAAAGTGGCCTACCTGTGGAATCTGTCAAAATCTGGGTGCAGTTCCCGTGGCCGCCTGAATGAAAGCTGTCAGAAGCCTGCATGATAAACCTTAAACTTGTACAAACTGAAATCAAATGGTTGAAAACTAAGTGGCCTGTTAATGAGAGTAACCTATGTTGTAACTGTTTAATCCCATGGTTTAGAATCTGGAATCGGTGTTCTAGCTGCTTGTTTTGAAATTACACGTTTGTTTTAAACAAAGAAAAAATGCAACAGAATGACATTGAATTTAAGCCTGACTAAAAGCAACCAAACCAGTATAATAGCTTCCCCGACAGAGGCCAGGCCTTTCCCTTCTGTTTCCCTCCACCAGGATATCACACCTACATGATGATTGTAAGATGGGAGGAGAGTTTGGGCTGCAGTGGGAAGGAGACAATGGACATCCTCCAGCTGAAAGGAAATGCGGAGTGTGAAAGTCATAAATGGCCTGGGCCCAGGAGGAACTGGGAGGAGACTGCTGCTGAACTGCAGGGAGATAGAAGGAGGTGGAGACAAACAACCATTTGTTGCTTAACAAAGAGCAAAGACACATTTTAAAAAGACTGATAACCTACTGTGTAAAATTGTTAAAAACACAAAAATAACAGCATTGTTAATGTAAATATTGACTGCACATTTTAAAAGGCGCTGGAACTCTGTGACATGTTCTAGGAAGAAACGGCAGAAAATGTGATATTACACAAAATGTATTTTTGATAAAAGCATGAAACTTCATACACTTATGCCCATGTTCAATGGGCACATTTGTTGAAATTTGCTCCAAAATTGGACATTGTGTTCCGGATAAATAGGGCAAAATTCTGTAAAAAGCAGACACAAGATCTTACAGCGACGGGGTTTGGAGGAGTAACTGCTGTACAAAATATGTAATCTGTATATATGATTGTTATAGAGGTTGCACATGTGGAAATATGTATTGTACCAAAAGTAGATTTTGTGTTCAAGAGGTGAGGGATGGACTCTAGGCCTCATAAACCCACATCATAAAGGTGACACACTGTTTTTCTCCTCCTATCAAGGCAGAGAGGAGACCTTGAACAATCCCTGTCCTAGGAGTGCACTTAGGCTGAACCAGCACACACACCCCTTTATCATAAGCATAAATAGAGACAGCTCAGCACTCAAAAAAAGACAGACAGATTCACCTACTAACTGATTGCTGGCAGAGCACCCTGGAGCAGAATCATCCATCTTCCTTGCTCCAGACGCCAGAAACTTGGAAAGCAGAAAGGCCCATTACATAGCTGAACCATGTTCAGCTAGGCCTTAAAATTCCAGAACCCCAGAAACCTAAGGGCAAATAGATAGCCGGGCTGTGCTGTACTGCGTGCCTGCTGAAAATAATTATCATCAGAACCAAGAGATCCAATCCAGTCATGTGCCGAGCTGTGATTAGAACCATTGCAGACCTGATCCAGTTCTGCCGTGCTGTGACCAGAGCCATTGCAGATCAGATCCAGTCCAGTGTGCCGTGCCGTTTCCATGATGCTGCTAGTCTGTCCTGACCAGAATCCCTGACAAGAATCCCTGACCAGAATCCTGACGGGTCCATTTGAAACACATATAGTGTGTCACTAGCCTATGTACCTTGCTTAGTCAATCCCTATCTTAAACCCATCCTCTCTTTTTTTCTGAGCCAGTATTGTTAGAACTATCTTTGCGTGAACTTTTCTCTCATATTTATTCCTAAACCCTAACTTCCTATTGATCAATTAAGAAAATAATTCCCAACCCAAACAGAAAGTATAGTATCACACCTGAACTGTTATGAGCAGCCGTGAATGACCTTCCTGTGTGGCATTATACTTTTTGGTAGTCTTTAACATAGTGTAAGAAATCCTTTTTGTCATTTTAAAACTGCATTCCCGTTTCCCATTCTTGCGCCTGTGTCAAATAAACGACCCCCACTAAAACGTCCATAACTCCTTCAATTTTTATGCTAGAAACAACTTCTGCTTGTAGCTAACATCAACAGCTTTAATTTGCATCCAAAACCGCATTCCAAATCCACATAGTACTCCCGTAATCGCGATTATCGCGCACGGAAACGTTTGCCACAAATTTTCGTTTAGGGAATTTCTGACACGTGTAAAACAGCTTTGGATTGCTCCCGACCTCAGTTTTAAGATTTCACATTGCTTCTTAGTAGTAAATCATTGCCAGTGTTTGTCTGTAACTATCCAAAGCGGCTCCCATAAGAATTTAAACAATTTCAGAAATTTAGCCCATATTTAGTGTTTTACCCAATCCATTCTCAAGATAACTTTAAAAACCATTTTTGACAGCTTGCTAATCAATTCTGTTTTCTCTTGTGTTGCTGGGTGGAATTTGGAATTGTTATTTTGTTGAATTCTGCCATTCCTGAAAACCTGTTCTCTCCTCCTATCTCTTTACATTATCTATTGGGGGGTTGAGGGGTGTGCATGGGGAAATAGTAATCACACTGCTATTTGATTTGAACACACACACAAAAGTATTATTTCTGTGCTGAATTGTTTTGCTCCCTATTGCTCCTTGTGCATTAAAGAGATTGCTTAGTGCTACATCACCCCATTGGTGATTATTGTATACCCATTAAAACATAGTGTGATTTAATTGTGAATACATAAATAAATATTTTAACTTTGCAAACCAGCCTGATTCCTGGTTCAGTGTGACCGGGGGAGGGTGGGGGTTACAAGAGAGGGGCATGATATGAGTGGTACATCATTCAGAATAAAAGAACTATTAGACACAAATAAATAAGGATTTCAGTTGTGCATTACACGCTAGGCGTTGACCTAGGTGAAGTGCCGGATTGAAATCGCTTACAAAACACTATAGTGCGGAATGGGTAAAGGACACAGCAGATAAAATATTCATGCCATGGCCACAAGGGGGATCATTGTGAAAAGCGGTATTGCAACACATGACCACATATTTGCACACTACGTACACAGGGAAGACATTAGGGCAAAGATTAGCAATTTTAGAGCTTTGGAAGATGTATCAAGAGAAAAGAGAAGACCCGCCACCTGAGGAGTAGATGCTTAATCAGCATAAAGAGGAAGGCGTCAAGCCCTCAGCTCCTCTTAACTTGCCGGAAGCAAAGGGTGTCGCTATGGAAGAGATAGGAGTGTACCCGTTAAAGGAATTGAGAGCAGCGACGGGTATAGTAATCTGATATATGAACCCCCCCACTTACAGTGGTGACGATAGTGTGGAAGAGAATAAAGAATGGAAGAGATTTACAAGATCATACAATACATGGAAGAAAAAAGTGAGCAATTGAATTTGTCGACAAAAATAGACAGGGAGATTAAGAGATGAAAGGAGAAAAGGATAAGGCTGACTAGGTAGCGCTCATACAGAACTAATGGATGGGAGGACAGATATTACTTAAGGTAGATGGGAAAAGTATTGAGGAAGTTAGGCAAAGAGAAGATAAAGACGAACAAGAAAGAAAGGATAAGGAATGAGAGAAGAGATTAAAAGAGGATGAACTGAAAAAGAAAAGAAGGGAACGACAAGAGCAGATATATCAGGAGGAACTAGAGAAAATAGAAGAACGAGTGGAAAAATAAAGAAATTACGACAATAGACAAAGAACGATAGAAGAAAGGGACAGAAAGGAAAGAGAGAGAGAGAGGAGGAGAAAGCACAAAGACTAAGGGACAACATATTACAGAGACGAGGGGAAGAAGGGGAAAGAAGGGAATGAGTAAGAAAAGGAGAAGAACGGAAGCAAGAGGAAGAAATAATTAGAATGGATGCAAGAAAGAAAAAGGGAAGTAGATGAAGAAATAGAACAGAAAAGGAGACAGCGAGGTCTCGATGCCAGTGTCATTCGTAAAGAACAAATGAGGCCAAGCATAGAAATACGATGCTACAGGGTAGAAGAGGTTCTTCCGATAAAGAAAGTGACGCAGCAGTATGTACAGTAGCGCTAGAAGAGAAAAGATTTGAGACGGAAAGCATTGGAGCAAGGATCGATAAGGTCTATCAACAGTTAAGGCGTGGTATTGAGTATGGAACTTGAGGGAATTGTGATTGAACCCCAGTACTTCAATCACAAAGTGAGGGGGAAACCTGTTCAGTGATGAACGTCAGGAATTGTCTTTGAGTAGACTGAACTTGGAAAAGAGTGAGGGGGATGAGAATCACACTAGTTGGGGCCTAGACATGTCAGACAAGGAATGAGAGTCCAATCCTGGGGCAGAAGGAGGGAGCACGTGCACCCCTGAAAGAAGTCTGCAGATGGATAAGGACGTGAGATGGTCAGATTTGGAACAACCTAAAGATAGAATGCCAGATCCCGTAGCATATCCTGAGCGTCCCAAGGACGCTCATGTAGGGAGAAGGGAGAGTCTCCACCATATGTATGCAGGTTAAGGTTGCTACCAGCGAAAAGGCGAATAGGGACGATTACCCCCGCCATAGATGGACTAATAGTGGAATCGGACTATGAGATGGGGTTTACACAGTTTCCCTTATTGGGGAAAGGGGGAGCGAGACCACAATACATTCCATGGCCACAGATGGACAAGGATCATTTTAAATGCAAGCTCCCTAGTTTGACTTTGGGCCCTGGGAAATGGATATATGAATTTGAGAAAATGACAAGATGAAATAGGCTGGCCATAGGGGACATAAAGGGTCGCCTAGCAGCCATTCTTGGAGAGAGGGCTGATGACATATGGAAGAGAGCGAGATATTGAAGTATGACTGCACAAAACACAGCGCATGATGGAGCGCTGTTTAATAATTGTAGAGCAGACATTTGGAGGGCTCCCAGGGTACAGTACCCTGATACATTGGATATGGGTGCAATTATGACACGTAAAATGAAGGAAGATGAAGACCCTATTGCTTACATTCGGATATTCAGGAGAAATGTCATCTTGAAACTTGCGAGCCATGGGAAAAGACAGTGGCGTTATTTTTTCATATTTTATGTCAAGGGTTGCCTGAACCAGTACAGAGGCAAATGAAAAAACAAGTGGGGATGGAAGCAACGCCATGGGCTGAGATACAGTTGACGATAGTGCACCATTGCTGGTTATTACGAGAGAAAAATAAGAAGAAAGACGAGAATACGAAGATCAAGGAAGTCAAGTTAGTTAAGAAAAGTTGTCAAAATTTGACATAGAAGGGGCGGTACTGACAAGCGGAGAAGGATTGGGAATGCAGGAAGAAATGGTTGCATCCCAGGCGAATAATTTGTGCCCGATGGACCAAGGTGGATATGGGTTTATGCCACGAGGCAGTCGTATGCATTATAGAGAAGGAGGAGGCAGATTTCAAAATAATAAATGTGGGTTTCAAAGTACACAGAATGAGAACCAGAGCACTCAGGGAGGATATAACCAAGGAGGGACTAATAACTCCAGTATGTTGGAATTGTGGAATGACGGGACATATTGCGCGCATATATGGTAGCCAAGGGAATGTACAAAATTGCCAGTTTTCCAGAAGGGGGACAGCTTATCCTCCACCATACAGCACACACACTAGAAGGGTTTTGCCCAAGATCACACATCTTATCAGAGACCAGCACCACAAGTACAACAGCAGGGACAAGTACAAATTAATCTGACACAAGGGTAGTCACAACAAGCCCCTATGCAGACACAGCTGTATGCAAACATAGGACAAGTATTGACACCCAGAATAGGAGGTGTCACTTTGGTAGGAGAAAATCCTTTCACAGGGATGGGGATGAGCTTGTATCCACAATAGGACAGATCACAGGGTGACTTGATGTGTTCAGAATCTATCTGTGACACCAGAGCCACAAGAGGAACCAAGGGTCGATGTGACGATAGGAGGCCAAACCTTTTATTTTCTTGTAGACACTGGAGCAACTTGTTTGTGTATACGAGAGGGAAAATATCCAATGTTGGGTATTGCCATGAATGCTCAAGGGGCCTCTGGAGCTACGAGTCGTTTCATTTACTGATAAATTACCAGTATCCATAGGAGAATGGGACATGTCCTTTCCCTTGTTATATTCACGACAGACACCTGTTAATATTTTTGGAAGAGATTTAAGGACAAAACCTAACATAACGATTTCATTTACTGATCAAGGAATAGTGTGCTCCACACCCAGAATACACTATTTAAATGTGCGAGAGTTCATACTGGCGTTTACAGGGCAAGTGGCTCTGTGAGGCGTTCCAGTAGATCCGGAGGTTTTTCTATATGGATTAAGCATTTTGTTGACATGGTTACCCAGCCTAGTAGGAAAGATTGTGAGGATACCTGATGAGTTTTTATTTAGACCAGAAATACCTATGGATGAGGAGGTTGGACAGACTATTCCTATAGAACTGGAAGCAGCCATAGTACAAAGGGAAATGGCAATGCTCTAAGGGATAGACGATGAGGGTAGACCATGGAGAACAGTGATAACTCTTGAAGAGGGGCACAGATTGACTGACATAATTGATGACGATATGTTCGGGGAAGACCGAAACGATGATGAAGCAGTGTTCTTCATGAGCATTACATACTGGATAAGGATAGAGAAAAGGGAAGTCCCACAGCGAATTGCGATAGTGCGACAGCGACCAGCATTCTTTCAAGATGATCTTGAATAGGTCCTGAGTGCCTTATGGTACACAGGCCCTTATTACGTAGGTTTATTGAAGGCGATAGGGGAGGTTAAAATAAAGCTTAAGCCAGGAGCGATTTTACCTTGAGCAAAACAGTACCCCATGTCTCGAGACGCTGATGAAGGTATATTTCAGACTATTTCAGCACTGATGGATCAGGGGATCCTGGTGCCATCAGAATCATTGTGTAGTACAGCAGTGTATCCAGTTATAACATCTAAAGGGGGTTGTGGAGATTTAATAAGGATATGAGACCTCTTAACCAGATTGTAGAGGCAGTGTTTCCTTTAGTTCCTAATCCAGCAACAATATTATGCAGTATCCCAGTGGAAGCTCGATATTTCACAGTGATTGATTTGAAAAATGCATTTTTCTGGATCCCATTGCAGGAATTGACTTCCTTTGCATTTTGCCAAAAGAGACTAAAACATACTAAGTTGCCTCAGGGGTACTGTGAGTCCCCATCAATCTTTAACAGAGTACTACAGATGGATCTGGGTAATATTGATCTCAAAAGTGCTGATGCAATACGTAGATGACATATTGATTTGCAGCACCACAGACAATGACTGCAGACAGAACTCGATCCAATTAATGACTATTCGAGCAGACAAGGGATATAAGGTAGACAAGGAGAAGTTACAATTCTGCCAAGAAGAGGTGTTATACATAGGTCAGTTGATTTTGCATGAAGGAAAGAAAGTGACACCTGAAAGAGCTGAGGCAAATATGAAAACCTCAAAAACAAACACAATGAGACAGAGGCAACAGTTTTGGGGTTTTTGCAACTATGTTAGAGCCTGGGTGTTTGATTATAATACATACACAATGCCACGTCTGCAAACATTAATGAAAGCACAAGTTGGTAAAACAAAACTAGAATGGACTGAAGAAACAGAGGAAGGATTTGAGGAGTTGAAAAAAGCAATTTGCACCGCCCCTGTTTTTGGAATTACCAATTATGTTGAGGAATTTTGTTTTCACACACAAGTGAGACAGTCAGGACAGCAGTGCTTTCACAAAGAAGCACAGTAGGGTACAAACCTTGGGTGTATTATAGTGGGATTTGAGACCCAGTTATGAAAGGACACTTCCCTTGCGAACAATCTTTGGCAGCCGCCGCATTTGCAATTGAGAAGTCCCAAAGTATTGTTATGGGCTGCTCTATGACTCTCTTCGTGACGCATGCTTTGTTTCCCATTTTAGAGAAACCCAAAGGCACATTGACTTCCCAAAAAGCCTCAGCTTATGAAGTAATGATTTCTAACCCAGCGATTAATATTGTAAGATGTAAAATACTGAACCCTGCCATGTTCATAGCTGAACCTGTAGAAGAAGGTGATCATGTGCAAGTCTGTGCTAATTATCTAGAATTTTATGATGATATAGCCTGTGTGAAGGAGAATGCTTAAGCGAGAGGGGAGATTCTATTTATAGATGGTTCCTCAAAAAGTGATCAGACTAGTGGGGAAAGGCATTCAGGTGCTGCAGTAGTAAAACACAGATTAAATGGAGAATTCGATGTGGTGTTGAGCGCAAGGCTGCCATCTATTTTTTCAATGCAAGCAGCAGAATAATTGGCACTCATTGTCACACTTGAGAAACATGAAGGGCAGGAAGTGAAGGTGTACAGTGACTCCGCCTATGTGACGTCAACTGTACATGCAGGGTTAGCACATTGGGAAAGGAGGGGCTACCTCCACGCAGACGGCACTCCGGTGCAACATGCGTACTTATTGGAGAGACATATCAAGGCACTACAACTCCCAGAAGCTACAGCTACAGTAGACATTACATGCGTAGCGCAAACTAAACAAACAGATTTGATCCCTTGTGGGAATGAAGACGCAGACATAGAAGCCAAAAGGGTTGCATATTCTCCAGAAATCTCGAGTTTTGATACTGAGAGAATTAAAGAAAATTCATTTACAACAATGTTAGTACAAGAGGGGTTTAATAAGTTGTCAATAACCCAATAAATAGCGATTCAAGGAAGTGCACCACAGGAAGAGAAAGAATTATGGAAACAGAGGGGGTATTCTTTTGCCCCCACTGAAGCATTATGGTCACAGGACAGCACTGGAAAGTCATTGATGCCAGTAACTTTATTAAAAGTCATGCTCGAACAGCTGGATTATCCTGTGCATGTAAATAGAAAGAATCTTGCTGCTATGATTGCTGAAGACTGGTGAATTCCTACTTTATTGAAACACGATGCACTATTTATGGTGAATTGCATCCTGTGTGAAAGGTTTACTGCTGGGCATACACTGAGAACAATTAAAGGAGTAATACCTCGACTGAATGGTCAGTTTCAGCATTTATACATCGACTATGTCGATATGCTGCAGACATGTAATCGATATGGTTATCTATTAGTGGTGGTGTGTCCCTTCTCAAGGTGGACCGAGGCAGGTCTGTGTACACACCCTGATGCCACTTGCGCACTAAAGGTTTTAGTGTGCAAAGTATTCCCGAGGTGGGGTGTGTGTGAGGTGCTAAGATCCGATAATGGGCCGCATTTTGTCAATGAGTTATTTGAACAGATAGGGCTTCTTTGAAACATAAAGCACAAGTTTTCTTCTGCTTGTCACCTCCAAGCAAACAGAATATGCGAGAGACTCAACAGCCTTCTCAAAGAAAGGATTGCTAAGTTTAAATTGACTTTGAAAAAGGGATGGCTGTATTGTCTACCCCAAGCCTTATATGCCTTTCGGAATCAGCCAGGATCAGACCACCACCTCACCCCGCACAAACTAGTGACAGGGCGTCGTATGAGAAGGCCCCTTATACCTTCATCTAGGAGTAAGAGTGATGCCCAGAGCGTAGCAACAACTTTAGGTGATGACATGCATGATTATGTGACATGTATGACCTCTAGTATTTAAGATCAAGTCAAGCATCAGGGGTGTCGGTCTAAGATCACGGAAGAAGGATCTTTCGGCAACCAATCCAAGTGAACTATCACCAAAACCTAATTTATATGCTGGGACCTAGTGTTGATTAAAAATGTTACGAGGAAGTGACATGAGCCACGTTTTCAGTGCCTTATGGTACACAGGCCCTTATTACGTAGGTTTATTGAAGGCGATAGGGGAGGTTAAAATAAAGCTTAAGCCAGGAGCGATTTTACCTTGAGCAAAACAGTACCCCATGTCTCGAGACGCTGATGAAGGTATATTTCAGACTATTTCAGCACTGATGGATCAGGGGATCCTGGTGCCATCAGAATCATTGTGTAGTACAGCAGTGTATCCAGTTATAACATCGAAAGGGGGTTGTGGAGATTTAATAAGGATATGAGACCTCTTAACCAGATTGTAGAGGCAGTGTTTCCTTTAGTTCCTAATCCAGCAACAATATTATGCAGTATCCCAGTGGAAGCTCGATATTTCACAGTGATTGATTTGAAAAATGCATTTTTCTGGATCCCATTGCAGGAATTGACTTCATTTGCATTCTGTGTACACACCCTGATGCCACTTGCGCACTAAAGGTTTTAGTGTGCAAAGTATTCCCGAGGTGGGGTGTGTGTGAGGTGCTAAGATCCGATAATGGGCCGCATTTTGTCAATGAGTTATTTGAACAGATAGGGCTTCTTTGAAACATAAAGCACAAGTTTTCTTCTGCTTGTCACCTCCAAGCAAACAGAATATGCGAGAGACTCAACAGCCTTCTCAAAGAAAGGATTGCTAAGTTTAAATTGACTTTGAAAAAGGGATGGCTGTATTGTCTACCCCAAGCCTTATATGCCTTTCGGAATCAGCCAGGATCAGACCACCACCTCACCCCGCACAAACTAGTGACAAGGCGTCGTATGAGAAGGCCCCTTATACCTTCATCTAGGAGTAAGAGTGATGCCCACAGCGTAGCAACAACTTTAGGTGATGACATGCATGATTATGTGACATGTATGACCTCTAGTATTTAAGATCAAGTCAAGCATCAGGGGTGTCGGTCTAAGATCACGGAAGAAGGATCTTTCGGCAACCAATCCAAGTGAACTATCACCAAAACCTAATTTATATGCTGGGACCTAGTGTTGATTAAAAATGTTACGAGGAAGTGACATGAGCCACGTTTTCATGGCCCTTTCGAAGAAGTGTCCCCTTCTGCTATTAAAATACAAGGAAGAAGAGCTTGGTTGCGCATGGGCGATGTGAAGATTTATTATGGAAAGACCTTCCCTTCCACCGTTGCTGATCCAGAAGCAAGACAAGAAGAAGAATTTCCACGTTTACAGAGCCGATCGATGACTAAGAAGAAGGACGATAAAGCAACAAGTGATTAACACATACTTTATTTGGACTGGAATTCAATAGAAACTCCTTATAGATATTTTAGCAGGAAGTGAAAGGACTTGCCAGGAATTCCAGGAATTTTTCATCAGGGTTATGCCTAAACATCAGTTCTTGATCAGAAATTGGAAACGAGATCAGTATCCATATTCATTTTGTGGAGAATATTTGTTTTAAGTGATTGAACATATGGTACCTGCCGATAGTGACGTTCATTGGCTTGTGCTTGCTATCTTTGGGCCTCATTACGAGTTTGGAGGTAGCCATGGTGCTATTAGCGCCATGGCTGCCTCCAAAATTGTGCCCGGGGTCTGTGAATGAGGAATTACTGGGTCATTCCAACCTTGGCGGACCCGGTAATTCCTCATTCTCAAAACCATTCCCCATTCCCATTCGAGCCCCCATAGGGCTCAATGGGAATGGGGATGGAGCTAATAACGGGCCTGTTAATAACGGGTGCGTTATTAGCTCCTTGGTCCCCTCGTGGGACCCGGAAAGGACGTCTGGTTTTGCCAGACGTCTGTTCCGGGTCCCGCGAGGGAACTTCATAATAGGGCAGAATGGGTTTACCGGCACCATTACCGGTGCCAGGAAACCCATTCTGCCAACCTCGTTATGAGGCCCTTTGTGTTCATACTTCAGTCTTACCCTGCACTTGTTAAAGGAGACGTTTATATTCACACTTTCTTATGGTAACCTAAAAATGGTCCAGTGATAAGAAGACTCCTTATTACTAAAATTGAACACATTTTACAGTTGCAAATATAAAGAAACGTGATGATTGTATTAAAAATGATTAATAAAGAAAATTGCATGGTGATAGAGAATGAACAAATTCAACAAACAGTAGGGTTGCACGGGAGATGGATGCCCAGATTCTTATGTATAATATACATTTGCATGATTGTTCTCATTGTCTTTATGTTCCTCATCATTCACAGTCTCTATCATCTTAGTACTTCTGCCGAAAGAAAACTCTCTATGATTCTCCGAACTGCGAAAAAGACCAAAGACAAAATCTTTGATTTCTATAGGTATATTGGGAGACAGAAAAGAGATGCAGAGGAAGATAATGAAGGGATAAATACCTATCTAGATGACACAGCTCACTTGGGGAATAACATGTGCTACCAACACATGAAAAAAGTGAGGGAGAAAGCATCTAAGGATAGTTGCTTCGTCTGCTCTTTCATTCCATATGCCATGAATACAGTAAGAACTTTCATTGCAAGAGAGGTTCCAGAGCACGATGCAAAGTGCCTCGAGGACATGTACTACTCGAGGACAATTCCAAGGAAGTTGGGCGTCCTTGCGTTGGGGATCAAAATGGCCGTTTCCATACCAGGATGACTATATCAAAACACTACAAATCGAAAAGGAGCCTGGATGGAAGAGCAAGATGCTTATGTATCCTACTGCACTACAGGATGAGGTGACCATTGAAGAAATTAAGAGCATAAATTGCCCTGATGTGACGGAAATAGCTGGATCACCTTTATGTTGGGAACAAACTCAATTATTGATCTATGGATGAGTTATTTACCGATATTGGGCGTGTGGTTCAAGAGCTTATATGAGGTTGCCCAAGGATTGGGGCGGAGTGTATTCCTTGGTGCTCATCCATGTTTCAGCATTAGTGAGTCCTCAAAGCGACCTGAACATTGCCAAATTTCCAAAGGTGGATGCCCATTTGAGAAAAAGAAGATCGATTGACCTTCTCCATCAGACAAAAACAGAACATTATTTCTCAGCCAAATCAATAACAGCATATGTCTCCATTCCTGAGGAGCACAGGTTGTTCAGCAATACTGCAACAATACTGACGACTGTATTCATGCCTGAGATCCAAACAGTGGCGAACGCCAAGTCGGTACAGATTACTAGATGCTAGCGTCTGTAGACAATCAATGCTACCAGAAAGGGATTCAACACCATTAAGGAAGAGTTGAGGGCCATACGACTGATGACCCTCCAGAACAGATATGTCCTTGATATGATCACAATGATGGAAGGAGGAGTTTGCGCCAACATCGGACCATCATGTTGCACATTTATACCTTCTCACGATGAACAAAATGGAGCCTTGACAAAGGCCATAACGTTGTTAACTGACTTGCATAACAAGATGGAAGACGAGACGGATGACACTGAAGATGACAGTTGGTTTGCTTCCCTGTTCTCATGGATTCTGCAGTGGTTGGCAAAGATATTCAAAATTCTTGGACTAATATTGGTGCTTCTGATGTTTGGATTTTGTGTAGTCAGGATAGTGATTGCCCAATGCAAGAAAACAGCAAAGAAAGTGGTAGGGATGAAGATCATGATCAATGTCAAACCTGAACCAAACGCCAAGGAGCTGACTGATGAAGCTGTCAGGCAATACATAGAGGCCA